>NW_028093120.1:691250-1382500 GCF_014824575.4 Sturnira hondurensis
TTTTTATAACCTTATAGACCCCAGAAAACCTGGACTTGTTCATGGTTTCAGGCAAACTTCCAGGAAATTTATCCAGAACTAATAACTCAGAAATTTTCAATAATTTTATAGGGTGATTTCAAGTGGATTCAGAACCTCTAGGAAATCTCCTGTGATTTGATGCACCAGTTTAAGATAGGAGTGGGCATGTCTGCGCCTCCTGACTGGTGAGGCTAGGTAATTTCACCTGTACTAGGGAGCCAGGCATTAACCCCTCCCTGTTGTCTGCAGTCTCTCCTCTCTTCTTGGTTATGTGCTGTTTTAGCAATTCCTCCAGTCACAGTAGCTCTGGCTGTTGAGGAAGCCACTTGTTTGAGTTTACAAGTTGTTTTTAGTTTTAAAATGATTTCAGAAGTGTTATGAAGTGGCAGTCCTTTCTCTTGTATTTTCTTGTAAGGATAATTTTTTTAAAGAAAAAATAGGTAAAATACCAGTGTTTTCTAAGCTGATAACATTGAAAATAAGCCATTTACTAGAACGTGGAAGGGCAGGTTCAGTAGGAAGAGGTGGTTAGATCGCTGAGTGGATCCAGTTGTTAATTGGACTGGGGCTAATGGAGTTAGTGTGGAGCTGATCTGACTAGAATTTCGAAGAGACCTCAGTGTGGGCCCTGATTGTCAATACCTGTTTCATCTGGAGATATTTTCTTAAGAGAAAACAAGACCATCAGAGGGACCTTCCCAAGAAGGTGATATTGGAGCTGAGACTGAGTAGGTAAGATAGGTGCCTGTGTGCAAAGACCGTCAGGCAGGAGAACAGTGGGATTTTTTTGAGATACATCCAGGAGCATGGTTGAAACAGAGAGCAAAAGGGGGAGTAGGAAGAGGTACAGTCTAAGGAAATGGTGGACCCCATCACGTAGGAACTTTAATGGTATTTGAAGGATTCTAAATAGGGAGGAGTAGGCATCCCGAAGTTTGAGAGGGGAAGGTGAAATAAAACATTTGGAGAATGGAAAACCTTCGTACTTAGGAGAGCGTAAGAGGATTAGCAAAGAGTAGTAAGGGTACTACTTGAAATTTCGCTGATGAAATAGTTTACATCTTTTTTAGATGCATCTTTTTTTCTAACCTTAATGAGAATATTCCTTTTGTTTCACTATTAAGAATGATACTTGCCATTTATTTTTTTACATTGAAATTCTGTACCTTACATATAGAAGTTTGTTTTCTTTTTAATTAAATTTATTGTGGTGATATTGGATAATAAAATTACATATGTTTCAAGAGTACAATTCAATGATATATCATCTGTAAATTGCATCGTATGAAGTTTTTCTTAATGTTTTACAAGTAAAGAATTTTAGAATCATAAACATGGTGAATTTCATCAAATGCTTTTTGGTACCTACAAGATAATAATTCATTTTCTTTGTTAATACTCTGAAATATATCATTAGATTTTTCTGATGGTGAATAATCCTTGCATTCCTGGGACACATCTGTTTGGGACACAGATGTATCACAGATGTGTCACAGATGTGTCACATCCTGGGACACTTATATATATTAGTCTTTTAATATATCGGTGTATTTAATGGGATAATATTCTATGTAGCATGCTTTCATCTCCACCTGCAAATAAAGATGGCCTGTAGCATTATTTACTGTTATCCTTTTCAGACATAAGAATAGCCTCATCCAGGTAGCTCTCTAACTCTTTCTATACTGTGAAAGGATTTGCATAATAGGAGTTAATGGTTTCTATAAACTTTGCTAGATTCACCTGTGAAATGATGTTACTCATGGGCTCATAAGGGCCATACTTTGAACTAGATTTTTATACTGGGGTATTAAAGCTTTCTTGCTTTTCTTGGACTCATTTTGGATATATTTCCGCTCTAGAAAATTGTTTTTTTCCCCAAAATTTTGCTGTCAAATTGCCAAGATTGTCTTTTGAGGTTTTAGAAATTCTGTACCATATCCCTAGATGTGTGTACAGTTCGGTTCATAGTATTGTTATTTTTACCTCTCTCTTCTCATGGTCAGTTATGCCAGGTTTGTTGCCTGTATTAGTCTCTTCAAAGAGCATTTTTGGTCATCATCCCTCTGTTTTGCATGTATTATCTTAACTAGTAACATATTTATTCTTTGTTACTTCTTTACTCTTCCTCCTCCTTATATTTTCTAACTCCTTCAATTGACTGTTCAGTTCATTTATTTTCAATCATTCTTCCTGTTACTTTCAATAAAATGAAATATCTTTTTTAATATAATTTTTATTTAATTCTTGTTCAAGTACACATTTCTGTCTTATATTCCCAACCCTGCCCGCCCCCCGCCCCATGCTCCCCACCTCCCTCCCCTTTCCACCCCCCACCCTTAGTTATTGTCCATGTGTCCTTTATACTTGTTCATGTGAGTCCATTCCCTTTTCCCCTATGATTCTCTCCCCTCTCCCCTCTGGACCCTGTCAGCCTGTTCCATATTTGAGTGTCATTGGTCGTATTTTGCTTGCTTGTTTGGTTTGTTTAGATTCCTGTTAATGGTGAGATCATATGATATTTGTCTTTCACCGCCTGGCTTATTTCGCTCAGCATAATGCTTTCCAGTTCCATCCATGATGTTGCAAAGGGTAGTAGTTCCTTCTTATCTTTTACTGTTTTTAATGCTTTCCCCCTAAACTCTATTTTTAAATAAACATACAAATATTTATGAGAGTCACCATAGCTTGAATGATCACATTAGCTAATCTGACAGCTGTGTAACTAGCACTTAGGTTCAGAACGGATTTTAACATCACTATGGTGATGTTAATAGGGATTTTAACCCCTTATACCCCTACTCGAAATTGCTCTGTTTGCCAAAGGTGACCACTTTTCTGATTTCTGACATAGATTATCTTGATGCATTTTAATCTTTGAGTAAATGAAATGAAGGAATACATGTTATTTTGAGTATGGATAATTTTGTTCATTATTTTTATAAAATTAGTCCTATGTTTAAATGCAGTCTTTATCTTCAATGATGTAGTGGATTCCACTGTATGAGCACACCACAATATATTCCCTGATTCTACTGGGGTGGACACTTGGGTTGTTTCTAGTGTTTGGCTACTGGAAATAATGTTGTTATGAACATTCTTGACCAGGACATGCAGTGCAAAGCTGTCCATATTTTCTAGGCATGTGATCACAGTTGGATCATAACACATGCATATGTTCTCTTTTGTTCAGCTTTAGAAGATACTGTCCAAATCGTTTACTAAAGTAACTGCAGCGATTTCTCTTCTCTATACTCAGTTAAGAGAATTCCCATTGTTCCAGGCCCATGCCACCTCTTGTATTATCAGTGTTACAAATTTTAGTCTTTCTTTGAGTGTGTAATAATATCCCACAATGGTTTCTTATTTGTAGTTTCCAAATAACTTTTTCTAAACATTCATTTTTAACCTTGCTGTATTCTACTTTTTAGGTTTTATATTAAATGCTGTTCTGAAGACACTGGATTTGGGGCATCCCAGCCAGGACTGAGTGATTCAGTAAACCTCAAGGACAAAGCCAACTGAGGAACGTCACTGGATCTCAGACCTGGGCAAAGTTGCTGCCCAGAGTAGACTCTCCTGGTGAATCAGCAAGCCTAATAAACATCATCTTCTAATTAGCATAGAACACCACTGGGTGGACCTGCAGCCTCAAACATTCAAACCCAGTTTTAAAAAGCAGCATTTTCCAGCGTCCTCAACCATCTGACACATTTTTAAAACCTTTGGAGTTTGTTGTTTACTCATGGAAGCTATAAACTCTAAGGCTAATTATGCCCAGAACCCGAATTGTAACATAATGATATTTTATCCAACCAAAGAAGAGTTTAATGATTTTGATAAATACATTGCTTCCATAGAATCCCAAGGCGCCCACCGAGCAGGCCTGGCTAAGATAATTCCACCCAAGGAATGGAAAGCCAGACAGACGTATGATGATATCAGTGACATCTTAATAGCCGCTCCTCTCCAGCAGGTGGCCTCTGGGCGGGCAGGAGTGTTTATTCAGTACCATAAGAAGAAGAAAGCCATGACTGTGGGGGAGTATCGCCGCTTGGCAAACAGTGGCAAATACCGGACTCCACCACACGTGGATTTTGAGGACTTGGAGCGAAAATACTGGAAAACCCGCCTCTACGATTCACCCATCTATGGCGCTGACATCAGTGGCTCCTTGTTTGATGCAAACACCAAAGAGTGGAACCTTGGCCACCTGGGAACCATTCAGGACTTGCTGGAGCAGGAGTGCGGAGTTGTCATCGAAGGCGTCAACACACCCTACCTGTACTTCGGCATGTGGAAGACCACCTTTGCTTGGCACACGGAGGACATGGACCTTTACAGCATCAACTACCTGCACTTTGGGGAGCCCAAGACTTGGTACGCCGTGCCCCCAGAGCACGGCCAGCGCCTGGAACGCCTGGCCAGGGAGCTTTTCCCGGGCAGTTCCCGGGGCTGTCAGGCCTTCCTGAGGCACAAGGTGGCTCTCATCTCGCCCAGTGTCCTCAAGGAGAATGGGATCCCCTTCAGTCGCATCACTCAGGAGGCTGGAGAGTTCATGGTGACCTTTCCCTATGGCTACCACGCTGGCTTCAATCACGGCTTCAACTGCGCGGAGGCCATCAACTTCGCCACCCCGCGATGGATCGACTATGGCAAAGTGGCCTCTCAGTGCAGCTGCGGGGAGGCCAGGGTCAGCTTTTCCATGGACGCCTTTGTGCGCATCCTGCAGCCCGAGCGCTATGAGCTGTGGAAGAGCGGGCAGGACCGCACTGTTGTGGACCACGTGGGGCCCACGGCTCTGGGCAGCCGGGACCTGAGCGCCTGGAGGAAGAGCCCGGCAGACCGGAGAGCCGCGCTGGGCCTGAGGCACCTGCAGCCGCGTCGGGCCCTGAGCAAAGTTGGCACCGTGGGCCGGGGCGCTGCACGCCGCCGCCATGCCCCTGTGCTCCAGGCGTCCCTGCTCCTCTCCCTACCCCAGGGCTCTGCCTCTGCCGCCCAATGCGCAGCTGCCATGGCCAGCTGCTCCTCCAAGGCTGACCCACCGTCGTCGCCACTCCCGGGTCCATCTGCGCGGGATCTCCAGCCCACTGGCAGATGTGGTGGTGGTGGCCGTCGTCCTCGGGAACAGAGGGCTCAGAAACCGATTGTTCAGGCCCGGGCGAAGAGGCGCCGCTCAGTGGGCACAGCGCGCACTGCTCCGGACCCCGAGGCCCTGCCTGTGACCCAGGATAAACCCTCCCTGGACAACCCTGCACCTCTGAACTCCGAGACTCCCAATCCTGTCGTGGCTTCCGGGTCCTGCTTTGCTCCAGTCTCCTAATCCTAAATCTAGGGGACGCCCGCCTTGGTGCCCACTGCTGTTTTGTGTGCAGAGTCATTGAGACATCTCAGAGCTTTAAGCAAGGTTTTAAAGTCACTGCTCTAGCATGAGACTTCCCAGGTGTTGCCGCATCTGGTCGGGCTTAGTTGGTGCTATTTACCAAGTTCGCCCTACTTTGTTCTTCCTGCCAGACCCTGAAATGTCTTTGGACGCTGCTAACTCCTGTGCCTGCATCTGAGGTTTTACCCACTGGACACCCTCGTGTCTCCGTGAACCCTGTGAGTTCCGCTGAGTTTGCGGAAGCCTGATCGGCGCAGACTCCCTCCTCTGGGACAACTCTGGTTGTCGCCCGACTCCGGATGGGACGTTGCTTCCGTTCCCCTCCGATCTCCCTCCCTTTTTCTCTTTCTCTTTCTCTTCCCCTCCCCATTTTAGGCTAAACTAGGTCCTTTCGACCACTTAGGTCAGTAGAGGCTCAGAAAAATCATTTATGATCTTTGAGTCATTGCTGTGTTTATAATGTTATCTATTATGAATATTTCTTCACAAATATATTAAAAGCAACAAAAATTGGAGTTTTTCCCCGTATTATTGATCATTCAACCAACTGAGGGCTTGAGGTTACTATTGTATGCACTTTTCTGAATAATTATATCAAAACATTTAAAGCAAACCCTATTTTTTATGGCCTGCTAAAATTGTGTGAAGTCGGTGAATCCTTTGGGGATGGTTGTTGGGTTCAGCCTGGCAGGCTGGCTGGCGAATTTCATGTGTAGACTTCCTTAAGGATGACCTGTTGGAAATCAGCTGGTGACTTGGCTGAGCAGTAGTATTTGAGTTGCTGGGAGAGGTGAACAAGCATAGGACAAAAGTGCCATCATCCAAATACCTTCAAATCTCCACTGCTGTCTCGTGGCTCTGTATACAATGGTTAATTTATTAATTAATCTCAGTAAACGAGTCCATAAACAAATGAACAGACCATTTCCACTGGTATTATGTGGGGATGGGATGACACAGCAGAACTGACTGGGACCAGCCTGGCTCCTGCTGATCAGTGAACGCCTCTTAGAGCAGGAGACCCTTCCGAGCCCCAGCTGACAAGAAGGGAGGCCCAGTGTTACCTTCCATGCAGAGGAAGCAGCAAGTGTCATAGCTCTGTCGTGGAATAGGAAGGAAGCCCATTTGCCTCTGGGTCATGGAACCGAAGGAGACGGGCAGAGTCCAGGGTGCATAGGATCTTGTGACTGGTGTAAAGTATTTGAATATTTTTCAATTTGAAATAAGAAGGCGTTGGAAATTTAAAACAGCTCTTGATATGATACACACATTTCAATAATGAGCTTAGTTCTGTGGACAATGTGCGGGCAGGAGAAATTAGAACATCTAAGTAATAGAAGGGAGAACTGATGGTTACTTTGAGGCATTATTACTGAAAATGCACAAAAGTGGGCAAACTCAGAATACATTTTGAAAATTGAAAACGATAGTTTGGATACAGAGGAAAACATTTCAAAGAAGCAAACCACGTCTCCACTGCCCCCAGCACTTCCTTACAGAATTTCCATAAGGCTCAGGAACTTGAAGCGCCTTATAACATTGCAGGCGGGAGAAATGCAAAAGCAGCGATCCTTTGAAATTGTGAGGAGCAGCAAAAACCCAGGTCACATCCCTACCACCAAAAGGAAGTAGCTAGGCAACTTTCTTTTCTCCTGATGTATCCAAAGATAGAAGTGCATTCTGTGGAGAAGGGAAGCTGAGAGTCTGAACTCAGCGATTCCATGCACAGAGGAGGATGGGAGTGAGACGCTTGACTGAAAAGGAGATTAAGCTGAATATTGAGATGGTGGAACCAGAAGATGGAAGCACACTGGTCTCCCTTGAAGTGTGGAGGTCTGGGGAGCACCTGGCCTCACAGTCGATATTACGTGCTTAAGAAATAAATTTTTATGTAGAAAGTGACTGAGACCTTGGTGGGAATTTGTCCTTCCACTTCGGTCAGTTGTGAATGTGGCAGTGCAGAGAAATAAAGGAATTCTGAGAAGTCTCTTTAAAGGCAATAGTGTGGCTCATATTCCTATTTTAAAGTTTAGAAACTGAAAACTTTTTGTCATAATTCAGGAATATCACCATCTATTCCATGGACGACAGATGCCCTGATAAGCATAGGATAAAAAAAAAGGGGTCTTTGGAAGAAAAGAAAAAAAGAATTTTTCCTCAGAAAATTTTGCTCTTATTGCACTCAGGCTTTCACTTAGTTATTTGCATAATTTAAAAAATTATTTTTCCCAATAAGCACAAGTAGTATTAAAAATATGGTTTAGAAGCACCAATAAAGTGGTTTCTAAGTTAATCTTGAAAGGAAAAGGAGCTGGGGGTGGTAGTGAAGGATATTCTTCAAGAAAATCTATTCAAAATTCTATTTTACTTCCTGTGCACACATTCAATTTGGACATGCTCAATTTGGACCACTCTTCTTGATAAAAGATGCCCATAGCCAGCTGTTTCTCCATGTCCATTAAGTTTTTGCTATACCCGGTCATGGAAAAGCAAAGGATACTGATTTTGAAAATATATAAAGGCTGGGATGCAACCACCTTTGTCCTTGATGCCATGATCTATCCCTGGTCTCTCTCCACTTTTGGGGAATAATTATGAGTTTAATGTGTATTCTCCAAGTTAACAAGTGAAAGTCTACGCAGTCAAAGGTAATATGCCATGTGTGGTTTTGTCAACTTACACCGCCCCTGTCTTTTTAAAAAGTCGATACTCCATTGACAAGACCGAAAAGTATTGTGATGTGTAGGCCTTGGTCAGTCCAACAGGTTCAACTAGATCTGCATTATTGTTTGTTTATCCCCTGCCAATGGACAATAGGGTTAGCTCCAAATCTTCGTTAATTTAAACAGTGGCTTACTGAGTAGCTTTGCGTATAGAAATAGAATAATTGGGTTGTATTTATGTTCTGTTCAAGCTTTTCTAAGAACAACCTCGGTAGCCTCCAATTCCTATCTCCACCGGCCGTAGGAGAGAGTTCTGGTTTCTCCATGTCTTCGGCCATGTTTTTGTGCTGTCAGACCACTTCATTTTTTTCAGCCTAGATAAATGAAGAAGAGTATCCTGTTGCGCTTCCCTGATTACTAGTTGCCTGCAGGGCTTTTTCTTCATATTTATTTGCCATTTGGATTTCTTTAGTGAATTGCTTGTCCTAAGGCTTTGTTCACTCTTTTGAGGTTGACTAGTTTTCTACTGACCTATGGAAGTTTTATGATATTCAGGATACTAATTCATTATCTATTTTGTGTATGAGGAAAACTTTCTCCTAGTCTTTCATTCTTTGTTTTTTGAAGTGTGGACACTTTAATTGTTTTTATTTAATTGAATACTCACCCAAGGACAGGTCCACTGACTTTACAGAGGAGAAGAAAGGAGGGAGAAGTGTGTGGGGTGGGGAGAGAGAGAGAGAGAGAGAGAGAGAGAGAGAGAATGTGTGAGAAACACATCTATTGTTTGCCTTCCCCATGTGCCCTGACTGGGGCAAGAATCCACAATCTAGGTATGTGCCTTGATGGAATTGAACTCACAACGTTTTTGGTGTATGGGACAAGGCTCCAAACAACTGAGCCATCCAGCCAGAGACTGTAATCTTTTTAAATTTTTTTATGTCATTGTATCAGTCAAGGTTCTCTGGAGAAACAAAACCAGTAGGAAATATACAGGTATACAAAGAGCTTTCTTACAGAAATGAGTGCAAGTGGTTATACCACGCTGGCTTCAATCATGGCTTCAGCTGCGCGGAGGCCATCAACTTTGCCACCCCGCGATGGATCGACTATGGCAAAGTGGCCTCTCAGTGCAGCTGCGGGGAGGCCAGGGTCAGCTTTTCCATGGACGCCTTTGTGCGCATCCTGCAGCCCAAGCGCTAAGAGCTGTGGAAGGGCGGGCAGGACCCGCACTGTTGTGGACCACATGGGGCCCACGGCTCCGGGCAGCGGGGATCTGAGCACCTGAAGGAAGAGCCCGGCAGACCGGAGAGCCGGGCTGGGCCTGAGGCACCTGCAGCCGCGTTGGCCCGAGCAAAGCTGGCGCTGCGCCCCGAAGCCGCTCCCCTGTGCTCCAGGCGTCCCTGCTCCTCTCCCTACCCCGGGGCTCTATCTCCGCTGCCCAGTGCAGAGCTGTGATCCCCCGCTGCTCCTCCAAGCCCAACCCACCCTCGCCACCACTCCAGGTCCATCTGCGCGGGATCTCCAGCCCCCTGGCTTTTGTGGTCCAGGTCCGTGTCCTTGGGAACAGGAAACTCAGGAACAGATTGTTCAGGCCCGGGCTAAGAGGCGCCTCTCAGTGGACACAGCGCGCACTGCTCCGGACCCCGAGGCCCTGCCTGTGTCTCCTGATTGACTCTTGGTAGACAAGGCTGCACCACTGGGCCTTTGGCCCCGCATCCTGTGAGGGCTTCTGGGTGTTGCTGTGTCCCGGATCTTCGACCCTTTTGGTACCCATTAGATCCTGGAGAACCAATGCATCCTGACCCTTGCCTGCTCTCTCTGGGAAATATTCCAGCCAATCACCCTGACAGTGTCCCCCAACTCCTCCCAATATCATTGGGACTCTGTGATAATTTCCCAAAGATGCTGCTGGAAACTGCAAAACCCTTGTGAACCTCTTAGAGGTTGTAAGGATGGATCACTCTTATGCCTTCATGGTCCGGGTCCAGGCTTAAGTTGTCATAGGCTCTTCTGACTCTGACTGTGATCCCCTCGGAGCAAAGCTAGAGGCAGCTGCATCTCTTGAGTCCTGGGACATGTTCACCACCAACGCATGGTGTTGAGTCACTGTCAAAGATCATGTCAAATATGACTGTATCTGACCCTCAACTTTAGGAACCACAGACCCTCCCAGCTAAGCAACAGTCTGGACTGAGCCTGTCCCCAGTCAATATGCTTTATCTCCTAAAGATGATACATTTCTTAAACTGCCCGGTGTTTTTACTACTATGGTAATGTAAAGTTTCCACTCTCCCGGAAATGGAATCTCAACGCAGTCAATCTGGACTCACATGACAGCACTAGTTAGGTCGTCTGCCTGATAGACCCCTGCCATTCCCTAGAGGAAAGTAACCTTGCAATAAGGAGCCCAGCTTTTTTGACCGGGACGACTTCCTGTTTCCGATCCCTTCTGCCTATAAAAGCCTCTCATTTGGTCCAACTCCTTGGAGCTCCGTTCTGCCTGCTGGATTGGATGCTGCCTGATTTGAATCACTCGACATTTTAAATATACTTTAGTTTACCTTTTAACAATCTAAAACAAAGTGATTTGGAAAAGTTAAAAGGAAAAGGAAAGGCAAAACTCTAGGAGGCAAATACAAACAGAAAGCAAGAGTCATGGATCTAAATATCAGACAAATTAGAACTGAGGCTCAAAGGTACATAAAAAAAGGTAAGTTTCTCCATGAAAATATGGCAGTCATGAATATCTATGCAACTCAGGTAAAGTGTCAATTACAGAAAGTAAAACAAATTGAAAGAAACACTAAAAATAGGATCTTCTTATGTGATGTTGTGATTTACAACAAGTATTTATTTGGTCTTCATCCCTGTTTCTGGTGTAGAGCTCTTAAGAGATGAAAGCTATAAAGGTGTTTTTTGTTATGTTGATGAGATAACTTTAGGAATGCCCCTTGGTCACCTAAAGGTGGGAGCTAGTCACGTGAGGAACTAACCTTGCGATTAGAGGGTTGGAACTTTGAGCCCCAACCCTTAGCTTCTAGCCCCATCCCTTGGGAGGAGAGAGAGGCTTGAGATTGAATCAGTGCCATGGGCAGTGATGTAATCAGTCACGATTATGTCATGGAGCCTCCCTAAACCAGAAAGACAGAGTTTGGGGGGCTACCAGGTTGGGGAGCACACAGAGGTGCTGGGACAGTGGTACTCCTGGGGAGGGCATGGAAGCTTCCTGCCTGGCCCAGACCTTTGCCCTAGGCATCTCTTCCATTCGGCTGTTCCTGAGCTATAGACTTTTATAACAAACTGGTAATCTAGTAAGTAAAATGTTTTCTGAGTTCAGGGAGGTGCTGTAGCAAATTAATGAAACCCGAGGAGTTGGCCGGAAGAACCTCTGATTTATAGCCAATGGGTCAGAAGTACCTGGGCTGGTGACTGGCATCTGAAGGGGACATGGCAGTATTGTAGGACTCAGCACTCTACCTGTGAGATCTGACGCCATCTCCAGGTAGGAAGTATCAGAAGTGAGTCGAATTGAAGGACAGACGGCTGGTGCCCTGAGCACTGTTGGTGTCGATGTAAAGAAAAATTTCCCCCACCCATTGGAATTGAGTGTTCAGAACCTCCTCATGCAGTGCAAGACAAAAAATGAATAAATAAATAAGCTTAAGGATAAAGAAAATTTAAAAACCACTAACGACAGGGTAGAATTTATATGCCTGGTAATAGAGCACTTTTGTAAAGTGCCAGTGGATCAATCACAAATTTGGCAGTATATTAAGGTGAAGAGAAAACACCAATAAATTCCAAAGTAAGAAAAAAATTGGACTTCTTAATTTTCATGCAATGAGAGTAGGCATTAGTGTTAAATCAAACAATATAGAGGTCCTTCTTCCTGGAAAGTTAATTCTCAGTTGAATGATTTGTAGACTACAGGAATCCCTCTAATTCCCAGGAAACAATATTTGTGAACTCCGTGAACTCTATGTGAACTCTGTGAACAGGGAAATATGATGCCCTGTTTTGAATTCCAGTTTCACTTTTACCAGTTTGTATGACCTTGGCAAATTACTTAACTTCCTGGTGACTCAGTTTCTTCAACTGTAAAGTGGGGAGAGTAAGCGTGCATATCTGGTACGATTGGTGTGACAATTCTACAAGTTAGTGTTTGTGAAACACTAAAATGGATGTCCAAAAGACCATAAGCATTACTGAAGTTTTATAGACTTAAAGATGAATGAAATACACATAGTATTATATGGGATTCAGTTAAAAGAGAACTGAGGAAATTTACAGCCTTAAGTATTTTTATCAATAAAATTGAAATAATGAAATTAACCGGATTAAGCTTCTGTCTCATAAAGTTAGGAAAAAACAAACACAGAAAGTAGCAGAAAGGAATTAATACACATGCAGAAATTAATGAGTTAGAAAAAATAATATAACTAGTAAATCAAGACAAAGCTCAGATAATATAGATACTTAAATGAACTAAAACTGATTTCAGAAGACTCAAGAAATCTAAGAGGAATTTCTTGTTTAAAAAGATTTTATGTATTTATTTTTAGAGAGAGGGGAATGGGGGGAGAAAGAGGGAGAGAAATACCAATGTGTGGTTGCCTTTCAATCACCCCACACTGGGGACCTGACCTGCAACCCACACATGTGCCTCAACTGGGAGTCCAACCAGTGGCCCTTTGGTTCGCAGGACAGCACTCAATCCACTGAGCCACACCAGCCGGGGCTAAAACAAATTTCTATGTAAGAAATAAAGACACCCTGGCTGGTGTGGTTCAGTGGATTGAATGCCAGCCTTTGAAGCAAAGGGTCACTGGTTTGATTCCCAGTCAGAGCACGTGTCTGGGTTACTGGCCAGGTCCCCAGAGGCGGCAGGGGGAGGGGGGAGGCACATGAGAGGCAACCACACATTGACGTTTCCTTCCTCTCTTTCTCTCTCCCTTTACCTCTCTAGGAATAAATAAGATCTTAAAAAATATATAGAAAGACATCAAAAGATCTGCCTCTTTAAGAGCCACCAGCCCCAGTTAGTCCCACAACGAAATGTGTGAAACTTTGAAGAACAAGTATTTCCAAATCTATTTAGCATTGAAAAAAAAACTTCAAAATTTTAAAGTAAGAACAATGCTGATAGAAAAAACTGTCTATATGCAGCACTACCAAGGACTGAGTGTGCAACCCAGGAATGTGACCTGACTAGGAATCGAACTCATGACTCTTTGATGTATGGGATGATGCTCCAACCAACTGAGATATCCGGGCAGGGCTATAGCTCATTTCTTTATCTTGCTGAATAATATTCTGTTGTGTGGATGTACCACAGCTCATCCATTCACCTACTGCAGGACATTTGGTTGTTTCCCAGTTTTGGCAATTACAAATAAAACTATTATAAGCATTCATGTGCAGGTTTCTGTGTGGAAGTAAGTTTTTCAACTAATTTGGGTAAATTTCAAGGAATGAAATTGCTGTATCATTGGTAAGACTCCAGTTTTGTAAGGAGCTACCAAACTGCCTTGCACCCATTATTTGTACTGGTAGAAAAGTGTTCCTTTTTCTCATGATCTGCCACATAGTATTTGTACAAAAGGACACACGTACTCATTTCCAGCTTCCACTGCTCATCATGCTCGGTTGCAATGTGACCAAGACAAAGTCAAGATTTTATATGCAGTCAGGAGCCAGAAGACCCAACCTTCACTCAGACTCTTACCCAGACTTTTTGAGTAAATTTTCAATAAATCAGCTCTTTCCTCTGTATCTCCCCTTCCACATTTAGTCAAAGGGGGCCCTTAACTGTATTGCACCTGTGCTGGAGTTTACACACAACTTCAGACCTGTGCAAACATAATTTGTACTAAGAGAATATTAGCCATTATCATTATTATAAGATGGACACTAGAAATTGTGTTTGAATGCAACTCGGAGAGTTGGTGTTTGGGTTTGGGAACTCCTGTAAGATTCACAAAAATTTTCAGTTATGGATTTGCCCGCCTACCTGGCCACATTGAATTATTTGCAGAGACTAACCCTACATCAACTCAGTTTCTGCATATGTAAGGAGTCCTTTTCAGATAGTTAACAATAATTTCACGTGATACTTATTTCACTGGATTGTGGCTATATATGGACTCAAAGTTGCCTTTTTCCTTAGGGTTGGTGTTATCTTTAATCACTTTAAATAGGAAACCACAAACAGTTGCTAGGAATTGGCCACAGAGATAGGCAGAAAGAAAACCGATCTGAGTAGAACAGAACCCTGGTGAGAGGAGCAGCCCCTCCCTGCAGCTGCCTGGCCCACCCCGCCCTGCGGCCCAGCCTCTCCGACCGGAACTCCCCACGTGCCCCCATTGCCCTGCTTGCCATGGACGAGCAGTGACTGCGGTGCAATAGCGAGACCCTCTGTTACTATCCTGTTATTATTTTGGTGGATCTTCTGGAGATAAGCCTTTTCAGAGAGAACACAGAACTGAGCACCGTGGGGAGGGTGTCATTGTTAGAGGTGCCACCCTACGGAAACATGGCCTTTATGTTGGGGTTTCTGCATTTCCTTACCTCACCTCTAGTACGCTGGCACTCAGTATCCTTGTGCCCTGATTGTTTATCCCTCTCCCCAAAAGGACCACATCCAGGCCTGTAGACCTCAGAGGGCCCCTTGTCCCATCTCTCAGAGCTTCTTCTCAAAAGATCCACATTGTGTCTGTATTTCAAGGTCCATTCATGGATTCGCTCATTTATTCAGCACATGTTACGTGAGCACCTACTGTGTGCCAGGCATGGTTCTTCTAATTAAGGGCACAACAGTGAAAAAGACAGTTTCAAGTCCCCTGAAGCATTATAAAGAGTGATATATAATAACATGTCAAGTAGTCATAAGGGCTAAGGAAAAACAAAATAGCTTATGTGCCACTATATTTGATAGGGGGGACTTTTGGGAGATGTGGTCTTTGTGTGCGCCATGTGAACGTGGGTGTCAGGGGCATCATTATAGGCAGAGGGACAACATGTGAACATGTCCTGGGGTGGGCTCGTCCTTAGTGGGCCCACAGACTAGCCAAGCAGGTGGACAGTAGGCATGAGGGGCCAGGAGCTGAGGCAGGGATCTGGACTGGGGATGGGCACACGCTTCAGGGAATGTGTGCTCCCCCAGAAAGCAGCTGAGTGGCTGGAGCAGCTGCTGTTTTAGGTAGGCCGGGCGGGAGCAACTCAGGGACCACAGAGCCTTGGAAAGGATTTATAGTTCATGGCCATCCCTGAGAATAGCTCTGTCTTCCCTAGTGATGCAAATCCTAAGAGCAGGAGCTCTGTTTTGGCTCCCAGTGATATCAGTTAATGTGGACTTGGATTGGATGGGACTTGGGTGGACACAGCAGGTCCCTGGCACTCACTGAGTTGACAACAGCCGTTCCAACTCTTTATTAGCCACCTCAAATCAATGGCGTGCGGGCAGTATTTTTGAATTTTGCAGGGGTCCTTATTTGAACGATGCAGATGGCTGTGAAGCTGGTGCGAAAAAAAGAGACACATGGCTTCTGGAGAGTCTGCAACAGGAAGTTTCTGGAGAAACAGCTAGCAGGTGGAGGAGCAGGTGAAAGGGTGGAACAGGCAGCGGATCTGGAGTGTGTGCCTGTGTCCAGCAAAATCTGGGCTCCAGACAAGAACAGCATTCAGGAAAGTGCTAGGATTAGGAATCTGCAAAGATCTCAGAATCCATTCCCTGTGAGTGTTGAGGGCCCATAACCGAACATGTTTCTGCTACCCCAGAAACTCCTTAGGCGCGAGGCAGCCTAACCTCGCCTCTCCTGTGGTATCACCTTGATTGTACTTACAGACGACCCTCTAGGGTCCTAAGGACTTCATTTTTATCTATGGCTCATGGATTAAACCAGAGTAATACAGTTGGTTATTACCTTTTCTTTGTTTTCTCTGTCCTGGGAGGCTTCAATCAGTATTGTTGATTGAAGGAACACATTTCGTGAAACCATCAATAGAGATGAAAAAGTTAGCATCATAAGGAACAGCTAAAATAAATGAAAAGTCTGGACGATACCATTGGTGCTTTCACACTAGTTACCTTTTAAAATAAGAGATCCAGTTCTAAGATGGGGGTTGAAATAGGTTGCAGAGCCGGAGAACAAACGCGTTTTCTCCTGTTTCGATACAAGACCTCCATTCATTCACTCAGCAGATCCTGTGAAGCGCCCTGACTGTGCCAGGCACTGTGCTAAATGCCAAGGGTTCAGCACAATATGGACTGACAGCCTGCCTGGGGAGGCAGGCCAGCAATCAGGCCGTTTCACCGTGCCACAGATTCTTCGCAGCAACCTGGACAATATCCAGGCCCTCCCCAGGCTGGCAGTTTAGGGCCCCTAAAGAGATGTGTCTTTTAAGTTCAGGGCCAAAGCCCCAGTGGGGCTCTCGGAGGTGTTTCAGTCTGTTCCTGGACTCACAGGAGTCCTCTGGTTGCCTTTTCTCAGTCATGTCTGACAAATGGACGTGTGCAGACTTTCGGGGAATCTCGGTTGCCCCAGCTATCTGTAGTTATTCCTTGCTGGTTCTAGAAAGACAGGGGGCCAGGGGTTGGCTTTGAATGCCCCCACTGGCTGGTCCTCTCTAGGAAGTGAGTGTGGCTTACTGTCAGATCCCTCCCGCCTCTGTTTGTGCTACGGACAGTCCTTGGTTCCTTCAGGGGGCCGGGTCATTTACATTACATTTCCTATGTTCCCTTCTATCTCCCCACGATCCACACCCCAGCTATGGACTGAATGTATCTCCTCCCCACTCTTCATATATCGACACCCCAATTCCCAGTGTGAGGATGTTTGCAGGTGGGGCCTTTGGGAAAGAATTAGGCCATGAGGGGAAGCCTTCATGAATGGGATTAGTGCCTTTCTAAGAAAGACACAACAGAGCACCATGTGAGGATACAGCAGGACGGGAGCATCTGTACACCATAGAATTGGCCCTGACCAAGCACCCCACTCAGCTGCCACCTTGATCTTGGACTTCCAGCCTCCAGAACTGTGAGAAATGAATGTTGTTTAAGCCCCACCCCACCCCCAGTTTATGGTATTTGTTATAGCAGCTAGGGTGGACAAAAACACACCCCGAACTGCTTGTCTAAAGTTTGCACTGGCTACTGGAGGAGAAAGGTAGAAAGAAGGAGGCCACAGGACCAGGCAAACTGTCACTGTGTCGTGAGTGTCCGCGTGCCAAGAAGCCTGACTTGCAGTTTTCGTACATCACTTGTTTTCCTTCCAGGAGCTTGTCTGCAGAGTCAAAGCCATGCAGATCCGAAGCCCAGAGCAGTCATTTCTCAGTGTGGCTGTGGGCAAGAGGCTCCGGGAGAGGCCGCGGAGCTGAGTGGTCACCGCACACACCCAGGGTTCAAATCCTGATCTGCTTTTATGCTCTGAGGGACTTGGCAAGCTGCTTCATCCGTGGGCTTCCCCTTACTTCGCCCTATGGTGGAAATGGTCACAACCGTACCCAGAGCAGTAAGGGTGGTGGTGGAAGTTCATACACGTATGACACTTTGATGAGTAACCAACTTGAGGTGTGAACAAACTATTATTTCACATTTTATTGAAGATTTTTAAAAATTAACTTCAGCACAGTTTTGGCAAGAAGCATGTGGCAGTCTAATTATTACTGATATTTTTATTAGCACTCATTTTGCATTATTTTATTTTTAAAAATATTTTATTTATTTATTTTCAGAGAGAGGGGAAGGGAAGGAGAAAGGGAGAGAAATATCAATGTGTGGTTTCCTCTCATGTGTCCCCCACTGGGAACTGGCCCGCAACCCAGGCATGTGCCCTGACTGGGAATTGAACCACGATCCTTTGCTTCACAGGCCCGTGCTCAATCCACTGAGCTACACCAGCCAGGGCTCATTTTGCATTATTTTAATATTATTTGCGTTACTTTTATTATTTTTAGTACTATTATTGCCTTCAGAGTTGCTTAGAGGTGACAGACCTGCAATCTTCCCTGCTAAACTACTGGAATAGAGAATGACAAAGGAAAAGGGCTGTAGCTTCTGGTTACTCAAAGCACAGCCAGCCGAGAGGCACGGACCTGGCCTTTGAGTCGGTCTAGTGAAAATGCAGCAGCTCCGACTGCAGCCCGGACCTGTACGACTCAGAATCTGCATTTAGCAGGATCCCGGGTGAGTCACAGGCAAGTGTAAGGTTGAGAAGCGCCGTTCTGGCACATCGCTTCTCAATCCATTGGCATCGCATGGGAAGCAAACATACTTATGCCTGGATGCCCACCGCCCTTCTCCGAACTTCCACTGTAACTGGCTGGAGGACAAAATGTCACCAGCTCTCTGGGCGGCGCCCACGTGCCACCGAGTTGCGAAGCGTCCATCTAGCATGTTCCCCAGGGCGTTAGGCTGCAGGGGTGGGTGGGAGTTTAGCCTCTGTAGTCACTGCCAACCAGAGTTCTGCTTTGTTTTCTTTCTCTTCGGGCCCAGTGGAAGCACGAAGGGCCACGGAGAGGACACATTCTTCTCTCCCACCCCCGCCATTCCCCGGTCTTCATTCCAGCTAATGGGACACGTGACAAGGCTCTGTGCTGGCTGCTTGGCCTCTGTTCTGTTTCTCTTTGTGCCAGGTCCCAGTGTGCAGGCTATTGGCTGGCACGTTTCTCTCACTCAGCCATGCAGACGGAGCTCGGTTTTTCAGTGGTGGGAGTTTGCATTTTCTTGAAACGGGGTCTTTCGCCTTCCTTCATCCCCTGCCCACTGTGTACACCACCGCTTGCATCGGCTGCTTGATTAGAGAAAACTCAGCCAGAGAGCTGATCTTTCCTGTGCCCTCTCGACCCCTAGAGGAAAATTCACAGTCCCGCCGGGCTCAGTGAGTCATCAATGAGCACTGCAGTCAAGGTGCCCTCTCACACCCCATCATAAGGTCAAGGACCCCACCCCACCCCCCACCCCCACGCCAGCCTACTATGTTGTGGTAATCAGGGCCATGGAGTTGTCGGTGTCTGAATTTTCAAGAGAAGCTGCAAACTTGGAATTTTATGAAAAAAAAATCTTAAGATTTTAAAATGTTGGCAGCTGGTTCAAAAAATGCAAAAGCTCCGTTGGGTAAATAAAATATTTCCAGAGGCCAGAGTTGGCCCATTGTCTTCAGAGACAAGCCACCTGTCCGAAACTTTCTTTGGGCTGCAAAGGTTCCGGGAGCCCATGGCAGCTAACCTAAATGACCTTGCTTTACATTCAGAGTTTGTCAAAAGTGTGTCACACCTCGAGTCCTCTAAGTCATGTGGTCAAAGGGGGACTTGTTAGGTCCTCTGCTGGAGGCATGCCTTTCAGATGTCTAGGCTGAAGTGTGGCGGTTCCTTCTATGGTCACACTGGACCTCTGCCTGTCAGGGCCAGGTATGTAGGAGTTGTGCCGGGCATATCGTATTTTGCCAGGACAGCAGATCAGAAGGAAAGAAAGGATTTACATTTTCAGTCTTCTCCCCCTCTCCCCCTCCTCTGTCCCTGAAGAGCAGGCAGCCCAGCACTGACAGAGCTCCTTGTTTCGTGCTCCTAGTGACCGAATGTTTCTCCCTCAATGTTCTCTTTATACAAGATGATGTGACTGTGTTTGTTGCTAATATTAGACTAGCAACAGATGCTCTGGGTGCATGTGGAAGCAGATTAATACAGCAAAGACAAAGGCCTCAAATGCCCAGTGGCTCTAACAGCAGGACTTGCTGCAAGGGGCAGGGGGCTCCCATCGTGGTAGGCAAGGTGCCGACAGCAGGCCTGTGACACACCCAGGGACTGAGTCCACAGTCTAGGTAACTTTGGAAATATAGGGAGAGCTCTAGGGGAAGCCAGCAGGGGGCTTAAAACATCAAGATATGGCCTCTTCACATGGAGACAAACAGTAATACCAGGGTCTGGGGAAAATGGCAAGTCATCAAGACACCACTGGTGGCTGGAATTAGGACCCAGGAGAACCAGACCGCAAGTCTAGCAGGACAGTACATTCAATGACCATGGCTGATGTCATGGTTCTTCCTGTTCCCGTCCATTTTCCTCAATAAAGTCCCTTTTCAGACAAATTAAAGGAGAATGGTCACATACTATGAACCTCTTGGGTTTGGGCATGAACCACTGGGACTTTCTTAGCCTCTCTTGTCTTCAGAATGCTCTCATCTCACTTCTGCTAGGTGTTTTAAGAGTTTCTTAATATCTATGTGGTTTTTTCCTGAAATTTTTATTTAGTTGCCTGAATCCTGTGGACAGTAATGTGTACAACGTGGTGGAGGTCATGTCCGACTCGCTGCCTCCTCCACAGGCCACATTCTTACAGACATGGCCCTACTGAGCCTTTTCTGCTCACAGCAATTCCTCAGCTTGCAAGACCTGGTCAAAGGCAGTGAATCGAGGGCCTGTGGTCTCAGGACGCTTATGCTGAAAAGGAGCTGTGCTCTGAAAGTCCTATCTTGATTTGGAGCTGAATTGTCAAGTTGAATCCTGCAGCCAACCTGTCTATAAAATAAATTTAATCTTTTTTTGAAAATAAAACCATAGCTCTAAAATACCTTTCTTATAAGTTCCAAATTTTTATAATTGTGATGTTTTTAATTTTTAAGTGATATTTTATTGATTGTGCTGTTACAGTTGTCCCATTCTCCTTTCTCCCCTTTCTCCCCCTCCCCTTTATGACCCTGCCCACTCCCTCCCTCCAGCACTCACCCCTCCCCTTAGTTCATGTCCATGGGTCATACACATAAATTTTTTGGCTTCTCCATTCCCATACTATTCTTAACCTTCCCCTGTCTATTTTGTGCCTAACAATTATCTTTCTTATTCCCTGCACCCTTCCCTCATTCTCCCCCCTCCTCCTCCCTACTGATAACCCTCCTTGTGATCTCCATTTCTGTGATTCTGTTCCTGTTTTAGTTGTTTGCTTAGCTTGTGCTTGTTTTTGTTTTTGTTTTGTTTTTAGGTTCATTTGTTGATAGTTGTGAATTTGTTGTCTTTTTATTGTTCATAGGATGGATCTCCTTTTTGTTAGATAAGTCCCTTTAACATTTCATATAATAAGGTCTTGGTGATGATGAACTCCTTTAATCTGACCTTATCAGTGAAGCACTTTATCTGCTCTTCCATTCTAAATGATAGCTTTGCTAGAGATACTTTCAGGGATCATTTCTATAGTTCATTACTAAGTGACAGTTTTGCTGGATAGAGTAATCTATGTAGATCCTTGCCTTTCATGACTTTGAATACTTCTTTCCAGCCCCTTCTTGCCTGTAAGGTTTCTTTTGAGAAATCAGCTGGTAGTCTTATGGGAACTCCTTTGTAGGAAACTGTCTCCTTTTCTCTTGCTGCTTCTAGGATTCTCTCCTTTATTTTAATCTTGGGTAATGCAATTATGATGTGTCTTGGTGTGTTTCTCTTTGGATCTAACTCTTTGGGACTCTATGAGCTTCCTGGACTTGCATGTCTATTTCCTTTGCCCGATTGGGGAAGTTCTCCTTCATTATATTTTCAAATAAGTTTTCAGTTTCTTGCTCTTCCTCTTCTCCTTCTGGCACCTCTATGATTCGGATGTTGGAATGTTTATAATTGCCCCAGGGGCTCCTAAACCTCTCATGTGTTTGAATTTTGTTTTTTCATTCTGTTCTGGTTGAACGTTTATTTCTTCCTTCTGCTCCAAACCATTGATTCGAGTTCTGGTTTCCTTCCCTTCACTATTGGTTCCCTGTATATTTTCCTTTATTTCACTTTGTATAGCCTTTACTTCTTCCTTTATTTTGCAACCGTACTCAATGTCTATAAGCATCGTGATTACCAGTGTTTTGAACTCTGCGTGTGATAGGTTGGCTAAATCCTTGTTCCTTAGCTCTTTTTCTGGAGTTTCAATCTGTTCTTTCATTTGAGCCATATTTCTTTGTTGAGGTGCACCTGTTATATTGTGAGGAGCGGAGCCTTAGGTATTCCTCAGGGTGGGGCAAGCCACTTTTGCTGTGTTGTGGTGCTGTCTGTGGGACAGGGAACATGCTGTCAGAGACGGAACATGCCCTGCTTTCAGTCACTCCCTTTGCTTCCCACAAGCAGATTGTGCCTTTTTAGTTGCAGATTCCCAAGTGGATGGGCTTCTGTACATTCTAGGATCCCAAGAGCCCCTCCCACAGACTCTCCTGGGAGACTGGGAGTTTCTCCCACCTCTGCAACCCCCACAGATTTTTACACCAGAGGTTTTGAGGCTTTAGTTTCCTGCACTGGAACCCTGGATTACAGGGTCTGTCTTGCTGCCCAGTTGTTCCTCCCAGCTTATCCACATACAAATGTGGAACCACCAGTCTGCCTGTGTGTCCTTGCTTCTCTGGCTTCCCATCTCTGCTCCTCCTACCAATCTGGATGAATGTTACTTCTTCCAGAGTGTTACTTACTCCTTGGTTGTCAGACTTCCATACAATTCAATTTTCTGGCACTTCTGGTGGTTTTGTTGTTGTTGTTGTTTGTTTGTTTTTAAATTGGTTGTTATCCTTCTTTTGGTTGTGTGAGGAAGCAAAGTGTATCTGCCTATACCTCCACCTTGGCCAGAAGCCTCCTAAATTGTGATTTTTCCCCCCATAAATGAGAATCTGACCACCCACCTATAAAGGAACTATATGAGAGAAATGAACTAGCATTCACTGAGTTTTGCTATAAATTAAGTTCTTCACATTGGTTATTTCATTTAATTCTCATGTCAATAATATGAAGTAGGTGTTATTATTCCCATTTCGTGGATGAGGGGTTTAAGGCTCAGGGACCTCCAACAGCTTGCAAGTGGCAGAGGTTTAAACTAAAGTTTTGTGATGCTTAAGCCCGTGCCGTTTCCACTTACCTGCACTTTTAGAGCTTTTGTACAGCTCCCAGATGATGTTACATGCCCAGTGAGACAGGCACTCACGGACGTGGGACCAAATGTTTTCCTTAATTTTTCTTGTAGTGATAAAAATAAACAGGAATTGTTTTGAATTAATAAGTGATTATAATGAAATGGATACTTGGGCAGATGAGTGTCCAAAATAAATGTTTAAAGTTCTTTGTTAAAAATAGAAACAAGCTGGTAGCTTAGACTGTGAGTTGCAGGACAGCTGAGAGCATATTTTATTCACTCTGTGCCCCCAGCAATTAGCACTGAGCCTGGCCCACAAGGGCCACTCAGCACTTGTTGGATGAATGAACAAATTTCTCCTCTATATAGGTCAGTATTGGAAGAAAGAGACCATCTACTTAATTTAAAAAGACTTCCTTCATCCGCTGAGCACAGTGTTGTCTCCAATAATACTGCCATAGATTGGTGTTTGTGACCTCCAAAATTCATGCATTGAAACCTAATGTGTGACTGAACTGTTTAGAAAGCAGGGCGATTGGGAGGTGTTTAGGTCAGACAGTGGAGTCCTGATGAAATGGATTATAAGTAGCCTTATAAAAGAAGCTCCAAAAAGCTTGCTTGCCCCTTCTGACATGTGGGGACACATGTCTATGAACCTGGTGGACTCTCACCAGACACTGATTCTGCTGGCACTTATATCTTAGGCTTCCCAAAACTATAAGAAATAAATGTTTGTTGTTTATAAGCCACCCAATCTATAGCATTTTGTTTCATCCTGAAAAAATTGTGACAAATACTAAGTAATATTAACAGGGTTAGGCAAGAAAGCCAAGCCAGGCAGTGTATCCATATCTGGAGGAAGGAGATTTTGGTCACCAAGACTCATCAGAACCACCAGTGATTATAAGATGCACCATTATTTTACATACCACAGAAGCAATTAAACTGTGCCACCTATCAATTGTAAAATGCACTCCAATTTTAGAGATGCTAAATGCATTTAATACTTAACACTAGGAGGTAAGTTCTGTCATTATCTTCCTTTTATAGATGAGAAAATTAAGGCTTAGAAAGGCTTAACAATTTGTCCAGATCACATGGCCAGGAAGAGGAGTCGGCACCCCTACATTATTCTCCTTATCAAGATGGAAAGCCAGAAAAAGTTTCAGAAAAATTATTTTCATTTTTATCTACTTATTTACTTTTCATTGACATATACATATCACAAAAATTATTTTCACACAAATATGTCTCTTCATGAAGGGATTCAAAGTTATTCCTGGCTGAAGTAATCCTCTAACATCTGGACAAATTTGCAAAGACAGCTGATCAACCAGAAGTGCCCAGTGGTTCTTCGGGTCAGGTGTCCTTTTCAGTGCCGGCTAATGGGGAGAGACTACAGATGTGTACGCATCTCTGCTTCCTCCAGGGCAACTGCAGTTCTCCTCTGTTACTTTTAGGCATCGTCCAAAGAGTAGCTTTGCTGGAAGGAAGGCAGCTCTGCCCACAGTGTCAGCTGAGCATGATTCAGCCTCCTATTGGCTGGNATCAGAAAAATTATTTTCACACAAATATGTCTCTTCATGAAGGGATTCAAAGTTATTCCTGGCTGAAGTAATCCTCTAACATCTGGACAAATTTGCAAAGACAGCTGATCAACCAGAAGTGCCCAGTGGTTCTGCGGGTCAGGTGTCCTTTTCAGTGCCGGCTAATGGGGAGAGATGTGTATGCATGTGTGCTTCCTCCAGGGCAACTGCAGTTCTCCTCTGTTACTTTTAGGCATCATCCAAAGAGTAGCTTTGCTGGAAGGAAGGCAGCTCTGCCCACAGTGTCAGCTGAGCATGATTCAGCCTCCTATTGGCTGGATTGTCAACGTCCCTTTGGACTCACAGGCCTTCCTCCTCTCACTGGAGGATGTGAGCCAGGCATGCTTTCTTAGTTTTAGTCATTGTTAGGAAAATAAATCAGGCATTCTGGCGAGACTGGAGCTACTCCTCGGCCTCTTCACCTCACCTAGTAATCCAAACGGGTTAACTTATTATTTGACAGTTTTATATAAGTGCTAGACAATCTACTGAGAAGAGAGATTAAGAAGCAGTTTTAGGTGCTTATAAATTATTATTCTAGTTTATGAGCCATTGTGTCAACATACTTTTTAAAGATTGTATTTATTTATTTTTAGATAGAGCGGAAGGGAGGGAAAAAGAGAGGGAGAAAAACATCAATGTGTGGTTGCCTCTCACATGCCCCCCATCTGGGGACCTGACCCACAACCCGGGCACGTACCTTGACTGGGGATCTAACCAGCAACCCTTTGGTTCGCAGGCCGGCCCTCAATCTACTGAATCACACCAGCCATGACTCAACATATCTAATCACTAAGTGTGACTTTCTACCATTCCCATTGTCTTCCCAGGGCTGCTTCTCCCCAGATTGGTGTAGGTGACCCTTCTCAGCCCTCATAGCACCTAGTACTTCCCTTAAAGAGCACTTCCCACACTGTATTGTAATTGTTTGTCTGTCAGTCTTCTTTACCTACTGAAAGTTCTTCAGTGCAAAGGTCTGTGTCAGTTTTGCACTGGAATGGAACTGGATGTAACGTGAAGCCAAGGTTTCAGAATTGGCCGTCTGCAGGAAAGTTCCCAGCCTTGCCCTTCCCTGGCCAAGTGGAGCAGCTGGCAGAGGTTGCCCATGACTGCCATGGGGAGCAGTGACCAGGCTCAACTTTGCTCCCCCCGAATCACCAGCTTTTAGCGTAATGGCTAGCTCATGGTAGATGTTTTTTTAAAAAACATCTTGAAAATAAACAAATGAATTAGACCATGCAAACCTAAATGAAGTTAAATGGAGAAAGGGTTTTTTCATTCATTCAGTCATTTACTCAGTCACTGTATTGAATACACTATGTTTATGTCTAAGTGGAAAGGTAGTAATTAGATACAGGGGAAATAATGGTTTAATAAACACCCTCAACCTCACACAGGGCCCAAGGGGACAAGAGGTGAGGGCACACTTGTCAGGAAGATGGGTGACCTGAGGAACCAATGTTTAGCTGGATTGCAAAAAAAAAAAAATCTAAAAGTAAATGAAAGAGGTGAAAAGATTTAAGTGTGTGGTGAGAATTCCAGGCCAAGGGAGGTGGTTTACGGTGCAAAGGCTCCAGGACAAGAGAGAGGAACTATGTTCAAGGAAGCACAAGAGCACAGAGGGCCAGGTGGGAGTGGCGGCAGCCCCGGAGGGAGGGGTCAGTCTCTGCGGTCTGGGCCTCAGGTGGAGATCCTCCGAAAATGAATGGAGAGTGATTGCAGGGGTGGAAGAGTAGGATGACGCCATCAGATTTATTTCAGGAAGTCACTGGAGCTGGAAGAGGGACTGGAGGAGCTGAAAGGATAAACGTGGGATGAGAGGTGAGTTAGGGCGGCTTGGTCTCAGGTGAGGGGGGTGGGGACACCTCGGCAGTGAGGACTGGGGTGGGGGCTGGTGACACGTCTAGCTGGGGCATGTTTTCAAGCACTTTCGGAAGAAAACAACCAAATCGCAGAAGTACAAGTAGAATGTCATTTTATTCCACATCAGCCATTATTTTCCCTCTTCGGGCCTTTGCTGAAGGCTGTGGACAGATGCTGGCTGGACTGGCATGGGTGTGAGCACAGAAGCCCAGCAGGATCGGTCTGAAACCTCATCCCTGTGAGAACAGTCAGCAGGAAAGGAAAGGGACTAGAGGCCAGACATAGCACTGAACAATCGATGGGCGAGGTGCTGTGCATACAGAAGCAGCTGAAGACAGTCTTCCCCTGGAACGAGTAGTCAGCAAAAACTAAAGTTAGATCAAGACACTGCCAGCCTACAGTGTGTTCCAGAACCTTGGGGTGAAGACATTTGTCATTTGCAAAATCATGTTCAGTATTACACTAATTTGATCTTTGGAAGGCAAGCAAACAAAAAAAGAGGACCTCTGTTGTCTTGTATGATAAACTAAAAGAAAAAAGCAAACTCATCCTGGTTGTGAGATGTGCTGGTGCTCTGTGTGTGTGTGCATGTGTGTGTGTCGGGGGCCTGGGAGGGACAACAACCTGCCCCAAGGCTCGGGGATGACCTGCAGAGATAGTTGTGCTTATCCAAGTGATCCACAAAGTTTCAGAAATAATGAATTAAAGTCATGTAAATATTTGAAGTTATAGAGACCAAGAACTTATTTTATTATATTTCCTGCATTTGCTAAAATAAAATATCAGCATCCCACCTGGCGTCTATTACGCCAGACTCTGTGGTAGCCACCGGGTGTAGAGACCAAGCAGACCTCACCCTTGTCCGCAGGAGCACACGATCAGCAAAGAGGACAGACACTGGGACTATTCATGTCCTGACATTATAACAGAAGCACTTACAAAGGACACAGGGAGATTGATTTACAGCTGTTTATATAGTTCTCTATAGTTGACAGCATGAATCGACATGGGGAATATATATAACCCCATATAATAATATAAACATTAAAAATCCCATAGAATCTACAATTCTCACAGCCTCCTAGGATAGGCATCGTCTGTGAGAGGACATGCCCGAGGTCTGCCGGGTGAGAGGACTATGTGGAGATACAAGGCCTGGGTGACCATGGTCATCTACTACACATCAAAGGGGACTCCAAGTCTAGCTAGCCTCTTCTGTTACATTACACTAAATGTGCCTCTTAAAAAAAGATACCAATTTAGGTCTCATTTTAGGGACCAAACCTAGTCAACACTTTCAGGAACTTCATGAAGCCTGTCTGGAATTTGCTGTTAAGCTCCAAAATATGTTCTGACAACCTGTCTCCTACTTTGTAGGTTCACCTTACAGATTTGCTGTGATTTAGAGGAAACCAGACAGACCTGGCTCAAAGCTGGTCTGTTCAAAGCTGGCTCAGGACGCACTGGCTGCGCTGTCTTAGGCAGCTGTCAGAAGACTTCTATTCTCAGCTCCCTGTTGGGGCACCCTGGGGGGATAAGATGAAGTGATTCGCTGTGAGTGCCGGCACCTGGCCCTGAGGAGGTGCTCTGGCTCCACCTCTACCACCACTGTCATCCGAGCCACCATTGCTCACCTGGATTATTGCAAATATTTTTCTCCATTCATCCTTGACCACTCCGCTCCGCCCATTTCTGCACAAAGAGCAAATGTGATTGCAGTACTACTGCTGAAAGATGAAAATCCTCAATATCATTTATAATACTTCTTTCCAAACAGCAGGCCATGGATCACTAGTGGGTCACAGCAACAGTTTCGTGGCTCACCATTAACATTTTAAAAAAGTGGTACAAAATTGCCCTGGCTGGTGTAGCTCCGTGGATTGAGCACGGGCCTGTGAAGCAAAGGGTCACCGGTCTGATTCCCAGTCAGGGCACATGCCTGAGTTGCGGGCCAGGTCCCCAGGAGGGGGGACACATGAGAGGCAACCACACACTGATGTTTCTCTCCCACTCTTTCTCCTTCCCTCCCCCTCTCTCTAAAAATAAATAAAATGTTTTTTTTAAAACTGGTACAAAATAGAATAAAATAGAAACACCAGGCTGCACTGCCAATCACGAGCACAAGTATTATGATATGGAACTTGTTTTCTCATTGTGAGTCCTGTTAAAAGTGTTTGAAGGCCTCTGGCCCATGACCCCCTGAGTGATATGACCCTGCCTCCTTCTTTAGCCTCATTCTTCATAATCTCCTCCTAGTTCTCTGCTCTAGACCCACAGTCACTAGTGGGTCACAGAAACAGTTTTGTGGCTGGGCTGGTGTGGACCAGCCTTCCTTAAATTCCGCCAACACATGCTGTTTTACTCTTTGCAGGGTTAATAGCATCTACCCAGTCTCAGCTCAGACATCAGTTCTTCAGGCTACATAGCCTGAATCCCTGTCGGGGTCAGGTTCTCGCTGGTCCATGGCCAGTGTTTAGTTATTCCTTTTATAGCATGATTCTGTGATTAATGACAAGCTTCCCCACTAGGCTGTCTTCCTCAAGACTCCAGGAACCCTGTCCTGCTGGAACACCCGGCCCAGGCTAGCACGCAGGCACTCTGTGGGATGAATGAAGCAATGTATCGACCAACCTACCGGCCAGGGATGTTGACTAGTCTCCTTTGTTGCCTTGGTGTTGGTTTTGTTTCCTCACCTCGCACTAGTTAAACCTCAAGGGCTTCACTGCCTAGGTTAGGAACTTCCTACAACTGGATTCCTTAACTTGGGTCTCTCCTCTTCTGATCTGCTAAGGATACGCCCACGTCGTGTTCCGGAGCAAGCGGCTGAACACTTCGTTGGGAGAGGGAGGCTAATTTTCATCGAATATTAGAGGGGGTCTCTGCCTACTTGCTTCAAAGAGACACAGTTATCTAAGCATTTCATACCGCCCCTTTGCATCCCCAAGGCTCCCTGCGGCGCTTTTGCTCCGGAGGCTTTCTGGTACCCCGCCCAGGGGACCATCCTTTCCCAGCCCCTCCGATTAGACCGACCCGCTCAGACCTTCTACTCTTCCGAGCGCGCGTTCCCGCAGACTGCGGAGACGAGGGAGAGTGGCTGCTGGTGCCCGGCGTCTCGGAGCCCGCTTGTGTGCAGCCTCCGGGACGACATCCGCATCCCCGAGCCCGGGCCACCAGCCTCTGCAGCCACCATCTTCGGCAAGGGAGGGTAAGAGGGAGGCGCGGCCTTGGGACGCGGACACGCCCCCGCCGCCGGGGCCGCCCAGCCGCCCAGCCGCCCAGCAGCGCGTTCCCCTCGCCGCGCCGCGCCCGGATTCCGACTTCCCCTCAAACCCGGCAGGCGGTCTTGCGCTCCCCGCCCGGCCAGCAGAGCCCGCGCCGCGGCCGCCCAGTGCTCGTAGAGGACGACATGGGCCCCGCGCGCTGGCTCGCCCTCGGCAGCCTCCTAGCCCTGAGCGCGCGGCTGGAAGGCCGGCTCGTGGACCAAGAGGACGCCGGCTTTGGCGAATGTGACCGGTTCTTCTATGCCGGGACTCCGCCAGCGGGGCTGGCGGCCGAGGGCCACGTGAAGATCTGTCAGCGCTCCGAGGGCACCGAGCACTTCGCTACCATGTACAGCACCCGGGACCGCATCCCCGTGTACTCGGCGTTCCGCGCCCCGCGCCCCCTGCCCGCCGACGCGGAGCAGCGCTGGTTGGTGGAGCCGCAGGTAAGCGAGGTGTTTCCCCAACCCCGGAGCTTGGCTGACCTCCGGAGGCGCCTTACAGCCACCATGAGAATAGGGAAAAGCAGCCCCCACGCCCTTCATGTGCCGTGGTCAGAAAACCCGGGTTTCGGATCCACTCCACCGCGCCCTGGTAGTAAATACAGTCTATCTTGCTCCCGTCGATGCCACCATAGGAGCTCGGCGACGTCAGAGCCTTCGCTTAAGCTTCAGGTGCCGGGGGTTTCGCAGTGGGAGGTGGTTCTGTCCACATTTCGGTGCGGACATCTGTAGTATCTCATTCATTTCCTGAATAGTGAGGAACGTGAGACCAAGACCCCTGAGACCTTTCAGATGAGCTCACAGGCCTTGGCGCAGGTCATTGCCACAATTTCTAGGGAGTGGATGGGCATTTTCATGACCATTTTGTAATAGAGGGAGATCAAGGCTCAGGGGAAGAAGAGACTTGGGGAAAGGAAGACCACCCTGTTGGTAAGCTAGGCCAGGGCTTTTAGACAGAAGTTCATTGCCCTGTCTATTAGGAAAAAGCTTTCCTTTCTGCAGAGGCTGCCTGAGCCTGAAAACCATTTCCTATGCACACAACATCAAGTAAATTCTATCTGAAATTGTGTTGAGTTAGGACAATAAAATACAGATTTTAAGAAATCCAGTGGTATAGTTACAAATAACATGGAAACATTGACTACCTCCAATTAATGCAAAGAACAAACCAGTTTTTCCTGACTCTATTATCCGACCACTTGGAAATCATGTCAGCTCTCAGGGTGTTCTGTCATGTCTGGTGAGGGTGACCAAACCTGACTTAACCCACGCTACCCTACCTCAGCTCAGCCAGCCTCCCCTTTTGCCAGTTCTCTGCCTCTCACCAGCCTCCCACCTGCCTCTGCACCTGCGCCAGCTGCCAAAGCCACCCCTGTTGCCGGAGGGGCTGACCCGCTCAGCCCACCCACTCATGATTGCCGCAGCTGTGCAGGGCCACAAGGGTGAACAGGAGACCTGCTTGCAGGTGGTTCCTTCAGAACCCTGGGGTGTAATCTCTGTAATTTCATTCAGATATTTCTACCTCTGAGAGTTTGGCCAGGTCTCAGGCAACCTGTACCTCAGTGTTTTTACCTTCTCCACCTCCTTTCCATCTTCCTCACCTGCTGATTTCAGAACCTGTGAGATCAGCCATGTGCAAAAACCTTTGTGCATTGTACACACTTGAGACATATATTATCTAAAATTAGTTTGCCCCCAGCTGCACCCCCCAGACCTCTCTACATTTCCCCCGGCTCATTATGCCTTGGGATTGTGGGCCTGTGAAGAAAAGAGGTGGTCTGGTCTTTTCTCCTTGCGGATCTCATGCATGCCTGTGGAAGGCAGAACATACACGTGAGGAAAACACAGGAATGCATGCTGAACAAATTTCAGTTAAATTCAGAACGCCTTTAGTAATCACCTACTGTGTGCCAGGCAGTTAGAGTGCCAGCAGAATAGATTGTAGCTCCTGAGCGCAAAGGCTTCTGGTCTGCAAGTGAAGCATGCGGGGGGGAGAGGTGGGGTAGGTTAGTTCTTCCATTGACGAGCTAAACTTGGAGATAGTAACAGGGTGGTTCTGTGGGCTAAATGAGTTACTATATACAATGTCCTCTGAGAGGTTCCTGGTACCCAAGTAGTAGGTTATTATGATATAAGCAAAACCCCATAATTTAATAAAGGTGAACAAATTCCTATTAGAGTTAATCTCTCTTGCAGGTGATAGGGGAAAGCCTTGGGGTCAGGATGACATTTGTGCTGTGCCTTGAAGGATGAAGCAGAGGTCAGAAGCGGGGGGAGGAGGAGGAGGAGGAGGAAGGCATTGCTCCGGGAGGGAGCATTATAAGTAAGAAATGCAGATTCAGGGATTAGTGATTAGTGTAGGGAGTGGTTACAGCACTCAAGCTGTAAAGTGAGTGAATTACAATGTACTCATGTGTTCAGAATGAAGGGGAATGATGGAAGGGAGGGGTCAGGTGTGAAGGAATAATCAGGGAAGGCTTAGGGAGGCAGGAGTTATTGAAGGAGTCACAGAAGAGCTCGATTCAGCGGAGAAGAATTGGACAGACCCTCACCTAAGCCTGGGTTTCTGGGTGTGGGGGCAGATAGTGAGGAATAGGACTAAGGAGATAAGAGAAGTTGGGGTTAGGGAATAGTTCCAAATGGCAGCTCTAGAGGTAAGACATACAGTGGTTTGGAAGAGCACAGGAGCCAGAGTTCTTAGCTGGGGTGGTCGCAGTGACTGATGCTCCCCCTGCAAGGTGGGCTTCTGTCCTCCTGCCCCCTTCCTTCCATTGCAATGTCAGGTGAAGCCAGCCAGTGCTATTGAGAGGGAGGAGAAGCTGCAAGATGAGATGCAGGCAGGCTCCTGAGTGTGTTGCAGCCGACCTGACTGCCCTGTGGCCTGCTCACCAGGCCTGCCTCACTGCCAAGGTCCCCACTGCAGAAAGATGCCCAGGGCTCAGTGTAGCCTTCTGCCTGCTTCAAAGCCATTTGTAATACTGAGTCACCTTGTACCCACATCACCTTCTAATGAGGTCAGCATTACAGAGAGGCTGAGCAGCCCGGAGGAAGAGGCCAGAAATCGAAGGAGAGTTAGGTGTGCTTTTGGCCATGAGTCGGGCGGGGCTGTACTGGCCCTGGGGCTCCCAAAGCCCAGCTCAGAAGCCTTCTTGGCTGTCCTGCAATTTCCCTTTAAAAATAAAAAAGAACTCCTAATTGGAAGAATATAGAAACTGCGTCACTCTTGTGCTTAAAACCTTTAAAGTGTTGGCTGCCCCACACCTAAGGACAAAGTTCATCCTGTAGAACACAGTGTACAGGGCCCCCGTGCCCTGTCTCCAGCCCCATTTTCACAGGTGAGGCTCTGGCCTTCCCCAGCCGCCTTGAGTGCCTCTTGTAAACCGTGCTGTTGGTGACATTTGTTTCTTTGCTCACGCTGATCGCTGTTGCCCAGATGCCCTTTCCACACTGCCCCCATCCCGCTCCTCACGTCTTCCCCTGAGCATCTTTTAAAACTGCACAGGTGTCCCCTCTTCCAGAAAGAACTGCCCACCTGAGTTAGGTTCGCCTCTCAGTGATCCTGTAATTTCTCTGTTTTTGTACTCACCACATTGGTTTATAATTACCTGCTTATGTGTCTGTCTCCTCGACCTGAGCCTGAGGACTACATCATGTTCGTGCTTATATTCCAAGTGCCTAGGATGTAGAAAGCACTCAATAAGTGTTGAATAACATAATTTGACATTAGGGCCAATCAGGCAGCGGGTGAGATGTTCAGCTTGAGTCTTCTTGCTGGGGAGCTCTCTGCTGCGGAAGCTGAGCCGAGAGCTGGCCAGCAGCCACTGCTGCAGACATATTTCATGGGCAGAGCTGGCCTTCCTTTAAGTCCGCCCCCAGGTGATCTGGATCTCAGCTCTGTGTGACAGCTCTGTAGCCTCCGGCACAGGACCCCATGACGGCCAGTGTTGGAGAGATTTAAATGGGGTCTTCTGAGTAACAGAGTGCGAACTTTAAAAGGAAGTGGAGAGGCCTGGCCAGGTAGCTCCAGGGGTTAGGGCATTGTCCCCATTGACCAAGGTTGTGGGTTAATCTCTGGTCAGGGCACATACAAGAATCAACCAATAAATACATAAATAAGTGGAATAGCAAACCAATGTCTGTCTGTCTGTCTTTCTCCCCTCCTCCCTCTCTCCCTCCCTGCCTCTCTCTCTAAAATCAATTAAAAATAAGTAAATAAATAAAGGAAGCAGAAAAAACGATTGTCTTAAGTTCTATGTGGAATGTGGTCACTTTTAAATTGAGAATGGGGAGAAGGCAAAGAGAGACAGGGAGAGAAAGATGACGAATACGTTCCCACTAGCACGATGGCCGTGGTGTGGAGGTTTCCAGTCGAGACTCCAGATACCTGAGAACTGGGTTCTGGTTTAGTACGGGGAGCCTCAACCATTTAGTTTCTGAACTCCTTTCCATTTATTTAATGGAAGAATTTGTGGGTGAGGTGCTAGTGACGGCTTTCCAAAGTACTTGATCCATTCATGCTGGAAGCCAGCACATAAGACCCTCTCACTGCATGAACATGAATACTGGGAGGATCTGGTTTTATGTTCAGCTCATACTTATTTAATCTTACAGAAATACCGTGAGGTAGATCATTCTCTTTGTTGTAGAGATGAGGAAACTGGCTCAGGGAGAATAATTGATGGGGCCCAGGTCACACAATTGACAATTGGAACTGACTTTTTGCTCTTAGTCCATGCTCCATGGACATTCTCTGACCTCACAGGAGATCCACTACATTAACGGTGGTAGGAATTGAATTCTCATCTTTTATAGAAGAATCTTAATTTCTACTCCGTTTCTCTTTCTCAACAGTTGTATTAGGGTTGGCCAAAAAATTCATTTTGGTGTTTTGTTTTGTTTTTTCTGTAAGATGACTGTAGTAGCACTTAGTTGTCTTTAACTTCATTCAAAACAACTTTGTTAGATTGTATTGTAACAGTTGTCATGTCAGTGTGCATTTTTTTTAAGATTTTGTTTATTTCTTTTTAGAGAGGGGGAGAGAGGAAGAAAGAGAAGGAGAGAAACATCAGTGTGTGGTTGCCTCTCATGCTCCCCCTACTGGGGACCTGGCTGCAACCCAGGCATATGCCTTGACTGGTGATTGAACCAGCGATCCTTTGGTTCACAGGCCAGCACTCAATCCACTGAGCCATACCAGCCAGGGCCCAGCATGCATTTTTAAAAACACTTACCAAATCGGTGAAGTTTTATGTAGCCACTTTAGTATTGGAGATAGAAGAAAATATGCAACATTTTCGGCATATTATGCTTTATTATTTCAAGAAAGGTAAAAACACAACTGAAACACACAGAGATTTGTGCAGTGTGTGGAGAAGGTGCTGTGGCCAATCGAATGTGTCAGATGTGGTTTGTGAAGTTCCGTGCTGGACATTTCTCACTGGATGATGCTCCATGATCAGGCAGGCATGTTGATGTTGATGTTTATAGCGATCAAATTGAGACATTAATTGAGAACACTCAACGTTATACCATGTGGGAGATAGCCGACATACTCACAATATCCAAATCAATACAGTTATTGATGAAATGAAAAATTTGTCTTTTATTTTACGGAAAAAACTAAACAGACTTTTTGGCCAACCCAATACAAATGAGAGCACATATTTGGCTGCATAAACGTTGCTCAGGCATCAGTGGCTCTGCGGTGAAGGTGAGATTCTGGCTAACCACAGAAGCATGTTCCTGAAGCGCCCAGTGAGGTCCCGTTTTGAATTTTAGTAAGTGCAGGCAAACAGTTGTCACAACCTAAGACCTTAATTTCTTGATCATTAATTTCCACCAGTAGCTTCTTGCTTACACACCCTGAGACTGTTAGACACACTATCTAATCTAATTTACTTTAACATCAGTCCTCTTCTCATCAGAGAACAAATATGAAGAAGACACCATATGCTTCAATTTCTACATAAGGGGTGCAGCAAATAGGACAATTTTGACTCTTACTTCCTAGTTAAGAGACTCGAGTTCAGATCCCTTCTCTGCCCTTCATAGAGTCTGCGGGACCTTAAATTCTCCCAGTCCTGTTTTTCTGATTTGTTCACTAAAGGTATAACGAGTGTTAATTTCATGAAGTGGTACTGACAAATAAACATAATACATACAAGCATGTAGCATAGTACCTGAAGTATGGTGAGGTCTCAGCAGATATGCATGTGTACACTTTATTAAGGTCTTACTCTTAAGACAGACACATAATTAAGTGTTAGACACACACAAATGCACACACACGTGCAGAATGTTGGAATACGTAGGCGACTCCTACAATTCCATAAATCTCTCCTAAAATGTGAAATTTCGATCTGTGTATCTTATCCAATACGAGGCATATGGCCTATATTCATAGAACAGGTACTCAGAGAGTGCGTGGTGGGAGGTTGAATGAGTGGAAGATCAAGTGGATGGATTTAGGTAACTGAAAAAATGAAAACGAAACAGGTGCCAGAAACACCTTGACCCTCCCTGTCCTGACCAACGGAGAGCTATGCTGCCACAAAACCAACAGTGAGCGATTACATTCCAGTCTATTATGCTGGGCCTGGGTAGGGCTGGGAAGCACCTGACTCAGGGGATGGCTCCAACGTCAATCGCTCCCTTTCTTCTTTACTGGAATGCAAAGCGCAAAGGCAGGAGTGGTCTTGGCTATTCTCCATTGCATTTTTTTCCTTTTCTGGCTTTTTATTTATCTCTGAATTCCGTGTTTCTATTTGATTTGTGGTCATTCTCAAGAGCAAGTTAAGGTACTTGACCTGTATTGGCAGAATGTTTTAGGGACATCTTGTCCTGAAGCAGGTCAGTGGTGACAGATCCGCACACCATTCTTTCAGTTTAGACCTGAATGTGGACAGTCCAGGAAGGGAACTGTTGTTTATTGGTCCCTTATTATGTGCAAGGATCTTCACAAATTAGCTGATTCATACAACTCTAGGCATTATGATCCATGCTTTACAGTTTAGGGAACCAAGGTTCAGAGCAATTATGTAACTCACCAAGGCCACATAGCTGTCAGGTGACAAAGCCAGGTGCAAGCTCGCGGCTGCCCACCTCCAAAGCTCTCAGCCCTCTTTCTGTCCATCGTTCTGTCTTCCAATCGCAACTTCAGTGTGTTCTCTCCAGTTTCCAAATCAACTGACTAGATATGTGACTTTATTTTTATTTTGCTGAATCAGTTTAGTTCTTTGGATGATTTACAGCTTTGCTTCTAACACACTATTCTGAAAATTCCACCTTCGGATTGTCATTAGCTCAGTTATTCACTTGTGGTGATTGAATGGTGCTTTCCCTGAGAAATAAAGATTTTATTCTTTGTGTTTCAAATTTCTCTTCCTTTTATGCTGTCAGCTCAACAAGTGAAAATTTGAGAAAATAAATCCTCCCACTTGCCAGTAGTGTTCGCTTCCAGTGGTCTAGCTTCTAGAATTACTGTTAGTGCAAGAATGTTTCCCCTTCAAGTTATATCATGTCTTCCGGTTGATCACATTTTCTGTCTTCCCATAGAACCTGGTATCTGTGGCAGCAAGAGTTCACTGCCTGCTGATCAGTCTATCAATCTGTGTGGCCACTGAAAGGAAGGAGAAATAAAGGAGAAACTGACTCATAGGGTGAACCAAAACTAGAAGCAGCATTTACATTCCGGTCCTGCTTTTACTGACCGGACCACACTTGACAGAAGTGTGGCTCAGTCAGAAGGGTCTATTTTTCATTAAAACCATCAAAAAAATTTTACGTTTTTAATGAAAATTTCAAGTAAGGGTATATTTTATTTGCAAAGTAAACAGATGGCTGAAATAGTATTTAAAAATATAAATTAAATTACATGTTCCCACTGACTTGCACCTTGATTTTAAAGAGTAGTGCCTCGAGTTTTGGCTGACCTCCAATCAGCCAGAGCATTTAAAGCTTTAACAAAGCCCTGGGTCCTCCGATATTTATTCCAGCACTGTCCTAGGGCCGGGGGATAGAGCAGTGAGTCAAATAAACAAAAATACTCACTGTCATGGAGCTTAGTATGTAATAGAAGACACAGATGAGCCCTGGCTGGCGTAGCTCAGTGGATTGAGCTTGGGTCCACGAACCACATAATCGCGGTTCGATTCCCAGTCAGGGCACATGCCTGGGTTGCAGGCCAGTTCCCAGCAGGGACGCACCAGAGGCAACCATACATTGATATTTCTCTCCCTCTCTCCTTCCCTTCCCCTCTAAAGATAAATAAATAAAATCTTTAAAAAAAAGAAGACACATGATAAAATAAACAAAATAATAAAATTTTACTATTTAAAAGCATATTAAATAGTAAAAAGTACTGAGGAGAAAAATAATGCAAGGTAGAAGGATATGTTATCAGGGAAGAGGTTAAGTTTTAGAAGGGTTTCCGGGGAAGATATGACTAAGGAGGTGACCCTGTGTATGGACTGGAAGGAAGCGACCAAGCCAGCCATGCAGGTACCTGAGGGAAGATTGCTCCATAGAGGGAAGAGTAAGTGCAAAGGCCCTGAAGCATGAGTGTTCCCCTGTGTTTGAAGAAGAGGCCAGTGTGGCTAGAGAAAGATAAATGAGCAGAGTAGCGGGAAATGAGGTCAGACAGGTAGGGCAGGAGGTGACAGGTCCTGCTCAGGAGTCACCTCAGGAGGTGACTCCATCTGAGTCAGGAAGCCATTAGACCAGCTTTGAGCAGAGGGTTTTGATGTGATCTGACGTATATTTTTTGTATCCCCAATGTGTTCATTGGGACGGTTTCCCACTCATCTTGATTCAGGGTGCGTTTAGTGCTGCTTCCTTCTGAGGAAACATCCTCTGGAAGCCGTGTTTCTCCGTCTCCAGGCTGACAGAGCAGCCAGCCCCAGAACGACCGCCGATGCACGGCCAGTGCAAGTGGTGATTTTACAGCACCCTGGGCATCTCACGGCCATGAAGTGGGAACTGGGGCTCTGCACCGGGTGGTCCTCGGTGAGGAGGGTGTTGTTGGGGGAGGTTGTCACTGGAGAGCTGACTTACATTTTCATAGCGTCGTTGTGGCTGCCACAGTGAGAACAGACTGTGGGGTTCTAGAACAGTAGCAGAGAGACCCGATAGGAGAATTCAGTACTCTGGCAGGAGACAGTGGTGGCTTGGACGGGGTAGTGACAGTCTAGTTCTGGATATATTTTGAAGAAAGAGCCAACAGTCTTTGGGGTGAGAGAGAGGGAGGAGTCACAGATGACTCCAAGGACTTTGGCCAGAACAACGGCACTGCCATGACCAAGCTGAAGACACTGAGGCGAAGCTGGTGTGAGATGTGCCGAGTGTGAGATGCCTTCAGGTTTTCCGTGGCACTTTGAGTAGAGGTCTAGAGCTCACTGGGTACTTAGCACACATTGGGCACGCTTCCAGGCACTTTTTTCCACGAGTAATTTTAATCCTCACCACAACTATAGGAAATGGGTGCTATTGTTATCCTTCTTAGACAGACGAGGTAACTGAGGCATGAAGAAGATAAATTATTCCATGTTCGTGGAGCTGGGAAGTAGTGGAACGGGGGTTTGAACTTGAGTTGTCTGACACTGGAGAACACGTGCGGCTGCCTGTGTTAACAAACCATTAATGTATTGGGATCCCCCCTGTTTAACTGTCCTGAAAGAAGTTTCTCCTTTGAAAGGTCACACATTCATTTACTGGACTTTATAGAGCGCAGCATGTTTCCAGCCCCATAGCTTCGTGCCAGTGCATGTCCAATGCTCACAGCCTCAGGTGCCTTCATGCTGCACTGGGCTGAGGGTACTGTTGCCCCTTTTTGCAGTTTTGCTCTGTTCTTATCCATGGCGAGCACTTCCTAGGGTCATTATGCTAACAGACATTCTCCGTAATGCACCACAACGGGGTCCAGGGGAATGGATCGTCCCAAAACTCTTCCAAGCAGTGAGTGCTGTCCTCCAGGTCACACTGAATGTGGCAGGAATAAGGGAGGGGTCTTGCATCTGTGGGGACATGGAGCTGTGGCTGCCGGAGGTGGGTTGGGTACAGTACCTGAGTCTGGGGTGAGCCCAGATCCTGACTAGGTGCCTGTTGCCTAAGGGAAGGGGTGCACACCCTCCAGAGATCATCTCTGGAGCAGAGGTGGAGGATCCACTCATCCATTCTTCACCCTCATCAATCCAGGAGACCCTCCTATGCTCCCAGCCTGTTTCCCCGGGGAAGTGAAGCCAGCTGAACCCAGCGCATTCTGAAACTTAACCCAGTAATGCACTAAGCCCTGCTTTGGGATGAGAAGAGGGCCTTTGCTCCAATGCAGAATGCCTGACCTCCTTGAAAGGGCAGAAATCCCCTTTTCCTTTATGACGGGCAGCAAGCTGAAGTCCTCACCCTCTACAGGTTCTTATGTTTGCCTTCATATCCTGGCTTATCTGGCTTCCACCCAGTGTGGTAAAGGAGCCTTTGCTGTGTGTTTGGGAGATGGCAGTGTTGGTTTCACAAAATGATGTTAGTAGTTATAACTGAGGGAAGAAGTTGATCCATATCACCTCAGTTTGTTGATTCCATTGACCAAGACACAGGCTTAAACAGGGACCATGTGAGGAAACGGCCATTATTTGTGTTTCTGAGCATTTGGGTGTCCACCACAGTCTCAGGGCACAGGCACACAGGGGAAGGAAAGCCGGATTCATGAAGCATGAAAAGTCTTTCCTCGGTCTCAACTGTCTCTGCTGTATCTGGACCATGGTGCCCATGACATCAGACAACTCCATCAGGCTGAGTGGCCTGTTTGGGATGGTTGATGCCCTTGCTTTGGCCCCTCAACTGACAGACTTCACCCCCGCAGTCCCAACCATCTGCACTCTGAGGTCCAGGCTCCCATCATCTTTGTCCAGGCCCCTCTGCAAAGCGGCTTCCTGACTGGTTAACCCCTGCCTCTGTCTACTCTGAGGCCAGAGAAGTCCTCTCAAAACCTTAATCCCACCATGTCTCCACAGTCTCACTGGAAACCTTTCTGGACTCCCCACTTTTCTTCAGATAAACATAAGCCCTTATCGAGGTCTCCAGAGTCCTGCACAGTCTGTCTCCCATCCCTTCCCAGCCTTATCTGGTGTCACAGACCTCCCTGCCAGGCCTTTGCTTTTAGCCACTTTTGCTTATTTGTGTTTATTTTTTATTTTTATCAAGTTTTTATATATGAAATCTGAATTCTGTCAGCAGCATATATATAACTACATCAATTTTGGGGGGGTCAAAGTTGTGACTGTGCCCTGGCTGGAGTGGCTGAGTGAATTGAGCACCGGCCTACAAACCCAAGGGTCGCTGGTTCATTTCCCAGTCAGGGCACATGCCTGGGTTGCAGGGCCAGGTCAGGTCCCCAGTCGGGGGCGTGTGAGAGGCAACCACACATTGATGTTCCTCTCCCTTTCTTTCTCTCTCCCTTCCCCTCTTTCTCTGAAAAAATAAATTGTGACTAAATTCACGTTTTTCAAAAGATTTTATTTATCTATTTTTAGAGAGAAGGGAAGGAAAGGAGAAAGAGAGGAGAGAAGCATCAGTGTGCGAGAGGGATATCAACTGGTTGCTGCTCACACACTCCCAACGGGGACCCGGCCTGAAACCCAGGCGTGTGCCCTGACCAAGAATCAACCAGTGACCTCTCAGTTTGCAGGTTGGCACTCAACCCACTGAGCCACACCAGCCTGGGGTGTGACTAAATTTGCTTTTAAATTCACAGCTCTAAGCCACTGAGCCAGCTCTCTGTACTTGAATCTTTCTTCCCAATGAGATGAGTCTACTGTAACAACTTATGCTAATTCCATCATAGTGTTTATATTGTCCGGGTGATTTAAAAGCATAATTCACCAATGAGCATCTCTTATTTTTCCTTTATTGGCAGTAGGGCTTACTGGTAGTATTAATGCTGCTTGCCATTTTCTCATTTTGGGTTCATATCCACCACTGAAGGCAGATCTTGGTAGACTTTGAAAAAACTTGTTTGACTTGAGGCTCCATATGCTTCATGGCTTGCAAGATACAACGGCCTGCAAATCCTGCAGCAGCAATGGTCGGTCCAACTGCGGCCACTGTACTGGCCGTGGCTCCGGCTCAGCTCCCTTGCCTCCACCGAGAACATGGTTCATCCCAGCCAAAAGGCTGTGGCCACCAACCTCACGCCTCCACCAGAAAGCAAGGTGGCCACCGAGAAGGGAGAAGACACTCAGACACAGGTGCCCTAAAAAACACAGCAGGAGCGGCCTTGATATCTAGGCTGGAACACTTAAAAAATTTTTTTAAATGTCTATTTCTCTTCCATCATAGGACCTTTGTACCTGCTATTTTATTTTGGTTTTTATTTTGTTTTGTTGTTCCCCATGATATTCCCAAGTAGGTCAACTGTCTGGAGTCCTCTCTAGGAGCAGCCAACATACTGTGCTGGTGTGTTGCAGTTACACGTTTATTTGCATGACTAATTGAGTGCCACCTAACTAGACACTGAAGTCCATGAGGGTAGGCAAGTCTCAGGGCTGTCATTGCTCCCCACTGAATCCTTATGTCTAATGCAGGGACTACTACGCTTTTTCTCTAAAGGGGCAAATAGTAAATATTTTAGGCTTTGCACACCATGTCGTCTGTGTTGCAACTATTCAGCTGGGCTGTTTGAGCACAAAAACAGCCGCAGACAACACATAAATGAATGAGTGTGGCTGTGTTCCAAGGGACCTTTATTTACGGAAGCAGGTGGTGGGCTGGATTTGGCTCACAGGCTGCAGTGTGCCACCCCCTGGCCTTGCAGAATGCCATCACTTAGTGAGGGATTAATACTGTTGCCTGTGGAGCACTTGGCAAATGCGGACTGAACGGTGACCGTGAGATATGAAGGCCGTGCAGCCTTGCTCCTACTGTGGCAGCCCTGGGTCTAGACCTAGGAGTTTCAGCTCGCTTTTAAATGTGGTTGTGGTTGTCATTATTTATAATATTCGGGGTTTGGGGGATTATACAAGTAATGTGTACTTATGATAACATTTTTTGAGCGTTTTGGAAGTATATAAAGACGAAGATCTCACTTCGCACAGATAATAAATCATTACAGTTTGTATATGTGTGTATGCTAACATTCCATGAATTCCCGTCAGTCAGACGTACGTGTATGTTTGCATTCCCTGTGTTCTAGTCAACAAGTCTCAGCTCACTATCTGACTCTGTGAAGCCACGTATAACAGGCTTTCAAACAGCCATCATACCCAGGGAGAGGGAGGGCGAGGGGACTCTTTTGATCAACACAACTATTTATTTCATTTAGAAATAGGAGACCTGGGGATTTCAAACGCAAAGTCCAGTTCATCACACTTCTCTTTCAAGTTTGTGTCACACACACTCATGGATGGCTCGAAATGATCCCGCCATCTTTCCCCTTCCTGTGTTCCGGAGCCAAGGTGTCTCTCCCTTTGATGGAGACAGAGGCCTGGGGACTCGTCTGCCCACAGTCGCAGTCAGTGGCAGAGCTGACAGATCGCTTCATTTCTAATCTGGTGTTCTACTTCTAATTCTTTTTTTTCTATTATTGATTAGAAAGAGAGAAACATTCGTTTGTTGTTCCACTTATTTGTGCATTCATTGGCTCCTGCCTGTATGTGCCCTGACCGAGATCAGCCCTGCAACCTTGGTGTATCAGGATGACCCTCTAACCAACTGCGCTACCCGGCTGGGGCCTCTTTTCCGATTCTAAACCCTGTTGCCCTACAATCCCTGTTTAGAGGACCTTGGAGAAGAAGGACACTCCAAAAACACAGGAAAAAAGGGGAAAGAAATGGAAATGATTTTACCGGAGGGCAGCCTTGGTAGCTTCAAATGGTATTTATTATACCACATGGAGCAGTAGATGTCTCCTTTGTGCCTAAGATAAGAGCATACAAACTTTAGCTCTCTGGAAGGTTTGGGTCGGAAGCAAACAAGCCATTTCCTGACAGCGAGAGTCACGATGCGGTGGAAGAGGGCCTGAGGGTTGTCAAGTCCCCTTCTGAAATGGACTTTATAATGATGGGTACACTTTGCCTGTTGCCTGTCTCTTATAGCTGTAATCCTGTGTGGAGACAGGCTAGGAGCCTCTCCCAGTTTTCAGAGGAGGGGACGTCCCTCTGCGGTGACAGGGGTGACTCTCAGGCTGCAGTGCTGCGCCCACGGAGCTCATTGACCAGGCTTGTTCCTGCTGTTGCTTTTGCTGCTGTCGGTATCGGGTACCGTTCTGTGCCTTTCGTCCAGCCCCAGGCCAGGGCTCATGTGTCTCCTCTCATTCATTTATCTCACAAACGTGGTCACGACCAGTCAGGGACAGGAGTGGACCGTAAATTTGTTCTTTTCTCTATCAGTGAGTTGGGGTTTAAGAGGTAGGCAAATAGGCAGGGGATTACAGGGGTCTTCAGTGACAGAAACAAGCTGACCCTGTTTATTATCTGTTTGTGCATTTATTTGTTCCTCGTCAGCTGGTCTAGAATTTTTGCATAGGAAAAGATGAATAGTCAGACATCCAACTGCTGATTGGTACTTTTATTAGTATTGTCACTATCTTCAGCAGCAAAACCATTTATTGGGTTCTCAGGACTAACCCAAGAAATAGTCGAAGAGTTGGTCCTGGAACAAGATCTGGTCCCTCCCTGCAGGTGTCTTGTTGCTTAGTCAGAAGGCAAGGCATGACCAAGAAGTGGTTGACTTAGCTCTCTCCCTAGCTGGACTGTTAGCCCCGAAGGAACAAAGACTGAGAGACAAAGTGGTTAAGAAAATGGGTTTCATAAAGGGGCAAAGTTGGGTTGCATCCCAGCTCTGTCATTTACCAGCTGTGTGACCTTGGACATGTTACCGAATCTCACAGAGCTCAGTTCCCCGTCTGTGGCACAGGGCGAAGAAATTGTCCCTATTGTACAGAGGAGTTAGAAAGGTTCAGCATGGCAGTGTGTGCACAGGCACTCTGCCTGTGTCTGAGAACTCAGGACAAACATGGTAAGTGTTCCGCATGAATAAGTAACCCGGGCGTCTCAGAGGATGCGAGACCATCGGGATGAGGGTTACATGCTGCTAGAGCTGACCTAGTGTGATGGCTGAGTGGCTCCTTGGTCCATGATGGGAAAGTGAGAGGTCAGTCTCAAGGTGGCCAAGTAGGAGAGGAAGACGGCAGAGGCAGTACAGCGGGTGCTTGTCAATGTTTTGGGCACCTTTAGGAAAGAAGAAAAGCCCCAGTGCCAGCTGTGAAGTCCTTTGTGGTACTGGCTTGCTCTAATAAAGCCACTCAGCCCTGTCACAATGAAAACGAAAGTCCCCGTCCCTGCTGCACTGCCACCTTCCCTCTGAGTTCAGTGGCTCCTGCACTGTCCTCTCGGTCACTCTGTCCATTCTCTGTTGAAGAATGGGGCAGAGGTTCCTTCTATCTGTCTGCCCCTCTGGTCTATTTCCAGACTTCTGGGACCAAGGCCGCCTTGTATATTCATTTCTTCCCAAGACTTAATCCAGGGGTCTAGAAGCTTCCATGCCTAAAAGGTCCCTGCCCTGGTTCCCACAGAAGGTGTGCTGAACTCTCCTAAGAATAGGGCTCCAGATGTTTCAGGCGTGTTGGTGCATGAATCATAAGCTTCCCCGAGCTCACTCGGGTGAAGGGCAGGGCTGCTGTACGAGATCACTGGTAGGGCCAGGGCACAGGAACAGAGACCACAAAGGCCTGAAGGAGCCGGGGCTGGGAAACTCCTACAGGCCGAGTGGTCCCCACCTAGTCTTCCAGGTCTTTCTCCCATCCTCTGTCCTATCTGCTTTCGCATGGGTCTGCCTGGCTGCCAACGCCAAACTGTGTCTGGCAACTTTCACAACTGCCTGACTGTTGTCAGTTGCTGAGTTTCTTGGATAGGAAACCCAAGAGAGTCATGGGGGTGGTGGTTGGCCAGATTGACTGTGCCTTGGTCGTGGCTGGCAAGGCATGGAATTGTGTAGGAGGGGGTCATGGAGTAACAAAGGCTGCTGTTTCAGAAAGACTGTCAGAACTACTCAGTTAAGTCAGAAGTGAAAGTTGACTGTGGCACGTTGATTGACAAGGGCTGGTATACCTGGGAATTGGCTGGGAGAGCCCGGAGTGGGCAGCCAGTCTGGATATTCGAGGGACCCTACTCAGCAGAATCTCAGTAGAACCTCTTCTGAGTACCATCCGTGTAATTCATGCTACCAACGCCTGAGGTGGGTATGAACTCCCAGGACTGCGTGAGTTGGTTTTGGGGAAAGATCTCACTGTGACTGTATCGACCAGGGTTCTAGAAAGAAATCATTGGAACTCTCAAAGTAGTTTAGTCAACAGAACTGAGTGAAGAAATGATTTCTGGAGAATTAAGGGAGTCAGCGAGACATGGTGAAGCACCTGGGGCCTAGCCATCATAGGAAATTGTTGCCGTCCCTGGTCTGTGGGGTCAACGGGAAGCCCAGTGAGAGCCCTGACTACCGAGAGCCCCAGCCAGAGCCAGACTGCAGCAACCAGGTGGGGAGGGAGCAAGGAAATAGATACTCTGACCTCTCTATTCCCAACACCCCATTGGCGGCTCTAGTCAGAAGCCAGAGGGCAAGAGAGCTCTGATGGTGTCCCAGAGTCAGCCTGCCGTGCCCCGGAGCAGGGCAGAGGAGAGAGGAGGAGCTGGGAAGCCGAGAGAGGCTGCCCGGCGCAAGAGCTGTGAGGGCGAAGTCGCTTTGGCATCCTAGTAGAATGTGTGCGGCGGAGAGCAAGGGCGGGGGCGCCCTCAGCCATTGAGGACACGGCGGCAGTGCAGAGAGAAGCAGAGAGGCACGTGTGTTATAGCCATGAAACCGACATGGTTGATTGGCCTGTTTCGGTTGAAGGTGAGGGAGGATTGGAGAGCAGAGGTTGGGGCAGTTTGGGGGGCCCCATGAACATGCCAGTTTGTCACTAACCAGGATGTCAGTGAAGATGCTAGAGTAGTGAGGTATGCTTCAAAGAGCAGAAAGAGCAAAAACAGACATTTCAGTCCATATGTGAATAAGGCGAGAAGTCCACCTTTATGCGTTTTTATGATCGGAATACTAGCTGCCCTGAGAGGCGGAGGACCCAGATGGTTCTGTAACTCATTGTTCTGCCCTTTGTTATCATCACAGCTCTGGAAGTGTGTGGGCAATACCTGTCAAAAAGTATAAATGGTATGTGAATAAATCAAGCCCCGCTGGAGCTCTCCCAAAGACGATTTAAATCTTTGTGTTTCAGTGTGGGCTTCGTGGATCCCCTGCATCGGTAATGTAAGGGTTGGTCGTGGAAAATGCGTTTTGGAACCCTGCTCCAGACCTAGGGAGCAGGCCTTGGGTGTGAAGCACAAGAATCCACGTTTTTCAGTAAGGACCAAGGTGCTTCTAACGCAAAGTGAATTTTGAGAACTAGTAGTTTAAGGACACATTACTAATTTCTTGTAGCATCAGTCTGCTTAACTCCATCAGACTGATAAATAAGAATGTGATAAAGATCTAGCCCAGCAGGTTCTTAATTTAGAATCATCTGTCCCTGGCTGGTGTAGCACAGTGAATTGAGCATGGGCTAAAAAGCAAAGGGTCTGCAGTTCGATTCCCAGTCAGGGCACATGCCTGGGTTGCGGACCAGGTCCCCAGTAGGGGCACTCGAGAGGCAACCACACACTGATATTTTTCTCCCTCTTTCTCCTTCTCTCCCCCAACCCCCTCTTAAAAAAATAAATCTTTTTTTTAAAAAAGAATCATCTGGAGAACTTTAAAAATATCCTGATTCCCAGCCCTGCCCCTCCCCCTGCCCCTGCCCCAGAGATTCTGATTTGATTGGTTTGGGGTAAGGCCTGGAGGTGTTGTTTTGTTTTTTTTTTTTCTAAGCTTTCAGGTGATTCTGTTGGGCAGCCAGGCCTAAGAACCTCTTATGTTGTCTGAACTCAGAAGGTGGAAAACATTAGGAATGGAGACATCTGTGCTTAACTGACTTTTCTGAATTCTGCCCCACACAGTTATAGGCTAAGAATAATTGCTCTGGAAAAGAAAGCGGAGTCCAGAGTGGAAAACAGACTTCAGTGAGTAATGAGGAAGGAAACCAGAGAAGACCAGGGATGATGTAACCTGAGAAGGTACTGCGGTGCTGGAGAGGTCTTAAAGGACTTGGCACGCGTTCCTAGGCTCCCAGGAGTTTGAGGCTTGGAGCTTTGTGTGAGGAGGCGGCCAGAGGAGTCCCATGGGGGTTGGGGTGGGGGGGTGTGGCCTTTGAGGCTGCCCCCTGGTCTCCCCTCAAGCCTCCCCTGCCTGCATGTATCACCAGTTCAGGNAAAGCGGAGTCCAGAGTGGAAAACAGACTTCAGTGAGTAATGAGGAAGGAAACCAGAGAAGACCAGGGATGATGTAACCTGAGAAGGTACTGCGGTGCTGGAGAGGTCTTAAAGGACTTGGCACGCGTTCCTAGGCTCCCAGGAGTTTGAGGCTTGGAGCTTTGTGTGAGGAGGCGGCCAGAGGAGTCCCATGGGGGTTGGGGTGGGGGGGTGTGTGGCCTTTGAGGCTGCCCCCTGGTCTCCCCTCAAGCCTCCCCTGCCTGCGTGTATTACCAGTTCAGGCTTGGTGCTTTTTTTTTTGTACCGCCCCCCCTTACTTTATTTTTTTAATTTTCAAAAAAGAAAAGTCTGAAACAGAAGTGGAATGTCCTTTCATTTTTTTCTCCTGTTCCATACTCTTCTGACTCAGGAGGAGAAAACTCTTCAGCCATTTGTCTCTGCGTCTCCACAGTTCCGCCCGCACTTGCTGAACGCCCACAGTATGCACAGCACAGGGGCAGCTGGGACGCCTGCCTCCGCTCCAAGGCAGGAAGGAGTGCCCGCCGCCCTGGGAGCCCAGAGGAAGGGTGATGCGCAGGGAGGGAGGCAGGGAGGACCCCGGAGTCTGCCTGCCTGCCGGCTGACCGGCTGGTCGGGAAAGGAAAAGCCCCGAGTTTCTCTTTCCTTAAAAAAGAAAGAAATCCTTCTAATTCTTCTAAAGCTGCTTCTATCCCCAAGAGGATGAAGAATATTTTGGATCTCAGGCAGGGAGGAGTTCTTTTTTTAAAATGGGTGGGTTGGAACTCTGTTTATTCCTTTCCTGAGAGCTCAAAGTTCTCCTGGTGGGTTCCTCCCGGTGTCTTCATCGGCTCTGTGGCCCCACCAGCCTCCTGCTTCTTTTCTGAAATGGGCTCTTCCCTGGTGCCCAGTGTTTTCTGTGGTGAGTGTGTTCTCTTAGCATTCGCCCCACCTCAGGTCTAGTTCAGTCCCATGTGCCTGAAGTTGCACAGGGCCTGTCTGCACTGTCCAGATGCAGCTCTGATAAGGCCATCTGCTGCTCCAGTTATCAGCTACACTCACTGTTTGTTTTTTGGTTTTCTTTTTTTACTATTTAAATTGATGTTTGAATGCAGTTGTCTTCACTTTATTGGAGGGGCCCTCTCACCCACTTGGTGATGGGCAGGAGGGTGAAAGCATCTCTTTAGTGTTCCTGTGTGTGAGTTTCACAGTTCAAAAGACTGAACAGGAACGGAACTGGAACACCCACTGTTCAGCTCATCTGATTGTTTCACTCTTGTTGAAAAATAAAGCAAACCCCAGAGGACATAGCTTCTCTCTGCCCACAGGGTTGGGCAGGATCTCAGTGGGTAGTCTCCTGTCCACAGGATCTGGTCTGAATCATCCCTGCGTCTGCTTATCTGTCCTCAGCCTCAGATTCACCAGGGGAAGGAAACGCCACCCCTCCCGAATCATTGCCAAGCTCCGTAACCTTTTTGATGGCCACCTTCCCCTTGGGCAGACCTGGGAGCAGACCCAGAGCACAGCCCCTACCCTTTAGAGCTGTCTGTTCATGTCTGCACGTTGGAGAAAACCAGGTGTGCACCAGAAGATGGTCGTGCAGGTCAAATGAGAAAGTTCAGCAAACGCTGATCCCTTCCTGGTTGAAGGGCCCTCACGATAGGGGCTCGGAGATTTTCGAGCACTGGCCCCAGCCCTCCAACTCAGTGGGACAGACCAATGGATAAGCATAGTCTCTCTGCCCAGCAGACTTCTCCCCACTTTGTCTTGGGCAGGCAGCCTGCCTGACTTGACCATCTGCCAGTGTTGCACACTCAGGTGCCCATCAGCAGCAGGGTCGCACCTGGCCCCTCCACCTGCCAGCTGCTCACGCACTCCTCCTCTGCAGCCACCCCCTCCCCACGGCCCCGGAGCCTGACTTGCTCCTCCCCTGTACTTGTACCTGCTCAGTCTCTTTTTCAAAAAAATTTTTAATTGATTTTTTTGAGAGATACATTAATTTTTCACTCCACTTATTTATACATTCACTGGTTGCTTCTTGTATGTGCCCTGACCAGAGATTGAACCCACAGCCTGGGCGTACTGAGTTAACACTCTCTTCACACTAGCAATGCCATTAGCTCCCACCTGCAACAACCCTGTCCTTTGCCCACCTGGACTCCGAGGTCAGGCACTTCAGTTGGTCACAGTCACAAGGTCCCCACACTTCATTATCACCACAGAGAATGTGTGTGGGCCGGTTTGTTCTCCACACCTGTCCCTGGTGAGTACCAGACTAACCACCCTGGTCTCACAGAGCTGGCCCGCCCCGTGCATCCTGTTTGGCCTTCGTAGAGTCTTCCTTTCCTTCCAGCAGCCTTCCTTTATCTCAAGAATTCCCTGGCACAGTGACCTCAGGAGGCTTGCAGACCTTCTCTGTCCTCCCTACGGTCGGGCCACTGTGTCCCCGCTTACGGCAGACAAGTTGACCGCCGCTTCCTTGTGAGAACTCAGAACACCAGGTCCCTGGGGAGCCTCCACTCCGGCCTTCTCGGAAGAGGCTCCCTCGTGCCAGGGCGAGTCTCCACCTCGTGCTCTAGCGTCCATCCTGTGCTGGTGACGCCCTCCCCTCTGCCACTGCTGCGGCCACAGCATAGTGGTCAGCAGAGGCCTACCCAGACCTGCCACAGGCAGGGCCTTCATTGTCCTTAGGCAGACGGAAGTATTGTGCAAGAGGCGGTCCCAATGCGTGAGGGCTCACCATCTGTGGAGACAGAAGGAGCAAAAGCTCAGGGGCACAGCCCGCTGGCGCACAGATTCTCCTCTATGATAACTGTTTCTTTTTGATTTTTAAGCCCCCTGTTGGGTCGACAGTGAGTGCTTTTTAAGACTAATCTTGGTGACTGACTATAAGCTGCTCCTCATTCCCAACCTCCCCACCCAGTGACCCCAGCCCTCTGCAAAGCCTCTGTGTGCTCCTATGTGTTCGGAGACATTCTGTGACCTTCCACCCGTGCTCAGGGCTGCCCCCGCTCCCTTGCTCCATGGTGTGGCCCTCTGACTGGCCTCGGGGTCGTAGCTGGGCCCCTGCTGCGTTCCTACTCTCCTGGCCCTGTGGGCTTCTCTGTCACATCAAAACTCTTGTGCAGGCTTGGTGCTGGCGAGGGAATGAAGGGGCCCCCCTGTGCCTGCCACGTCTCTGATCTATTTTACAGAAGGTTTGTGCAGGTAGTGTCGTCCTGTCCATGGAGGAGTTGAGCAGAGAGTGAGAGGAAGGCGGACTGAAGGGGAAGCAAAGGAGGAGGGTGGAGAGAGTGCGTGTGAGGGGAGCAGGGTGGGGCTGACAGTGCTGCAGCTTTGTGTTTGCCTTCTCCTGCAGATCCACGCCACTTTCAACGAGCAGCTCCTCCCCTCCCTCAGGGACAAATTTCCCCCGTGGTAGGCCTGCACCAGGTGACTGTGGTCCCTGAGGTTCTCAGGGATTTCACAGCCCACAAACCCTCAGGGACTGGGCCTCTGCCTAGTGGCTCACTGCTCCTCTAGGCCGACACCTTCTCATCGTCCCCTCCAAGGTTCTCCCTTGTGCAGAGACCTAAGTAACGCCCCCTCCCAGTGCCCCCTCTTCCTTGGGCTCTCTGTGTTGGGGGGTGGGGGGCTGGAAGACAGTCTTTGCTTATCCCTGTTTTAATCTGCTCCTCAGTCCTGCTCATCTCCAGCCTTCACCTAAAGACAAGCGGTCTGTTTCTTCGGCCCCCTGCTGCCCACATCCAGGCACTGCAGCCCCCTGCCCTCCTTCCTGACCCTCTGTGGAAATTGCCTTTTGAAGTCTCTAATCACCAAACGCCTTGGTTTTTTTGTCTCCATCTTCCCTTTCCTCTCTGGGGCGGCGTCACACTGTTGGTCCTTCCCTGAACAAAGCTTCGTCCTCTTTTTGATGTGACACTGGACAGTTGATTCTCTTAGGGCTCCATCTGTGGCCTGCAGCTTCTCTTTGTCCCCCTCCTGCCCCCCAGAGGGGCCGCCCTGTGGCTCTCTCACCCAGAGCTGTGGGCTGCTGAGGGCACGTGGCGGGCAGCTTTGGAGTCTAGGAAGCTGGGCATGAGCTTTGGCTGTGACACGTATCAGATGTCCTTGTACATGTCACTGATCTGAGTTTTAATTTTCCCGTGTATGAGGTGATGACAGTGCCCACCTGGCCGGCTTAGGTGACAAGTAAGTGGGCTGCTGTTTTTAGTCGTTTGCAAACCTGCTTTGTCATTTTTCCCGTATCTGAGTACTACCTTTACTTCTGTTTACTTGAAATTGGCCTTTGCACTGATTTTAAATCAACTCCCTGGAAAACCAATTTAGTATTGTCCTAAATAATAATAATAATATCCAGGAAATCCTATGAAATGCTGGTCCTATTTTCCTAGGACACATTAAACATAAATCTACAGCAATTAAAATAACAACACTCATCTGTGTACTTCAATTATTCTGGGTACCACGGGCCTGCACACGCTGCAGCTCGAACCTTTCGCGTGAGCCTCCCGCCACAGTGCCTGGGCCACGGGGAGGGTGTGAGCAGGCTGGGCCTTCGCTGTTCGTAGCCTCCATGGAGAACTCCTTATCTGTTGTTCCCACCTTGCTTCTGCATCCAAACTCCAGCTCTGAATGTCCAGCTGCTATAAAATATTTTTGCTGCTCAGTTTAGTTTCATTTAAAGGTCAGCCTGTTTACTTTTCCTCCACGGTCCCTCATTTCCTTGTGATCTCAACTCTGGCCCTTGCTATCATCTTTCGGTTTCCAGGGACCCTCCCAGATGAGCTGCTTCCTTCCGGAGTCCTGCACATGTCCTTCCCTTTCCATTCCCTCCTCTGCCTCTGTGGTCCAGGCTTCCTGCCCAGTGCAGCGGGTGTGTCTCCCTGGAACTACACATTCCTAGTGATACTCTGGTCCTTGGATGCATCAGGGAGTTTCCACTGTGTCCAGGTAAAGGCCAGACTTGGAAGCATAGCACTGAAGGTGCCCAGCGGCTGAACGGACCAATAGTGCCTTACAGCTGCCGAGGTCACACCGTGTGGGTTTGTGACCTCGGCTACCCTCACTGACAGTGTGACGTGGGGCAGGTTTCTCAGTGTCTGAGCCTCGATTTTTCCTTCTGTAAAGGAGAGTAACAGAGATGCTGTTCGGATTAGAGAAGATACCGTAGGTAGAGCTCTTTTCCTGGTGTCTAGAACGCAGAGAGTGCTCAGTAAGTGGTGATTAGAATTATTCTGCGATTAGGCACCTGGATATCAGGCCACCTATCGTCTGGTCTCCCGCTCTCCTTTCCAATTACGCTATTCGCTTCTCTTCACTCGGAATCCTGGTTTCCCAGGTCACTCGTCTCTGCCCCCAAGCTTTTGTGCAGAAGTCTTGTTAAGCCTTACTGACCTTTCTATTTCTCTAAATTTATCAGAGTCTTGCACATCCTTCTAATCCCACCTCAGCTTTTGTTTTCTCCCAGAAGCTCTTCCTTGACTGCATTCACTGTGCCCTTCCTTCCTCGGAAATGTGACTGTTCCTTTCTCTTTATACTGTTGAATATTTGGCACTTAACATAAACTGCATTACACTGCTTTTTTTCTTGATTTCCAGGGAGACTTTATATGCATCTATGTCTTGTTTTCCTAAGTAGATGGTGAGTTTCTTGAGGTGAAGGCCTATTCTGAGGCACATAAAATCCCCAGCCGTGGGCCTGGACTTCCCGAGTTCATACCCTGATGCTGGTACTCACTCACTGTGTGGCCTTGAACAAGGCCATTTAATCTTGATGTGAATCAGTTTCTTCACCTGTAAACAGGTGGTAATAATAGTAGGACCTAATTTTGTTAGTTTAAATGAGTCAATACTTAGCACAGCCACTGACTAATTTAATATAGGTAAAGTTCTCGGAATAGCGCCCAGCATAAAGAGCTCAGTAAATGTTTGTGGTGGTTGTTCTTATTAAAACCAGTCCTGACGCTTCCTCCCACAGCTCCAGTCACAATAATATACGCTTATAAATGTTATAAATTACTATATTTTTCAGACTATAAGACACAGTGTTTTACCACATTTTTTGCTTCAAAAATTTCCCCCTCATTTTTCTCCTCTAAAACCTAGGTGTGTCTTATGGTGTGGACCCCAGGGGAGGGGTCCACACCATAGAGGAGGAAAATAGGGTGAAAAATTTTGAAGCAAAATTATAAAATGTATGTCTTATAATCAGAAAAATACAGTAATAAATATTGTTGAATGACCGCATATTTTCCCTCCAGTACTGCTTTTCAATTTTCTACTAGTCTAATTTTTTTACATGCGCATTAACAGGAAAACTGAAAGTGTCCTTTCATTTAATTCCAAAGCAAAAAAAAAGAAATCCCATGGGTTTAAGCGGCTTTTAATGTCTGGTAGAAGGAAACAGAGCAGCTCGTTGAGAGAAACAATTTTTTTCTTGGTACTAAATTTGAAAGGAATTTATTATAAGATTATTTATGGGGCAGGATGCTGGGAGAGGGGGGAAGCTCATTCTTCTAAAACCTACTTCACATGTTGTGATTAGGAAGAAAGTTTCCATTAAACACAAGAGCAGTATCAAATTACTCTGGCAACCCAGGGGACTAGGTCAGCAGGGAGGAGGGTTACACAGAGAGATCTTTGTACCTGCCCCTACTTCAGAGATTCTGCTGGGAAACCAAAGAGTGAGATTAACGGTGCGTACAAAAGGGCAAGTGTAGCCCAGAAACTGTAGTCTAAAATTACCTCTTACATCACAGGTGCATTTTTGTCTTTAGGGAGCAGTGTTGTCGGTAATTCACTGTAATTGCAACAAACAGATCACTACACTGTGTCTGTAGAGAGCATGGAAAAATACATTTGCCCTTTACGTGACACTGTACCAAAGAATATGTTAGATTTTTAAAATCAACTACTTGCACTGCTTTTAAAAGTTTCCTGTATATGAATTAGGTGTTTTAGCTACACACACACTTTGACGTTCCTTCAGAAAGTGGGAGCCTACGGAGCCCTATGGGTTGTAGAGTTAAATAGGCATGGTGATGATGGGAAGCTGTCATAGTGATTTTATGTAGATTTCCAGGGGATTTTTTAGCAAAAGATAATCAAACATTGGTTATCTTGGGATCAGAAGAAAGCTTTGTCATAGGTTAGGAACTGGTGTTAGGCTGAGGAGTGGGAACAGGCGTTTCTGAAGGTGGAGGGCAGTCAAAAGCCTGTTATAAGGCCTTGGGAAGTAATATGTGTTATAATTGATATGGTGATGTGACTTCATAATATAATAACTAATTTTTTGAATGAATCTAGAGTTGTAGAAATAAAACCAATGGAAATAAATTCCAGGAAGACAGAAATACCTATGTATGAAGAGACAAAAAACTATAGGTAACAGATAATGCAAAGAGATTGATCATTACAAACAAAAACAAATGGAATCAGGTTGTTTGTGGGCTGGTTGCTGTAATTTAGGAAAGGGTGAGGAGTCCCTGGGTCCTGTTTGTAGTGAGAAACGTTTAAGCTCTAAAGTTCCCGACACCATCAGGAAAGGTGTTGAAAAGTACTGTTCTGCTTACACCAAACACCGGAATGGGTCTAAATAGGGGGAAAAAAGAGATTTAAGCTTGAGATTAAGAGATTTATTTTATACATTAGAAGTAAATGTATAATGAGTTATAAAAGAAAAGGAGGCATACTTTAGGAAAATCTTTTTAAACCTGAGACAGTGAGGAAAACAAAATGCCTGGGCAGATCTGGAATCTCTCTCCTCCCACTGTACTCACACAGAAGTACGATGTTTAAAAAACTAAAAATATATGTTTATTTACTTAAATTCACATTTCAGCAACAAAGAAAGGCATTTTCAGGTGCCCGAGACACATGAGAAACCAGTGGCCAAAGCTATGACTGGGAAGCCACATGATGCTGGGGCTCTCTCCTGGGAGGGCACAGGAGTCAAGGTCACGTGCCCTATTCAGGATGTGCAGCTTGAACTCGGCCTCTCCAGTAAAGCTGGAAGCTGGCAAATGGCTGCAGCCCTGGTGAGCCAACAGAACATTACCTGCAAGTTGCTAAAGGAAGTAGCTGCCCACCCATGTCAGACGCTAGAAGTAAATCTAGAGCCATCATCCGTCCTTTATATGGGTCCAAATTTGCCCTGACTTCTCCTTGTGGAAACCCTGAGCTGAAAAGTAACTCAGGTAGTAGTTCAGAATTACAGAACTCTTCAGGGCTCTGGCAGAGGCCATCGCAGAAATAATCCTATGAAACTCGTTTGTTTTTCAACAAAACAGCACGGATCGCTTTAGGAAAACAAACTCACCAACAAAAATTGAAAAGCACTTAATATACCCACCACCTTGAGATTGATGAATAAAATAAAACAAAGCAACTAAAATAAACCGAACAACCAAATAAAATAGAGAAACTGTAAACAAACTTTAAGATAAGCTTGTCTAAATTATTGAAAGATAAAAATGAATTTCACAAGAAAAAATAATCAAGGAGAAATTAAAATAGAACTAAATATAAATGCTAGAAAAGAAAAAGAGTCACTGAGATGAAAAAACCAAAAATCTCAACAAAACTAGTAGACTAGACACAGCTAAAGAGAGAGCTAGCAAAGTGGAAGATATATCTGAGGAACTCATCTAGGATATAATGTAGAGAGTTGTTGAGATATAACATATGAAAAAAAGGACACAGAAGGGTTAGAAAGAGGTTTGGGTGTATATCTAATTGGATCCTCAAAGAACAGGACAAAGGGTTTCTGGAGGATCAACATGTCATCTTATAAGATATCCTTTGTTATTTTTGCCTGACAGTAGTACTGGATTGGATAAACCTTGGGAAATTTATTTTTTGTTTCTTCTTTTAATTTTGGCTAGAGTTATTCACACTGATTTAGTGTATGGAGTGAAGGTTATGACTAGACAAGCCAAACCAAGGGTTCCCGACACTTCCACAGCCTCTGATGGTGGGGGAGCCCTGCGTGGACCACCAGAGGTTTCCCCGGCACCCATCCATGGCTCAACAAAGGGCCGGGGGCCTCCAGCTCCAGGATGGCTATCCCCCACAGGCTCGCCTCGAGATGGCCTGTATGAAAAGTTGAGCGGAGTACGTTGGATTCTGTCTCTTAAACATTTGAAGTAGGAAAGTAAGTAACAGAAGTAACTAAAACTGCAGGTTGATCATATGGTCCCTGGTAGGGAGGCCAGGAGACTCCACGTTCAAGCTCAAGTAATGATGAAACAGAGACTGGAAGTCAACAGAAGCCATGAAGTAGAAAAGAGCTATGGGAAGTAGGTGAAGAAGCCATGATGGAGAGATAGAAAAAGTCCAACAGGTCAAATGTGGTGGGATGATGGCAATCAGTAATGTTGATTTAGTCTCAACCACAGACTCTTGGTGCCAGAATCCCCTAGAGCTGCCTGGCAGTGCCAAGCTACACCACAGTTCTGGGTCTTCCGGAGCCTATTGGTTCTACCTCTCTTGGCTTGTACGCCTTTGTATCTATCCTTCCAGTGAACCATCCTTACAGGAGGTAACACGAATGAGTCTTCGTTCGTTGAAAGTCTTAAGGAGCTCATTAGAAAGTCTTAAGGTGACCGCGGCTGTATAGAGTGCCCTTTGTAACTGTTCAGCTCCATTCCGTGGAGTGGGAGCGGAGGAGGTTGTCTGGCGAGGGTACTGATTTTACAGTTTTTGTCCAAGACCTTTTCCTGTGCTTGCTGTTTTCTGCTATCCCTGCTGGTATAGAGAGGAAGAAGGGAGTAGCCAAGTGAGGCGCTAGTAGGAACATGTGGGCCAGACAGCTAACCGGTTTCTAAGGGGAAGAGGAGTCTGCGCACTGCCCTGGCCAGCTGCCCTCTGCCCGTGCTGCCACGCTGTTGGACGGTGGAGCTCGTGGCTCGGCTGCATGTGCCCCGGGCAAAGGCAAAAGTGCAGGTGCAGGCAGCCTTTTACCTTGTCCTTTCTGCTCTCTCTGCCGCCTGGGGCTGCAGCCTGGGGGCTCAGATGTCAGCTTCTCTCCCTGAAACCTTGGGGAACTTCATTTATTCTATGACACATGCAGAAAAGGAGAGTACCTTCATTTTTTTCTACTCTGTGATAGAGAAAACTAGTATAACAGTGTCCATTAAGATCAGGGAAGGTATGGCTTAGTAATAGAGGATATATGCTTCAGGAATAAAAAGACTCTTCTAAATTCAAATCCCGTTCCTGCTAATTATTGGGTGATTTTGTAAAGTTACATCATCTTTCTGTGTCATGGTTTCCCCATCTATAAAATAAGGTAAAAAATACCTTGCATATAGTGTTACATTGAAAACAATTATTTAGTCATTAAACCATACTGGTCCCTGACCCCTGCACCTTATCACTATGGTAGGTACAGTTTGCAGGCATTCTGTTTTGATTTCCAACATTATATTCTATCTTGTCATCAACCCATAGAGCCAAGTTTGGAGATCATAAGAATATAGTGACCATGAATATGGGGTTCTGTAAAAGCAAGAACAAAAAAAGGGAAGATGTGTTCTCTTCTGCCTGTGTATCCACAGCACGTAGTGTCGTTACTCCTTTGCCCAGGGAGGCCCAGGGCAGGGAGGTGCACAGAGCGCACTGGAGAGGCAAGCCCCGATCTTCCCAGCAACCTCGGTGCCATCCCAGTCCATTTCTCTTGGACCTATGAAGTGTGGGCAGAAAAGGTTTAACCTGGTTGCCAGGTGTTCCGTCATAGCAGAAATTTGAAGCCCCGTGAACCTAACTGGCCTGAGAAGATGCAGAAGCAACCAGCTAAGTCTCCTCTGACCTTGGCAGCTGAGAGACCACGTTCTAAACCTTGGGAAGAAATCAACCCATGGGCTTGGTTTCAGCCTCAAAGAATATTATCTTTTTCACACACATATACACAACCGCCTTTCTCTCTGTCTCTCTCTCTCACCCACTTACCTCCTTTCCGTCCCCCTTTTATTCCTGCCCTTTTGCTTCTCTCTCTTTTGCTCCTTCCCCTTCCTCATCCAAGAGTCTCCTCTCTGCTCATGTCCCAGGCCTGTCATCTATCCCTGCAGCCACTGTTTCATCCCTGGGTGGCCCCTGGGCCGAAAACACACCAGCGCGCTGCCCATGCTGTCGCAGGGCTACCAGTTCAAAAACAAGCGCCAGACTTTCCCTAGAGGGGCTCCACAAGTTGTGCGCCAAATGCAGACAGAATGCCTAGGAACCATGGAAACTCACACACCTTGAAATCGCTGACCTTACACCCAGGGCTCCACAATCTTGGCTCTGCCGTACCTTGAGCTCATGATTCAGGAATGAGGCTGATATTTCCATGTGGTAGGTCTTTCAGCCACAGGAGAACAGCAGCAGAAGCTTTACAAAATGAATGAGCTGCTTATCTCTGTCCTCTGGGGATCTGGTGGGAGTGGAGAACGTCTGGGATCCTTGCTGATTCTAAGACTGGGGGAAGGGATGGAACCGCCTGGAAGGGTGAGGCTGTGGGGTAATCCTTTGGACTTCAGTAGTTAATCCTGCTTTCTCCTCAGTGTGCTGATCCACTGCCCTTGCTGTCCGTGCATGTGACTCCCATGAGCTTGCCCCCGTTTGCCACGGCCCTGGTAGAGAAACGCATTGCTGGCTTCCCTCCTGACAGAAGGGGCACCACCATTCACATGGCTTCGACTTCCTTGGGTTTAGTAGGCAGCACTAACTCTAGGACGTCAGTCATTAAGAATTTATTCATTTTCATTTGTTTCTTTTGTGCTTGTTTCCTTTTGAAAGTAACATGTAATATAAATGCTTTGTGGGTCGATGTTGGTCGATGTTGGGTCTAAGACTGTTTTTAGACTTTAAACATTGTTTTTATTTAATTTTATACCCTGCCTTTCCCTTTCAGCATTATAACATACATTTCCCCACCATTTCAAATTCTTCGTAACTACTGTACAGTGCTTTTCAATGGCTTTTAGATATTTGAGTAACAGATATAACATCGCCTACTTAACTTTCCTTGTCTTTGAAGATGTCAGTTCAGGTTCCCGCTGGGAGGTCGGTCTGCCATGATGACTATCTCAGGGCATAAAGTGAGCGTGTACTTGGAGATTCTACGGTGTGTCAGTCCGTGGCTGGGTCCTGTGGGAAATACTCAGGGCCCCAGCTGTCAGGGAATTGACGGTCTCATTTGAGGGGTGAAAACAGAGTTCCCGGACAGCACTGAGCTCTCTCCTTTTGTCCTTTCAGATTGGTAAAGTGAAGGAATGCATCACACTGCCGACTTAAAAAAAGGAGAAAAAGCAGAACCAAGATTATACACACACACACACACACACACACACAGGGTGGGGCAAACGTAGGTTTGCTGGTACGTTATTGGGACATCTGTGGACTGACCTAGACAGAAAAGTTATTGGCCATAATAGCCAATGTCATGAGGAGGTTACGTTCAAACAGCGACTGGTCAAATTTGAATTTTAGTTTAGCTTGGTAAGTATCTGATAACTGACAAGAGCTGTATGTTTTCCCTTCCTTGACTTAGAAGCTATGATTAGAGTTGATTTTTTTCATTTAACCCAAAGTATATAAGCATTCATTAAGAGTGCATTCTTTAAATTGCAGCCAACATTGGTGGCTGGCCATCTGAATTGTAGTTCTGATTTTTGGGGCCCGCTGAGATCTGCTTTCACCTTGTTTTCATTTTTGCAATCAGCTTGAATCTCATGGAAAAATATTTCAAAGGAGAGCTGTGAAATTCATAAAACCTCAGCAGGTTGAAAGTGGATGTCGTGACGGTGTACGTGTGTGGCAGGGTGTCGCTGCAGAGCAGGGGTGGAGGATGCACCGAGTGTGAGATAGTGAACATGTTCGGAAGATGTTTTCAAACACCGGGCCCTGAAGATATCAGAATGAAGTGTGCATGCACCAGGAAGCCAAGTGCAGGGAGTGGGACGGGGCTTCTGTTAGAGTCTTGGCAGGGTGGTTCAAAGACACCCTCTCTGCGGTGCCCTGGTGCATCTGAACACTCCCTCTCTTCTTTCAGATCGATGACCCCAACAGTGACCTTGAGGAGGTGATGAATGAGGCCGACGCCATCACCACTGTGAGCAACCTGGGAAGCAAGCAAGCCTTGAGCACGGATTACCTGGATTCCGATTATCAGAGAGGACAGCTGTACCCATTCTCCCTCAGCAGTGACTTCCACACAGCCATGTTCGCTCTCACAAACGCAGTTCCCATGGCCCCGCCCTTCCGGGAGCGGTGGTACGTGAATCTCAACAGCCTGATGGACCGGGCCCTGACCCCACAGTGTGGCAGTGGGGATGACCTCTATATCATCACTGGTGCCGTGCCGTCAGACAGCAAAGTCAAAGACAGAGTGACCATCCCTGAACTTGTTTGGCTGGCAGCCTGTTGTGCTGTCCCTGGAGGCGGCTGGGCCATGGGCTTTGTCAAGTACACCGCGGATGGCGATGTCATAGAAGATGTGATGGTGAAAGACCTTGAGAAACTGCTTCCGTTTAACCCTCAGTTGTTCCAGAACAACTGTGGTGAAGCGGAACAGGACACAGAGAAAATGAAAAAAATCCTGGAAATGGTTAACCAGGTCCAGGACGAAGAGCGAACGGTGCGCTCTAAGGAGAGCCCCAGTCCTCTCTCCAGCACGCGGAGCAAGAGGTCTGCGCTGCTGCCTCCAGATGCACCCGAGGAGGGGAGGAGCTTTTTGGGGACACTCGTAGGCTTCATCGCTACCCCATTCATCAAGCTTTTCCAATTAATTTGTTATCTTGTGGTGGGAATTCTGAAGAACACTGTGTATTTCCTGTGGTATGTCGCCAAGCAGGTGGTCAATGGCATAGAAAGCTGCCTTTATTGTCTAGGTTCGGCCACTGTCTCGTACTTCTTGGCCATTGGGGAAGAGTTGGCAAGCATTCCCTGGAAGGTCCTCAAAGTCATAGTCAAAATCATCAGGGCCCTTCTCCGGATCCTTTGTTGTCTGCTGAAGGTTGTTTGCCGCATTCTGGGCATCCCGGTCCGAGTCCTCGTGGACGTGGCCACTTTCCCCGTGCACACCATGAGCGCCATTCCGGTCGTGTGCAAGGACATTGCGGTGGGCCTTGGCGGCACCATCTCTCTGCTCTTTGACACTGCTTTTGGCACGGTGGGTGGTCTGTTTCAGGTTGCTTTCAGCATTTGCCAGCGAATTGGCTATAAGATTACTTTTGACAGTTCTGGGGAGTTATAGAACTTCAAAAACTAATAGTGACCAGTCACATTTGATTTTTTTTAAATAGAGAAGGCTGGAATACGTTGTCTGTACGATGGATTTCTGCTCACTATCGATTATCATTATATTTTGGCCTTCCCTGGGGATATCTGTATGTTTTTGCAAAGGAAGATGGTATATACCTTAGACTTAAACCTGAAGAAATGTTCAAGGTCGGGTTATGTGTAGGTCATCTGATGTGAAATGGACAAATTTCTAAACTGGTTACGTTCTCTGATACAGATGACCACTTGAGACATTCTGGTGTTCAGGTGTGATAATGAAAAATTATAGAAGGGAAGAATTAGAAAGAGGACAGCTTTAAACCAAAGGGTTTTTGAGACAATGAGAAAGAATCTCATTCCTCCTATTACTCTCTGATACTCAAAGCAAAACCAATATAAATATTCTTGGCCAATTTATCTTTTGCTTCTCTTTCTCCTCAGCTCAGCTGACCTTGGTGAAGTTCAGACTTGCCTCGCCCTTGACATAACTTTCTTAGGGTGTAGAATCTGCTGTATCCTTTAGCTTTCCATGGCTCCCAAGGACAGTCCAAAGGTTGAATTTTGCTGCATTTTTCTTGTATGTAATGATAAGCGTTTTATGCTAAACATGGCATAACACATTTTGATTGCCAGGGCAAAGATTGATTGCCCCTTGAACAGTGTAGTACAGTTTCCTTGGGTGTAAATGAGAGGGCGCAAGGGTGCGAGCCCAGCTCTGAGTGGATGCTGCAAGGCCCAGGATGTCCCTAGCCAAGCTGGAGTCACTTGAAATATATCAAATCTCTGGCTGACAAGATTGAGCTCAAAGACCTACATGTTAAGCTAATATGAAAATTCACACTCTGCAACTTACTACATCAGTCTTTCTCATCCATCGAGCAGATGTCCAGCACAGTAAAGCACTCTGACTTCTGTCCTTAAGTGATTGTTTTGGTATAAATGTATCGAAAGGAGCCACAGAACAAAAACTATTCTAGCCGTCTGGAAAGTTATGTATGTATAAACTTGATTAAGAATTATATCTTAGGCAACTATTTTTATACTGTGTTGGAGGCCTGAAAACATAACTCTCCCATTAATGCAAATTTGATTTGAGAGCTAATCCCCCGTGTTTTGACCAAACATTTGTTATTTACAACCTGGCACTGAACATGGTAAGAAAAGGAAGTAGAATCTCCCAAAGTTTGTTCCACCCTCCGCAGCTGAGAAAGAACAGTCTGGGTTTTTCTGAGTGTTCTGAAGAGCCACTGTGAGGTTAAAAAGCAAGGGCATGGGGGAAGGGGGAGCAGGCCACCATTCGTCTGAAAGACAGCTGCAGACATTTGGGGCCCAGGAAAGCAACAGGAGAGGATGGTGGATCAACTCTTTGCCTCGGGTTGGGGGATGAGAAACAGTAATGTAGTGAGAGGTACATCTTGCAGAAAAATAATTGAATTGGCCCCCAAGTAGAAGGGCAGCCAGCAAGCTGGCTTCCTGATGAGTTTGTGATACAAGGTTGGGGAGTCTGACGACGCCACACTGGTCCGTGACAGGGAGCTGTGGACTGAATTTAAGACTCTTAAGCAGTATTCCACCAACACTTCTGTCTGTGGGCATGAACATCTGTAGTCAGGCTTTCCTTCATCTCAGCTGTGTGAAGGTACATGGAAGGGCACTGATGGGTCAAGCATCTGCCAGATTAAAGACAGAGAATCTTAGGAGTGACCGGAGAGACAGTCTGGCCAAACCTTCATTCCAGGAGGAACCCAAGGCACAGGGAGGCGGGCTTGCCTTCAGTGTCATGGCTGCCGGATGGCCTAGCAGCAGCCTGGAGCTTTCGCACGTGCCGCATCACACCAGGGATGGCAGCTCTGTGGTGCCAGTGGCTCGGGTCAGCTGCCTGCCTGGACCGAGGAGGAGTTTGCTCCGCCATCCATCAAACAGACTAATCGGTTGGACTTGCTCCATGTGATGACACTATCAGCCATCCATGCACAACATCACACGCAGCGCCTCCCACAGACTCTGTACTCGCACTTGTACGTATCTGCAAACCGAAAGGCCAGAGAGGCCCCGAGGCAGCTCGAGCCCCTTGGCACCGTGCAAGGAGCAGGCATCCAGGCTGCTTCTTGAGAGCCATTTGGAAATGTCTTCTGGTTCACTGCTTTTTGTTGAGTGTCTTATTTATTTATTCTTGTGTGGCCTTTTTTGAACTCTGGGAGGGGATAATAAAGCCAAAAAAAAATCCTTAAGTTTAGGTGGCTGAGACTGTCTGCCCTGAATCACCAGGGGGCTGTGCCTTTGGCTCATGGGCACTGTGGGCCAGTGGTGGCTGGGCACATCCATTGTGCCTTCGGAATGTTGGCTTCTCACTGGGCATTAACACTTCCAGCTAATCGCAGACTAGGGAGCTGGGACAAGGAACCAGAGGGAAGTGGGCCTCAACCATTCAGTCCTTCCTCTGTCCAGTATGTATCTGAACATCAAGGTTGCAGAGATAAACACATGGATCCCGTCCTCAAGTTCAGAACCTAGTGGGGAAATGACATGGTGCTGCTGAGACGTGTGACACATCGTGGTGCGAGCTACATGGAAGGGACAGACCAGCAGCCCGCCCCCTGGCGCACAGGAGGGGAAGCCCACAGAACCGTGGAGATGCAGGAAGCCTTTAGAGAGGGTGTGGCAAGTCAGTTTGGCATTTCCAAGCTATGTGCAGTGCTGTGCACCTTGCAACACTCACTAAAGTAATTGTCGGTTGCTCATTAGCCATTTTGTTAGATGTCTGAATGGGGAAGATTCGACTGATTGAAATGAGGTTTGAGAATTATCTGTGATTTCAATTTTTCCCCATTTTCTTCTTTAGCCATTCAAGCAGTTTCATCTTACATCTGGATTTTTTTTTTTTTAAATTTTGAATCCTACATGGGAAAACATAAAGAAGATGAGATCAGTGAAACTTTTCAGTGTTGTTTTTCTGAGAGGCTATTTGGGATAGCAAATATCTGTGGTGTGTCCTTCGTAAATAAGCACCAAAGGCATATTGCTTCACTGATCTGAATTACAAAAGAAATGATAGAGACACTCAATGATTTGCGTATTCATTAGGAAACTCCCTGGGTGTCAGAAATAATGAGCAGTCTGTGCAGGGGAACTGTCTCCTCCCCAGCCTTTGGTAGCGCCCTCTCTGGGTGGAGGTGGAAGTCATTTTGACTGCCTTTCCAGGGTGGCCAGGCTCATATATGTGGCTGACTTGTTCAGCATTTCCCCTAAGCTCACCACACAACAGGCAATTTTTAGAATGGCACTGTGAGCAATATAGCGTGTTACTGCTTGCCTTTCATAAATGGGTTCTCAGATCTCACATTGTCTCTTTTTTTGTAGATATTTTTCCCGCAGATCTTGGCCTGATTTCTAATAATTGCCCTCCGAACCAATTACAGCTGACCCTTGAACGATTCATGTGTGAACTGTGTGGGTTTACCAATATGCAGATTTCTGAGAATACCTACCTGTACTGTTTGTGTCCCACCACCAGGAGTCTGCGGGCGTGGCAGGCTGACTGCATTCATTGTTCTACACCATTTCACACAGGGGGCTGGAGCCTCTGCAGGCTTTAGTATTTGCACAGAGTTCTGGATCCAATCGTCTATGAGTACAAAGGGACAACTTAAGTTTGGGGGGAGTCAGTAGTTGCACATGGATTTCCAGCTGTGTGAGGGTCAGCACCATTAGCTGCAGCATTGTTCTTGTTCAAGGGTCAACTGTGCTTTTTCGATACTCACCCAGGGATATGTTTATTAGTTTTAGAGAAAGGGAGAGAGAGAACAAAACATCAATGTGATGACAGAGAAATACTGATCGGTTGCCTCCCATATGCATCCTGAGCAGGAATTGAACCTGCAATCTTTCGGCTGTCCCAACGAACCGAGCCATCCAGCCAAAGGTCAACTGTACTGTTAAGCTCAAAATTCCACAAAGAAAGTGCACGTGAGCCCTTGTCGTTGTTTATTGTGTGGAGTGTATGGGAGCACAAGGGGATATGCTCTCAGGAGATGGGTTAAGGTTGACCCCTGGGCCCTGTACTAGAGCGATGACCCACCTGCCTGCCTCCCCGCCATTTACTAGGTACAGTCTCCAGGAGGCCCTGCTTGTCATCCTCGGTGCCACCTTTGGGGGATGTCATCCAGTCCATAACACCCACATCCAAAGCAGACGCTGACAACACGTTTTGACTTTGCAGACTTGAGTATGCTATAGGCCTGTGTTCCACCTCTGAAGATTGCATAATAATTTCTTTAAATAAGAGATTGTTTTTATAAAGAAAAGCCCATACTAGTCAGATGAACCAAAAGATGACTTTGATGATTAAGAAATAATAAGAGGTCCATCTATCTCACATGTCCTGACTTGGGACCACCGGTTCAAACACTGAGGGTGAAGCTGACGCATGCTCAGAGCTCGTGGGCTTGGCTCCTGAACCACCCTCATCATTGGCAAGTTCCACCCGCTCCTCCTGCCCTCCCGGCCTCCTGGCTGGGCATCTCCTCTCTGCCTCCCACTCCAAGTGATGCATGCATTCTGTACCTCCCAGGTTTGTAAGATCTGACCCTTCAGCACTTGCTTGCTCCCTTTGTCTTGAAACAGTCACACTCCAGAAAGATCACTTTTCCAACCCAGAACCCCTTCCCTGTGGGCAGCTTTGAAGGCAGGCCCAGCCAGACAGGTCCTTTCTGCTGAGAACATCAAATACAAGCACAAGGCTCTGGGGTGGTGGGGGAGAAGTTTACACAGGTAACAAGGGGAGTTTGGCCCATACAACCACCCGGAGTTAAACTTCACATGATTTTAAAAGCATGAAAAAATGTAATTCCTGCTTAATGATAGGGGCTTTTAGAAAGTGTAAAATAATGTGGTGACGGCGGGGGAGGGGGGCCTGCAGATGTTTTGCACCCCATTAAGATTCTCACGGACAAGGGTAGGCCTTCCCTGAAGACAAGTATGATGTTGGACACTCCTTGCCCGTCTGAAAAAATTTTAGGTTTCCTTTTCATCTGAATTGGACAGACTGAGTCATACAGACCCCGAGTCTTCAGGAGTCCCAGCACCCACAGGGACCCGTCGCGTCTTCCCGAGCACTGCGTGAGCCCAGCATGTCAGCAGGGCGTCCGCCGTCCTCAGGACGCTGACCGCCGGAGTCCAGGGGTTCCGTCCTCTTTCCCTAGGGAAGGCTCGGCTCTCTTTGGGGGAGGAAAAGGCTATACTCGCTGAGATAGGCCAATATTCAGTAAAAAAAAATAGATTTTTTCAGACTTTATGAGTGCCAAGAGACGTTCCCTCCAGCACTGTATTGATCAATACTGCTCTGACTTGGAAGGTCGCTGTAAATAACCAGCCCTCAGACACTGGGGGTGCAGGGCAGGCCAGGCTCTGACCAGAGCCTTTGGTATTTCTGGCATCTTTGGAAGGAAAATGAAGTTCAAAATCAATAAATTCTGCACAAAAGTGTTTCTATGAAGGGCTGTGGTATAAGGTTTGGGGTTCACTTGTTTTCAAGCCTGCTCTCTGGGCCGTGCAGTTGGGGTTCGCGTTTTCATTCTCTACCACACTTTGGGGAAAGGCACGAAACCTCTGTGAGCTTTCATTCCCTCTGTGGAAAATGTGGATAACAAAAGTATCAACCTCATGGGTTTTTGTAAGGGTCAAATGAGACAATATGCTTTGTAAAGTATAAAGTACCATAGAAATATGAAGATATATTATTTTACGAGGCCCCGGGATTGGTTCTATTTCCCTAAAAATCATTGCATGGTTCATTTTTAAGAAGGTGAGTCGATGTAAATGAAAATTAAAGCAGTTATTCAGAATATTCGCTCATGTCTACTGCTTTGTGAGCAGTAGACATAAGTGAAAATTAAAGCAGTAAATGGCTAAGCCATTCACATTTACATTCACACAAAAAATGGGCTTGATGGTTGATGTTGAACATGATGCTCTGGGAAGATTTTGAACTGAAGATCCTCAGAATTCTGCCTTTTATCCCGAAGTCCTATTTTCTTAAAACACAATAAACCCTCTCTTCAGTAGACTGCTCTGCACCCACCTCGTACCTCTTTGCTTCCCTCCTGCATGAGTCAACCGAATCCCTAAAACAATAGGCATTGACTAGAAGACACCGTATGAGTCATAAAACAGTAAGAGCTGAACAAGAAGCAGGTACCAGAGAGTGAAGAGTCCCAGGGGAGCCTCTGAGAACTGGCAGGAGCTGCCTGGGCGTCTCCTGGCAGCCTGCGAACTGTAGGCCAGCCCAGGCCTGCCACCGAGTCATTCGCCCCCAAGCACACCAGGCAGCAAGCGGCTCCTGGATTATGTGTCTGAAGGTTGTCCTGAGTGTGTTTCCTCAAGGTATACATTGATTAGACAAATCCAGGTGTGTCCTGTGCCCTGGACTTAGCAGTCAACTTGCAGGGCAGTGGGAGTTCCAGAGGTGAAGGATCCGCAGTCTGGTCAAAGGGGAGGGTGCCCCGGGAGGCACAAGACCTGACTGAGCTCACTGCCTTCAGGTTACGGCACCTTTTCTGGATGTTGCCATTGGTATATTTGCAGATCAGGACCACCGTTAGGGTCTGCCAAATTGTAAGCAATAAATCTTTGCTTTTCAGCAAGTACTTTTATATGATCGAGACACGGAGATTCTGATCAAGTTTTGTCAACTTATCTCTCTTGTCTGAGGATTACCAAAGTCAGAGAAATCCCCTGGGACACCGTCAAGAAGGACAGTGGACCATCGTCATCCACATCATCATCGTCATCGTCATTATTAATAGCATTCCTTCCCAGACTTGCAAAATTAGTTGGCGGGGTTACCCTTAGGTGGTAGCCAACCTGAGAGCATTTAAGAAATATCCTGCCCTGGCCCGGTTGCTCAGTTGGTTGGAGAGTCATCCTGATGGAGGAGGTTGTGGGTTCAAGCCCTGGTCCAGACTCATTTAAGAATCAACCAAAAAAAAAAGAGAGAGACACCCTAACACTCCCTACTCCCAAATAACTCCCGCAGCAGTCTCTGCAGTGCTGCTAGAAATCTCGCCCTTTGGCTGTCCTCCCTTAAATTCTGTTTCCAATGAAAATACAAATAGTCCGAGGCAAGTCAGTACATTGTGTCAATACTAACTTAGAATAAATGGTTTTATGGAGTCCTTCCCAGTAGCTGGAACAACACCCAGAAATAGTTTTGATAGGTGAGAGGGTGGTGGGAAGCACTGTGCGATGGTCAGGGTTCTGTCCCAGACCAGCTTCCCACAGGGCCGCAGCCATAGCCGGGCGAGCCCTTTAATGTGGGGGCCAAGACACAGCGAGCTGCCCTCTAAGAAATAACGCCAAAAATCATTCTCTGCGTGTCAGTCATTCACTGCCCTGCAATGGACCAAAGTGGAAATACACGCCTGAAAGAAGTAGCAAGGCTGTTGGCCCGCTGTACTCCTAAATAGTGGTGTGCTAGTTAATGAACAGCCAGCTTTGCGGGGGTGAGAATAAACCCTGATTTATAGTGTTTGCCAATTTCTGTAGTGTAAATACTGCCCCCCCGAAAGGCTGGTTTCAAGCTGCCAGTATGATGTCACTGAAAGCAGAGTCAGGGAGAGGGACACACAATGTGCACTCCTGAGCCGAAAGGGTTGGGGGCCACTGCGCTGCACCACAACCTGGTAATCCCATTGAGCGCAGTGAGATTTATGTGGGAAAAAATGTCTCCAGCAGAAAAGTTGTGGACGAGCCACAGTGTAGCACAGGGAGAAAAATCACTGAGACAGACTCTGGCTGTGCACATATGAGTATTATCCAGGAGAGAAAAAGGCCTGGGACTTGAACTATGATTATTTCCAATTCTAAAGGCTACATCACCCGCCTTGTCTAATGATTGTATCAAGTTATTTTTAGCTCAATGTCATTAACCCTCAATTTACCTAATGCCTTTTTTCAGTCCTGTTCTTCTATCATGACCTGCCTTCCTTTGTTGGTTTACCTTTATGACTAGAGTATGGCGAACACGTCGATTTCAACCCCCCTTGACAATGCTTTATCACAACAAATTTTAACAAAGTAGCTTTTGATTATGTTTTGGTTTTGTATGTAGCTTCAGAACATAATGTATCAATATTAAGACACTAATAGAGCCCCAGCTGGTATGGCTCAGTGGATTGAGCACAGGCCTGCAAGCCAAAGGGTCACCAGTTTGATTCCCAGTCAGGGCACGTCCCCAGGTTGCAAGCCAGACCCCCAGTAGGGGACCTGCAAGAGGCAACCACACATTGCTGTTTCTCTTCCTCTCTTTCTCCTTCCGTCCCTCTTCTCTAAAAATAAGTAAATAAAATCTTTAAGAAAAATACTATTAGAAGTGTTTCAGTCTATACATCACCTCTGTTTTTCAGTGTAAATTAGTTGAATATCACTGTGCTGTTGCCCTTAACCTCTCAGGCATCCTTGTGTGAATCCTTTTTTTCTAAATCACATAACTCCTCGAAGCTCATCAGAGCCCACGTCTGTGCTTTCAGATCTGAGAAAACCTCTCAGGCTGTGGTGCCAAATGAACACGGAGTTCTGCACAGGGCTGGCTCTCCTCCCTGAACCCCCACCGGCATGTTTCCATCTCTCCTCTCAAGGCTCATTTCCTAACCCTGTAACCTCTATCCATGAACCAGATATGAGGGGAATGTGTCAAAAATTGATGGAAACTCATCAGCTCCCACTGTATTTCAAGATGGCGAAATGTGTTTGACAGGATTCCTTTGGTTGCATACAACAGAAACCCTTTTTTAAGAAAAGCTAGCCTAGTTCCAAATTTACTGGATCTTGCAACAAAAGCTTATTGATACCAGGGACTCATGTGATGACCCGCTTCTGTCACACTCTCTGTGTTGTCTTCACTCCGCCCTGGAGCAGAGGGTCTTTGTTTACACAGCCAGGAGCTGGTCACAGGAGCAAGGTCACAGGCAGCTCTGGGTCCTTACCTCCACGGCCTCATATCCAGAGAGGAAGGAAAGCCCTGTTAGCTCTGGCGAAGAAAATTCCCAGGAAGTTTTCTTTTTCTCTTCTCTTCTTCTCCCCTTCCCTTTCCTCCCAAATGAGTACAATCCATCCTGGGCTGATCACCGTGGCCTGGAAGGTGCGGTGACACGAGTGGCCCAGCCTTGGCCATGGATGGATGTCATGGGAAAGACAGAGAAGGGACTTCAAGGTAGATGGCTACAAGAGTGCCCCACAGACTCGCAGCTTGACTTAGGACCTATAATGGTGCCATTTACAGATACAAGGTGCCTTGTGATTTAGAAAGCTATTTCGCCTTTATCAGTGGACTACATCTAACCCAGATACTTTGGTTTTTAACTTCTCTTTAAAACACAGGCCAAGTACTCTCCATGCCCTTGTTGGGCAGCTCTTTGCAGGAGGACGCCGTTGCTTCCTGCAGGAGGAAGAGGACGAGGGGCTGTGCGTACTGGCTGCAGATCACAACGGGCAGCAAAACCTTCTAGGCAGCCTGGCCCACAGCAGGCTGTGGTTCAGACTAGAGGGCGTGCAGCAGTCTTAATGAAAGACGGAGATCAGTTGCTTATAGCCTCCGCCCTATACGCCAAGGTTGCCGGCTTGATCCCTGGTCAGGACACATACAAGAAGCCACCAGTGAATGCACCGATAAGTGGAGCAACAACTTAATCTTTTTCTCTATCTCTGCCTTCCTCTCTCGATCTCTCTTTGAAAAAAAAAAAAAAAAACAAAGAGGAAAGAAGGGAGGAGGGAAGGAAGGAAGGAAAGAGAAAAGAAAGAAAAGAAAAAGGGAGGCAACAGGACGCTGTGGCAGGGCAGCACGCAGAGCAGCCAAGCCCGGCATACCTTCCACAGCTTCACGGGGAAGCTGCATCGGCAGCCGTGCCTGGGCGAGCTCCCCATGTTCCAGCACATCCCAAGTTTGAGAGTCACTTCGTCCAGGTCAGCTAAAGAAAAGTGATCAATGTGCACACAATGTGCAAATGGTCACTGTGGGCATCGTGTCCACCAGCCCTGGCCTCACAATACCTGTCATGCTGCTGGTGTGACTGGCTGTTAGCTGTACAGTTAGTGCCAATCATGACTGACCCACCAAGGGAAGGGGACCAAGTCAGCCAAGAGCTTGGAGCTGACCAGGCTGCTTCCTTTGAGGTTTGCAAAGTTGTCCATCTACAGTCAGGAGAAAAAACAGCTCCACGTGGAGCTTGCCACTGGCTGCTCTTTTTTTACTTACAATTATGCTGCCCTTCAAATGCAAAAGACTGTTTGCACACTGGGAAGACCGGGTGTTCTCCCCGAGGCCACCGGTGGAGGCTTACAGTGAAACCCAGGCTGTACCAGCTTGTGACGTCGTGGGCACACCTGTGCTGGAGTCAGGACAGGAAGAACCCAGCAGTAAGCTTTGGCAGAGACTCTCAGCAAGGGGGCCCAAGTGCTTCCAAAGAGCAATCGAAGGCTCTTCCTAGGCTGACCAGGGAACGTTCCCTGTGGAAGGGCTCAGGCCAGAGGAGCCACACTGGGGAGTTCCCAAGTGCTTCTGAATATCCAAGGTCCCTAGATGTCAGTGCCTCTAACCCCACCCCCAGTGTTGTAATGCTGTCCACAGCACAGTGATGGCCACAATTGTTTATGGGTGGTTTTGCATCTTGCAATTTTCCTTGCTCTACGAGCAACCCAATCTCTCTTGCTCCCTTCAGCTTTGAGGCCCATTTAAGCTGCTGTCCAGAAACTGTCTAGTAAGTCTTCTAGCGCATTGGTCTGCAGAGATAAAACTGCGTCAGCTGAAGAACCTATCCTCAACCAACTCACGGTCAAGTAGACCCTCAGACCGATCAGTTGATCAGGTGTCCTTGCCTCTTTGTTTACTTACACGTTCCCGGAACCCTGTGACCCTGGGGAATTATTCATTTATGACCAGTTATTACTACGTTGTGAAGAGTGAGATGGATGAAAAGTGTTTAGCCCGTTGCTGGTCACATGCAATGTGCTTCCTAAATAGCCTCCATTAGGCAGTGCTGTTGTGAGCCATCCTGGCCTGCCTCCTGACTCCCTGCAGGCTGCTCAGTGGGGGGGTATGAAGTCCAGCTGCAGGTCCGTGATACTGTTGCAAGTGCTCAGATGCCGCAGCCCCTTGAACCATGTTCTTGCCCAGAAAAGCATGTTGAGGCTGCTCTACACAGGGCTCCACTCCAAGCGGTTGGGCTGGACAAAGAAGATAAGGCAAGTGATCTGATTGTTCACACACCTCTCTCTCCAGCACACTTCCACGGGGACTGAATTTCAGAGTTACTCACTGTGAGAAGTTAGACACTGTTTAGGGATTTCTCCACATGCTAACTTATGGAAGGACATGATGTTGCTTTTTAAAAAAGGATGAGTAAGAACAACGTTGGGAGTTGACTTTTACTAGGTCAGTGAAAAGAGCAAAAAAGAAATCAATAAAGAGAAACAATATCCGTCCCCCCTGAGAGAGAGAGTTTTGAATATAATGAAAATGCAGCCAGTCAGTAAAGAAACGCCAGCATCTATTTTTGATTCTTTTTAATTATTGAAAAAAAGTAAGTAGAGGTTATCCCTGAAAACTATTGTATTCCCCCCTTCATCACGCAAATAATCTTTCCCTTGAGTGGGCGTTCTGGTGAGAGAGGGACTTTATCCTCCTCGCCTGAGTCGACAGTGCGCAGCGCACCCGGCTCCCCGACAAGAGGTCCCCGTTGTCTCTGAAGTCCCTGGAAACGTTCCTCCCCCTCTGCCCATGTAAAACTCTGCCCCTCCCCCACCAGGTTTTTTTCCTTGCGATTTTCTATATTTGGGGGTGATTTTGCACAGAGGATGCCCTATCTCTAGAGCTGATTAAACAAGGTTCCCCTTTGCCATGGTACAACTATATGATAGCAACAAAAATACGATAAATTGTAAATAAAAGAGCCCTGTACTGTGTTTATATAAACTACAGTTGCAGTGATGTAGGGAAACAATACAAACAAATAAGTGATGATATGTTTATATAAGGAGGAAGGGAATGAGGAGAAGGGATGTGACTTAGGGTCAAAGGCACACTGGGAGGCAGTCAAGCGAACCTCCCCAACTTAGTGTAAAGTGCCTCTGCCCCCGACACCTGGGAGTGAGCGAGGCTGGGAAAAAGGGTCCAATTCCCGGGGCTGCGTCTCCGCTCCGGCGGGTCGTATTTTTGTTCTGTTTCTGAAGAATAGAAGACGAGAGCTTTCTCAAATGTGACATAGAACTTAAGTGTATCATTTAAAATAAAAGTCCCTGCCCTTCGATCTGTATGAAGCTCATGGTGTGGAAAACAATTTTAAAGATCATTTTCAGAAACCATAAAATGTGACGGTGCGTGGGAAACAGCGATGGCTCATCAGTTGGCTCAGGAAGTACTTCGCTGTACTAAGCTCAAAGTGAACTTTTCGGGGGTTTTAAAAAACGGGTTTCACCCACCAATGAAAATCCCAGCCTATTAAAATCATAGTGTTGCTTGTGAAGCCTGAGAGAAAGCTGATGCTGGTAGTTTTCTGTACTGCTGTTGTTTGAAATGAACCTGAATGAAAGGAATCTTTGGCATGTTTTTTGAACCCACACATAATGGGAGGCATGTTTTGGTTGTTGTTTTCTTTTTTTCACTTTCTCCTTCTTCTTTTTTTTAATTGCTCTAGGAGTTCAGGCCCCAGTGATGGACAAGGCCCAGGCACTGCCCTCAAAGAGCCTGTGGGCTGGTGTTCAGGTACCAGGCAAAGCCCGCCTTCCGTCCCAAGGGTCAGATTGAGTGGGATGGGTGAGTGGATGTGTAAATAGCCACCTTTAGGATATGGAGCAGGAAGGCAAAGAACTGCCACTCAAAATACAAGTTGACACACGGAGAATATATACCAGAGTTGGCCGACAGTGAGACAACGCACCCCATGTGACGCGGGGAAAACATGTCCCCCTCCTCTGAGGGCCTTGCGCTGTGCAGAAACCACCTGCGTGTCTGCCCCCGGTACTGGACTGTGTCCCAGTCACAGCACTACCCAGCCTTACCATCCACCACACTTCCTGGCACAAGGCAGGATTGATAAATAATTGTTGGGTTGAACAAACATTCAAAAAGGAATGTCCTCACTGGATGAGAGGCTGAGCTAGAAGAATTCCAGGCTTCTCTGCTACTCAGAGATGTCATGACCATGTAGAGAGCCTGGCATGTGGCAGGTGCTCCCTAAATATGCAATCAAACAATGCCTGCTTAGTATTGGGTTATTTGTACTCACGTTTTGTCTCCCCTTACAATTAGCTCGCCCTTTTCAATAAATGTAGTAATATTTACTGAGTATTTTGTTAATCAATTTGTATGCCTTATCTGATTTAACTTTCACAACCACCCTAGGAGAGAGTGTGTTTGTTTCTATTGCTGCACGTGTAACAAACCGCCAGGTAACTAGACGGCTCATAACAACAGTTTATCACTGTCCGTCACGGCTTGTAGGCTGACTGTGCTCAGTGGGGCCATTCTCATGGGGTTGTAGTCAGATGTTGGCCGGAGCCACAGGCATTGGAAGGCCCAAAGGGCTGGCCATTTCCGACGGCTCATGCCCTTGGCTGACAGCTCTTGCTGGCTGTTAGGCAGACACCTACACCACGGCCTCTCCAAAGCTTGGTTTTTCCACAGCATGGTGGCTGAGCTGCAGCAGAATACACTACCAGAGACCCAGGCAGAATGATTAGCCTCATGGACTGGCTTTGGAAGTTCCAGAACTTTGCTTCTATTTGTGCTAATGGTCAAGCAAGTCACTGAGGCCAGTCCAGTTACAAGGGGACAGGAATTGGACTTTATCTATTGGTGGAGGAATGCAAGGTCATTTCAGAAGAGCAGCTGGGATAGGAAACGTGGATGTAGGTGTTTCAGGAAAATAGCACCTGCCATTAGTCCATACTGTTAATATCCCATTTTATAGGTAAAAACATTTTGGAACAGTTGGCTAGGTCATACAGTGAGCCTGCTTATTTAAGGTGACCCAAACCTGTATGCCCTCTGATGCCTTAACCGTATGCTTCACTTCAGACAGTGTTCTAAAACTTCAATAACGAGTCACCCCTTTAAAAGATGCAGTATTATGTTTAAGAATGTAAAGACATAAAATCTAGTAACACTTATAAACTAGAAGTGAGTTCTGGTAGGATTTGCAGTGTCATGCACGAGAAATACCACCAAGGGAAGAACTACATTTGCTGAGCTGCTTCTGTGGTCCAGGTACTTATGCACTATATATAAATGCGTTATATACATAATGCTCTGTTTTCCTCAGATGAAAAGGAACATTTAGAGAGGTTAAACAAGTTGCCCGGCGTCAGCCAGCCACTAAATGACACAGCCAGGATTTAAGCACAGGTACGTCTCAGCCCGCTTTCTGTGCTGCTCCATGGTGCAGACCGAGCTCGGGAAGCAGGCTCTGAGATGAGAGTGGCGTGAGGGGAGCAACTGCGGGGTGCTCGGGGCCAACACCTGCTATGGGAAGGACAGACAGAGGATCAGCCTAAGAAGAGGTGGGCTGTGATACAGTCAGAACAAAGAACTCAGCAGGCCCATGGAGAGCTTTGAAGCTAAAATAACCCTTCAGAGTTGTCCCGGATTGGGGGAAAATGTCTGGACCTTTATTACCAACTCGACCCCCATAGCAGGCATCCATCCCAGCAAATAGTTACCATGTAAACAAATGCAAAAAGCAATCAATCAGGATGGAACGACAGAGGGAGGCAGCAGCACAGAGGGAGGAGCACTTATGTGTAAGGGCAGCCAGACCTGCGCTGGACTTCGAGGGTCTTTGCCCATAGAATGCTAGAATATTCGGGGCCTGGACTCTCAGAAAATCCTCAGAAGAAGCCATATCTCTAAGCCCAAACAAAAAGCTAAGATAAACACTGCCAGTCTCTCTATATAACTTGCCCAAGGAGCCCGCAGCTTAGGCTGGTACATTTTTAATGTTGTTGGGTTTAGGCATGGCCTCAAATTGAATCAACTTACAGTATTGAATTTATTTGCTCTAGGATTCCAAATGGTGACCACACACCCAATGAGGAGTTCCCCAAAGTAAGTAATTCAAGAGCTATTCACTAGTAGAGGCTGGAGGTGAAAGACTGTTAGCAGAAAAGATGTTAAGAGCCAACCATAACGATGCTCATCGTCACAGGGTATTGTCCACAGAGGGAGGAATGAATAAAGGGGTCACACAATCCCCTGACCGACTCCTCACATCTGCACCCGGTCTAGCCTCGGCTTCACTTTCTCTGGGGAATAGGAAGAAGGAGAAGCCAAGAAAATCAGAAGTCAATGAGGAAGAGGAAACGATGAGATAAGGAAGATAGAACTAATTTATTGCTTATAAGTTATCTCACTTAATACGTATCATGACTGTGTGAATTATGCCAACTACAAGCTTTTCTGACGATGGAACTGAGATTCAAAAGGCCCAATTGAGATCCTAGGGCAATGGGATGAGACGGGAGAGAGAGAGAAAAAAGAGGTGAGGACTAAAGTCGGGTACACTTATCAGAGAAGGCGCAAGTTTTAAAATATTGCCAAGACATATTCGTGCTGCCAGACCACCATGCTTCCTCCCTCTTTTTTGAGAAAAGCACCCAAACCGAGAAACCAAGAGGGAAATGTGCCCCTGGGCCCCGAGTCCTCATTCTGCTACCCCTCCCTCCTTTCCCAGGGTTTGCAGATCCTTCGGGACGCGCCCAAGGGCCTCTGGTGGGTTGTCTTTCCAGAGGTTTGACATGTGATGACAGAAGTAACTGTCCACTTTATTTCTAACAATTCTCAACAATGAAATGAACATATACTGAGTATCCACCAGGAACTTTCAAATATAGTATTTCATCGGCTTTTCACAACAACCCTGTCAAGATAAAAAACAATAATGTTTTTAATGGAAGATGAATCTGAAGCTCTGGGATGTTGAGTAATAGTAGCGTTAAGAACCCAGATTCTACAGTAAGTTGGAGCCCACACACTTTTCGCTTTGATCCTCCTGTCTTGAGGTTACCAAGGTCCATGAACCCCACATACATGACCCTGGCCTTGCTTTTGGTTGATCCAAACGTTCAGGGTCCATCCAGATTTTGCATCGGTCAGTTACCCCAGTCCTGGGCATTTTATTTTTATTCATTTAATTCAACTTATTTGATGACTTTTGGTATTGGTACAGCAAACTTCCCATCTGTACTGATTCATCGCACAAGAAGAAGAGGTCACAGCCAATGCAAATGGAGGAGGCGTGCAGGGAAGGGGAGGGTGAATCTTGTGATGTATGGAGGAGCTGTGAGTGAAAGTGCCTCATTTTTCCTCCCACCAAATAAACAATGTCCCATGGTAATATTCACTCAGGAGTCATCATTCAGTCTGTACTGTGGTCCCTCCCATAGTGACTCCACAGCCAGAATCCACTGCCTGCGCATTTGGCAACCATCCTTGATCTGGGACTGGCTCTAGTCCTTGTGGACAACTGTGGATGCTGCCAATAGTTCCTTAAAGGGATGGCAGTTAACCATCGTCCACCATACCCCTGAGGCTCTGCCTTTCTGCAGAGCAGATGGGAGGGAATGGATCCCCCCAGGCCCTGGAAGTGCATTGAGGGAGGGGTGGTGTGTGTGTGGGGAGAGCATTGTGAAGGCACACCGGAGAGAAAAAAGCACTGGCTACTCAGAACCAAATGATTAGGCACCGGCCATACCATATGAGTCAGAGCCCTGAGTGCTACAAAAAACCCAAGGATGTTGGCCAGGTAAAAAGGGGGGGGGCGGTGAAGGAGTGGGGGGGGAGATGTTGTTCACTGGGGCAGGTGGAAGAACTGGAGTCAAGCAAATGCTAGCCAAGGTCTGAATGATCTAGCCTGGACGGGAACAGTATCAAAAGGTCATTCATGGGAAGAAAAGAAATATATATTCGTGCACTTATGTATGTATAAACACATACATCTGTAATGCCTCTAAAACAGAGCTGGATTTGAGACTCCCTCTACCATTTACCCATCATGTGACCTCGACCAAAGTACATCACTTAACTGCGGTAAAAACTCCTCCGCGTGGGCTGTCAGGCAGGCTTCAAGTGCTGGCGCTCACTGAGAGCACAGGAAACTTCCCTTTCCCCGCACTCTCTCCCAGTGACTAGGAAGGGTGCTCACTTCCCCAGGGAAACAAGTGAGGTTTGTGGCGCTGTTTGTAATCCTCTACAGGGAGGGAGCCCAGAGGGTGGAGGGACAGCACTAGGCCCAAGGCGGGGTGGGGGACAAAGGGGCTTTGTTCCAGAAGGGCTGGCTGGGCCAGGCGCCGACTCGCTACTGGTCTGGAAGTGGGCAGGTCTGCTCCGGGAGGGGAACTGCTCCATCCCAGCCCACTGCTGCCAACCTCCAACAATTGTGTTAAAAATCTGGAGTGCGAGAAATGCCAATAGACCGTTTATTTTCCTCTGGGATAGGTAGGGAGAAAGCCGCTCCTCTTCTTGGGCTGGCTGGAGTCTGTCCCGCTTGTGGTGTGATTGCATCGGTTCCCAGGAACCCAGGGAGGGGGCCAGGTGGCCGCGCCGCGCGCGGGTCTCCGAGGCTATTGCGCGCCTTTCCGAGCCCGCTCTGTGCGATTCCTCCCGCGCAGAGAGGAAATGATGATGCCTACGAAGCACAGGCCCCAAACGAGGATAAGCTGGACTCCACTCTCACACTCCTCCAGACCCAGGAGACTGAGCGCGGGGCTCAGTCCCGAAAGTTAGCGATCCTGCAGTTGCGATTGCAGAAAAAAATTCCATATATTCTGCCAGTACTCCAGGCAACCCAGCGCTCCATTTGAACACGCCCATTCCCACGAGGGAGGAGGTGGAGAGGCGGCCGCCCCGAGCAGCGCAGCCGGTGGGGGAGGGGAGGGCTGTTGGGAGTTGTCCGCTCTCTCCGCGCCTCATCGCAGGGTCCGAGATCGACGCGGGAGGGGATCTGGATTTAAAGGAATCTTTCTACTCTTAGCTCGCTCTCCGCCCCGCCGGCCTCCTGCGAGGGCAGCGGGCGGGGGCGGCCACTGTCCTGACACCCACCCGCTTCCAGAGTTTTTGGCGACGCCAGCCGCTGCGGGAGAATGAGCCCAAAGAAGCCGACGAAAGCCGGCGGGACTGCCAGGGTTCCTTCCCACTGGTCCCCCCTCGCGTCCTTTCTCTTGGTGCGGGGTCTTCCCCTTCCTCCAACTGGGAGACTTTGAGTCGGAAGGAAGCCTAGACTCCTCCCAGAAAAATGCGTTCTCCATCTACCGGATGCTCCGTCACCTTCCTTCTGCGCTTCGCTGGACCCTCTGGAGCACCCTGTGGGCCCTCACCTCACCCGGGAAGGGGTGGCTCTGGGTGCGGACACCTCTCGCCCTCTGGTGCCCCACCTGGGCCGGCGCGCCGTGACCCGGTAGCTCGCCCGGGAAGGGCCAGGCGGTGCTAACCAGGCCCAGAGCCGTTTGTTGATGTACACTGAGAAAAGCCTGCCCGGCGTCCACACCTCCGCGTACGCCTGTGGGGTGCATCTGGCTCCCGGAGTCAAGCCCCAGAGGAGGTCCGAGCAGGCGAGGTTGCTGGAGGGCCGGGAACGCCGAGCAGGAGAGTTAGGTGAATCAAACGTCAGATGGCGTCAGGCTCAGTCTGCTGACCCATCTCAATGTGACCAAATTATTCCATGAGCCCAAGAGCGCCCTTAGCTAGACCCGTGCCTCCCGTTTTTATAAAGCGCCAAACCTAAGATTTGTTAAAATTTCGTCGAGTTGTTTTGGTGCTCTAGTATCTCCGCACTCTTCCACTGTGAACTGGTTTCACAGGTTCACCAGCAGAGGGCAACCTTACTCCGAGTTCTCGAGCGACCCTCGGCCTTAACTGGCACGGTGGGACTTCCATAGCTTCCCTGTTTGCAGCCATTTCCTGCCTATGGTGCTCTCTTTCCTCCTCCTCTCAAACAGCAGGCGTCCTCCGGAAGATCTGTAGGTAGATGTGGCCTCTCCTTCGCCAGCGGTGAAGCTTGGGGGGAGGGGTCCCTGCCCCTATTTTCTCTGGCAGAACCAGTTTGAGCTGTCTTTTTATTCTTTTCCCTGAAAACTATTTACATTTTAAGGAGCCACAAAACCTCCAACCTAAGCAAAGCAGACTGGGGAAGCAGAGTATTTGGGTGTGTGGGTGTGCATCGGTGCTATGGAGAGAGAGGGAGGGTGATGGCTGGGTGGTTTCTGAAACAGGCTGAGAGAAGACTTTCTCTGTTTTCTGAAGTCACCCCAGATTCCAGTTAATTTAGCAGATGAAAACACCTACTCTGTGCCAGGCACTCCACTGCACACTGTGTTAGTGAAACAAGCTTCCGTTCAAAGCTGTAAGATCCAGCTGGAATTCTGACTCTCTCCCTATGTATTTCCTCTTGTTCACAGCACTTAACCACTAGGCAACCACACTCTTGTATAATCATTTTCACCACTTAACATATATTTATAAAGTGCCCACTCTGTGCTGCTTGGTTCCCTTACCAAGCTTGTAGTCAGACATACAATGAGAATTACTTAATCATCTGTTGAAAGGGGGCTTATTGGATAGAGCTTTGCAGACATTTTATGGACTTTGGCCTTGATGTAAGAGAAACGGGAAGCCATTCCTGAGTTTGGAGCAGCCAACAGACCTTCTCAGGGATCACCCTGGCTGCTGTGTGGAGCACAGATTGAGGAGGCCACTGGGCGGAATGGAGGCCCAGGTAGTGCACTGTCCAGGAGAGAGAGGCTGCTGTCAGGCAAGGGGGCAGAGCTGGAGGCAGAGAGAAGCGGTGAGAGTCTGGATATGCTTTTCAAAGGAGAATAAAAAAAAGACTCAGTTGTGGGGTATAAGAGAAAAAGAGGAATGGAAAAAGACTCCAACTCAATGAAAGAATAGTTGCTGCTGAAGGAAACTGGAAGACTGTGAAGAGGCTTTTCTTTTCTTTTTTAAAAAGATTTTATTTATTTATCTTTAGAGGGGAAGGGAAGGAGAGAAGTATCAATGTATGGTTGCCTCTCGTGAGTCCCCTGCTGGGAACTGGCCTGCAACCCAGGCATGTGCCCTGACTAGGAATCGAACCGTGATCATGTGGTTCGCAGGCCTGCGCTCAATCCACTGAGCTACGCCAGCCAGGGCTTAAGAGGCTTTTCTAATACAAACCTCAGGTCCAGAGAGGCTTACTTTTGGACCTGAGGTTGGTATTAGAAAAACTAGGAGAAGGGTGGGCTGCAGGTAGATGTGAGGTGGTTGGCATACATACAGGCCGTGCTGAAAGCCGTGAGAGCATGACTGGGACTGAGGACTAAGTGCTGCGCCTGGGACCACAATGCGCACATCACACCTCTTCCCTCTGCTCAGCTAGAATTCCCACGATCCTCTCTCGTTCATGGTTCTATTCGCAGTATCTGCTCAGAGAACATCTGTTACAATGAACCTTCCTTCCCTGACTCTCCTCATAACATGTAAAATGAATATCAGCATGATACCTGGCAAGTTTATTGCCAGGAAACGTTAAATGAGATGATAAAAGTGAAAATGGCTTACAAGTAATAGACACTCAGGGTATTTGAAAACTGTAGGTTTGATTACTTCCTTTTCTACTGCCATAACTCAGGTTTATAGGAACTTCGTACCTTATCAAACAACGGTAACTCCACAATCAACTCCTCGTGCATGCAGGGCAAATGGCATTCCCATGTTGTGGAAGAGGAAGGTGGGCTTGCTGAGGTAAAATAACTTCCTCAAGGGGCCCATCTAATGGTAGAACAGTGGCAAACATATCTGAGCACGCGTGTATCAGGCACTGTGCTGATGATTCTGCGGGTATCTTACGACACTCCAAGGTGGGTATGATTATCCTCCTTCGCAAAGCAGGAACCTGAAGCACAGAGAGGGTGATTACCTTAGTCAAGGTCACCAGTGAGTGGGTAGCAGAGGCCGGGTCCTGAGGCAGGCGTCCTGATCCTGACTTGGATGTTCCTTTCCCAACCGCTTTCTCATTCACATCCTAGACTGCTGCCAGGACTGGGTCTCACCAAGCGCAAAGCAAGCGGCTGCCTCCTTGCTGTGAAGTTGTCGAAATTCTTTCTCACACTTTTCTCCTGCCAGGCCTGCTTCAGGATCTGAAAGTGCAGTCACTGGAGAAGCTGCAGAGCAAGCTGGATCAAAGCATTTGATGCATTACTCCCTCTCAGGGGCATGTCCTTTCCCCTCTTCTCTACATGGTGAACAGCCTTCTGTGTTCTCCCAAATTCTTGTGAACTACAATGTGTTTTTCTGAATCCAGCCCTTACGTCCCTTCTACCAGGAAGTGACCTTCCCGCTTGCACCTGAGTTTTTCCCCCCGCTCAGCTCGCACGACACTCTGTTCATACCGCTGTTGTAGCAAGTGTCACAACAAACTGACAGTTCCCTGTGGATCTGACGGATGCCACTGTAAGACTGTGATTTCTTCTAGGCAAGTGTCTTCTTCTCATGTGTTTGTATTCAACATGGTGTTTGCTTCATGAATACATAGGTGAGTGAACGACCCCTCAATGATCACTGTCAAAGCAATATTGTGGCTATCCAGTGCTCTTCTAGAGATGAGGAAATAGGCTCAAAGAAGTGACTCGCCCAAAGTCAGCTCATTAAATATTGGAGTCTGAGCTCCAGAGGTGAGGAGGTTGTGTCCCCTGAAGCCTCTTGACAACTGGCGAAGCCCAGAGACTTCACCCCTCTGTTGCCTTCCTCTGTGTGCTGCCATCCAGGGTCCTTGAACTGGCCCCTCAGGATTCTGCAGGCAGCAACAGAGGCCGAGAAAAGGTGCAGCGTCTGGGTGGGGGCCACTGTCTGTAGGGGGAGGGGGGTTGCGTAGGAAGGCAGAGCTCCCTGAGTGCAGTGGCACAGTGACTTCAGAAATCCCGGCCAGAGGGGTTTCACATGACTTCATCATGTGACTTCATCCTTTGTAACTCAGAATTGTTGACACTTTCAGTGTAAACACTAGTCATAAAACTGGAGTGTGAAGAAAATAAAAAGCAAGTAAAGTAAAAGGACATCAAATAACACAATGAAACCTTCTATTTGGATGGAAAAGCCACACAATCTGTCTCGAGTCACAGAGTTAGAAAGTGGCAGAGGGGAGGGTCAGTCTCAGGGCCCGTGGCCTCCTCATCCTCCGAGCAGGCTTCTGCAGGGTGGCTGAGCACACGCAAGCCAGGTGTGGGTACAGGCACATTCGACGGCACCCAGGGGGTGTTTGGTCAAGGACTGAGGGCCACCTGAAGGGTCAAAGCTTCTGGCTTGTGGGGCTCTGTCCCCGACTCTGCCCTAATGAGTAATGGCTCATTAAAGAGCAGGGGAAAGGTCGTCGAGATTGCCAAGGGCAGGGAATGCTGAGAACTTAAAGTGCCTGTGCAGAAGAGTGGGAACTGTACAAGTCCCAGCAGCATGGAGAAATGGGACAAGGTGACCTTTTGCCCTTGTGTTCCAAATAATCGGGCCAGGACATCATGGAAGAGTCATGGCTTTAGCACTAGTCTGTGTGGAAAGCACCTGGGCTGGGGCATTTAGGTTAACAACTCCCATTTGTGTAGCTCTTGTAAGACGTTTCCATGATCTCTTTACTCCTCATGACACACTATAAGGCGGTGATGGGGAAACTGAGGCTGGGAGGATCTTTTCTGATTAAGTGACCAAGCTGTAGGGTGAACTGTGGTTCTGTAACTCTTGGATTACTTCTCTGCTTTGGGCCCACAGATCTGAGCAAGGTGCATGTTCTGCTCATTCTGCCTCCGGAACGTCTCTCGCCTCCAGCCCAGCCCTCTGCCCTACTGCAGGAGCAGACTCTCCATCCACACTTGATCTCGAGCTCTCTTCCATCGCACTGATTTAAGCAACGTGAGTAGGGCTGGGGAAAAACCAAAACGGGCTGTTCAATTAAGTTTGAAATTTAAAAATTTGAATAATTTTTATTGAGTGGGACATATATTTTGTTCATCTGAAATTTTTTGTTCATCTGAAGTTAACTGGGCATCTGTACTTTATCTGACAATACTGGTAATGGTTCTGAAACCATTTCCATTGTTCTGAAAATGTTCAGTTTCCCTGTTACCTTCAGAGCAGGAGCCACAAACTCAAATTCCTACCAGAATTTGGGCAGGTAAAACAAATGTATAAATTGGGCAATCAATAGGAAGAATGGCACTTGGGGCTAAACTGAAAATTGAAGAGCAAATGTTCCCCTACCCCAGCCATTCAAATTCAGATTTTTTAAAAAAGATTCTATGTATTTGTTTATTTTAGAAAGGGGAAGGGAGGGAGAAAGAGGGAGAGAAACATCAATATGTGGTTGTCTCTCACACACCCCCCCACTGGGGACCTGGATGGCAACCCAAGCATGTGCCCTTGATAGGGGATTCAAGACTTGGAAAATTTTAGCTTAAGGTAAAAAGTTGTAAGTCTAGCAAGTAGTGTGTATGTTAAAGCTTTTGTTTCAGAAACTACAGATAAGGCGGGTCCTGGCTCCTGGGAAAACAGCCGACCTCCTGGGGCACTGCTAGAGATTATCGCCTGGGGACAAGTGGAGGCATCCAGGCCATTGTGTTCCAGGGAGAGACAGACGACCACCAGCCCTGAGAACAGCTGACTGCCCAGGACAGGAATGTTGCAGCTTCTGAATCTCAAAGCCCTCACCCTGTTTATTCCCCCTTTATAAAAAGTCTGCCCTAGAAAGAGAAGGCAAGATGGTCTGTTAGGGTATGAACCCACATCTTCTCAGATCGCTGGCCATCTGAATAAAGTGCTCATAAAGATTCAATCACTGTCATTGCTTATTGGGTTTGGTAGTGACAGGCAGCACAAACACTGGTGTCTTTTCTGGCTTCACCCTGACTGGGAATCGAACCAGTGACCCTTTGATTGACAGGCCAGCACTCAGTCACTGAGCCACACCAGCCAGTGTTCAAATTCTGATTTTGAAAATATAAAATACGTCCCTATTAATGCATAAAGCACCCCCTCCTTCTGCCACCATGACTTTCAGAGANAAACAGCCGACCTCCTGGGGCACTGCTAGAGATTATCGCCTGGGGACAAGTGGAGGCATCCAGGCCATTGTGTTCCAGGGAGAGACAGACGACCACCAGCCCTGAGAACAGCTGACTGCCCAGGACAGGAATGTTGCAGCTTCTGAATCTCAAAGCCCTCACCCTGTTTATTCCCCCTTTATAAAAAGTCTGCCCTAGAAAGAGAAGGCAAGATGGTCTGTTAGGGTATGAACCCACATCTTCTCAGATCGCTGGCCATCTGAATAAAGTGCTCATAAAGATTCAATCACTGTCATTGCTTATTGGGTTTGGTAGTGACAGGCAGCACAAACACTGGTGTCTTTTCTGGTTTCACCCTGACTGGGAATCGAACCAGTGACCCTTTGATTGACAGGCCAGCACTCAGTCACTGAGCCACACCAGCCAGTGTTCAAATTCTGATTTTGAAAATATAAAATACGTCCCTATTAATACATAAAGCACCCCCTCCTTCCTCCACCATGACTTTCAGAGATGACTTCCTATCTGAAACTTGGGCTAAGCCAAACCACTGGACCTGGCACTGGAGGCCCCGATAAAAGCCTGCCACCCTCCCCACCCACCCCAGCCAATTCTCACTCATCATGGCCCATCTCACCCTGCCCATCTCCCACTGTGCCAGTCCTGCTGGCCACACAGGTCCACAGTGAGCTTTCCCTTTCCATGGTCAAAGCGCTCCTCTCTGCCCAGGGGCAGCACTCATGGTCACATCATTTTCCTCTCTGATAGTCCACAGAGAAGACAGAAAGTGAATCTGAGAGTCCCTTACCATGTGCCAAGTCCTTTCTATGCAGATATTTGCATATTGTTGGTCTCTGCTTGGTGAGAGGGGGAATCACTGAAGGGTAGCAACCCTGTGTCATATATCTACCTCCAAATTTCTATTGAGTTTTGGTATAAAGTTGTGCTCAGTGCAAGCCCTGGCTGGTGCAGCTCAGTGAACTGAGTGCTGGTTTGTGAACCGAAAGGTCACCAGTTCAATTCCCCTTCAGGGCACGTGCCTGGGATGCTGGCCAGCTGGGGCTGTGCAAGAGGCAACAAATTGATGATTCTCCCTCACACAGATGTTTCTCTCCCTCCTTTCTCCTCTTTCTAAACATAAATATAAAATCCTTAAAATATTTAACAACAACCAAAAAAGGTGTGCTCAGTGTATACTTAACCACAGGGCCGCGATCCTACAAACTCATGAACTCAGTAACTGCAGATAGGAAGCAAAAGCACACGCCCGTGCTTTCCCCACCCCCACATTTCCTTGCTGCACCTCCATCACCTCCTGGTTCTAGTTTCTAGCACTTTTCAAATCTGAGGTCTGTAGCACAATGTAAGCCTTAGCTTGTAAGTCCATTTTTTAAAGAGCTGATTAGGATCTGAATTTGGAAGATGTTGGTTCTTTTACTGGCCTTAATTCAAAAAAGTTTTGTTTTATTGGAAAATTAGCTGTAGAGCCTTCAAAGGCCTCCTCTTGTGTGTGTTGAACTGAGCCAGATTTGGGGCTTTGAAAGGAATACCATTTAATCTTGGCAAAACCCCACCTTTTGTTTCTAAGGGGAGAAAAGGCTGGAGCAACATGGATAACTCAGGGTAAAGGACCAGTTGGCCCCAGATGTGATCCGCTTCTGATGGGGAAAGGGCAGGAATCCTGGAAATATATGCATTAGACGCTAAGCTTGGAAAAAGAAAAGGGACAAGGGCCAGCCGGGCAACCTTTCAGTTTTGCTAACTCCAGAGATTCTTCGAATACCCCTCCCCCACCCCTGCACTATTCCTGGTCTCCCCAGCTAACTTTCTGGCTGTGGGGCTGTGGCGTGCTGAGTGCGGGCTCACAGCGCTCGCTGGGTGGGGCTGCCGCTGGAAGGGCTGCTCTGTAGCCCAGGGTGCCCTGGCCACACTCCTCCTCAGACTTCCTTCTGCTCCACGGCTGCCCAGTCAGGGAGGGAAACTTCTGAAAACCCTTTTGCCTGGAAATTTGTATTACTATTTTCTTTGTAAATGGAGTCACTTCCTTTCAACGGGAAAAGTTTTCATGACAAATAGTATATTTTGTCACTCTCTCTGTCTCTTAGGATCCAAACTTCTCCATGGGGGGGGGGGAGGCTTAAAAAATAAACTTAAAGAAACTTTATATTCATCAACTTCAAGAGACTATACTGGGCTCATTAAAAAGAACTCAGCAGAAATTCTTAATCAAAAATCAGGAACAGAGAGAAAAGGAGACCAGAACACGTGAATGAATTTTACTGGATTAGTGTTTCTTCTTTTTTCCCCCCTGAAATAGCCTGTTTCAGTACGTGGAAGCAAGAGAAGGGAGTTTGCATGTGCTTGTGGGCCAGTACTGTGCAGGGATCTGGGGATGCAGAAATGAATGAGACAGCCCCTGGCTCCCCCTGCCTGATGGAGGAGGTGGGCTTAGGCACCTGTGCCAGGAGGAGCAATGTAGTGCAGTGGTTAGGAGCACTGCCTCTGGAGTCAGGTGGCCGGTTTGTGCAGTGGCTGTACCACTTGCTTAGGGGCTGTGTGGCATTGGGCACATCACGTAGCTTCTCTGTGCCTTACACTCTGCATCCTAAAACAGGGTTTATCATAACACCTACATTATAGGGCTCTCGTGAGAATTTAGTTAGTTAAAAGAGTTAAAAGCACTTAAGCACAGTGTTTGGCACTTATGTTTATTACTCTCACTCTCTTGCAGAAGGTGCGGAGGGAGTGTGTGGGAGCACAGAGGAGGTGCAGCTGATTGCCTGGATGTGGCAGGGGAGGCTGCAGAGCCGGCCACAGCTGACTTGTATCCTGAAAGATGAGGAGGAGTTTCCTAAGACCAAGATGGTTCTAGTGGGGGGGGGGGGGGGGGGGGGGCGCGNGGGGGGGGGGCGGGGGGCCTGGTGGCAGGAGCAGGAGAGAAGGTGGTGGCTCTGAGGAGGAGCAGAGGCCTGTGTGGCTGCAGCCGAGGATTTGTGTCTGGACTGGGGAGGAAGTACAAAAAGTACAAAGAAAGTCTGGAAAGGCAGGGTCAGGCTAGACTGGGAAAGCCCTGGAGTCCCATGTAATAGGCCATTCATTTGTTCATGTAAATCGCCTCAACTTCATATGATGCACTATAAGTGCTTAATAAAAATTAGCATTTATTACTACTTTTATGATCACGTCCTTTACAAGTATCATCTCATTGAATTCCCGAGACATCCCTGGGAAGTAGGTTCTGTCGTTGTCATTCAATAAAACAGGAAGACAGGCGTAGAGAAGTCACGTAACTTGTTGACCAGCCTCCTTGAACCAGCGGAGGGCGGAGCCAGGAGGTAGCAGAGCTGAAATTTGAACCCGAGTGTCTGGGACTCCAGAGCCTAAGCTCTGAACCAAGACATTGTGCTGACAATGTTTAAGGCTACTGCCTTAAAACAGTGCTTCCCATTTGCTTAGTGAATTGGGACTGTATGTGAATATGATACTATTTACTTTGAAAGATATGAAGGGACCCAGTAAAGCAGTCTGACAGGGACCTTGGGTGAGTAAATGCACCCTCACCCCTGGGGTGTATTTCGGGCAGCCTGGTTTGGGAACTCTTGGGCTGTATCCCCAAGGCTCAGGCCCCAGAAACAGCCATCTGACCCTATGGGTGCCCTTAGCACAAAGAACACCATGGCAACCCCGGTTAGCATTTCTTTGCAATCTGCTTGGCAGAATTGACAAAGTATCTGACAGTATCTATGCAGTATCTGACACCTTCTGGGGTCACTTTGCTTTGAGCAAGGGCTTGGCTCCCTTAGGGGTCACCGCAGGCCAGCTTGTGCAGGTCTCCAGGCCTTGGACCAGAGTCCAAACATCTTTCAGTTGGGCCAGGGCCTCCCATACCTCCTCTTCCACCCTTTCCCAGCTGGCTGGGCCTTTGTGTCCTGGGTCAGTTCTGCGGCCCTCTCCCTTCTATTGGGAGACACTCATTGGTGGAAGGCACTGAGTCAGTCGGCTGCAGCACCTGCTGGAGAGAAGAACATTCTCCGGTGGGGAGCAGGCAGCAGGCGCCAGGGAGTTCCCCTCTTTCAAACCCTTCCCTGTTCACTGTGCACTGACTGGTATCTTCAGTGCCGAGGGTTTAAGAAATCACCAGGGATCCCAGGGGCAATTACCCTGGGACAGGGGCCCCTCAACAGCATCCCGTCCTAGATGAGCTGCTCGGAGAAATGTCCCTCGGAGAACCCTACCCCACCCCACAATTCACTCTCATTTTATTTCTCTTTACAACACTTATTCCAACTTATACTTCTATAATTTTATGGCCTTCTTGCTTAATGTCCTTGCCCCCACCTGACTGTAAACTCCATGCAGGGAACATGACCATGTCGTGTAGCCAGGTGGGGCACGGGCCCCTTTGTCTGCGTTTCTGGCCATTCCTTCTCTACCCCCTTCCCTGGCACTGGTGCCCTCTCCTCTTTCCGGCCTGAAGTGACGAGTCCTTCAAGGCTGGCTTCTGGATTACCTTCATCCCTCACTCTTTTCCTAAACTGTCTCACCCACGTACAAAGCTTCAACCCACCTACTGGACATCTTTGTCAGTACATCTCACAGTCACTCCAAATTCTCAGTGACCAAGGCAAACACATGGCTTTGTGTTTGCTCCCCGCACTCGGTCCCTTTCCAGGGCTCTCTGAGTAAACGGCTCCATCGGGCAGCCACGTGCAAGCCAGGAGCCTTGGAGTCATCCTGACTCCTCCTTACTGTTTACCCTCCCCCAGCCCAATCGCTTCTACCTCTTACCTCCTGAATCCATCCACTGCTCACCATCTCTGCGTCCCCATCCCAGTCCTCACTACTTGTTCCTTTCTCCCGACTGGCTTATTAACTAGCCTTCCCAATTCTATTCTGGTTGCCTGCATTCTTCATGCCCCAGCCAGAATGTTCTCAAAATGCAAATCTGACCATGTCACTAACCTTCCTCCCTCCTCCACACACAGAATTGAAAACTCTTGCTATAGTTTCTGTGGCTGTCAAAATAAAAGCCACAGCCCAGGCTGCACAGTGGACTGATGCAGGAACATACGGTCTTTGGGTGACCTCCTGTGATCCCCCAGCATCGGCCCATGCACTGGGGGTATCTCCCTCTTACACAGTGTTCCTTCCAGATACTACCAGCCTGGTTACCTCTCAATTCTTTGCTTGGCCCGTAGAGAGCTTGCACAGGCAAAGGCTGGAAGAGTTGTTTTTGCTGCTCTGCCCGCCTCCGTCCCTCCCCCAACCCCAGGCTGGCCTACCAGTGAGGGCGGCTCAAGCCACAGCTCAGTTCTAGTGCTTTCTTTTCAGACTGAAATGAAACACCCATCTATGGGGTTCTTTAACCTCCACATGCATAAATCCCTCAGAATGGGCTCTGTAGAGGGAGCTGGGACTCCAAGCACAGTTCTTTCTAATGAAATCACCTCTTCAACCTCAAATCTTCCACAGCTAGGAACAGGGTGGAGATAAGGCTTACAAACAGGGTTGTTTTTTTTTTTTAATTTTGTTTGTGTGTGTCCTGAATAGACGGACCGTCATTTCACTTTGGACTTTGGGAGCAGTCTGCCCCAGGCAGAAGTGAGCAGCAAGAGCGCTGGTCCCAGAATCCCATTTTACACAGAAGAGGCTCAACGAAAGCAGGAGGTTAGAATCTACCGTTACACAACAGCACAGGTTCCTTCTGGAACACTGGGGTGGGCAAAGCCCTGAACAGCAAGCACCCCGTGACCGCACTGGGGAGCTGAGAGAGGGAGCAGGGGCTAACTCGGCTGTCACCACCAGGCCTACCACCAAAAGTTAGAGCACAGGGTCTTACGAAGCCCTCAACCTCGCCCACCCGTTGACCTCCTGCCCTCTCAGTCAGTCCCTGCACCCTGTCCAGGGACCTTCTCCATGGACATCAGCCCCAGCTTCAGCCCAGATGGGTTCCTTCTGCAGGGATGGCTCAGGAACGGCCCACCCGCCCCCCGCCAAGCAGCTGGTGGCCTCAGGGCTGCCATATCCCCTCTAGACTGGGTAGCCACTCTCCTCTTGAAAACCACACAGAATCTTTTCCTTTCAACCAAAAGGTGAGAGTCCTTCTTTCTTGCTCAGAGGTCCCACGGCTCTCTGATCCTCACCTGTCACTGAGTCCTTACCTTAGTCCAGGCACGGAGTGTGCTGTTTGATGTCACCGAGGCCAGCACTGCACAAACTCATAAAGGAGATGCGGTTTGTCTGAAGCGCTTGTGCCCACGGCGGGGTGGGGGCAGGCACCTCATGCACGCTGGCCAGGGGTGGGTTGGCACAACCGTTCTGGAAAGAAGTCCAGAAATGTGTATTAAGAGCACTGTGTTTTTGCCTTTTGATTGAGAAATCCCATTTTAGTACTTTCTAATTCAAGAGTAGTTTGTAACAGGTTTGTAAGGGGGAGTTCATTTTTCCTGTGGGGAATCCAACTTTGATGTAGCTTCCTCTAAATTCCATTAGATTTGCTGCTTTAATAAGACATGAACCTTCTTTGGCGGTTTTTGGCCATATACTGAACAGAGGGGAGGCAGTCGAGGCAGACTTAAGGCCATGCAGAAAATGTTGTCTGCGGGGGTCTCAACAGGAGACCGCTGTGGGGCTGAGTGCGTAACAGTTTGTGTGGGGTTTGTAAAAAGGGAAATTGCATGAGCCCCATACCGCCCATCGATTCAGGAAATTTGGGTGGTTTCGGGAATGTCTATTTTTGAGAAGCTTCCCTGTAGATTTTGATGCACAGAGTAAAGGTTTTGAGAGCCACGGCTTAGACTATATCTACCACCCAAATTCTTAGTTTTTAAAAGAAGTCCCCTAAGATCTTATTTTCATGGGAATATGGTGTATCACACAGGATTCCTGCATTCAAGAAATATCTGAAATGCCAGACAAGCATTCTTACCCCAAAGTCACAGGGAGGAGAGCAATTACAGAAGATACTATGTAACCCATATGCCATTTTTAAGAGCACGCACTGCACGTAGGTTCACTGCACGTCTGAACCCACAAGCATGGGCACTTGACTTCTTTTCCTTGGGGTCGGTCACGTGGAATGGGTTCATGTTTCCATGGTCACCTTCCCGGCATTTCTAAGATTCTGCCATAACGTGACTGTAGAAGCAATTGGGAATTCCTTTTCTTCCCTGCCTAACCCATTGGTCTTCTCTCCACTTGGCCCGCCAGCCAGTTTGGTAAATCAGGGCTGAAATTCTTCCCACTGTTAGGAAGACATCTATTTGGTGGGAGGTGTTATTAATTTTGCCCACCTGGTTTCAAAATGTGCTGGACATTAGAATAACCAAGAAAGCTTTCAAAACTGAATGTGCTGTATGTACCTCAGACTGATCCCCTCAGAAGCTCGGGGTGGCAGGCTGGTTCTCCGGATTCGGCAAGTCCTCAGGGGATTCTAGGTGCAGCTCAGCTAAGAACTGTTCATTGGTCTAAGTGCCATCTGGGATAGGAACAGAAGTACAGTAGGAACCTTCACTGGAACGTGGGAGAAAAGTATTTCTTTTCCTTGTCCCATCCTCCATTCATGATTCCATGATGACTTTCTCTGTCCACCTGTCTGTCTGCGGTTTGGTTTTTCTTTTCACAGCCTTGAAACATTAACCTTTCAGGTGGCCCAGTATTGTAGCTTTATTACATTCAGAACTAGAAATCTGTTATAAATAACCCAACCACTTTCCCTCAGTCTCAGACTGTGTGGCCCCCAGACTTCTTTGCTCAATGGAGGTTGCTGGTCTCTGTCCCCCACTCTCTAAACCAGAATCTCTGAGGGTGGCTCCATAAATCTGTATTTTCACCAAGGTCCCCAGTGATCCTTATGTCCTCTGATGTCTGGGTATTTGGGCCCTAAACTCCCTAGTCTAGTTATGGGTACAGTTGTGCTTAGTCCAAAAGATGAAGGATAAAGACCTAAGAATGACCTTGACAGGAATATGCTATATTCCACCACACAGAGAGGGACATTCTGAGGACATAGGGAGATCAAAGGCCTGATTATGAAGTTACCAACTACTTTGACTCTAGCTGAGAAATATAAATGAAAATCCTTGAGACTATTTGCAGGGCTATCCTTTTTTTTCTTTTTTACTGAATGTATTGGGGAGCTATTGGTTACTTATATCAGTTTCAGGGGTACAATTCTAATAATATATCAGTTCCGTAATATATTGTATTGTGTGCTCACCACCCCAAGTCAAGTCTTCTTCCATCACCATTTATTCCCCCCAGGCCCTCTTCCACCTCCTCCTCCAAGGCTATCCTTAGTACATTGTGATTGGACTTCCCAATCCCAGTTCTCTGTGAAGTGCCACTCACCTGCATTATGTCAGTTACCTATTGCCACAGTCATGCCGTGTAAAACATACAACCGATCATAAAACCTCAGTGGCGCACAATAAATAGGGAGCTTTGCTCAGGGGCCTGTGGGCTGGCTGGGCAATTCTGCTGATTTGAACTGGGCTTGGTGAGGCACGTCCTGTGCGTCAGCAGTCAGTTGCAGGTAAGCTGACTTTACTGATCTTGGGTGGTCTTTCCCACGTGTCGGAGGCCTTGGCCAGAATACCTGGGGCAGTCCAGCTTGCTCCAGTGGGATCCTCCTCCAGCAGGCTATCCTCGGCATGGCAGGATTCTGAGAGCGTGGAAGCAGGCAAGGTCCCTTAAAGCCTGGGTCTGCAGCTTGAGCAATGCCAATGCCACTTCTGCCACCCAAGTCACAGAATGAACCCGTACTCAAGGAAGTGGAGAAACACTCTCACCTCCTGATGAGGGAAGTTGTTACGTTCCAGTCCAAAGGGTGTGAATGCAAGGAGAACATTCATTGATTCCACTTACGTGAACAATCTACCATACCCATTACCTAACTTTTATTCATTCAGGTGTAGTTAGAAAGCACAAAGTTCTGAAGGCTCTCATGTTGTCCTGGCCATCAGGAGGTCTTTGCCTGTACTAGGGAAGGCCAGGCCTTGGGTGTCAACAGTTTGCCTTGAGTATCTTATGCTTTACCAAGGATGGCCTGCCGTACATCACCAAGGGGATGGGTCCAAGTATTCGGGAAATTATTTAAGATATTCACACAACTCCCCAAAGGAGGCATCACAATTACCTTGCAGCTTCTCTCCTGCCCTGAAATTCCAGTCAGATTCTGGTTATCATAGGAGCAGGCGCAACTATCTCTGTGGTAAACACACACACACACACACACAAAAAAAACCCCACACAGAAAGTGACTTTCTTCTGCTTTTCCAAACGAACAGAGTCAAGTATTTTGGCTTAACCTTTCTGACCCTGCAGTCTGACCTGAGGACACCCCACAAATCCACCTCCGGTGGAAGTCCCGCACACACACGCACTGACCACTACAGGGGGTTTCTGCTCCGTTTTTGCTACCTAAACGTCTTGCTCCAAATCTTAGTTATTCTGCAGATGCCTGTTTATTACCTGTCTTAAAAACTGTCACCTCTTACAGCAAACACAGTGCACTACAAACACAGGGCATACAGGAAAAAGACTGTGTGTGAAAGTCAGACAAATCTGAGAACAATTTCACCACCCACTTGTTCGATCTTAGACAAGTTGCTTGATTTTGCTAAGTCTGTATTTTTAAATGTTTAAAGTGGGGATAATACCCCCTTGCAGGATGATTATAACAAAAATAATGTATTTAAAGTTCCTAATATTTAGATGGTTCTTGAGAAATGGTGGCTTTTAATGACCCCCATTTTACAAGCTATTACCTTACTCTCTTCTGCGTTGGCAGCTGCCCCATCTCGCCCTCAGCTTCCCACACACCCCCCTTTCAAAGGACAAGCGCTCTGTCTTCTTTCTCATTACCGTTACCTGCATTTTACAGATGAAGAAACAAAGGAACCACATTTGGTGACTTGCTCAAGGTCAGGTAGGTAAGCAATGGTGGCACTTTGATCTGAATTTATTCTGGGGTCTGTGTCCTAACTCCCTACACTGTACTGCCTTTTCTTGACCTGGGCTCCCAGGAAAGCAAAGCAGAAGACCAAGGCCGATTTGAGACCTACAGGGCAGAGGTGGAAGGGTAGGGGACTGAAACAGTAGAGTAGGGAAGGCTGACAGAGTTGGACTGGCACTCAGTCCCACCAGGCCCGGGGAGTCTCCAGACTGTGGCCTGGGGAAATGAAAGAAGGAAGCAGTGACCCACTGCCTCCAGTCAGTCACTGCTCCTGGGTCAACCATTAACTCCTTTGCTTCTGCGTGTGCCTGCTCAGCTGGAGGGCAGGTCCCTCTGGGACCCTGCTGGGAGCGCTCAGCACAACCTCAGCACAGGGAACCAGACGAGGGCAGCCCTGGGCCACAAGGCGGTACTTTCCCACTGGGCCTGTGAAGACCTGGCCGCAGCCTGCACGGACCTAGTGGCCACAGCAGCAGGACAGGACTTGGAGGGGCCACGGTGACTGTGAAATGGTCACTCGTGCGCTAATGCCTCTGCAAATAAAGGAAATAGTCAATGGGTGGTGAAAAGCACTGCAACTGATAGAGTTCGCCTGAGTTTCATCTTGCTGCAAAGATGAAGGATTTGTTTTCATTTATTTTGGGAGCAGGCCAGTGCACAAGGGAATATTAAGAATTCTTGCCTCAAATTCCTTTTAAAGACTTCCGTGGTAAGGTTTGGGTTCACCTGTGTTTTGAAACACGTGAAGTGGATGAGATCATGGGAGCACAGACATTTTCTGAGGCTGACTTTTCTTCTCACTGCACTTAGAAAGTTCTGTGCATTAGAAACTCTGACTTTGAATTGGTAACTTTTGCCATGTAGGAGAATGGTCCTAAAAACAAAATGCAGTGTTGCAAGCTTTCTTGAGTCTTCTTCAGCATCAGGTTTGTTGGGAGAAATGGTTAGCCTTTAAATGGACAGGTACCAATTTTATATACTGGTCTGTGCACTGCCCCACCCCTGAGGACTGTCTTTCAAATGAAAGGACCCATTCAGGACTCAAAGGGGAAAAATCGATTTCTTAAAAAATCATAAAAGTTGCAAGTTAGCCAGAGAGGAAGGTTATGTAACCTCTGGTTCACAGTAAAATGTCATGTTGATAGCATGGTCATTTCAATCGTTTAGCAAAAAACTTAGGCTGAATTAACGTAGAGAAATTCCACATAAGATGTGGTATCAGAAAGACCGAAATAGAAATCCTCATTGCCAACTCTAGGTGCCAACTCTTGGGCAAGCAAAGCTCTCCTAAGACTCAATTTCCTCATCTATAAAAGGGTATCACTTCTTCACTATTTTGGTAACAAGAGAAAAAGTGAAATAAATATTCCTCATGCTGAGACCATAACTGATATTTTAAAAGGTAACAATAACGATACATTTGCCCAATTTATACTATTCCAATATTCTCCTAATGTGATACTGAGTGACTATAAGAAATGTCATGAGAAAACCGTGTATGAGGGAGGAATTAAGGGGGAGAAAATGACTCTTAAAATTCTGGTATCTTACAGAATGTGTATCTCAATAACGACACAGAAACTGACGCGGGCAAGAATGCTACTCCAATGTAAATATCAGTATGTACATACACAAAAGCAAATAACTGGGGTTCAGTTTTGCCAATTTTATTGAACCAATAAAATTCCTACTAATAACAATGAAATAAATTTCTGCAAGTATAAATGTGATACAGTTTAACAAAACCCATTGTTCTGTACCTATAAATAGATTTTCAAAATGTCATAAAAAGTGCAGTTATGAATTGTTAACATGTTAATACACAGTTCCTTTATTTCGAATGTGTTTGTCTTGCCTTGCTAACATTTCCTTCTGCATCTGTTCAAATAATATTACCCATCCCTCCAAAAAAAAAGGCATTAAAGCACTAGAATACACATAAACTGATCCATTCAGGTCAGCTTTAGTCAGAGTTGTAAAATCAGCAACGTAAGAAAAATAAAACCTAGTCATACATACAAAAAACTTCCATGGGTTCTATAATCTCCTTAACTGCTGACTCATGTGGAGGGCATAACAGCTGAAAAGGCGTACATGGTTAACTACCTTAGACTACATCTACAGCAGGCTCTGGTTTGCCAGAACAAGTTTAAAGTGGCTGTTTATCAAGTTTGCTATTTTCAGAATTGAAACTATAAATATAAGACTGCCATTTGACAATGAAAATTGGGTAAATCCTAAATTGCATCAATGATCTATCTGATAAAAGCTTATTCTAATTGAAAATCTTATATAGTAAGAGACATATATATATATATATATATATAGCAGTCTTAAAGATCATCCGCCTCACATTAGTCCAAAGTCACGTGCTTCGTAAAAAAAATTACAGTAACAAAGCACAGGACTACAAAGGCAAAACATCACAGCTTCTGATTACACTGAATAAAAAGTACCAAGGAACACAAAAGATAATTCTGTATTAATACTGATGAATTAAAGAACTATAATAGACATTTCACAGCATGCTACATATATCGCTCACAACTTAAGGATAAAATGAAGTCTAAAATTGAAAGTCAAAAAGTTGGCAATCTGATTTCATGTGCAATTCAGCTACAAAGCCTTAATATGTACATTCATCATGTAGCTGCCCTGCAAAATCAGGATTTAAAAACAAGATTTCAAGTTCAAATCCTATTTTATAAGCTAAAGGATACATCCAGTTCTTCCATGACCAGAAAAGTTATTTTCAGGTTTGAAGGAGCTAATCCAAGCAGCAAGGCCATGTTCCAAGTCGACTGGACAGGGTTCCTTTTCACCTTGCTCAGACTGTGCATGTGGATGTCACTGTTCTATGAGCACAAAGATGCCAAACTGGCTTGTGGTTTGCTTTCTGGGTCTATCTTATCTCAGGTTGAAAGAGGAAATGTAAAGGGAAAGAGGGAGGGAAAAATTGTATTTTCTTTCCAGACAAGATATATGAATGCAAAGGAAATATCTGCATTAGATACAGAGTTTGGATGCCTTTCCTTGATGAACAAGGGCATCATTTAACTCTTTGCTTTTATTTTAGAGAATCAGTAAAATTCAGAAAGGAGAAAACACCCTCAACATTACAAAGAAATGTTGAAGAAAACACCCTCAACATTACTACTTGGCTACTCAACTGATAGGTTTCCTTTATCCTACCTTTTGATCCTTCCTTATCAGATTTGGAAGTCAGGTAAAAATTTGTGAAGACATTAGGAAAGAGATGTATGGTCCATTTCATTTGTAAATATTATAACACATACACTTAGGCAACCAGGATTCATACATTCCCTTTTAAGAGGTTAAATTGAGGGGTGGAAGAAAAGATCGTTTTTGTAAATTTATACACCAAAAAATTCTATTTATCATATTTAGGCTTACTAATGTTTGATAGTCTCCTGAGCTGCAAAATGGGGTTTTTTGTTCTAAAGGCTATTTTACAGTATGCATTTCATTATTTCAAAAATTTCCACAAGCATTTCAAAGAATCAAATATTCTTCCTTTCCCTACCTCGTTGCAATTCTCTCCTTTTTCAATTCTGTACTTCATCGTGGTATAACCATAATTAATTTAAAGCTAGAACAAATGCTTCATTACATATGATTTAATAAAAGCCAATCCTTCAGTCTCTATTACTGTCTCACTTCTTAATTAGGCATTGATTCACTCCTGGGCCCTAGAAGGCATCACTAGACTCTGCTGTCAGGTTGGGTTGCTCATGAATGGGAGTGAAAGCATCCAGATACCACCACTGACCACAGTAATTGATACTTGCTAACAGGGTGGTTCATTTGTCTTCAGGTCAGACAACCATCTGTACAGATAAACACACCCCATATCAGAAACCTGACAGGTCTTCCTCTGTGAACTACACGAGTAAGCACACACCGGCTGGAGAGGAAGAACTCCTGCTTCTTCCTGCTCTGTGCGTTTCCTGCTCCTCAATGACACTGTCTGATGTTCCTAAGTGTAGCCAGGGAATAAAGGTGACAAAGCCAACGCACTCCCTTTCTATCCCATAGGACATCCCCCCCAACCCCCATGAGAACAGGGTAGTCTAACCCAGGAAAGCCTGATCAAATCCCTACGTAGCTAATTTTGTGGCTTTTTAAACATATAATCATATGGGCTTCTGTGATCTAATAGGACCACCTGAATACCCTTTGCCATATTGCCTTCTCTTAAAAGTATGTTTCAAGGCCCAAATACCACCAAAAAAAGCAAATGCCCAAAACACCATCCATTTGTATGCCAGAACTTCTCCGTTCCAATAAAGGTTACAGATCAATCTGGACTGCCAGGGAATTTAAACTTTACCTTCAAAGAACTTGGACTAATACCAGTATTTATTACCTAATACAGATCCAGGTTAGAATGGCAACTCAATCACTTTAAAATCCTGGTAAATGCTAAATTCTGCATGGTAGAAATAGTTTAATTTCTGTATCCGTATAAATATAAAGATTCCTACTCTGTTAGAAGGCAAAAATCTTCTGTGATTTATTTAAAATATGGAAGTAGTATTACTGAACAACAGAGAGTAAATCCATGAAAACACTGGATACTCTGAATTTATAGGCTCTTTGGGGATGAGGTAGAGGAGAGCAAGATATTTTGGCAGCTGGGAAAGGGTAGAACAGTCTGGGATGGACAGGATTACACTGGTGCTGCAGAATATCTGGCGGAGTCTCTGGAACAAAGGTGAGCCAAAATATTACAGGATGGTAGTGGGACTTAGAGGGAGTTAGGACAAAGTCATATTCTTAATGAATGGAGAAAAAGTGACTCAGAAAAGTAAATGCTGGTGACTATCAGCAGGTGGCTGGTGATGTTTGGTTTGGAGTGTGAAAAGGCATTCAGACCAAGATGGACTGAGGAAAGGGGAGGAGAGGGAGCGTGTAGAGGTTGAGGCACTTGGAGGAAGAGAAAGCAGGCGGGAAGGGTGGGCTGCATACAGGGAGGAGCTCCTAGGATGGAAATGTTCCTTTATAGTAAGTGTACGATGCTGAGGACAGCCATGTCTCGGAATTAGTTTCATGTGTTCTTTGAAAACCTTTTCCTTCCTCACCAGGCTCTGCTTTGACATATACCTCTGTCTCCATGATCCTTTTCACCCCTGCTATTTTTGTTCTAGGTCTCACCTGAGCAGATACTGCTAACTAAGTCGTATTACATGGAAATAAGCTCCACATAAAGGGGGCATTTAAGTTCTGTTGACTGAGATGAATACATTCATGTTACAGTACTGCTTTGAGGAAAGACTACTTATTTTGATTCTCAGTCTCCAGAGCGAGATTACAGGGAAACACAGTTTATGCTGATGGCCACCTAGAAGAGGTTCTGAATATACGAATTAGCTAACTTAAAACTTGTTCTAAATGGTGTAGCCATATGTCTTTCAGTTTGCTGTTGGATTATACTACTAAAAAATTTCATATGCTATCTATTTGTATAACATTAGTGTTGCTTAAGTTTACTCCATGCAGCAAGACCATCTATTTGCATAAAAGAAAAAGTCCTATTAGAGAAAGAGCGTAACATCTTTCTTTCCAGAGGAATAATTTAGAACTGTCTTTAAACACAACATAAACCAAAAAACCTCAGTGCAAATCATTTTTATAACATGCACTGAAACTTATTTTTTCCCTGATGACTTGTCCTTAGAGTTTAAGAAAGTGTTACCATCAATACGCATGCAGTCTGCACTACAGTGGTGAACTATTTTTCAGTACAGATCTTTGTTTGCTGATAACTTTATTTTGCTACAGCATGAAAAAAATCTTGATTTTGGATTAAAAATAACTCTGTAAGGCAGGAAGGAAAAAGTTGCTCTGGAATAATGTTAATTAGCTTTTAGAAGCATTGAAAAAAGTTAGGAGACTATACATAACACAACTAAGATAGGGATTCTGGTTCAAACAGGAGATTGATAGAAAGCTTTCACCGAGTCTGTTCTAAAACAGCCTGTGAAACTTGGCCATTATTGGGGTTTAAAGCCATAATTAAAGGCCATCTTTTTTTCTAAAAAGTACCCCAAATGCAACAAAGATTCTTCCTGAGACTGAGACAATATACTTAGTTCAAAAAAGTGAGTAAGGTAACGAGCAGTCCCGTCTCCAAAGCCTTTTTTCCTCTACATGTCACGAGTTCACCGGAGGAGGCTGAATCTGACAGTCCAAGGAGGCCGCCACCAGGCCACTCCTAGATTCAAGGGATCAGGTTAAAGAACAGATTTACTTTCAGATGGGACAGTATTTAGGTATTTCTTAAGGTGATCTGAAAAATTAAGAATTACAACTAGAGCTGGAAAACCAGAAATTTGAAAGTAAATAGACATTGATCAAGCATATGTATCAGTGGATGACTAGACTAATTTTAACATAATGAGCAACAGAGTTAGAGAATTCACATTCACATGTGCTTTTTCACGGACACGTGCACATTTAAGTTTGGCACAATGCGGGCCCAAGCTGTAGGCCAGCATCTTGTATAATCACATCGTTTCACCAATTGAACCAGATAGCTCTTTTAAAAATATCACATTTTTAATATAAAAAGCTATGCTATAAATTACTATAGTAAATTCAATACTCTGAAAAAATACCACCCTGGAAAACCGCATCAGAATTTCAAGTTTGCATTAGGTCAAGTTCACAGCAAACTCGTTGTAACATGGTATTGGCAGCCTGGAATGCTGTGCATGCTGCATCCGAGCAGGTGCTCAGGCACCCCCCGGCGTCAATTTTTCTAGGCTGGTTCACTGAGGTTCATAAATAAATTGTTTTGTTTTTGTTTATAGTTCCAAGTCAACTGATTTTCCTGATTACTGATGAGATAGATCAATGCTGAGTTGAAAAGAAACTTTGCTAGGAAAAAGATCTAGTAAAGGCACTAATATTTCCATAACTCAAATTCCAACTACTTACATTTCTGGGGAAAAACAAGAAAAAAACCAAAAACTAAGTGGCCATTTTAGTTACTTAAACCTTGTTTCTCCTTTTGGTCTAAAACTCATGTGGGTGTTCTCTGAGAACTTCTCCTCCTTCTCAATATATAAAAGTCATTTGCATCCTGTAACACAGGTCACCTGCACAAAAATAGAGGGCTGTTAACTGAAAGAATTCTATTAAAAAATAAATGTCAAGAATAAAAGATATCCTCAACTGGAAAGTTCTATAGTTAGGGAAGTTAAATGGTCATTTATGTTGTCATCCAGGTTTTGCCATTCTCTTACATATTTTCTTTCTAAAACATATCTATGTAATGTGATACTGAATAAAACCAACATATGGTACATCAATAAACAAAACAGAAGAAACCTGGCATGGGTTCTTTGACTAATCTCTTTAAATAAACCACCCTGTCTTTAAAAAATCAGTAAATTTTTCCTCACATGGAAGTTTTCCTAGAAACTAAAAACGCAGAACTTCCTTATGTTAATAGGCTTACAGTCATCTCTCTATTTTCTTATCTGGAACAAGATCAAAAAGAAAGCAACCTACTTATTATACCAGAAAAGGAAGATACATGGAAGGGGGGGGAGATTACTTAACAAAACACTAGTCAACTATTCTTTCACGAGAGAGAAAAAAAAGTAAGTCCAACATTACAAGTAAGTAAATCTAAAATCTTTGTGGGAACTCTAACAAAAAAAATCTAACTATATTATTTGCTATGGAAAAATGGATCTGTTTTAAAAAATCAGCATGTTGGTATACAATTTAAGTCACTGTTAATTAACCAAAGTGTTTAAGCTGTGCAGTCGTGTCCTATTGGATAGTTGTAAGCATCTCTTTAGGCACTTCACTGGTTCGTTAACAGAAAACAAATTAAAGCTATAAACACATAATGTTGTGCTCTGTGAAGATAGTCTAATCAAGCAACATAAACCAATGCAAAAATGTGACTTTTTGGATGTTTATATTCTTCCCCTAACACTCGACAATCTTTTTTAACCAGTCATCCAAAGAGATTTTTCTGGGGAAGGGGACGCTTTGGCATTATGAAAGGAACATTGTTTAACCCCAGTAAGGCAAAAGCCTTGTGCAATAAAGAAATCGGAACCAAATTTCTTTATGGCTCTGTTTTAAAGGACACTTCTGCAGTGACTAAGAGGGGGAAAGTTTAGTGGAGTATATATATTTTTTTAACATATTGCACTCTTTTTGTTGTTGTTGTTGTTCATTCACATTAATGCATAGACACACAATTTTTACCTTTGAATAATAAACTGTTTAACCTATTATAAGAAAAATCATGGAAAATAAGTCCTAAAAGTACTAACAGGAAAAAATATAGGCATATTAACCTTCTTCTGCTTACTGCAATGTAGAAAACACTATGAGAAGAGAAAAATGTGCAAAGAAAATTTTTGGTCAGCCTTGTGTGGGTGGGTGCAAGTTTGTATGTGCCAACTAAATGAACTGTAAGCAGCACTGTGAGCACTGATCATTTAAGATGACTGAGGATTACTGTCAGTGATAGAAAGGATTGTGCATAATTCCACTTTTAATATATACATCTGATATGGAAAACTGAAACTTCTGTTTCAGAATAGAAAGAAAATAACTGAATTTGGCATTTCAGTAGCATGCTATAGAATTCATCATGATTAATTTCACATTAAATTATGGACAATGGCTGTATCACATTTCACGTTATCGCCAATAGCAGTAAAAAAAAAAAACAAAAACAAACGAACAACAACAAAAAAACCCAAACAGTGCCTGACAAATAATCTCCTGGGGACACAGGTATGTGTCCCATGAGCAGCTTAGTTCAACAGCGCGTGCTTTTCCTCTACCAGATTTAGGACACAACATGAAAAGTTGAGAATGGCCAGAGGAGGTTATTCATTGCTGAATTCCAATGTCTGAATCAACAATCGCTTGAGATTTTAAGCACTTTTCCGTATTTAACCAAAAAGGGGGGGCGGGGAGGGAAATACACATACACGCAAACTCCAAAGCGCTGAAGTTAAGCATTAACAAATCAGGTTCATGATTGATGATCAGTTTCCAAAAATCCAACTATAAACAATGCAAAGTAGTGCTCCTCAGTATTATTTTTGCAATTGTTAGTAATGTTAAGCATCAAGAAAAAGAAAACACATCATTGCACATTACAGCCGCCCCCGAAAAACGGCTAAACTTTGACACAGAGAAGTGAATAATTTTTGATGCTACATCACGAACAGCTTCTGATGTATATCCCATGGGAAAAGGTCTTTACACAAATATGACATTTCCCCTGGATGCTGCTTCAGGTCAAATGCCGAGTGATGGCACGAAGAGCATACAGAAGTTCAGCTTGCATCCGTGCTTCCATTAAAAGTAAATTGACGTGAACCTAGAAAGGAGAGTGTTATCAATTTACTGACCGCTATAAACAACAGAAAAATTTTAAATTTTATTCATATAGCAAACCTTCACAAAGGTTTTTCTTGTGTATGCAGAGAGGTGCACAAACACACTCTCCCTGGGCAGAGTCGTGTGTGCACATGATGTAACATGCAAGTTTATAAAAAACAGCTCTCATAAGCGGTAAAGATAACCCCTCAAACACAGGTGGCAAACACAAGGCCCACGGGCCAAATCCGGCCTCCACCTTGTTTTATCCAGCCTGGCACCAGGTTTCTACCTGGCGGCAGCACCAAGCTCCTTGCCCCTAGTTAAGGAGTAGTTACATGTGTACAATCCTAAAATTACATTCGGCCCTTTGAAGGCAACCGTGAGGCTGATGTGGCCCCCCGTGAAAATGAGTTTGACACCCTTGCTCTAAAGTCTTAACAATTCCAGTAATTTTGTTAGCATATGTGTTATGTAGAGCGAATCAGTCTTTTGGGTTACAAAATGAAACTGATTTTTATACATTTTTACAACTTTTCTAAAAACTATATCAATATTTTCTCTTCCAGGGGCAAAATGTTATGAGGCTAAAAATCCACCCTGCATTTCTTATAGCCTATTCTTATTCCTTGGAAAACTTTGAAAAACATTTTTTACAATTTAATTGGAAGGATACTAAAGTGAACATCTAAAGCTTTCAGTAATCTGTAATTAGTGCCTGGTACTCATTAGATACGTGTAACTTTCCTAGAGTCTTTTAAAAGTATCTGTGAAAAAGCATTTAACTTTTGGGGGGATACTATTTCTCAGTTGATAGGTTAACTCATATTATTTTCAAAATGTATTACATAAAATGTGACATTAGATTTCAATTATTTTGGTTACTTTCCATAGGTTACTATATTGTTAGATATGAATCTCTTGATGAATGAAGAGAATTTCTAGACTAAAAATAGTAAAGGAAAAATATAAAGAGTCCAAAAGGATCCATCAAGGGGAGAGCTGGGATAACACAATATTTACTCACTGTGTGACTGATTGGTCTGAGACTCTTCAAAATGCCCTGCCAGGTATGAGGCCATAATATTTTCTCTTAAGGTCACATATAGTTATATAGTGAGTATTAGGACCCTAAAAAGTTTTTTACTCTTAAGCTTGAAAACAGTGGAATAAATAGAAGATTCTTGGACTTAAAGGTCAATAAACTCAGGTTTAAGGCCAGTTTTTGTAATGTTAGTAATGACCCTTAATATTTATTAATTCTTAAATAATGATTCCCCTATATCCAAAGAAATATTTTTATATCATATATTTGACTCAAAGGTCCTGCATTATATTGTCAAAATATTAAACTACCAAATTAGAATGAGGAAATATTGTTCTACCAAGTTAACTTGAAAGGTTACAGTTAAAAAAATCTCTGAACATATAGGCCTTCTAGGCCAAGACACAATTACACTTAACCTAGTATCTCAGTAGGTTTGATTTTTTAATAGTTAGAATGACAGATGGTTTTTCAAATGTACTTTACAAATATCAACATTCAGATTTAAATCGTTTTTTTTAGTTTTTTCCCCCATTACCATTTAGTGTCCGACACCTGCCTCCTCCCAGGAATCACCACACGTTGTCCCTGCCCATGAGTCCTTTAAAGGCCCAAGTTTAGTGAAGGCTAAACTTTATACACCACGTTAGACAAAATACACCATCAAAATTTAGTTAATACTCAATAAACTTCAATTTAAAAACATTTTTAAAAAGATGGCTGGATGATGCTACTTCCATTTCTTTTAATGGCACCAATTTCTTAATATTTTCATGCATAGTTTTTCATAATCATTACTTCTTATATTGAACAATCTACCCATGGTCTGCTTGTTTAGTCATGAAACACACCTTTTCTGAGTGTTTGAACTGACGCCAGTAACTATCATACATGCGTTTGGTAGTTCTCTCAGGATAGCAGGCCACTGTCTTAATGTAAACCTTCAGGCTTCGTTCAAGTAACTGATTAACTTCTCCATAGTCATAGTCATCATACCTGTGAGCAATATAACAACAGCTTTATAATGACAAAACCAAAATTTCTGACTTCTAAAGTTATACCAGAGATGTTTACTGTCTAGGAATTAAACACCAAAAACTCATTAATTAACGCACCTAAAATATTTATTGAATGTCTATTATGTGCCATGTATTTTCCATGTATTCTTTTAAGCACTGGTATTAGACAATGAACAAAACAGACAAAAATCCCCGGTCTCGGGGAATTTAAATTCTACTGGAGAAAAAAAGAAAAATCAAAAAGATAAAAGAATAGTGTATCAGCTGATGATAACTACTATGGAGATAAAATGAAACTGGTGGCTAGGAGAAGAGCTGTGATTTTTAGATAAGGCAGGCAGGAAGGCTTCTCTGAGAGGCTGACATCTGGGGAATACCTGAAGGAGCAAATATAAAGCCCTAGGTAGGAGTCGAGTGTTTCAAGAAAGGTGTAATGAACTGTGTCCAGTACTACTGACTCAAATAAGATAACTGGAAACTGACCACCAGAATTAGCTACGCGGAGGCCACTGGCAACCTCAATGAGACCAGTTTTGTTAGTGAAGGAGGAGTAAAAGCCTGATCTGGAAGCAGGTTCAAGAATGAGAGATGAGAAAATGGTGACAGTAAATATATAAAGTGTTTCAAAGAAACTGGCTGTGCACAGGGGCAGAAAGGTGAGGCAGAAGCCAGAGGGACAAGCAGAATGAAGAAAAAAAAGTTTTTAAGATGAGAGAAATAACAGCAAGTTTATATACTAATGAGAAAGATCCAATAAAGAGATTTGTAAAGGTGATCACACAGAAAAGGGAGATTGCTAGAACAAGGATCTTTGAAGAAGAGAGAAGATGGGGCTTTGTGCCCAAGTGCCCAGGGGCACTGACAGTTCACCCATAACAAGCAAGGGGGGCAGAGTAAATGGGCACAGAGGCAGACAGGAGGGGAAATGCAGTAGGGGGCGTGGTTGTGAAATTCCTGCATTTTCCATTAATTTTTAACCCAACATAACACAGTTAAAACAGTATCTCAAGGATTTTATATAAACTGTATTTGGTACCATCCCATAAATAAATATAGTCAGCATAGCATTAGTTATTTATTATCATGAATATAATAAACATTTATCACAATTGAATTAAATTCTATTGGAGTTTATTCTTTTTAATTAGGTAGGTATAATATCTGTGTCTTAAATGTGATGATTCTGTGACAATTTATTGACTAGGATGGTAAATGGGTAAATAGCAGTTATTATTTACCATCGTAATAGTGTTTTTTAGGTAGAATGCTGATATTTTAGGAAGTTTGTTTTTTCTTAGTTAAGATTACAAAACTACATTGCTTAACAGTAAAATTCTAATTCCACTTCACAAAGGCTTTCTGATACTTTATCACAAAGGATATAGCACAGATTCAAAGTGAATGCATTCATAGCTAGGGACTTTCTGCAAATGTATCTTCATAAAAGACTTCAAAAACCAGATTACGGAGGCACATTCTCTCCCCACCAAAAAAGAAAAAAGCGTTCCTGATTAGACCATTCAATCTCATTTAGTCACTGTCTTCTCAATACTAATTTTTATTTTTTAATTTATTTTTATTACATTTTCCCCATTACCATTTGTCCTCCTTATACCCTCGTCCACCTCTATCCACTCAATGCTAAATTTTAAAATGTAGAGGCTACTAATTTACACTGACTGATAATTTTGTTTCTGGGTCACGTGAACTTATGTAAGCTTTATGAGGGCAGAATCTATCCTAGTTTTACTTATACCCTAATTACCACTCCTTTAAAACTAACTAACCAACCAGCATTTATTAGTGATCTGAAGAAATACTATATATGGTATTTAACTGCTAATTCTTCCAGGAAGGATTCTCAAACTGGGTCTGATTTTATCCTATGTCCAATGATTCCTGATTTTTTCCACTCACCAGTAAATTGTTATATGACTATATTTACATATGCATGTTAAGATTACAATAGTTAATCACAGACAAATGCTTCCCTATAAAATGAAATTCATTTTTTTAAATCAGAAGCCTACATGTAATATTTTCTCGCCAGAACTATGTACTCCTACAGGATAGAAGTTAAGACTCATGTCAGAATTTTCCTTTAGAAATGTATAAAACTGTTTCCACAATGTACATACCTGATTCCAAACATACAGTGAACATAGTTAAATAAAGCTCTATGCAGCATGGTTGTGTCAGCGTCCTCGTGGGTGGCCATAGTGTTATAGGTGAGACTGTAGACCATGCGAAACTTTTCATCAAGAAGATGTCCAATGTCAGAATAAAGTCTGTTCACCAGGGAGAACCCATGATTTTCCCAGGTATAGTCCTAAAAGAATAAAATGTATAAAATAAAAAAATGGATATTCTTCATTTATTATTTTTTAAATATGTTTTATTGATTATGCCATTACAGTTGTCCCATTTGACATTCTTCATTTAAATAAACTCTACGTTTTTATTAACTATAACTACTTAAGCAAGTAAGTGAAGATATTTCAAATTTATTTCTAAGTTTGTAGCTTTACGAAGAAGCCTTCACATCACTGTGTAGGTTGGAGTGCCGTGTTGTTTTCCCAGTGGGGTCCAGGGTTTAGCACGTCAGTAACAAACCGGCTACTTCCTGTGGTCCAGTACAATACATGCAAACTACACCCTAATCTGGACGGGCCCCAGGAGACCTTGGACTATTCCTATGTGACCAAACCTATCCAGTAACATGGCAGTTAGATCATCTAGAAGAGGTGCAAAGGAGTTTGTGTTAATTCACGTTTGTACTCTCTGTAGGGGCCACAGCATTACCGTGACTATATTTTTCTAAGAATGGGGAAGGAATAACTCTTAAGCCATTAGTGGTTTATGATCTTATTACAAAATGTCTTTTAATAACAAATGTGATATATCCTTTGATTTCTTCCCTGCTATGCTCCTCCCCACAAAATGGTATGAATATTACCCAACTACAATGTAACAAAGCATGTACCTGAATAGAGCAGTTTCCTTTTGCCTTTAAGTGAGGAAAACATTAAAATAATGCATCTATTGGGACATCGAATTATATATACTAGGCTGAAAACTAGATTAAATAAAAAGATTCACAGACTATCAAAATTATCCACTAATTTCTTTAGAAGCCAATTTATTTACATTTCAACATTTCACAATTTAAATAACAGTATTCTCTAGTTTCTCTGAAATAAAGACTCATACCTGAGCTCGGAATGTTGGCAAATGATCTTCTCCTCGTCTGGCAAAGTCTTCATATCCAAAACTAGGGTCTTCAATATATCGGGAGACATCAGATGTTATAATCATGTCATCCTCAAAATCTAAGAAGAATAACAATCTAGTATTAAGAAAACTGTACGAAGTTAGAATAAAACACCTCCATTTCCCTACACTTTTTTCCAAAGTAACAATATGGATTACCTGGCTTCAATTCATATAGAATATCTACTGGTAAAATTTTGAATACAATATCATTACCAAATACTGGTCATCTTAACATTTAACTATGGTTACTCAGTCAACAAAGTGACTAAATTGCAATAACCTAATAATAGTAGCTCATTGAGAAAAGGAAGATGGCACAAGCCTGGGAGTAGAATGCTTGAACTTTGATCTCTGCGGATGAAGTAAGATGTAGAGAAAGGGAAGAGATGCAGATAAAGATCACTTTGACAGAGTTGAATGTTAAGACAGATTTGGTTAAAATTAGATGGTGTTTCATCTGGATGTATTCACAGGGAAAATTTGTTCATTTTTAGTTCAGTAAGAAGCACACAGGGAGAGGCACTGGAAAAGGAACACAGCAAGGATGAAGTGGACTTTTGGGAGCCCCTATTATTCTTAGTTGACTTGCTGTTAGTTAAATGAGGAAGGTCTGTTTCTAAAATTTATTGAGTTTTGCGCCTAGGATATGTGCCTTTTCTGTGCACATGAAAATAAAAGATATACAACATATGGAATAAAAAATGCTAATGAGATTATGAATGAAATACTATCAAAGTGGCATTAAGGAAGACAGGAAGACTACAATAATATCTTAACACTAGCTTCTTCATGCTTGATAATATTAGAAGTTTACCACTGAGAAATTGTAAAAACACAATACATGTTAATTCTTTCTATTTAAAAAAAAAAATGTAACCTAACTTCTAATGGGCAGACTGATTTATATACTGGAACTTCCAATTCAGATGTAGATGATAAATTGGTATTTGAATTCTCTCTCAAGGACATGTTTCCAATGATTTTTAGAGAAAGAGAAAAGGAGAGAAATGCTGACACAAGAGAAAAACAATCAGTAACCTCCCTCTTGCACCCCAATTGGGAATCGAACTCGCAACCTATGCATGTGCCCTGAATGGGAATCAAACTGGCAACCTTTTCGTGCATGAAATGATGCTCCACGGCTGAGCCACATGGCCAGGGTGTTGGGTTGATTTTTTTAACTTTATCATACAAACTTAATTGTTTAAATTTTAAATCATTTTTAATGTTTCAATTATAATCCACATAATTATATTAATTTCAGACATAAACCCCAGTGATTAGACATTACATAACTTTGCAAGTGATCATTTCAACAAATCTTGCACCCAGCCTGGCCCCATACATAGTTATTAGAATATTATTGCCTATATTCCCTATGCTGTACTTTACATCCCCATCACTATTCTGTAACAACCGATTTGTGCTTCTTAATCCCTTCACCCTTTTTACCCATTCCCCTACCCTATTTCCCATCTGACAACTGTCAAAAGTGTTCTCTGTATTTATAAGTCTGTTCTGTTCAGCTAGTTCATTTGTTTTTAGATTTGTTTCTTTTTTATTTATTTTTATTTTTAGACAGAGTGGAAGGGAGGGAGAAAGACAGGGAGAGAAACATCAGTGTGTGGTAGCCTCTTGCACTCCCCACACTGGGGAACCTGGCCCACAACCCAGGCATGTGCCCCGACTGGGAATTGAACCAAGGACCCTCTGCTTCACAGTCCATCACTCAATCCACTGAGCCACACCAGCCAGGGCTTCAATTGTTGATAGACAGGCATTTATTGCCATTTTTATTGTTCATATTTTTAATCTTCATTTCTTCTTCTTCTTAAAGACCCTTTAACATTTCATATAATACTGGTTTGGCAGTGATGAACTCCTTTACCTTTTTCTTGTCTGGGAAGTTCTTTATCTGTCCCTCAAATCTAAATGATCACTTTGCTGGGTAGAGTAATCTTGGTTGTAGGTCCTTGCTTTTGGTTGTGCAAGGAGGCACAGCATTTCCACCTACGCCTCCATCTTGGCAGGAAGTAAAGTCCTTGCTTTTCATTACTTTGAATATTTCTTGCCAATCCCTCCTGGCCTGCCAAGTTTCTGTTGAGAAATCAACTGATGGTCTTATGGAAGCCCCCTGGTAGGTAACTAACTGCTTTTCTCTTACTGCTTCTAAGATTCTCTCTTTAATTCTCTCTTTAAACCTTTGGTATCTTAAATATTATGTGTCTTGGTGTGGGCATTTTTGGGTTTATTGTATTTGGGATTTTCTGCACTTCCTGGACTTATATGTCTGTTTCCTTCACTAAGTTAAAGAAAGTTTCTGTCATTATTTTTTCAAACAGTTTCTGATTTCTTGCTTTCTTCTTTAGGCACCCCCATGATGTGAATATTGGTATGCTTGAAGTTGTTCCAGAGGCTCCTTACACCATCCCCATTTTTTTAATTCATTTTTTTCTTTTGCTGTTCTGATTGGTTATTTTTTTGTTTCCTTATATTCCAAATCACTAATTTGATTCTCGGCTTCATCTACTATACTGCTGATTCCCTGTAAATTATTCTTCATTTCTGACTGGTTCTTCTTTATGCTGTCAAGGTTCTCACTAAGTACATTGAGCATCCTAATTACCAGTGTTTTTGAAATCTGCATCTAGTAGATTGCTTGTCTCCATTTTTTCTGGAATTTTGTTCTGTTCTTCCATTTGGGATATGTTTGTCTCCTCATTTGGCAGTTTCACTGTGTTTACTTCTATGTATTGATATTAGAGCTACTACGTCTCCCAGGATTGGTAGAGTGGCTTAATATATTAGGCATTCTGTAGGGTTCAGTGGCACAGCCTTCCTGATCATCGAAGCTTGGCACTCAAGGTGCATCTCCTACGTGGGGTGTGTACACCCTCTTGTAGTTGAGCCTTGACTGATAATGGCACATCAATAGGAGGGATTTACCCCCAGGTTGATCAGCTTCAAGGACTGGCTGCAACCACTTACCACTGACATCTGACTACAGTAGAGAATCAGCTGTGCAGGGCCTCACTCCACAGAGCATGACTTATATCAGCAGGGCTCTGGTGCTTGCTGAGTCTGCCTCTTGAGTGTGTCACTTATGAAGGTTATTAAGTGATGATGCTTCCATGAGGTGTGAAGCTGTCTACTGGGTGGGCTGGTTCTGAGTCCTCCTGGGAGGTAGAGACCAAGGTCAGCTGCTACCTGTGTTCTGCCTGAGGTCACTGGGCATGAGCTACAAAGCAATCTGCAGATGGCTGCTACCTGTGCTGGGCTTGGAGGTGTCCGGGCAAGGCCAAGCTGTGAACCAAGGCCAGCTGTTGTTAGTGTCAGGCCTAGGGCCACTTAGCAAGAGTTATGGGACTCACTGAGGCCAGATGCTACTTATTTGAGAGATTTTAAGAAAATCCAAAATGTGAGCTAAGACAGGTCATTCATATAAAAAAGTTATGTCTACGGCTATACCACCCTGAACACACCCAATCTCGTCTGATCTTGTAAGCTAAGCAGGGTTGGGCCTGGTTAGTACTTGGATGAGAGAAAAATAATTTAAAACACGGGTAGGCTAAAAATTGGTTACGGTGGAGTCCCAGAGAATCATCAGGGCAAAAAATGTGAGCCAGGGTGATGGAGACTAAGTTATGTCACCTGCCTGCTGGCTCTGTCAGGGGAGGGCTTAGAAAAGAAACAATGGCCTCTGCAAGCACTTGTCTGGAAGAGAGCTGCACCCCTGGCTCTTGCCCTGATGCCAGACCATTCAGTTCCTTCCCATATGCCCCTGGTGCCTTCCGAGCTATTGCCCCTGTGTTAGAGCTCAGAGCAACTGATTCTGAGTAAGTCTGTGGCCCTTTAAGAGAAACTGCCTGGGCCTCTAGATGTCCTTCATCTTCCCCATCCTCAATTCCTGGTGGTTTTTAAAGTCAGAAGTTATGAGGGCTTCTCTTCCTGGCACTGTAATTCGACTGGGGGCCCTGGAATGGGTGGGCTTGGGACCCTGAAATCCTCAGGGGACCTCAACAGCCAAGATATTCCTCCTGATTTTTATCTGCCACACTTGGGTGTGGACCAGAGCATTTTGCATCTCCCCCCCTCCTGCCAGCGTCTCGATGTGGTTTCTTCTTTAAATCCCTAGTTATATGACTTCCATTTAGCCAGATTTCAGAGGATTCTGAATGATGGCTCTTCTGTAGTTTATTGTAGTTTTGATATGTTTGTGGGAGGAGATGAGTACAGCATTTACTTATGCCACCATCTTGATGGGGAGTCCCAATGCATGTTAATTTGATTTTAAGAAAATTCTCTTAACTCACTTTTTTAGATTAGTCTTCATAATTACTTTTTTCCTGATTTATACCACTAAAAGGGAATGAACAGCCCTTTTTTACTATCTTCTCTCAAAAATAAACATTTTTCAAACTAAATAAAAAATTACCTCTTTCCATGTAAAGAACAGTATTTTCTTAGTATTTTAATTAATATTAAATACATTCGATATTTAATAAACAGTTAATAAAATTATGGCATAAAAACTGTAACTCTTAATTAGACAGTAAAGGCAGACTTAAAAAATGCAATAATAATTCATCTGAATAACCTAGTAAACTAGTAATATCTTTACTATCTTTTATCTTTGCTATTTAATGAAAAGCCTCACAGTAAGTATTCCTTTCTCACAAGTTTTAACTTTACCTTGGATCACTAGCATGGACTAAATGGAGTGTTTAATAATGGCAAGAAAGATTAAGAGTCTAGGCTACCCAACTTAGGAAATATTTTATTAAAATTCTTACTAACTTTATTACACACAAGGAAATTGGCATTTGTTGACTACTTACTATATATCAGGTACTTCCTATGTATTTATTTATTTTTTCTTTGTTTCATGAACAGGAAAATAAATATTTATTTAAGTAATAAGTAAACTAGCCCTGGCTGGTATCCTCAGTGGATTGAGCGCTGGCTTGTGAACTGAAGGGCTGACGGTTTGATTCCCCCTCAGAGCACATGTCTGGTTTGTGGTCCAGGTCCCCAGTCAGCGGTGTGAGAAAGGCAACGGTGGAGGCACCTCTCGCACACTGATGTTTCTCTCCCTCTTATCTCTCTCCTGTCCCCATCTCTAAAAATAAACAAACACAATCTTTAAAAAAAAGCAAACTAACTGTAAGTTACTAATACACTGACAATGTGGATTAGTTTAAGATAATGTGGAAAACTTATAAACATTAAACTATAGAAACTGATCTCTAAAGAGAAATCTCAGGTTTTCCCTAGCCTATCCCTCATCCACTGTTGTATTTGGGGTAAACAGAAACATTTTATAAATGGCATTTTCAATGCATTATCTCAACATTTACCAATGAGGTTGTCTTTGCTTCAATTCAGTTCGCTACACAATAATCAATGGAAGTGAAGCAAAAAAATGTAAAACTTAAATGTTGAGGCTGCTATAAAAGCTAAAAGTTTTGTGCAGTGAAAAGCATAATTAAACCAAGAACAGTGAGTAACAACTAAACTCTGTAACTATTTCTCTGTTGAAGTGATCCTTCCCCCAACACTGTACAAATGCTGTAGCTTCATTTCCCAAATATCAGTACTGCAGTTGACTATTACTTAACTGGTTCCTTTGACTTTGATGTTAGTTTTTGTTTTGCTCATATACATTTTCATGTTGTCATATTACTTTTAAACACCTTTAAATAGACTATAAAAAGTAAACAACCAAACAAGATAAAAATTTATCCTACGAATACTATCCATTAATTCATTTTTAAATAGGAGCCAGAAGAGACCTGTTTTCTTGACAATTCTGTCTAACGAAAGAAATGTACAAAAAGGTCTATCAAACCATACATATCTTTTTCCTAAATTTATCTGGAGGTTAAAGTTTAAAAAATTAAAATTAGTACTCTGATCAATAAATCTAAAGCTCTTATTTTAATCCACCTAAACAAATATTTCAGTCTGAACTCAAAGGAAATAATGTTTTGCGCATTGTCTGCATTCTTCTGCCCTAAGGAGTAACTATTAAACAAAATACAGAAAACACGTTATACTCATGAAACACCTTTCTAACTTTAAAAACAAAAAAAACAAAAGCTAGTTAACTCTGTTACCAAGCTACAGAATACCACCCCTATATAACACTAGATAGTTTCTTCAGAAAACTTGAAAAACTATTTAGAATCTCTACATAGAATCTGGCATGCCTTATCAACTGGTCAAACCAATAAGTTTTTTATAGGAAAAAAATAAATTTCTATTTCCATCTTAAAATATGGTAAAGTTTGTAAAAATGACCAATTAGCCACTGTATAGAGACATTTTTCTCATGTTATCTTTGTGTGAAAAGCAAATTTAAGTACTGGGAATGTTTAAGAGTGAATAATGAAATAATTTATTTCTTTGGATGATTTATAAATAACATGGCCTCTTCTGTTAAAATTAGAACAAAATTTTTGACAGGGGTCTAATACCCGTTCATCAAGAATTCACTGTAGAAGCAGTAGTCTCTGCTGAAGTGTCTGAGAAGATAGGGAGACTGGGTCACAGAACAGAGTTCCAGTATTTAAAAAACCCTAAAATGTAAGACATTTGTATCTTTTAAACTCTAATAATCTTAGCGATGCTCTTAAAAAGTAATGTCTAACAGTAAGTAGATAATAACCTTAATTAAAATGTTCATGTTTAAAAATATTAGTTTACCTAGAAGGTTCACCCTAGGTTCACTCTTTCTTTGTCCCATTTGTTCTTCGTGGGTGATTTTTTTAAAAAGATTTTATTTATTTATTTTTAGAAAGGGGAAGGGAGGGAAAAAGTGAGGAGGGAGAGAAAGATCAATATGTGGTTGTAGCTCAGGTGGTCCCCACTGGGGACTGGGCTCGCAACCCAGGCATGTGCCCTAATTGAGAATTGAACCATCAACCCCTTGGTTCGCAGCCTGTGCTCAATCCACTGAGCTATGCCAGGCAGGGCCCTGAGTGATTTTTTCAAAAAGATTTTAGTTATTTATTTTTAGAGAGAAGGAAAAGGAGGGAGAAAAACATTGATGTGTGAATAAAACATCTATTGGTTGCTTCTCACATGCCGCCAACTGTGGACCTGCCCCGCAGCCCAGGCATAGGCCCTGACCAGGAATTGAGCTGGCGACCTTTCAGTACGCAGGATGACACCCAACCCACTGAGCTACACCACTCAGGGCAGTTTTCCCAGAGTGGTTTTTATAAAGAACTCTTTTGGTTTTAACCCCTAATTATATGCTGATTACTTTTAAAAGTTTATGTTGAGCTTAAAGCCCTCTCCTAATCTTGATACGACTACTCCAAGACTGGTTTGCAGAGTAACAGCGTTAGTATCACTTGCAGCTGCCACAGAAAGGTGGCTGATCAGATCCTTGCCCAGAATGACTGGATCAGAATCTGCATTTCAGCCAGACTCACCAGTGACTCACATGCACAGTAAAGTTTGAGGGACACCGTGTTAGACAGTTCCAGACTAGATGTTTTATAGACATCTTAACTCCAAATGTCCAAACTATAGCAGCTTACATGACCCTTAAGGTTAGAAAGATCAGACCAACATGGTTGGTCTGACCTAACAACCACTTCCTTGTCACACTACTTACCTCATGATCTATGTCTTAACAACACAACCATTTTCTTTTTCCTGAAGCAAGCATCCTGTTTCCTTACCATCGTACCATTGGCTCAGGCTTGAATGCTGTCTGTACCAATTCTCCTGTCCCCCAGCCACTGCCTGACTCCCCTGCACTCACGATATTTAGATTTCGCTTAGGAGCCTAATGGTTGGAGAAAGTTATCCACTAGGAACTGCTTCTGTGTACACTCCTCCCCTACCAAGACTGAGCTGAGACTGGGTTTGGGATCCTCTTCTAGGTACATATACCCTTCATCTTCTATTTATTGTAATGATTTCTTTCTCTCCCTTTATCTATGATAGCTCTCAGAAAGCAGAAACCATGTCTTACTGAGGCTGAAAATCTACTTACCATAGAGAGAAGACTACATAGGGTTCTGAAAAATGTTTGTAGAATAATTATAAAATAAATAACTAAAATACCACGTTTTATTTTTGAGATTTCCTACTTCTGAGAAGCTCTGAGAAACTGTTACTTAATATACTCAATTTTGTAAATAAAACTCTTTCATAAAAAAGATCATCACAAGAAATGATAAAAGTTCTTTTTCATGGTAAAGCTTCTGAGAGCTATTGGTTGATGTAATATTTGAATTTAAGAGACAAGTGATGGCTAAATCAATTACTCTCAGAATTTATGAAACTGATGAGTCTTAAGACCAGTTTCTTGAAGACCCCTTTTAAGCCAAAATGGAACTCAATTTTAAAAATAAATGTTACAGCCAGCCAAGATGGCAGCATAGGCAAAGACAGCTCACATCCTTGCACAAGCACATCAAAATTATAACTAAACTACAGAACAATCATTCAGAACCATCAGAAATTGAGCTGAATGTAAGTCCGACAACTACCGAATTAAAGAAGAAACCGTATCGCCCTGGCTGGTGTAGCTCAGTGGATTGAGCGCGAGCCTGCGAACTAGATGATCGCGGTTTGATTCCCAGTCAGGGCACATGCCTGGGTTGCAGGCCAGTTCCCAGCAGGGGACACAGAGAAGCAACCATACATTGATATCTCTCTCTCCCTCTCCTTCCCTTCCCCTCTAAAGATAAATAAATAAATCTAAAAAAAAAAAGAAGAAAAAGAAACCGTATCAAAACTGGTAGGAGGGGTAGAGATGTGGAAAAGGCTGGTCCCACACTCACATGTGGCAAATAAAAATCTAGAAGGATACCTCTGGAGTGAGGAGTTCCAGCTCCATACCAGTTCCCCCAGCCCACAGTTCCGGGAATATAAGTCCCCATAACTTCCTAGTGCCAGGAAGCTAAGTCCCCATAACTTCTGCCTGTAAAAACCAGCAGGGATCCAGGCTGTAAAAGATAGAAACTGCTGAAATCCCATGCAGTTCCTCCTAAAGGGCCCACACAAAGACTTACTGGGACTCACTCCCTCTAAGTTCAAGTTCCAGGGCAGCCGGCTAAAGGAAATTAGAGACATATGGGGAGTTAACTGAATTGTCTGGCATCAGGGCAAGACCTGGGGGACAACTTTATCCCAGACAAGAGCTGGAAAAGGCCATTGTTCCTTTTCTAAGCCCTCCCCCCACAGAGCCAAAGTGCTGGCAGGCAGGTGCCATACCTGAGACTCAATCAATGGAGCCCACACTCTTTGCCCCACCCTAGTGATTGCCTGAGGCTCTGCCCCACCCAACTATGAGGCTCACCTAAGCTGTTTCCAGTGGCTTTTCCATATGAATGGCTTGTCTTGGCCCAAGCTTCAGATTTTCCTTAATTCTCTCAAAAAAGCTTTGTGACCCCCAAACCTCTTGCTAAGTTACAATAGGCCTAATACTAGAGCAGACAGCCTTGGTCTACAACCTGGCCTTTAGTGGGCAACACTAAGCCCAGCACAAGTCAGAGCCATCTGCAGATCACTTTGTAGCTAATGCTGTGTGACTTCAGACAGAACGCAGGCAGTGGTTGACCTTCAGCAATAAAAGGTCAACTATCAGAGGAGGGTGTACACAGCCCACACAGTGGATGCACACTGAGTACCCAGCTGGGGTAACAGGGAAGGCTGTGCCACTGGACCCTACAGGGCACCGACTACATTAAGCCACTCTGTCAACTCTGGGAGACATAGTAGCTCTATCTAATACAGAAAAACAAACATGGAGACTGCCAAAATGAGGAGAGAAAGAAACAGCCAAAATGAAAAACAGAACAAAATTCCAGAAAAAAACTAAATAAAATGGAGACTAGCAATGTATTGGATGCAGAGCTTAACATTGGTTATAAGAATGTTCAAGGGACTTAGGACCTCAATAGCTTTAAAAAAAAGATCCAGTCAGAAACGAAGGATACACTAACTGAAATAAAAAATAATTTATAGGAAATCAACAACAGAATGGATAACCCCAAGAATTTAATCAGCAATTTGATTTGGAACATAATGAAGCAAAACACAACCTGTCAGAACAGCTTGGAGGAGGGGGGCTGGGAGATATTAGGGCACTAAATGGTAATCGAAAAAAATACAATAAAGATAAAAATGAACAGTAAGAAGAAAAATGAATCCACAAAAGGAGGATAGTATAAGGAGCATCTGGAACAACTTCAAACATTCCAAAAATTCGCATCATAGGATTGCTGAAAGGAGGAAAGAGCAAGAAATTGGAAACCTACTTGAAAAAATGAAAGAAAACGTCTCTAACTTGGTGAAGGAAGTGATATACAAGACCAGGAATTTAGGGGACTGATTTGTTTAAGTCTTGCAAATGTGACTCAGCTCTGTATGGAAAACCTACAGAAGTGAAGTGGTGGGCAGGAGCCAGACCTTCAAACCGAGTTTTCCTGTGGGAATCAGGCCTAGAAAATGCATACAGATTGTTATGGCTTATTCTTGCTAAAACTCCCATACCCTGGTCTAAAACAATGAACATGTATTGTCTATCTTCAAGGTAATTTCCAAAGCCTGTATGAGTTCTCCCAAGGACAGAGCTAATGAGCTCATCACCATTCCCCTCTGCATGTTATTTTTATTTCCTTGATTGAACCTAAAATGTAGACAATAATACTCTATGTAATAGATACTAAATCCTTCTCTGATGTAAGACCCCAGGAAAACAATAAAAGCCTGTCTAGGCAAGGGTTGGGGCGCTCCCGTCTTGAGGGAGTGGCCGAGGTATCCATAGGCACTCTCCCCCTGAGCGGGAACAGGGGAGTGACTGTTCCCTTTTCCTCCACAGAATTGTTGTCACCTGTGCATTCATTCTCATGGTAAGACACAACAGGTGGACTCTGCTGGTCAGAGTCCATCACATCTGGTGCCCAGGAACAGGGACACAAAGGCTATCAGCCACACAGGAAGTACAGAAGAGTCCTGAACAAGATGAACCCAAAGAGGCCCACATCAAGACACATCAAAATTAAAATGCCAAACATTAAATACAAAGAGAGAATCTCAAAAGCAGCAAGAGAAAAGCAGTTAGTTACCTACCAGGGGCTCCCATAAGACTGTCAGTCAATTTCTCAACAGAAACTTTGCAGGCCAGAAGGGATTGGCAAGAAATATTCAAGGAGATGAAAAGCAAGGACCTACAACCAAGATTACTCTACCCAGCAAAGCTATTACTTAGATTTGAAGGGCAGCTAAAAATGTTCCCAGACAAAAAAACCTAAAGGAGTTCTTCACCACCAAACTAGTATTATATGAAATATTAAAGGGTCTTCTTTAAGAAAAGATGCAAAATATGAACAATAAAATGGCAAAAAATACCCCTCTATCAACAATTGAACCTATAAAACAAACAAGCAGAACAGAAACAGAACCATTAAATAAATAGACAGATAAATATTATATAGATTAAAGACTTTGAAAGGTTTACGTTTTTCTTGAGTTTGTGCTATTTTAATAACATTTACCATGTGTTATTCAGTAGTCACAATCGAAAAGTTTCCCTCCTATTTTAAAATCTCTTAAGAGTATTAGATAAAAATGCATTTTTAGGATTACAGTAAGGAAGCCTAGCTTTAAATATGGAATAAATTCCTCCAAATTCAATCTAATAAACTCCTCCAAATTCGATCTAAGCAAATGACCCAGATAATACATTTTTATAAAATTCCAAGGATTTCTTCAAAGAAATTCAAATACTAGTACAATGTAATTTTAGAATTAATCTGGAAAAGTGGCAGTGTCAGAACAGTCCTCCTACACACTCTCCACCCACAAAAGAGGCAAAGATATTTTTAAAATATTATATCTATTAAAACAGGATTTCACTTTTTAAAAATCACAAAGGTAGGATGAATTAAATATTTCTATCTAATTTTAAAGCAATCAGTCTGCTTTGGATAGCATTTTATCCAGGATACAGTATGGACTAGAAAGTCCCTCCCAACTGGATCTAAAATACATTCAAAGACGTACCAACACAGAAGAGAAAGCAGTATCAGGCATACCACCCACAACATACAGAAGGTGAAAGGAAATAAAAGGAACAGGGAGCAGAATCATTTTTACATATCCACATGGAAAAGGTGGTCTGTCAGCATTTTGACAACAACTGAAAGTGGGGAAAAAAGTGGCACCTGAATGAGGAAATGAATGGAAAGTATCTCCAGAGACAACGAAAAGACTTTCTTTCTTCTCCTTCTCAAAACGAGTGGTCATTTCTTCCTGAGATGTGTCTTCATCTTCCCTTTCTTCTTGAAGCCTTTTCATTCTTTCCATTAAGGCCTCTAGCTCACTTAGAGAATCTACAATCTGGGGTCAGGTAAGATAATGTTGGTGTTATTAATAATAAAAATTATTCCTGTAAACACAAAAATTATTCCTGTAAACATCTCTGCCTCCCAATGTCACCTTATTATGTACAGTAGCACGAGCACTGTTAGTAAGTTCCTAAGTGGGGTTTCGACTAACTCCAAAGAACACCTTATAACAACGTCCAGAGGTATGATGTTTTTGCTTCAGTTATACATATACAAAGTTTATAAGTATAGATATATTTAATCTAGCATTCTAGCATTTAGTATGTGTTAAATTATATTATAGTTTATTTTTTAAAACAAAGCAGCTTCAAATATTTTTTAAATTTCACTGTCGTAAGATATATTCTCTATTGGTTGTTCCAGCATCTTACGGACTAAAGATATACTGTACTATTTTAGTCTATACTATTTTTAACAATGTCTGCTGTAAAAGCCTCTTTAAGACAATTCAGAACTCCAGGTACAGGTTAAATTTTTATAGTAACAAAAATTATGCTAAAAAATTTCAAGTATATATATAAATATATATGCTGTTTAATCGAATAATAGAATAATTATCTCTAGATATTTTAATGTTAGGAAGTTTAAAGGCAAAACAGTAAAGAGAGTTAAGAGAACTGACCCCAAAGTTGTTGCCTGTAAGAGACTCATTCTCTATGTTGTTGTCATTGGCGAGGTCACAAACGCAGAAATTGTTGACTGGTATTAGCCTGAATCCATTGGAGATTTCTGGATCTCTCTCTGGATTGATGCCACTACCAAAAACAAAGCTTGCCAAAGCATGAAAATGTGCCAGTAGGACCACAGCATGTACCAGTTCAGGCAGAGACCAATTATTTTCTCCAGTTTTGACAAGTTTCTGAAACAAGAAGGCAAATCAGAGGAAAAAATGAAAATCAAAAGAATGCTACAAAGAAATTTTAGAAAGCATGGAAAATACCAAATTTTATTTGTGTTCATTTATAGTAATAAAACTTAAAACCTTCTTTTAAAAATGTTTCAGGAGACTTGACTTAGGATGGTAAACACACAATACAGTGTACAGATAATGTGTTGTACAATTGTGCACCTGAAGCCTGTAGTTATGTTGACCAGTGAAGAGCCAATAAATTCAATGAAAAGGAAAAACTATTTCATATATTAATGAGACGGCTACCTCAAAACATTCACATAAAAATCCAATTCATTAAGCCAATATCATTAACTTTTAGCATCTTTTCTAATGAAGACAGACCCTACAGCAGATGATAGAAAGCACAGAATACTATCTCAAGTGAATAAAAACTAAAATTTTCAAAGCACTTTTTATATGCTACTGGACTTGAAATGCCAGTGGAATGATGGAATCACAGTGAAGCCATCAGAAACAGCAATTCTTTCATTTTCATTTTTCCCAACTGCCTATTCCATGTACTAACCCCCCAGGGATTCTTTCCCATCAGTGTTCATTCTCGTCTCTCTCTGTCCATTCATCTCTCTTCCTTGGTGTGTGTGTGTCCTGCTACTCCCTGCAAATCTTAACTTTTCATTTGGCTCACTTGAAGCATAAAAACCAAAACCAAAAAACTGTTTTTATTTTACTCCTTGTCATTTAACTACATGCACACACACACACATTTATTACCAAAAGTTCAGGGAAAAGAAAAGGAAAAAAATCAATCATATTCTAACATCTTAATATAACTTTTACACACCTTGTTTTATTTTTATAAGCATAATTATATAATCAGAGTATACATTTATTTTCTGCTTTTCAAACTCCATTTTCCGACATGTTCATTTCTCAAAGGTTACAGTTTGGTATTAATATTTAAGCATGGGCTAGACTGTCCAGGAATGGGTGTACAGAATCACTTCTTCTTTCCTTTACTGTGAGACATACAAACTGCTTCTGAATTATTCTTGTTTACTTGCTAGCATAAATAGCATCTTCATGCTATAGCTTTGTCCATATTTTAGACATAATTCCTTAAAATATTTTTAGGACAAAGGGTATTAATACTTTTGTGACTTGATAATATTGCCAAAGAGCTTTCTGAAAGAACTGGTAGAATTTGCGATGCTTTTTCCAGTCTTTCTAGGCTGAAAGCACAGCCAACATATTATCGCTTCAAAGATCTCACCTCATGTTTATTTCTTTTACTTCTTATAATTTGGTTTCTTTCTCAAAAGAAAACCCCCCAAACAAACAAAACCCCCCTGAAGCTGCACCTGACTATTTCTTTTTAGTACTTATCCTATGTGATCTCTGCAGGTTTTATATGCTCCTCACTTCCTTCTTAAAATCAGCCTCCATGACTTCAGCAATTTCACCACTTTTTGAACCCTTTCTACCCTGAGATAATTTTTCTTCTCTCCCTACTTGACTCCACAATGTTGGCTGCTTCTACTCTATCAATGATCTTTTCTTAATACCATTTCTCTCTGGGTGGATCATTCATTCCTTCGACCTGACCTTTGCTTATACGTAAATAACTATCCAATTTTACTTGCCTCTATCCTTCATTTTGAGCTACAGCCCTGTAGTTAGTTCTCCAGTACCTGGACATCACTGTGCAGATGTCACAGCTTTCTGTTCTCAGGCCTGTGTACGATCTCCTGCTCATGGCACTGCCTTCTGCCCAGACAGGAAGGTACAGAACTCTTAAAATACTTCTCCCGGCCACCCCTTTTCTCTATTCTCACATTCTGCCAGTCACCACGTCCTGCTTATTCTTACGCAGAATGATTATGTAAAGACTCTCTGATCCCTCCTCTTCATCTCCCCATGGTTTAAAAAAAATCACCTTACAGGTAGATCACTGCAACAGTTTCATGACTGGCTTCCATGCTTCTAGCCTGTACCGTATGTAATTTATGATATTATCTTCTGCATCAACAAATATGCTCATATTACAACTCAACTCAAAACCTGTAATGGCTCTTGATTCATCGTATTATAATGACTCCCTAAGCTCTTCTGAGCACATGTATTTCTGACAGCAACATTTGGGGTCCATCCCCTGTTAGTATATACATTTATTTATAAATCAATATATAGTTATCCAATTTTATATAGAATAGTTATATACACGTACTATAATACTAATATTATGAAAAATATATAAAACAATGACATAAGAATACACACACACCTTTTCTAACATTCTGAAGGACTGCCTTGTGCACCCTGTGAGGTACCTACCATAACTCTGGAGACCATAACTTTCTGGGGGTGAAACACAAATACAGTATTCACTGGGTCATATAATACGATCCTAATTCTTTCTATCTCTGCCTTATACAGCCATTCGTACACTTCAGTGACTTAAAGCTATTAGCTACTTTGCCAACATTTTATAATATTTCATACTTTACTCTCTGACTGAAATGTCCGCCTCTACTTGGAAACTCCCCCTTATTCTTCATGGCCTACCTCAAATGTTACCTCTTTTGGGAAACCTGATCTGATTCTCTTTTCTTACACTCATAAACTTGTGCTCTGGTTACTGTCATTGCCTCCCTGTCTCTCCTCCTTTAGACTCCAAGCATGTCCAAGGGTAGTGTCTATCTTTTTAGATCCACCAAAGTTACTGACATAAAGTAATTAACTTGTGAAACAAAAGTACTGAGAAATTCCTTTACCTAACTAACATATTACCAAACCAGAACCTGTCAGGACAGCATTGTTCTTCACAGATCCCCAAATAGAGAACTAAAATCTGAGCACATAACAGACTGACAAAAGCTAAGCTCGGTTTAACTGGGCAAATAACTAACAAAAATAAGAGGGTTTTTTCAAAAAAAGGACATCTTAATGCATTAGAAGTTTTAATACCGAAGGCTTGTATATACTACTTTAGATGGTATTTCCTATTTATTAGTTACTAAGTGCCATGCACAGTGTGAAGGATATTATAAAGACCACCTCACCCTGGAGGCCTTTGATGAAGTCCTTTCCAAGTGCAAGTGCTTTAGTCCATCACAACTCTATTTCTCACCTGAGCTCCAGCTTCTAGAGGCATTTAAGCATTTGCAAACTCGCTGGCAAATTACTTTTTATTTGCAAAATTATTTTGAGAAAATCTTAAAATTACAAAGATGTCAGAGCCCGAGAACAGCTCAGAACACATTTAATCCAGGCCCCTTATTTTACAGTGGAGGAACTGCTGAGGCCCACAGAAGTCTCCCATCCAAGTACTAACCAGGCCCGACCCTGCTTAACTTCCGAGCTCAGACGGGATTGGGCGTGTTCAGGGTGGTATGGCCATAGACCCCACAGAAGTTAATCCACTAAAGGTCACAAATTTGTGAGTAACAGAGGAGAGACTAGAACCCAAGTATTTTATCATGCTAGTGTATTTTCTCTGTTCTACCCACTACTAGAAAACAGAAATCAACATTTTTCATTGCCACCCACTAAAGCACTTTTCAAGTTAATTGATGATTACTTAAAGAGAAGAAATTATTCATACTTAAAACTAAACCCACTTTCCTATGTATTTTTCTGCATACATAAATATACTATTGTATTTTTCAAGTTCCTAATATATAAGTTTTTAACATTAAGTCTTAAGCAAAATACTTAACTGAATAATTCTTAGTTAGAATCATTAGTAAATATCTTTTCTTATTTCAAAGAAACACTCAGTACCTGAATGTGCTCTTTCGTGATCAGCCAGGGTCGGTGTGCTAGCAGCTTATTTATTTCATTAAGATTTTTCAGTCTTTGTGGTACATATTCCAAACCATTCAACCACTCAGCAATACCTCCTGTCTTCAGAAATTCATCCACATGCATATTTATTAAGTACGAACACTGATGTCTAGCTGCAGCCTAGAACACAAAGAGTTACTTGATAAAACAATCATGGCAGAGCCCTATTCTACTATTGCTAAACAAAAATATAGATAGGATTCATAATTTTATAGCTAAAATTTATTTTCTTATTGAATCCTCCTAAAACTCACATCACGATGCCATAGATTCTTGAGTCAATATATGAAGCTGACGCTTGTATAAGCACATAAAGTATCACATGAAGCCAGTTATTTCCTAGAAGTTGGTACCAATCAACTTAGAAGCCACTTTCTCGTTTTAAGAAAATATGTCATTTCATTATGGTAAGCTGTATCAACTGTATTCTACTTATAACAGTAAAATCTCATTAACTGGAATTCTACCAATTCAAAATGCATGCTGATTTGGGTAATTCTCTTACTCCCTTTGATATAACTGTGACCTCAGTCTTATCTATGCAGATCACTCTATGGAGAAGAAACTGAAAATCACTGACTCCTTCCTATGAAGTTAAAATCAGCCTTGATACTGACAATTTGGTAAATCCAAACAAAGTAGACTTTAAAGTGCTCCATTCCTCAGGGCTCTTTCTCAGTCAAATAGTATCGTTCTATTTTATTTTCTATATTTGTTTCTTAGTATATGAGCATGCTAGGTCTGCTTTCAGCCTGATTTGCATCAAAATCTTAAACTAAAATTATTTCCTTTTTTAAGTTCATAATTCACTTAAATAGAATACTGCCCTTTTTGTGTTTGTTTAAAACTTCAGTGAGAGTATAAACAAGATAGTCAAGTGAAACCTGGTGAAACTAATCTACCAACTCCCAGCTGGCTGCTGGCTCTGTCAGCCCAGCTGGTCTAAACCTGAAATACACAGCACTTGCACCGTGTTCTCATTCCTCTTTTTCTCCAGTACTAGTTTGACTATTACTGTAGCGCTGTTCTTCCTTTCTACCCTTCTCACTCCTGCTACTCATCATCCCAATTTATAATTCTCTCTCTCCTCCTCAAACATTCACTAGCTAACTGGTACCAGGTACTACTATACTTAAAAAGATACAATTCCTTTAAGAATGCTTCTCTTATCCAGAGTCTCCACTGGTGCTGACTGATACTTTCCTCTTAGTTAACCGAAGTAGTAATTATTTTCATGTATAAAATACTAAATAAATGTCACATACGCTTTTATTTTAATAATGAAAGCAAGACATCAAAAGCAAAAACAAAACTTGTGGGATGTTACTTTGGCCCCCTACAAGCATCTTTAATCACAAGAGATTAAAGATGAAAAATGACTTTAGTAAAAATTAAATGAGAACTTTTCCATACATTAAATAGCTTAAAACATACAGGATGTACTCAAGTGATCTGGTATCCAAAAAGTCACAGAATTTTTCAATTTTTAGGTCCTTAAAATTATACCGAGCTCTACACACCCACAAACACAACACTACAAGGAAGAAGGAACGAGAGAGCGCAGAGTCACCATTATTGCGATGTAGTGCCTGTGTGACAGAGGAAGGGGGCCGTCCATGCGCAGCATATAGAACTGGCTCCGCAGGAACGACTCCAGGTACTGAGTGTGCAGACTCATGACCTGGGTGATGTTGTCCAGACGACCAGATGTAGAGTATTCTTCCACAAGAAAGTTAGTACGTTCATCCACTGTGTTTGCTTGGATAACCTTACAACCAAGAAACCCAAAACAAGATAATTATTGAGAAGTAAACACATCTTTGGTTTACATAAATTACGCCACTTTTGAGGCACATGAAATGTTCTTTTGATATTAACAGACACTGGAATTACAGTTGCTCATATGGGAAACAGGAGTAAAAAAGAAAGCACCACTCATTTTTGGCTCTGGTACTCTAAATTATTAAACAACAAATGTCAAATTATCAAATATTATACACACAGCTATGAAACTGGAGGGGGAAGCTTCCATCTGCTTTGCAAGAAACATAAGGCAAATTTTTCAGGGCTCACTTGCATGGCCACTGTCAAATCAATTTGCAGTGAGGCAAAAGCATGGCATTCAATTACATACATCTATAATTTTATCTCAACAGCCAATGAAGATGTTTAATCACATTATCTTTAAACGAGTATTTTCAGTCTCATTCTTTGCTTGTTTTTGTTATTCAATATTAAAAAGAGGCCTTCTGAACTCTTTTTAGGGACAAAAGAAAATATGATAGTTTGTAGGAAAGTGTCAATTTAAAAATCAGTAACACTAGAGGACTGTCATTTCTATTTTGAGACTATCATATTAATTACAAAAAAGATAAAAATTATTAGTAGGGACATCCTCCATCCTAGGAAATCAATGGAGCTTACTCAAAAATAGGGTATCTACATATACTTTCATACACAATGACACCTTGGGCATCACACCAAGAACTGGCTCGAAAGGTGTAAAGGGGCTTATTAGCACCTTGTAGAAGGACCCAGCTCTGTGGGAATGAATAGATATGACATGCATATTTCTAGTGCTGGTTCACTATTTATTGACATTTTAGAGTTCTAGACTTTAGAAGAATATATTTCTTATATTACACCCAAGATTAAATGCAAGTTCATGCACCTAGTTATTAGCACAGCCTGATTGAGAATCCAGATCTCCTGAGGGCCAGACAAAAGGGTCTTTCCAAGAAACCACACTGTTAGTAAGAAACTTCTGATAATTGTAGGGCTGGCTCCACAGGCTCTTCTTAAAATAAGTTACACAAAAGGCATTACTGACTGAGAAAAATTTAATCCCAAAGAAAATATAATATTTGAAAAGTGTAAATTGCAAGGAAATGTTAATTACAATGGTATATAAAGAATTTTAAAAAAAATTTAATACTGTTTTTCAAGAGTTTTCTGTCTTTTGCTCCCATCCAACCCTCCCCACCTCCCTCCCATTTCCAACCCCCGAAGTTTTTGTCCATGTGTCTTTTATACTTGTTCTTGTAAACCCTTCTCCTTTTCCCCTGAAATCCCCTCCCCTCCTGACTCTGGACACCGTCAGCCTATTCTCTATTTCAGTGTCTTTGGTTATATTTTGCTTGTTCGTTTGTTTTGTTGTTTAGGTTCCTGTTAAAGGTGAGATCATGGGGTATTTGTCTTTCACCACCTGGCTTATTTCACTTAGCATAATGCTTTCCAGTTCCACCCATGCTGTCCCAAAGAGTAGGAGCTCCTTTCTTTCTGCTGCAGATAATTCCATTGCGTAAATGTACCATAGTTTTTTTACCCATTCATTTACCTAGGCACTTGGTTATTGTATATTGTGCTGCTATGAACACTGGGGTGCATAAGTTCTTTTGGATTGGTGTTTCAGGGTTCTTAGGATATAATCCTAGCAGTGGAATTGTTGGGTACAAAGGCAGATGCATTTTTAGTTTTCTGAGAAAATTCTATACTGTTTTCCATAGTGGTTGTACCAGTCTGCAATCCCAACAACAGTAAACTATAGTTCCCTTTCCCCCACAACCTCTCCAACACTTGTTTGTTGCTTTGTTTATGATAGCCATTCTAACCAGTGTGAGGTGGTATCTCATTGTAGTTTGAACTTGCATCTCTGATAGCTAGCAATATTGAGCATCTTTTCATGTGCCTCTGGATCCTGTATATGTCCTCCTTGGAGAAATTTCTGTTCAAGTCCTTTGCCCACTTTAAAAGAAACATTTTATTTATTTATCTTTAGAGGGGAAGGGAAGAAGGAGAGAAATATCAATGTATGGTTGCCTCTAGTGCATCCACTGCTGGGAACCGGCCTGCAACCCAGGCATTTGCCCTGACTGGGAATCGAACCACGATCCTTTGGTTCACAGGCCTGTGCTCTACCCACTGAGCTACACCAGCCAGGGCCTTTGCCCACTTTGTAATTGAGTTGCTTCTCTTCTTAGAGTGGAGTCATGTAAGTTTTTTATATAATTTAGATATTAAACCCTTGTAAAAGGTATCATTGGCAAATATGTTTTCCCATACAGTTGGTTCTCCTTTTATTTTAATTCTGTTTTCTTTAGCTGTGCAGAGCTTTTTGTTTTGATGAGATTCCATTTGTTTATTCTTTCCTTTATGTCACTTGCTCTAGAGGACATCTCAGTAAAAATGTTGCTGTGTGAAATATCTGAGGTTTTCCTGCCTATGTTCTCCTCTAGGACTTTAATGGTGTCACAGCTTATATTTATGTCTTTTATCCACCATGAATTTATTTTGGTGTATGGTGTAAGCTGGTGCTTGAGTTTCATTTTTTTTGCATGTAGCTGTCCAGTTCTCCCAAAACCATTTGTTAAAAGGCTATTTTTACTCCATTTTATATTGCTGCCCCCTTTGTCAAATGTTAATTGACCATAGAGACTCGGGTTTATTTCTGGGCTCTGTTCCATTGGTCTATGTGCTTCTTTTTATGCCAGTACCAGGCTGTTTTGATTACAGTGACCTTGTAATACAGTTTGATACCAGGTATTGTGATCCCTCCTACTTTGTTCTTCTTTCTCAAAATTGCAGCCACTATTCGAGGTTGTTTATGGTTTCACATGAAATTTTTGAAGTGTTTGGTCTATGTCTGTGAAATATGCCATTGGTATTTTAATAGGTGTTGCATTGAATCTGTAAATTGCTTGGACATTTTGATGTTAATTCTTCCGATCCATGAACACGGTATATGTTTCCATTTGTTTGTGTCTTCCTCGATTTCTTTCTTCAGTGTTGTGTAGTTTTCTGCATAGACATAGAGGTCTTTTACCTCCTTGGTTAGGTTTATTCCTAGGTATTTTATTTTTCTTTTTGCTATATCAAATGAGATTTTTTTCTTGATTTCTGCTTCTGCTATTTCATTATTGGTATACAAAAATGCCTTTGATTTCTGGATACTGACTTTGCATCCTGCTGTTTTGCTGAGCAGTTTTTGAGTGGAGTGTATAGGGTTTTCTATGTACACTATCATGTCATCTGCAAACAATGACAGTTTTGTTTCCTCCTTTCCAATTTGGATGCCTTTTATTTCCTTTTCTTGTCTGATTGCTGTGGCCAAAACTTTCAATACTATATTGAATACAAGTGGTGAAAGTGGACAACTTTGTCTTGTTTCTGATCTTAGTGGAAAAGCTTTCACTTTTTGCCCGTTAAGTATGATGTTGGCTGTAGGTCTCTCGTATATGGCCTTTATTACGTTGAGGAATGCTCCCTCTAGTCTAACGTTGCTGAGTGTTTTTATCATAAATGGGTGCTGTACCTTATCAAATGCTTTTTTCATCTATTGACATGATCATGTGTTTTTTGTCTTTGCTTTTGTTTATGTGGTGTATTACATTTACTGATTTGCGAATGTTGAACCATCCTCACATCCCTGGGATGAATCCCACTTGGTCATGGTGTATGATCTTTTTAATGTACTGTTGGTTGCGGTTTGCCAATATTTTGTTGAGGATTTTAGAGTCTATGTTCATCAGCGATATTGGCCTGAAGTTTTCTTTCTTTGTTGTGTCTTTATCTGGTTTTGGGATTAGGATGATGCTAGCTTCATAAAAAGAGTTTGGGAGCCTTCCCTTATTTTGGGTTTTTTGGAATAGTCTGTTATGGATGTAGGTTAGCTCTTCCTTAAATGCTTTGTAGAATTCTCCTGTGAAACCATCTGGTCCANTCATGGTGTATGATCTTTTTAATGTACTGTTGGTTGCGGTTTGCCAATATTTTGTTGAGGATTTTAGAGTCTATGTTCATCAGCGATATTGGCCTGAAGTTTTCTTTCTTTGTTGTATCTTTATCTGGTTTTGGGATTAGGATGATGCTAGCTTCATAAAAAGAGTTTGGGAGCCTTCCCTTATTTTGGGTTTTTTGGAATAGTCTGTTACGGATGTAGGTTAGCTCTTCCTTAAATGCTTTGTAGAATTCTCCTGTGAAACCATCTGGTCCAGAGCTTTTGTGTGTTGGGAGTTTTTTGATTACTGCTTCAATTTCTTCTGCTGCTTCTTCATCCAGTTTTGGAAGATTATATTTTTCTAGAAATCTGTCCATTTCACTGAGCTTTTCAAATTTCTTGGCATATAGTTCTTCATAGTAATTTCTTACAATCCTTTGTATTTCTGTGGTGTCAGTTGTAATCTCTATTTCATTTCTGGTTGTGTTTATTTGGGTCCTCTCTCTTTTTTTCTTGATGAGCCTGCTTTAAGCAGGCTTGTCTATTTTGTTTATCTTTTCAAAAAAACACCTCCTGGATTCAGAGATCCTTAGAATTGTGCTTTTAGTCTCTAGGTCATTTATTTCTGCTTTGATCTTGGTTATTTCCTCCCTTCTACTTGCTCTAGGCTGTCTTTGTTGTTGTTCCTTGAGTTCTTGTAGGCATAGGGTTAGGTTGTTTGTTCAAAATGTCTCTCTCTTTTTTTAGATAGACCTGTACCGCTATGAACTTCCCTCTCAGGACTGCCTTCCCTGTGTCCCATAAATCTTGAGTTGTTCTGAGTTCATTTTCAGTTGTTTCCAGAAACTTTTTGATTTCTTCTCTAATTTCATTTTTGACCCATTCGTTGTTTAATGAAATGCTATTCAATCTCCATGTATTTGAGCATTTGGTTTTTTTCCCCTTGGGGTTGGTTTCTAGTTTCAGTCCCTTGTGATCAGAGAAAATACTTGGTATGATTTCAATTTTCTTGAATTTGTTGAGGCTCATTTTGTCCTACCATGTGGTCTATCTTTGAAAATGTTCCATGCGCATTTGAAAAGAATGTGTATTTAGCTTCTTTGGGACGAAGGGCTCTATATATATAAGTTAAGTCCATTTCATGTAGAGCATTGTTCAATGCCACAATATCTTTGTTGATATTTTGTTTGGAACATCTGTCCATTTTTGACAATGGGGTATTAAAATCCCCAACTATAATTGTGTTGCTGTCAATACCTTTCTTGAAGTCCTCTACGATTTTCTTTATGTATTTGGGTGCTCCTACATCGGGTGCATATATTTTTACAATATTTTTGTCTTCTTCGTGGATTCTTCCCTTGAGTATTATGAAGTGACCTTCTGGTCACTTTATGGCCCTTTTTTTGAAGTCTATTTTGTCTGATATTGAATATTGCTACCCAGGCTTTTTTTTCCTGTCCGTTTGCTTGGAATATTTGTTTCCAGCACTTTACTTTCAGTCTGTGTAGGTCTTTTGTCCTGAGGTAGGTCTCTTGTAGGCAGCATATGTGTGGGTCATGCTTTCTTATCCATTCAGCTATTCTATGTCTTTTGATTGGAGCATTTAATCCATTTACATTTAAGGTTATTATTGATAGGTACTTATTCATTGTCATTTTCATACCAGTGTTCCTCTCTATCTCTCTTTTTTCCTTCTTTTTCTTAAAGCAGTACCTTTAGCATCTCTTGCAGAGCTGGTTTGGTGGAGGTGTATTCTTTTAAACTTCTTTTGTCTGGAAAGCTCCTTATTTGGCCTTATATCTTGATTGAGAGCCTTGCTGGGTAAAGTAGCCTTGGTTGCAGGCCTCTGGTTCTCATTACTTGGAATATTCGTTGCCATTCTCTTCTGGCTTGGAGCATTTCCATTTAGAAGTCAGCTGCTAATCTTATCAGGGCTCCTTTGTATGTTATTTCCTTTATTACCCTTGCTGCCTTTAAGATTCTCTCTTTGTTTTGGAATTTTGACATTTTTATTATGATGTGTCTTGAAGTGGGCCTCTTTGGGTTCAGTCTTGATTGGGACTCTCTGTATTTCCTGGATTTGTGTGCCTTTTTGTCTCATCAAATTAGGGAAGTTTTCCATCATTACTCTTTCAAATAGGTTTTCTATCCCTTGTTCTTCTTCTCCTCCTTCTGATATCCCTATTATTTGGATTTTATTATGTTTCATATTGTCTTGTGTTTCTCTTAATCCCTCCTCATTCTTTCTGAGCCTCTTTTCCTTTTCTTGCTCTTTTTGGGTGTTTTTTTCTACTTTGTCCTCCAGCTCACCATTCTGATCTTCTGCTTCATCTATTCTGCTTTTCATTCCTTCTACTGTGGTCTTTAGTTCAGATATTGTATTCTTCATTTCCTCTTGGCCCTTGTTGATAGTTTCTATTTCCTTTTTAATGTTGATATAGCTTGCAGCAAGTTCATTGTAGTTTCCCTGTAGTTCCTGGTAATTCACTGTGAGCTCATGGAGCTTCCTGATAACCACTGCTTTGAACTCAATATCTGAGAGTTGACTTGCCTCTATTTCATTTAGCATTTTTTTCTGAGGCTTCCTCCTTTCCTTTCATTTGGAGATTGTTTCTTTGTCTTCCCATTGTTTGTGAGACTCTTCTTGTTAGCCTCAGCTTCTTAAATTGATCTGTTCTGGCTCCCAGGGTTTATGGTGTGAACTTCTGTGGTAGAATACCTGTGAGATTCAGTGGTGCAGTCTCCTTCAGGTATCCTGATGTTTACTGCTTCCACCTACTCTTGTTTGTGATCATTTGGAGGGGTAAAGCAAAATAGTTTAAGACAGCAAGAAAGTATTCTATGCTATTTACAGTAGCAGCCGATAGAGAAGAGACAAGAGATCCTTTGGCTATGTATAGTGTTAACCATGATCTTCTGCCCAACTAGCCACCTTTTAGAAAGAATGGAAAGAAGGTAAGACTCTTGTTATGGAGGGAAAGATTGTGAGTTGGATCTAGAAAGCAATGAGGTTGTGGGAGGTCCGATTCTGAGGTAAGGTGAGAGTAAAGGATAGTAAATAGGTGTACTGTGTTAGAGAACAGAGTTAACCACTATAGTAATAGAGTTCAGGAAAACATGAAGTGGGCTAAGATCTGGGAGGGGTGTTGTGTAGTATTTACAGTAGTATGGAGCAGCTATTATTTATAATAATATTAGAGCAACAATCATGTGACAGAATCTATGAAATCTAGGTAACAAGAATAGGGAGTATATGACTGTCAGTAATAAAGTGAAGGACAGTAAGTTAGCAATATACTATGAATGAGAGAACAGGGGAAATCTGTCAAATGATACAATATAACCAGCCAAGCAAAGAAGACTAAACAGAAAGAAGAGGAATACAAAAATAGTATTCAAATAAAAGACGTAAGAATAATGAAAAACAATAATACAAATATGCAATAACTTGCAGGTTCTCTGTAATATCAAAATGAAATTTGTCTCTCTGTCTCGGCCGTTTGGTTGAGGGGGCATCCCTCAACCAAAGAGGGATGCCCCCTCTTTGGGTCCAACTCTGGTCTTTTCACAGTTCTGGGTTTTTTGTCTCACTTGTGGGTATTTAAAAAAAAAAACAGACTAAGGAAGGAAGAAGAGATAAAATTGGAAAGAACAGAAGAAGGAATAAAGCAAGAAAGAAGAAAAGAAGTAAAAGGAATTGAGAGATAAAAATAATAAAAATTTAAAAATATAAAACTACTTTTAAAAAAATCAAACAAACAAACAAACAGAAAAACCTCTTGCTGGTTTCAAACTGGCCAAACTGGTTTTTCTGTTCTTGCTGGGTGCAGCTGGCTGAGGGGCAACTGGCATGCTTTTCTCCCTTCCTGTTCAGCACTCGGTCAGCCTCACTCACACTTTCCCCAGGTCTGGTCGCACACTCTCCCCAGAGCTAGCCCAGCCACCCTCTGCAGGGCCCTAGGTGCAGGCTCCAGGTCTCCCGAGGCACGCGCTCTCTCTGGGTTCATGGGTGTGAGCTCTGGGTCTTTCATGGAGATGTGCTCTCTCTGGGTCCATGGGTGTGGGCCCCGGGCATTCTACAAAGCTCTCCCAGGGTTGTGGTTGGGCATGTGCATGCGAATGCCAGGCCAGTCTGCCTCTGGTAGCCTGTGCTCAGGTGCACATTCTTCCCAGGGCTATACGTGGGTGGTCACAGCTCCTGTGTGTTTGCCACTTAGTCCTTACTTCACTCTCTGCGACTTTAAGCAACCAGGTCTCTCCCACTGCTGATACAAACCCTGTTTGGCCAGGGAGGGAGCGCTGACCCAGCTCTCTCCCAGGAGCCCTGTGGCCAGCCCAGAGGGTGCCGGGCCTGGGGCTGCAGCCTCCCTGGTCCCCACACTTAATTACAATGGTATAAAAAAGCAATTTCACTTTAGCTCACTATAAAGCCAGACATGTGTTCATTTACACATTTCCCCCATTTTGTCAACCAGAGGGGTCAAGATTGTTAAAAACATAATAGGATCTAGATAAACTACATGTAATTAGGGATAGGATACTTGTTTTTGTTTTGTTTTCCCCAGCAGAAGTTTCTTGTGTTTAACTGATGCCTAACATACATTAATAAATAATTCATATGATAGAACAGATCCTGAAAACAGCGGTGGCTTCAGCAAATCAGATTATTTTCAAATATATACTATGAAAATGATTGTATCAGGAAATCTTTACACACACACACAGGTTCAGGCACAAATAATGTCTGCTCAAGTATAGATGGTAGGGTAATAATATACATATAATACTTCACAGTTTTAATTTGAACATTTCACCCAAAATGTCATATGGTGTGCTTGAGTGTGGTATTGTTATGTTACAGAATTAGATGCCTATAATTTTTGTAATAAAAAATTTTGTAATTTTAAAAAGGGGGCATTATTTGTGCCAAACACTGTGTGTGTGTTGTGTGCACATGTGTGTGTATATATATACAGCCCCTATGTTGTATGAGGGAAATAGGACCTAGCAGAGACTAATAGGTACCTACTGCACGGTCACCACCTAGATCAGCTACAGTCACTGCGCTCTAAAACATTACTGCTAACTTTCATGGAGTATTTTCTTTCTTTTTTTTCTTTTCTTTTAATTATTTATTAATTATTGTAACATTTGCCTTTTTAAGTATATTTGATTGATTATGCTATTACAGTTGTCCCAATTTTTCTCTCCCCTTTATTCCCCTCCACCCTGCACTGCCCACCCTCTAACATTCCCCCCTGCTTAGTTCATGTCCATGGGTCATACATAGAAGTTCTTTGGCTTCTCCATTTCCTATACTATTCTTTTTTTTTTTAAATATATTTTATTGATTATACCATTACAGTTGTTCTATTCCCCCCTTCATTCCCCTCCACCCGCACACTCCCTCCCCCACTATTCTCCCCCCCTTAGTTTATAACCACGTGTCTCAAGTTCTTTAGATTCTATATTTCCCCCACTATTCTCGCCCTCCCCCCTATCTATTTTCTGCCTACCATCTATGCTATTTTCTGTACCTTCTCCTCCTCCCACCCCCCTGTTGCTAACCCTCCATGTGTTCTTCATTTCTATGGTTCCACTCCTGATCTAGCTGTCCTCTTGGTTTGCTTTTGTTTTAGGTGTGGTGGTTAATAACTGTGTGTTTGCTGTCCTTTCACTGTTAATATTTTTCATCATCTCTTTCTTGTATAAGTCTCTTTAGCATTTCATATAATAAGGGCTTGGTGATGATGAACTCCTTGAACTTGACCTTATCTGAGAAGCACTTTATCTGTCCTTCCATTCTAAATGAAAGCTTTGCTGGATAAAGCAATCTTGGCTGTAGGTCTTTGGATTTCATGACTTGGAATACTTCTTTCCAGCCCCTTCTTGCCTGTAAGGTCTCTTTTGAGAAATCCGCTGACAGTCTGATGGGTACTCCTTTGTAGGTGACTATCCCCTTATCCCTTGCTGCTTCTAGGATTCTCTCCTTCATTTTGGTCTTGGCTAATGTAATTATGATGTGCCTTGATGTGTTCCTTCTTGGGTCCAACTTCTTTGGCACTCTCTGAGCTTCCTGGATTTCCTGGAAGTCTATTTCCTTTGCCAGACTGGGGAAGTTCTCCTTTATTATTTGTTCAAATACGTTTTCCACTCGTGGCTGTTTCTTTCCCCCTTCTGGTACCCCTATAATCCGGATGTTGGAACGTTTAAAGATGTCCTGGAGGTTCCTAAGCCTCTCCTCATTGTTTTGAATTCTCATTTCTTCATTCCTTTCTGGTGGGATGTTTTGTTCTTCCTTCTGGTCCATTCCATTGATTTGAGTCCCAGTTTCCTTTCCATCGCTATTGGTTTCCTGGACATCTCCCTTCATTTCAATTAGTTTAGCCTTCATATGTTCCTCTAATTTGTGACTGTAATCAACCAGTTCTGTGAGCATCCTGATAAATAGTGTCTTAAATTGGGTTTCTGAGAGGCTGGCAATCTGTTGGTCACTTAGAGTTATTGGCTCTGGGAATTTGAGTTCTCCTTGCACCATCTTTTGGGCTGTTCGTGCCTGTTAAGTAGCAGGATCAGAGCCCTAGGTTTTCACCAGAGCAGGGCAACTCAGTCGCTGGGTTGTGACGTTGTATGTGGGGTCAAAGAGGGACAATGGCTTCCCTCCGTCGCCTGCTGCCGAGACCCCCACCAGCACCACAGCCACCACCGTCACCAGGCCCACGCGCCTCGCTCCACGGCATGCGAGTGTGCCATCGCTGTCAGCCCTCCCACTGGGTTCGCCCCCTGGAGCCTGCGTGGTCTGTCTCATTGTGCGCGAATGTGCGACCTTGGTCAGTCTGCCCCGCACCCCGACTAGTTCTGGGCTGCCTGCACTCCTCGGTCTGTCCTGCCCGACCCAGCTCCGCTGCTGGCTCCACCTCTCTTACCGTCCTCATTGAATGGTTCATTGCTGTCGGACTTCCGTATAATTCTGTTTTCTGGTCTCTGGGTGTGTCTTAGTTCTCCAAAACTTTTGTTGTATCCAAACTTGGTTGCAGGAGAAGGCACAGTGTTTCCACCTATGCCTCCATCTTGGCGGAAGTACCTCATGGAGTATTTTCATTTAAATTACAAGGTCACAAAAAAAGTGAAATGAAGGTAAAGGAACTGCTGACTTTGGCAATGACCTGGCAGGTATTATTTGAATTCTCCTCATCCCTTCTTCTAAGACGATGCCTGGCACATAATAGTTGTTCTATAAATATTTGTTGACTAATTTCAGAACAATATGGGGATAATGTTGGTGCTTTATGATAAATGCTATTTTTGCAGTATGTTGTGAAATCAGCACATATAACGGTATGAGTTAATAACTCCTTGAAGCAAAGAAAAATCCCTTAATTAGTGGTTCTCAAACTTTTCGTAGTCTAGGTATACCTGGGAGAGGCATCTAGGAATCTAGAAGGTCCTGCACTTTGCTGTGACACTCATAGAAATGTACACCCACATGACAGGCACAAATCTTGTACTGATTTTACAACCTTTCTTGCATTCACCACCTAGACTCCCCACCCTCAACAAAGGTACAGAGTGTAACAGAGACTCCGTAACATTCTGTGCAATCAAGACTTAGGACCAAATGAAAAGAATAATCACTAGTAATGAAATATCATGTTTTGTTTAATAACAGGTTTAATAAGGAAACTTAACAGGTTTAGTTGAGAAACTCATTTCAATTAGTTTTTCTTAACATTTAATAACCTAAAATCACCATGAAACAGTGGTTATTTTAAAACCTAAAACCTTCAGATATATATTAAATTTTATTACTGCTTGGAACTTTGCTCAGAAAAGTTATTTGAAATCAAACATGCTAAAATTGATATTTCTTATCTTACAGTACAATTATTTTAGGCAGATTATTACACACACAGTCTTTTTAGTGAAGTTGAAAAAAATATGTGTGGTTTTCTGATGTATAAATAATAAATACAATCAAAACACATGTTTACTTCCATATTAAAAATATAAGGCAGATAAACTTACTTCCTTCTCTGGAATAAAGGCACTTGGTCCTCTTGTCAAAGGTTGAGACACTCTGATTTTCTTATCCTGTTTTTAAAAGAAAAGTTTTACGTATTAATAATGACTTTCTAAGAAAAAGTTAACTTGGTGCAAATTTATCGCTAAGGTACTAAAATAAATAGAATTATGTAAAATCAGAGTAAGTGTTAGGTCTCAGATAGATGAAAGCCCATAGAGCCATTGTATGAATAAGATAATGAGGCAAACTCCTACCACAGTGCTGAGAGCACAGTAGGCTCCCGAAATGTCACTTCCTCAGTCATACTCTACAGCACCATGGATTTTTAGTCTACAGTTGACATGACTGAAAACTACGAACCTCCATAGTAAAATCCTACATAATAGTATACTAATAGTATACCTCAAATTGAAAGCTAAAGGTTAAATTCAAAGAATCAAATTACAGACAACTTCCCAAAGCAATAACCTGACCTTTATAAAAAATGAAATAAAATAGGAATAATTATATTTAACTTTTAATGCTTAAAGAAAAATGTAAAACTTGGAGAAGTTAATTTAACCTAAGAAATGGGAGAATACAATCATGCTTATTGTCACACTTGCTATTGTATTTAGTATTAACAGCTAGTAGACTGGCAAGAGTATGTCAATGTTATCTTTTGTTATAAAATTTAAAAAATGTTTTATTTATTTTTAGAGAGAGGGGATGGGAAGGAGAAAGAGCAGTAGAGAAACATCGATGTGTGGGTTGCCTCTTGAATGCCCCCCACCAGGGTCCTGGCCCAAAACCCAGGCATGTGCCAACTGGGAACTGAACCAGCAACTCTTTGGTTTGCAGGCCCACACTCAATCGACTGAGCCACACCAGCCAGGGTTGTTATAATTGTTTAATTAAAAAATATTTTGAGCCCTGTCCTGGCAGCTAAGTTGGTTAGAGGGTTATCCCAACATGCTAAGGTTGAAGGTTTGATCTCCAGTCAGGGCACATACAAGAATCAACCAATGAACGCATTAATAAGTGGGACAACAAATCAATGCTTCTCTCCCCCTTCCTCTCTCTAAAATTAACAAATTAAAAAATACTTCGGCCTGGCTGGTATAGCTCAGTGGATTGAGCGCGGGCCTGCGAACCAGAGGATCGCGGTTCAATTCTCAGTCAGGGCACATTCCTGGGTTGCAGGCCAGTTCCCTGCAGGCAAACTCCCAGCAGGGGATGCACGAAAGGCAACCATACATTGATGTTTCTCTCCCTCTCTCCTTCCCTTACCCTCTAAAGATAAATAAATAAAATCTTTAAAAATATATTTCGGTGTTCTCATTTAAGTGTGATTACCTATAAGCCTCAAAATCCCAATCAGGGAGTCATTCCCTTCTCCATAGGCATGTTGAGGAGCAGGAATAGTCAAAATAAGGCTCTCAGGCTTTGAAGTCCTTCTTAGCATGAAGAAGAGATAGGACAAATAGGCACTTAATTTTCTATAATAGAAGTAACATTTTAAAGTTGTGAGAAAGCCCTCCAAAACCATAACATAAAAATAGGGACTATGCCATGGCTTATAAAGATCCTAAACACTGAGTGGGAAATTAAAGAGCACAGGAACAGATGTCTACTGAAAGGGAGTATATTAGGTGCCACCAAGCCCATCTCAGGAAGCTTCTAAACTGACGAGGTAGCTCCAGGTGGTTCCTCATCTGAGATGGCAATACAGCTTTCATGTGACTTTGTCTCCCGGCCACAGCCGACTAGACCAGTGATTTCCAACCCTTTTCATCTCATGGTACACATAAATTAATTACTAAAATTCTGCAGCACACCAAAAAAAATTGTGTTTTTGCTGATCTGACCTCCAAAGAAAGTATAATTTTGATTCATTCACACTGATGACTACTGTTGTTGCTGCTCTCATTTCGACAATCTAAAAGAAAAGAGGGCCATGTCCCTGACTAAATAGTCAGGTACTTCATGTTTTAAAAAACTCTTGTGGCACACTGGTTGAAAACTGATGATCTAGACCAATAGATACAGAAGTTGATTTGTAGCCCATGGGTTCCCTGATAAAGTTCTGCCTAAGTAGAGTTGGGGGTAATTAGCTGAACTGGTAAATTCTAGAATACTAGAAGTAACATGGGAGTACTAGAGTTATATGAGTAATGTAACCCAATGGAGAGAAGAGAAAAAACATTCAGAAGGAGAAGCTAAGAGAAAATAACGAAGCACCAGAGTAAGAATCAACAGATGCCTGCTCCTCAAGGAAAACCACTAGTTTCTATGGATTCACCAAAGTGAAGCCTAATCAAGGTTCTCTCCTCTCTCCCTCCTTTCCTCATTCTTCTTTTTCTCTGTACAAAGTAACTGAGTCTTTTCATTCCTTACAAAAACAGCCTACCAAGCACAAAATAGGTGCTTAAGTTCCTCACCTTATTAGGAGGCAGTCACAAACAAATTGGTAAAAGTAGGCAGGTAGGCATTCAAAGATTTTTTGAGCCTAATCAGACTGCTGATAGACACTGTGGATACTCCACAACAAAACGGTATTGTCCCTGCCCTTATGAGCTCGGCACAACATCACCATTTATTCTCAGGGTTCTATGGAAATAAATATATTAAGTAATGATAATCTTAAACTGGTAAGTTTTCAAAAAGAACTAGACATCTGGGTTACATTTATAAAGTGATGACAGATGTATCTCAATTTAGTGGTAAAGCACACTAGAGGACTCCATGTAAAAAAAACAAAAATTTCAAATTTCTAATATTGGTTATTCCTTGCCTATATCAACTATGAATCTCCATTTACCAAGAAAAATAATTTAAAAGAAAATAACAGATTTCTTTCCCTTTGCTGTTCTCTGTAAGTTATAGAAAATGCAATTTCAAATACTGTATTTAATATGGCCTAATGCACCATTATCTGAAAAGCAACCTCTTTATAACTGATCATTTACAATGAACAAAGCAGAGAAAATTACTTTGAGCACAAATTATAGGTTTGGAAAAAATGCCAATATGGGGATAAATGGGATCTTTTGATTGCATTTATAAAAATGCATAAAATTAATAGAAAATATAAGGAGAGAGAAAAGTGTACATAGGGACTGTAGAGATGCAGAATGATTACTAACATTATCTGTTTATAAAAATCACTGTTTGATATATTTATCAATTGAATTTACTTTTAAATGGCTGAAACTGTTACGTTGGTTACCAAAATATTTTCTGGAATAAGAGATGTTTAAATCTGAAATACATCTTCATTACAAAATGAACTGTATATCACTGCACTTAAAAGAATGTAACATCTCTTAGTTTTCACCAACTGATAAGCAACTGAAACTCAATTTCACTTGTGTCAATATTCATTTACTCAGCAAATGTTCATTAAACATTTACACTGTACTAAGCACATTGAAGACACAGAGTCAGACTGGCAGAATTGCAAATAACTCACTGTATATAGCCTATGATATATTCCAGAATAGATGTATATAAAAGGTGATGTGGAAGGCTATCATTTTGGCCATTACAATTCACTTCATTATTTCCCAACTGTTGAACATTAAAGTTGTATACAGTTTTCACTGCTATAAATAATGCTGTGCTGAATATCTTCGTATAAAGAAATTTAGTGGGTATATTTTGTGGTATTTGGGCTAGTTTCCTTAGGAAAATTCCCAGATGTGATTTTACTGGCGTTTAGGTTATACGTATCTTTAAAGTTTTTGTTGACAATATGCTAACAAAATTGTTTTACCAATGTTGGTTCCATCAGCTGAGCAAATATCCATTTAACTCATAAACTCCAAAAGTGAAAATCAGCATCCAAAAATGTGTGTGAATTTTTTTATTATATACTGATTTGAGGTAAAATTTCTTAAATGGATCTGTGGGTGAGATCTGTTTTCAGTAATACAATTCTGGGAGTGATGTTTCCCTGGGCCTGAGATAGATACACACACACACACTAGCTGGGAAGTTACTGCAACAGGCCAGAAGAGATGATGTGGCCTAAGAGCTGTTTAGACACTAAGGACAAGGAAAAACTAACATCATTTTTAAGTTTCATTGTCATGTATCCTTCCTCAGTTGCATCACTACTGAATCATCAGCCATCTTTTCTGGTGAGGACTATTACTGCCTTCAGTTGGCTGCTTTAAGTAGTTATATGAAGGTGAAATGCAAAATTTTAAAAATTATCAATGCAGCCCATAAATTCTATTGTAAACATGTTTTACCAAAAGTTTTTTCCCTCCACTTACTTTCTATCCCTGTATGTATTTAAAGTTGACAAGAACAAATACAAAAGAAAAAGGACTGCTTCATATTCAAAAGATTCACTTTAAAACCTTAAGCTGAAGTTCTGGTCTCCATAATAGTGATACCTTTCCTCAGCTTTTATTTCAAATCCAAAATGCTGGGGACAAAATTCCTACTTCATGTAGCCACATGTGACTAAATTTCATTAAAACTAAACGAAGTTAAAAATGAAGCTTCTCAATCATGCCTGTCACAATTCAAGTGTTCAACAGCCACACGTGGCTATGGCTACCTACAGGAAGAGTGCAGACCTTTCCATCTGCCACAGCAGGAGGTTCTACCACAGTGCTGCTCTAGAGTCATTCCATTTTTTTTTAAATCACATTTCAAGCATTTTAATGCCTTTCTGAAATGTTAAATGACTGCTCTGCAGAGTTATTGCTTTGATGGTTACTCCTACTCAATCCCGTAACAAAGCATAATTGCAGAAATCCTCTTAACCAAATTAAGAGTGAATCAGATAGCAGCAATGCACGAAAAGAAAAAATCAGTTCCAAAGAATTCTTCTCATTTCTGCTCACATTAGTCTCCAGAAAAATATCAAGGAATTTTTTTCTCTCTCCCCACTCTAAAAATTATGGTAAAAAAATACGTGAGATCTACCCCCTTAACAATTTAACGTGCAATACAGTATTCTTGACTGTAAGCACAATGTTGTACAGCAGATGTTAGGACTTCCATTTTCCTAATGGCAAAGTTACACCATTGAACAACTTTCATTTCCCTTACCCTCAGCAACCACTGCTTTCTGCTTTTTGTGCAAGCACGCTCTTCAGATCCCAGCTGAGATGCTCCCTAAGTAATCACCAGCTTTCTCCACTTCCCTGCACAATTCAGATCAGCCTATTTTTGTGCAAGAGATCCCCTTGCTAGGCTTCCGTAACCCTGAACCACCCAATACACTTCTCTCAAGTGAGTGTTTCTTCCATGGTTTCATCTTCATGACACACACAAAATGACACCAACAGTGACTACTGAGGAAGAGAGTAGGGGAAGTAAAGCAGAGAACAGGCCATGCGATGTAAAAATGAACAAACCGGACAACTGAGTCCTGCATCTTTTACATCCATCTGGGAGGTACTTCTTTTTAGCCTTTCAGACTGGCTTTGGGCATTTGGAACCGCCTGTGATGCCATCTGTTTGTAGTATTAGTACCTTCAAATGAACATGTTTCAAACTAATCTGCTACCCCAAACTAGCCACTCCTGCTCACTTTCCTCTACAAGTTATAAAATCACTACACACACTAGTAACCTTGGCTCCGATTTACAGTTATCTTTGACTCCTCATCCTAGAAGTCTGCATTCAAACAGCTGTCACATCCTATCATTGCTTTTCCCAATGATCTCTTTGTTATCCTTTAATAGACCCTTCAACCCTTCAGCCCGAGTTTCTCTCAGGCTGAGAAATATTTTCCCCTCACAACTGAGAACAACATCAATTCTAGGTCTTGGCTTTCTCTAGTTAGGAGGCTTTGAGAAGACAATACATAAAAATGTAAAAATGAAAAGCATAATACAAATAAAGTCTTATTTTTATTTTTCTGCCAATTTTCTTTAATGCAAAACAAAACACTTCAAACTAGAACAGCTATAGTTTTTCAACAGGAGCTACTCTGATAGAATAATTCAAGGGTCATTCTGTAAGTGAAAATAACCTGCAACTGCACTGATTTTGAAGAACAACATTGCTGTCTTTTCCTCTCTTGCAATGTGAATAAAGCTAATTTCTTATTTGGGGGAATAAATGACTCTGATCATACTAGCAGTGAATCTTTGTACAACGGCAAAATCGTAAGCCTTACTTTGTGTCTATGAAAATCCAAAACCAACAAATGAGCCCTTGAAATTTTTTAGCTGCACAGTCCATTATCCTAGCCACTAGTCACAGGTGGCTCTTTACATTTCAGTTGATTAACATTAAAGTTAAAAATTTAGTGCTGCAATGACACTAGTCACATTCCAAGTGTGCCAACAGCCACATGCAGCTAGCAGGTACCGTGATGGACAATGCAACTCTAGGATTTTTCTATCATCATCAAAGGTTCTATGGCAAGGGTATCAAACTCATATTCACCAGGGGCCACATCAGCCTCGCAGTTGCCTTCGAAGGGCCAAAATAATTTTAGGACTGTATAAATGTTAACTACTCCTTAACTGTTAAGGAGTTGAAATCACATTCAGCCCTTTGAAGGCAACCGCAAGGCAGCCCCTGGTGAAAATGAGTTTGACACCCCTGTGCTACGGTAAAGCATTGCTCCACAGCAGTAATTAGTCCTGATTCCAGCTACTGGGATAATGATGCAGATAAAAAATGGTTAAAAATTCAAGAGTGAACATAAGGATAATAAGCGTGTACTAAGGTGACCTCATAGGTATAAAAATAGAAATTAGACAACAGTTACAGAATTTAAAATTCTCCATAAAACCTCATAATTTCAATCAAGAAAAAAAACTATAGTTATGAAACAGGAACAGGTACTTTTTATGTATCAGTTCTCTGGGTTCTAAGAGATTATTTTACAAGGGTTGTGATCTCTAGAGTGCGCTATAGGAAAAGTTTATTTTTTCAGATAAATTATAGCTGGAAGAAGTTATGCTTAAAATACATCAGTTGAGATTATGCATATTAAGTAATTTTCTGCTGGAAATCAAAACACTAAAAAAATAAAGAATTATATTTAGAAACTTGCTTATTTTGACATTTAATGGCTAAGAAATTTACTAGATCACTTTATATAAATTAACTCCAATATAAAATTAAGATGCTTAGAAGTTAGGTATTCTTAAAATTATGCCTTTAGATGCTATCAGTAAACTACTTGACCCAAAAAAGCTGAATGCCAAAAAGATTAACAGCTGCATTTTAAGCTACTAAATTCTTTCAAATAAATTATTTAATTTAGCCCTGGCTGGAGTGGTTCATTTGATTGAGCACCAGCCTGTGAACCAAAGGGTTGCTGGTTCGATTCCCAGTCAGGGCATGTGCCAGGGATGCAGGCCAGGTCTTCAGTTGGGGGCATGTGAGAGGCAACCGGTCAATGTATCACTCACACATCATTGTTTTTCTCTCTCCCTTCCCATTTCTCTAAAAATAAATAAATAAAATCTTCAAAAAATCATTTTAATTTTTACTTTTCTTTGGTTTATTTCACTTAACAATGAAAAAACACATTTCATTTATTAAAATATAAAAGCTGCTTATGAATTTATCTGAGAGAATATTGAAAGTAATATGTGTAATTAATTTTGCAGACACTTAAATAAAAAAAGTTTGACATACAAAACAATTCTACCAAAGCAGAAATTTGACCTCACTAAGCATATTAATTCCACCAATTATAAAGATATCTTTAGAAGATAGTTTAATAGCTTTGTGTATTGTGTATTGTTTTAATACACAATGATAAAATATCTTAAATATGAAACACATGCCCCAAACAAAATCTTGAAGCATAATTAAGCCAACTACAATTATCAATACAACTAGTAAATTTCAGTTGTTGGCTCTCCTTCTATTCTTTATAAATGTTCCATATTGGCAGAAACCACTGCAAAAGAGCCAGAGGTGGACAGGTGGCTCTACACTATGAAATAATGCTAATACTATCTCTTTATTCCTTGGCAGTCAATTTCAGGAATAATGGCTGGGTTCATAAAAATTGATGACATTACATATTTTTGAGGGAAAGGGCAAATGGAAAGGAACATAGAGATGGCAACTCTATTTCTAAATAAGAAAAGACTGGGTTTTAAATTATATTAATAATAGTATTGGGTTAGCCAAAAAGTTCATATAGTTTTTTCCATAAGATGACTCTAGCAGTGTTTAGTTGCCTTCAACTTCATTTGAAACAATTTTGTTAGACTGTACTGTGACAGATGTCATATGAACATTCATTAAAAAAATTGGTGAATTTTTGTGTAGCCATTTTAATATTGAAGATGGAAGAAAATACGCAACATTTTTAGCATATAATACTTTAGTATTTCGAGAAAGGTAAAGCTTCAACTGAAACACAAAAAGGTTTTATACACTGTATGGATAAGGTGCTGTGACTGATCAAACGTGTTAAAAATGGTCTGTAAGGTTTCACCCTAGAGGTATCTCACTGGACGATGCTCCATGGTTGGGTAGATCAGTTGATGTTGATAGCAATCAAATCAAGTCATCAATTGAGAATAATCAACTTTATATTACACAAGAGATGGCTGACATACTCAAAATATCCAAATCAGTAGTTATTGGTGAAAATGAAAAATGTGTCTTATTTTATGGAAAAACTAGATGGACTTTTTTGGCCAACCCATGAGATTGGTAATTGTACAGTAAACCCAAATTTAAATGCCTGTCATGTGGAATATACATTATGTTCTCACCATCCCAAAACAGCCTAAAGACTATTTCACAGAATTGTGAATTTTCTTGTTCTAGATTATGTACTCACCTTCATAGCACTGTCATAACTCAATGAGGTGTAAGGTCATTTGGTGAGAAAAGATCTAGAAGCAGAAAAATGGCAATAGCACCAAGGACGAGAATATTTCAAATGGCACCAACATCTCTCCTACTACTTGGAGTCAGAATGGTGCAAAGAACTGCTTAGACTAGGAGCCCAGTCAGGCTCTACAGGACGTGGCACTCAAAATTCCCCTTCACAATGGGGGAATCCTGACTCATTCTAGGAGCCTGCGACTTCAGAAGTTGACATCCTTTCACTACGGTATTAAAACCAAGGATATCAAGTTCTTCCTGCAACAGCTCCACTCTGGGTAGAGTCACCTGAAGAATGTTGCAAGATCTTGTTACTCATAGTGGAAATTTCAGCCTTCTTCAACAATACATACTGATTAAAAATTTTAACTTGAAATCTCAAAACATTTCCATGAAAAGCATTGCATTTATCAACTGTATTTTAGCAATGTCTTTACCTCCTCTTTACCTTACTAAGCTGTTAGCTCCAGGTGGACAAGGATAGTTTTAGTGCCTTGCTCATCACTGAGCATTTCAACTTCAGTATGGGGTATGGGTGTGAGGTAGAGTTCTACTCCAATTTAAGTTTTACATAATATCACTTAAATCATAGTATTTTTTTATCTATTTCACTTTTCAAAAAATGAGTTGCAAAAAATGTGGTATCATGATTTAGTAGTATTCATTAAAAAACAACCCTCCTCTGCCATTTGGTAGAAACTGTCAGGCAATTTTTGTTTTACCAACTGTGGGTCTAAAGATAGACAAATATTACTGAGTACTCTGCAAACAGCAGCCGTGAGTACCACTGTTCCTAGTAGAAATCAGCAGTAGTTATTTTCTGTAGTAGATGCAATTAAGAAAGCAAAGATAAACAGGTCTTAGTCCAGAACTGAAATTAAAAATGTACATCCATACTGCAAAGAGTTAAATCTGCACTGCAGTACAGCTGAGTTTCTAAATGAGCTTTCCTTTGGCTAGTAGGAAAATCCCCTATGTAAAAAATTATTTTTTGATTTTTATAGAGAGGAAGGGGAGAGGGAAGGGGGAAGGGAGAGGGAGAAAGAAGGGGGAAGAGAGAGAGACATCAATTTGTTGTTCAATTTATTTATGAATTATTGGTTGATTCTAGTATGTGCTCTGACTGGGGATTGAACCCACACCCTGAGCACACCGGGTCAACACTTCAACCAACTGAGCTACTCGGCCAGGGCAACAAAATCCCTTTTACTCATTAGAACATGTGGTGAACTTGTTCCACAAGCAGACAACTCTTTTTATTTTTACACTAACTATGGAATAGTAAACCTCCAAAAACAAAAGGAACAGAAGTCCCTGTACATGACACAGACCTACAAAGGTGGAAATATTAAGAACATGGGGCTAGTATCTCTAAACTTCACCATTATCATACCTCTAGCTAACCTTTAAACTGGAAGTAAATCTAAACTCAGGTTCATGTCCAGTGTATCCAGATGCAAGTAGCAAAGAACACCTCCCTGCCACACATTCCATGTTAATGCCAGAGTAGTATAAATGAATCAAGTTAGATCCACCTATAATTGAAAATCAGTAGTTCTAGTATGGTAGGTCTGTTCTGTGTTCCTGAGGCTCTGCTTTCCTCTTTATCTTCACTGAAATTCTACCCAACCGTCTTGTAAGATCCATTTCCAATACCAACTTCTTTGGTCTCTATTCACTCTAGTAACTCCCAAGCTCTTCTATGAATTTAAACCTATTCCTCTTAAGATGCACAATTGTACCTTGTTTCTCTTTCTTATAACTACTAACATATATCATTGTTTTATAACTTCTTTTGAACCATAAATAGGCTCCTTAAAAGGTAGGGTCAATTGCAACAAGCAAATAGGTATTCACTTGTTGAATTGCATCTCTTTTTACTCATCAGGATGAGTGCATCCTGTGAACTTGAGGCAGGCAGTTCTTTGTATTCTTACTGAGAAACCCCAACAAATTAAACTAGTACATACAGTCCTGGACATCAATTCACTACCTTCCTTGTACCCCCTGAGTTCCCTATGTGACATTCACTTTCCCCATTTGTTTATTTTTTTATGTTGTTAAAACAATACCTGGAACTTTCTATAATTTATACTATTTTCTTAGAAATCACTAGTAACATTGCAATATGTGACACTAATCTTCAGCAACAACGGCTCCTACATGAGCTTTCCAGTGTTGCAAACTTCAGAGATGCCGAACTACAAATTCATTTGTTGAATATGCTATTACCATATTCAAGATAATGCAAGTCTATCCTAACTACCTCACTCAGTGCTTCTCTATTAACATACAGAAAATACTACTTTTTTTTTCTTACCACAGGTTCTCTCCCCAGGTTCCACAAAAGTATTATAGAAGAGTTTTACTTCTATACAAACAATTTTTAAAATTCTTACTGTGTGATAATAAAAACCCCCGACTTTTAGAAAGCTTTACCTATTAAAATTAGGTTCCGATTGGATTAAAAGAAATTAAAATTGGGAATTTTAGCACATAGGACTACCATTAGAGATAATTACAGTTATATTACACTCTAGTATTATTCAGTATATGGTTAATAGCTACTAGTCTTTTAAAGAAACAAAAAATATGCTGTAAAAGTAGTTCCTTTGGTATATGATGGGTTAAGTATAGAATTTTAAATCAAACCTCTATACTCAGTATCTACCACATAGGTTTTAACAAAATCAAAAGGCCTTGAATTATTCTAATGAACCACAGTGACAAGACTCTTCCAAGTCTTCCAAAACACAATGACTAACAAAATACAGGTCACTTGCTCAGATGAGAGGAATCAGAGGGAAAAACATGAAATACAGTCGCTTTCTGGAAATTTATAAAACATAAGCATATTAACGAACTGAAAACCAGTACTTTCATACATACAGAGTAGTCAAAAATAACAAGAACTCGTGGATCTTATTTAAATTAAGAAAATACAGCTTCCAGGAGTTGAACAAATTAAAGTATGTATGATTTTACACTGAATTATATCAAACTTCAGTTTTAATACAATTTAAAAGAAAAACAAGTTTTTGTTTCTACTTTTGAGAAGATCAGTAGTTTTCTCATTTCTGCTCAGAATAGAAAACAGATCTGATCTGTATTGTAAATTCTCATTAATTTCATCTCTGTTCTATTTTGTCAGCCCCATGTCTACAAACAGAAGACTACAAAATTGTGCTTTAAGGTAAATTTAAAATACATTGTAATCAGAAATAAAACTATTGAATTGTTATGCTCATTTAATAATGGTTCACAAACTTCTGGATAACAGGATCTCTTTATTTTTTATTTTTACTTAAAACATTTACAATTTTTAATTATAGATGACATTCAATATTACATTAGTCTCAAGTGTACAACATAGTGATTAGACATTTATATAACTTATGAAGTGATCCCCCAATAAGTCTAGTACCTACCTGGCACCATACACACTTATTACCATATTATTACATATATTCCCTAAGCTGTACTCAGGATATCTTTTTATACTGTTAGAAATTGTTGACACCAACAAATTTTATGTAATATCTATCAATAATTATATTAGAAATAAAAAATTAAATATTAATTCATTTAAAAATAAAAATAGAAGTAATAAACCCATTATATGTTTACACAAATAAGTTTTTTGGAAACTAACTTCTAAAAACAACAAAGAGTTTACTGTAAGAGAGTAGCATTGTTTTACATTTGTACAAACATCAGGCCTGGACTCATATCTGCTTCCTTCTGCATTCAATTTGTTGCTATATGTTGTGGTGAGTGTACAACATGAAGAAAATCCACTCTCATAAAGATATGAAGTTGGAAAAGGGAGGATTACTTTAATAGCCTCTTCTGGCAATTTTGGACATTTTTTATATTAAACTAAAATTTGACTAGTAGCTTTTAAACCTTGTTGCAACCTGAAATCTGAAGCCATTATCAATAAACTTCTTAATCTGTTACTTTAAAATCCATTGGCCTGCCCTGGCTGGTGTGGCTCAGTGGATTGAATGCTGGCCTGTGAAATCCAAGGGTCGCTGGTTCGTTTCCCAGCCAGGGCACATGCCTGGGTTGAAGGCCAGGCCCCCAGTAAGGGGCATGTGAGAGGCAACCACACATTGATGTTTCTCTCCCTCTCTTTCTCCCTCCTTTCCCCTCTCTCTAAAAATAAATAAATACAATTTTATCTTGTAATTTTAATGGATCATTTACCCACGCATAATTCTGTAATGCTAACCATTAGTCATTTAGAAAATACTGACTCATTGCCCTGGCCAGTGTGGCTCAGTTAGTTGAAGCATAAGCCCATAGACCAAAAGACCATGGGTTTGATTCCCGGTCAGGGCACATAATCAGGTGGCAGGTTCAATCCCCATCTGGGGTGCATGGGAGAAGGCAACCAATTGATGTTTCTCTCTCTCTCCACCCTGTCTTCCTTCCCTCTTACCGTCCTCTCTAAAAGCAATGAAATTGGGTGACAATTAAAAAAAATTTCTGACACACTGTGCTCTGTATGGTTTCCAAATGTTAACATATTTAACACAGTATTAAAATTAAAATTTCTTAATACCACCACTGATCATATCATAAAAATCTGTAAGTATGAAGTGGTCAATCTCATAGTAGAGGATACCAATTCTCCAAAATTCTTTTCTCCTGAAAGCTCAAAGTTTATCATTAACAATAAATCCTGTCAGTTGTTTTCCTTAAAGTGACAGGCTTGTATTGCTTTCTTCATTTTTATCAAACTGTCTACCAAATAGTCAATACCCAAGTCTGAATAATCATAGTTATCAGTTAGTCATTTTTTCATGTAAAATGGTGTTCAATAAAAAATTACTAGTTTGGCTCACAACTCAGTCATATAGCTGCTTTTCCTTGAGACAACTGTCATACCTTTGGCATGTGAAGAGCTTTGTGCCTAGTCTGTTTTGAAATGGACTTAAAAAGGTAAGTGTTGCCCTGGCTGGTGTGGCTCAGTGGATTGAGCCCTGGCCTATGAACTGAAGGGTCACCTTTACCGTTCCCAGTCAAGGCCCATGCCTGGGTTGTGGGGCAGGTCCCCGACTGGGGGCATGCCAGAGGTAACCAATTGCACATAGATGTTTCTCTCCCTCTTTCTTCCTCCCTTCCTCTCTCTAAAAATAAAATGCAATCTTTTAAAAAGATGTTTTAATAGTCAAGATTTAACAAAATGTATAATTTTTACTGTTTCATCAAGGCTATTCTTGACTGCAACTGACATTTTTTACTATGAATGCAGAGCTGTGAGGGAAATTGTGATTACTATTATAATATGATGCCATTGCTTTGATTTGTGCTAAGATGCTAGTAGTCCACAGACCACACTTTAGGAACTGCTGATTGAGGCAAATGTTCTCAATACACTCTTATCTTTCTTCTTTTTAATTATATATCCTTATAGATGGGTTCAGTCATTTGCAAAAAGATTGCTACATTGAACCTTCATAAAAAAAGAAACCCATAAGAAAAATCGTTATTATTTGTCATTACTACATGGTCATAGAACACCTATGTAAGTGTTCCTTTCCTTATTTGTAAAACAAACTTTAAATCCATTAAGCAAGCAGAATGACCAAGAAAACCCTATACAAGAAGAGCAATATAGGAGGGGTGCTAGTCCTACTATACAGGAAAACGTTTTTATAATTAAGAGTTGTGTCAGCACTTGAGTAAGTAACAAATCAATGGAACTGTCCTAATTATGTCTCCAGAAACAACAAAAAATTTGGTAATTCAACAATACACACACAATTTTTAAAAAAATTTGCATGATATAAATATAGATAAGTAAAATTGGTACAAAATAGCAAATTGTGTTTTTTGTGCAATTCAACACAGAAAATGGTATGTAAGTGAAAATTTAACATTTCAATTATACACTAAGTTTCTAAAAATCAAGGAAAAAACAGAAAAACAAAAAAAAGAATGGGCAACTAACAGAATACATTGGCTCATAAAAAGAACAAAGCAAACATTGTAATTTATGTATGAGATGGGCCAAAATCCAAGTTAGGCACATGTTTACTGACCAGAAAATAGAGGAACAAACAAGCACTCTCAAAAATCATGGGGATAAAAAAAATCAAACAACCCTTATGGATAGGAATTTGACAACACCTAGAAAAAGGACTTTTGTATTTTTGATGCAGCAATCCTATCTCTAGGAATCTAACCTATGAATACAGCTATATAAAAAGGATAAGGAAAATGTCCATATACCCAAAATAACTCCAATCAAGCCTTTAGCCCAAACTTCAAATTAACAAGAAACAGAAGAAATAGAGAAAGGAACAAGTTAAATGACAACATGAGGAAGCATAGAAAAATATCCAGATTATAAAATATTCTATAGGACAAGTGACCCAACCAGTTAAAGGCATAAAAAACAACAAACAAACAAAGGAGGGACTACACTTAAGAGAGACAGGAAACTATTTCTCATATCAGTTAGAAAATGAAATGGGGTGGGAGAAGCTGGGGGAAATAAAACCTGGTGGAGACTGCTAAAATTTCTTGGAAAGAACAGAGTTGGGTTAGCTAAATAGTATGGATTATGAAAAGAAATTATGCTGAGAGCTGTTTAAAGAGATAGAAAAAATAGAATTGAGTGACTAGCTGGATATAATGATAAAGTAGTGAGAAAAAGACTAGGATGCCTCACAGAATTCTGAATTGAATGAGTGGATAAATGAATGATGATGACACCAACTGATATACAAGAAATCAAGAGAATGAGGCAGCTTGCATTGAGGTTGATGGTAATAATTCAGGGATATATGTTCATAAGGCAGACATCCAGAATAATATAGGCATATAGGGTTTCAGAGAGATAAAAGTCCTGGCAAGAGTTCAAGTGTTAAATTATTTTAATCTGCATTTAAAGGCCTAAATAAACCTCTGGTTATACATAATGCTAACATTTAATAACTTCATACTAGGTTATCTCACCACCTGTTCACAAAGTTTCTTTCAGTGATTCTAATATGCTTTTCCATTTCCACCACCCCATTTCAGTATATTTTTTTATTCCCAGCAATGGAAAAAAGACAGTAGAAACAAGAAGGTAAGGCTTCAATGTTTTGGTTCTTACATAGCTTTCTAAGCATTTTCAGCTTTCTAAGGGCTTCCCACATGAACACTTCACTTCAGCTACACCGATCTGCTGACTCCCAAATACTCCTTTGCCTATTTCCATGCCTTTGTGCCTCTGTCTTTGAACCTCCATGTGAAATGCCACACCCCTTCATCATATTTTTAAGAGTGTTGCTAATTAATCTCATAAGGCTCAATTCAGTTCCTATATTACCTGTATTGGGTCATTCAGACCTACAGTGAGTTGTCTCCTCTTCTGGGTTGTCATGACATCTACTCATATCTTTATATGCCTTTAACTTTCATTAATTTGATTATAAAAGCATTGTTCTATCTTAAGTCAGATCAGGTGCTCAATAAATGCTGATTAATCACACAACACTCTTATATATTATAGCATATATTATACATCTAATGATATTAAGTACTTTGTTTCTTGGCATCCTGGACCCATATTAGACCTAAACACACACACACACAACTTTAATTGAATAGAATTACATTACATTATAGGTTTTTAATTTGTTTTGGCAACAAAATTTCAGAGTGTAGGTTTTTGATTGGAAAAAAGAGCTATAATTTTATGTTACAACTGAGATCTGTGAAAGTAATTATCTTCCAATAATTAAAGACTTTCAAATTTGTCATTCTCCTGATAGCTCCTCCAGTTTTCCAGATTAGCTTGCATACAGGTGCTATTCATATATCTTTCTGTTCTTTATCATTCTATTTTAATTAAGAATAGCCTGTACTTTAGGCTTCAATATTAGTATACTAAATCCACAGTTTTCTAGTTAACTCAAATAAAATCATTTACATGATCTAATTAAGTATTACTAATTTTTTAAGCATTGAAATGAGAACCAGAACATTCTAAGTTAAAACTATGCACTCAAATCAAGAAAAACATCAATCAATCAGTATGCACTAACTGAATTCTTCATTATTTACCAGCTCCTGTAATAGCTCCTTCAAGAATATAGAAGGTATAAAAGCTATACAACAGAGTTTACATACTAGTTGTTAAAATTAGACACCTCAAACAACAATAAATAGAATGAATGTAACTGAATGTTACAAGCACAGTGATATAATGAAAAGGGTACCAAAACACCTGAGTTCTTTTCCCTTCCCAAGCACTGAGACCTTGATCAGTTTCAGAGTATCGGTTTTCTCATTTGAGAAAGATGATCTCCAGGGTCCTTTTCACATTAACATTCTTTGGTTAATGTGAATTGGTGTTGAGTATCTAAATGCTGGTGGAAAGTTTTTAGAAGTAAAATAACCAAAATGCTTTGAAATTATCTTCTCATAATTGTACTAGTTTAAAGTATCATTTTAAATAATCATTCTACTTAGTCTACTAATAAACTGATAAACTTCGATTTTGAACTTTTGGTATAATGTTATAAAACCAAAATGAAAAAAATAACCAATGTTATAGACATCTATTATGTAATTTACACATTTCTGAAATAAAATGACTTTGATTTTAAATATATCTAAGATTCTTTTCAATGTTTTATACTCTATGAACTCTCTAAATAATTCGGTTATGAAAAAATACTATATTCTAAAAACAAACATGCGAACATTTCCGGTAAGGATCTATGTTACTTGATGATTTTCTTCTTTCTCTAGTTTTTCCCCCCAAATAAATCAAGGAACTATGGTAAGTTATTTTATGTAAATAATGAACAGAGTAGTCTTTAAGAATCTTTTTACGATTAAAACCCTTTATAATCTATATCATAAGTGATTTCTCAAAGTCCTCACAAAATAATGTGTAGACTTCCTGTTCTCAGATATTTCTATTAAAAATGTATTATAGAAAAATAAAAAATAATAAAAAATAAAAAATGTATTATAGAATTTTAGCATCAGCATTAAGGAGTATTAGGCCTGTATATATTAATATTTTAATTTTTAATAACTTTTTAAGAGATTCGAACAGGTCTTCAAATATAAGTTTCTTCACTAGAATGTAATCTCTAAAAAAATACACTTTTCTCTTCTAAAATAAGAGCTGTATAATCATCAGTATACCAAACATGTATACAACTATGAGAGCATATGGGTTGGCTGCTGGGTCAAGACTCCTAACTCAATTGCTAGCACTTGGTGCTGGCTGTTGATTGAGGTGCCTTGCTTCTCTCCACATGAGCTATTTTGCTTCCTCCAAGTATGGCAGTTGGGTTCCCACAGGAAGCATCCAAATGGCAAAGTGAAAGCTATAGATCATCCCTGTAAATTTCTGTCACTAACCCTTCAAAGCCCAATTTTACTTGGCAAAGTAAAATTCTTTACTATAGGAAAGAATTTTAGTTTCCCTTGTTGCACTGCAAACTATCTTTTCTCTAAGATGACTGTATTACAGTGGTAACAACTCTGAGTTCTTTCAGCACAATTATGAGTGGTTCCAGAACCAAGTTACTGATAAGGTACATTTCCAAGTCAATAAAAGTAGTCCAGTGATAGTTTTTGGAAGACTTAAAGACGATACAATGGTTTTTTTGTTATGATCAAGAGAAGTGAACTTAACAAAGTCGTCACTCTTAACTCAAAATGTGAATAGACTTATTTTTAATAACAGTTTGAATAGACATGTGTGATTAATCAGAATTCAGTTTGGCAAGTATTTTAAAATACTTTTAACATACCAACAGACTTCCACATTCCAGATAGGCAATAACTTCTTTTGTATTTTGTTAATGCTAACATTTGATTTCTTAGAGGAAACATAAAAATATCAAGTAAGAATGCTATTATGAGACAGCATAATTTCACTGATAAGCTTAATTTCACTGATAAGCACTGAAGTAACATTTAGTACTGACAAACATTCCCAAGGGAAAAGTAATACATTAAACATGTAATAATATATAGCGCCCAAACAGCAGGTAAATATTTAATTTCTTTAAGCCTAAAGAAATTTATTTTTTCATATAGTGGGGATGGCATCTCAATTTCATAGGATGTGAGGATTAAATGAGGTAAAGTATGAAGAATAAAACCTAGTACTGTGTTAAGAATATAGTGAACACAAAATTAAAAATGGGCCTATCTTTAAAATTTAGATAGAATTTCTGGCAAGATTTACTAATTTCCCTCCATTCTGGACTGTTTTTCTAAGCTTCATTAAGAAATACAGTTAGGTGATTGTTAGTACTATATCTCCCTCACACCCACTTGTGTGTTTTGCATCAATGTAGTTTTTATTTTCTGATTATAAAAACAATACACACAAGGCAGAAAATGAAGAGAACAACAAATAAGGAAAAAAATTCTTTATAATTTTATCATACAAAAATCTCCCACTTTTAACCTGGTGGTTACCATCCTACTAGTATGTTTTTCTAAGCATACATATTTGTATATTCATAAAAACAAATTTACTAAAGATCATAATTTTACAGATTTTTAAAATTTCTCCCCATAATTTTCCCCAAAACATATTTTTAAACCTTCACAATAATAAACAATGCATTTAATAGTGAATTTAGATGACAATTTCATGACAGTTCTCTATAGTCCCCTCACAGATGACACGTCAAAGACATCTATGATATGTAGTGATTTAGCTATTTTTTTAAATCACTGAATTTCTACACTGAACTTATTCCACATATAATTAGTACACTTACTAAATTAATCATACTATTAGAAGGAAGTGACTAAAATTCAAGGCTAATTTAAAAAATAGGATGACCTTTTCAATTATAGTCATTGTTCTATAACACAACATATGTGCCTCTAAAAAAATTCACTACACTATGCAAAATCATACAATGAAACCAAAGGGCTTATGGGGAAAATGAGACTAAGGGCATAATACTTTAGAAACTACACCAGCTTTACATTTTCAAAAAGGAACCTAATAAAAAAATGTTACCACAGTTTTACACATATTAAGTGGTTAAAATGCACATGTATTACAGTAAATACGGCACATTACCTTACAAAAAACCTGAAGGTTGCCTGTGGAAGTGGGTGTTGAAAGGGCTGCAGCCTGTGAATTATGAAGTAGTGGGAGGACGATGTGAAATCGGAGGGAAAGTTTTAACACTAGATGTGGATGGATGGCGCTAATACACTGGTGAACTAAAACGAGGCAGAAGATAGGTATCTGAGGAACATGTTTGTCTACGGTGTAGCTGAAGTGAAGTGTTCAGGTGGGAAGCCCTTAGAAAGCTGAAAACGCTTAGAAAGCTATTCTTAGGCAGCTTAGATTGGCTGGGTGCAGTTTTCTGAATTCACCTAGTATTTTTCAGGGCTAAAACTGTGCATAAGCAAATTCAAAACTTGACATTATACTTAAATTATTTCCTAATACAGGAACTGGAACAAATTTGCTGAAGTGTTATAGCAGACCTGACAGCATGTTGCATTCTAACACTGTATCATTTAAACGTAGCCAGGTAGCTCAGCTGCTTGGAGCCTTGTCCCCGCATGCCAAGGTTGCAGGTTCTATCCAGGTCAAAGCACATAAAAGGATCAACCAATGAATGCACAAACAAGTGGAACAATGAATCAATGTTTCTCTTTCTCTCTCCCTTCTTCCCTTTTAAAAATCAATTTTAAAAAAGACAGAAAGGAAGATTAAATAAATTATGCCAATATATCAGACACAAGACTTTTTAATAAACAGAGGTTAAATTGTTCTTATTTTTAAAAAGTTATTTCAATGAAGTTCACAGGCAAGGTAAAGGGAATGAGGAAAAAATTGTGGGAAATTTACTTTTAATTGTCATATAATTCATGACAATTATATATAATCCTTATCTTCCTTATATCAAAGATTTGGCATACTAAAAAAAAATAAAAACCAAAAACAGTTAATTTTAACAGTTTATAATTAGATTTCCATTTTATTTGAAAAACAAATTCACAGAAAAATATATTCAATTCTATTTTTAAAAAGTGGGATGCTCTGACATTATTAGAATGAAATAATAGTGTATCTCAGATAATCATCAAATACTTCCTAGTATATGTTTTTAAAACCATAATGACAAATCAAGTTTGTAAATTGCAAAGTTATAATAATCAACTAAACAACCATAATTTCTATTAGCCAAAAAGTATTTTACATATTTATAAGGCATATAGCTAAGTTACTCATAGAAACTTCAGAAATACAGATGTGTAGACCACTCCCTCCATGTTAGACAGAATAAAGTCCAACTTATCTTAATATTTATTCCACTTTTTTAAAGGCTCTTAGAAGAGGAAAACCAAATCTATCACCTCTCTTGATAATAACTGTGTCTAGCAACTCTCAATCAGGAATGCAAGTATAGCCCTGGCTGGCATGGTTCAGTGGATAGAACACCAGCCCGTGAAGAAATGCCAGTATATTTACCTACATTATAGTTTATAGCCTTATAAAAGGAAGTGAAATAAAATCACGAGAGCACATGGATGAAAATATCTGACCATTAGTAATAAAAAACAATAGGGTAGTTTATTTATATTTATGGAGCAAAATGGAAGTAAAACATTGAATTTCTGTATGTTGTCCTCTTGATTCTGGATGTTGAGAATTTGTATGTAGGTCAAGAGAAAGCAAACATATAAAAAAATAATTGTGGGAGTAGTCATCATAGTTGTAAGCAATTTAACCTGTGTACCTGGTATCTTTGTCTATGAAATTGGGATAATAATAGTATCTACCTCATAGGTAGTGTGGTATAGAGTCTAAAATTCAGATCCAGTATTATGTGCTACCTTGACATCTGATAAAATTGGGAGCATCTCAAAATATCTAAGTTCTCCTCCCCACTCTCCTCATTCAAATGCGGCCCCCAGGCCAAACAACCCTCCTTATCATCAGAAGGACCAGGTAAAATTCCTGTGTATCCACAGGTAGCAGGTAGCATTTCCTTAACAGCTGGAATTATTTAAACAAGCCAATACAGTTTCCCACAGGAACCACAGGGTATACCTTACCCTCAAAGCCTCCCTCCCACAGTCCCCAGTTCATTCCTGAGTGCGACCTCAGTATAGCCCTGTGTGGCAGGCAGTGTTCTCTTCTCTTGGTGAGTATATAACTAAGAACTGTTGATCTTATCTGCCCAGTGTTTGATGTTGTGTTTGGCCATCCCCATGACCCAAAGTTTGCTCACCAACGGGGTGAACTGGAGGCTAGTGAGAATATTATGAGTTAATACTTGTAAAGCTCTTTAAACAGTGGTATATTACCTGCCACATAGGTATTTGCTATTGTTAGAATTATGCAACACTGAGTTCATAAAGTACAACGTAACTACTCAAAATGTTTAAACATTATCTAACAAGTTAAGGAAAAAATTTACACAGTAGATTGGATTTAGAAAACTATTAGTTGGCTCACAGTGGTCTGTTAATTCAATATTTCACTCAGCACATGATGCCAACAATTTAAAATGTTAAATGAATGTGGAAAATAAAGCCACTTAAGTGAGAAACACACATTTACAAAACATTGGTTACAGATAGTCTAATGAGTATATGATCATTTTCAATAACTAAAATTTAGATTTAAAAAATCATTAAAAATGCAAGTCATCAAAATCACATCTTGCTGCCTTAAAAAATTAAGTATTTAATATTTAATATTTAATATTTAACCATCCTTTTCTATAGAGTAGCATATTTGGATGACTGAAATCTTATTCATGCCTTCATAAATCCTAAAGACAAATAATAATCTATGAATACCTATAAAAAGCCAAAGTACCTATTTTCCATTTTTACCTCCCTTCATAATTATTTAGAAAATATCTTTCTCTCCAACCACACAATAAGCACTCTAAAACCCAGTCATATTCTGTATACTTTCTATTGTTCCAAAACTCTAGAAAGTAAATATTAACTATAAAATTAAATTATTTCATAAAACAGCCATCTTGTCCTATCTGCAGGTTCTAATAACATCTCTAGATTAACATACAATGTTCAAGCTGTATATTTAATAAATTCCTTAAATTTATATAGTATTATCTACCATACAGTATAAAAGTAGAGTAAAAAAATTACAGCCATCTTTTTAACTCAAAATTAAAGAGAAAAAAGTAATTTTATGATTAAGAATTATTAAGTACCTCTTATTCGTAAAAGCAAATCCTGCAATGATTGACTTTACATAAAGGAATATGCTATAGATACAGCTATACTATCTCCATTCATTTCCAGATTGTGTATATCTATGTGTACACATCTGAGTTCTCATTAGCCACCTACACAGGCATTATTAATCCCTTGGCAATTTACCCACTGCTTTTATGGACAGCTATTAAATCTTTGAGTTTTTGTTTTTATTTCAATGTCTTTAATTTACCATTTTGTTTAATTTACCATCTCATTTGGATTTGCTTTGTGCACTATCCTTCACTTCAATGTTCTACTCTATTATTTCAACACAGAACTAGCTCTTGAATTTTTAGAAAATACATGTTTATTGTTAAAACGAACACATAAAGACGATGAAGTAGATGGTAAAAACATTCCAGAAATTCCACCGCCCAGAAATTAATACTATTAATTTTGAATGTATTTTTCTGTATGTATCTTTTTACTTTTTTTAAAAATGAAAAACTTTACAACTTTGCGGGGAAAAACCTACTAGGGACAGCTGTTCTCATCAATACATAGGTCTACATCCACTGTGTTTATGTCACATCATTTGTTTAACCAATTCCCTTGTTAATAGTAACCTCAGAGTATTAAGCATTTACTGATACTTTAAAGGTGAGAAATGATTCAACTGGAAATTTAACACTAACCTGAGATAAGGCTCAGTCATGGAAGAAGTAAATATAGACAAGAAGATTACAGAGGATAATGTGTTTTTATTTTCTAGCTCCTAATACATAGCACTGACACTGACCTTTACTGAAGGCTTGGTGGCCGGGCAGTGAGAAGCAAAGGGCTTTGCCTCTTAAGTGGGTGTGGATGCAACAGGGAACAAGGGAGGCAGGTTGCCAGCGGTCTTTTAACTGAACCAGAGAGCCCAAATTGCAGGAGCCAGCTTTTAAAAAATGGCGTAAATTGTTAAGCTTTTGTTTTTCATCTTGTCATTGCTTCCACTGTTCCAGAGATACTTCTGTTTAAATACAATGAAGAATGACCTGTCATTTTGTCAGTATTTTTAATCTTTATGGGAATAAAATTACAACCAGAGGTAGCCAACCTTTTTTTCTCAGGCATGGACCTCCTAAGCTTTTATCTGAGCTTCTCAAGTTTTCTATTAATCTAAAGACAATAATTACCACTCACTCATTAAGGAAAGAAATTGTATAGCATTTTGAAATACTCAGATATAAAGTACTATGTTTAAAAACCTCTCTTGTATTACGCTAGCTTAATCAGTCATGCAAAAACAAGAAATATTCTTATACCTTATTTTTACCATACTGCTATTTTAGACCATGAAAATGCTTTTTAAAATCTCCTTTTTTATGAGTCTCAAAGTCAAAAGCTGACTGCCCATTGCCATGGAGACAGTTCTACTTAAGGTACTATATTAGTTCTCTCCTCACAGAAGATGGATAGAAAAGTGGTCAAGAGAAAAACATCACTCTCCATGGTTTAGAATTAAGTAACTACACATGCTTCCGGAGCAGCTGACACACCAGGGTATACAAGAGTGGGGGGAATAATTACAGTCTACCTTTCATGAGTAAGATCAATGTAGGCTAAAATTTAACATTAAGCTAGAGGCAATATAAGGAACACTCCCATTACTTAAAAATTAGATGCAACCAAATAGTAAAATAAAATTACTTGTATATAGTATCCTACACAGAAGTACAATGAAGTGGAACAATCTCTCCTTTTCAAAGAGCAATCTACTCATGTACAATATACGTTCCTCAGGTTTGTTTTAATTTTCAGGCATCACGATGTGCCTTCCTGACAGCCCATTTGTAACTGTCACTGAAGACTAAGATTCCAGTTCACAGGTAAAAAGAATATCCATAATATACATGTGTATTTAATCTTGTCTAAGAGACTCAAAACAATTAAAAAACAATATATCAATTTGCCCTAAACCTATCTTTAGGATAAACATTATCATTTCTTATGTGTAAGAAAAATAAAAGTCCTTGAGATGTACTGGAAATCGTCACTGGAATGTAAAATATATAATAGGGAATACAGTCAATAAAGTTGCAATAGCTATGTATGGCACCAGATGGGTACTAGACTTGTCTTATCACTACTAATAAATTATTCTATGTCAACCATAATTAAAAAATAATTTTTTAAAAGACGGTAAAAAGAATATGGAAACAAAAAATCCAAGATAACTTTCTTTTGCATGAAAGCTTAAAACATTAATCCTCCTTGAAGTAAAAATAATCTAAGATGGTAAGACCCATCAGAATCTACCACTGTTGGCACTAAAACACTTATTTTTATGTAAACAAGCAATTCCAAGAGAAATTTTCACTTGCTTTCAGTCACAAACAAGCTTTCAAAGCCCAATTCCCTTTTTTTCTTAAGCTAAAGTTTAGAATCTAGCAATAAGAAAACATATTTTTCTTAAGGTTATAGCACATTTTACCTGAATGTCCAAATTTATGATTATATTTTTGAGACAGAATAAAGGAATCTTCAATCTCCCTGATTCCAGAGCTGGTACTGCCATTATTATCAGTGTTAATTTAATTTGAATCAATTTCCTCTTTTCACTGTATTTCTCAACCAATAATGCATAATGAAAATAAAATGGATATACACAACTCTGACTTGTAGAAGCATTTGGTTAATCGTAGAGCAGTGGTTCTCAGTTCTTACAGAGCATCAGGATTACTTGAGGCCTTGTTAAAATACAGATTGACAGGCCCCACCTCCAGAATCTCTAACTCAGCAGGTCTGCACAGGGCCCCAAATTCTGCATTTGTGACAAACACCCAGGTTTTGCAGATGCTGTTGGTCCCAGGACCAAACTTCAAGAACCACTGTTCTTGATGTTAAACAAACTTATTAGCCCACAGAATTGTTATTCCCTATTATTATTTCAATCTTTCCAAAAATGAACCATTTAAAATAAAACAATAGCTCCAGTTTGTGAGTAAACAATTTGTAAAGGATATTAATCCAAACAAAACCAAGCTAATTCCTAAAAAATGCTATCCAGTGGCTGGATAACTGCCGTGAGTTACAATGACATTTAAGAAAATAAGCCCCTAACCAGCAGTAAATGCCCTGTGTCCTCTCTGAATTCAACTGGCCTTGAAAAGCAAGTATCCACTGTAAATTTTTGAGGAGGAAATTAGTTTTTTCATGTAAATTTCTCTCAGAAATTACTCCAAAGCAGTTACTCAATACCTACGTTCCAGAAAAGGTATGTATCAAATTTCTGTGAGTCCAATCTAACTTTACAACTGACTTACATCTTTATTTTAGAAATCACTTACCTTAAATTGATCTACAAATGAAAGTAGAATTTGTCTTGAACTGACTGATCTACAACCATGGAAAACACCATATTATGTTTTAGTTTTCAAGTGCTAAATAATTCTGTCAAATAGTTAACTATCCATAAACACAAAAATGAATTAAAATGACTATAAGGACAGAACGTTGGAAAATGACTTTGTCTAGTAACAAGGCACTCCTCCCCTCTCTTATGGTGATGAAATGCATACCTACTACTGAAAGAATGATGGACAAGTTAGGAGTTCTAGAGGACAAACTACTCCATTTTTTGATGACATCAGAATACCTTTCATGAATGGTCATAGTGTCTTACTAAATGGTAAACTTACTAAATGCATATTACCACAACAGGTTCAAACCTTAGTGGCACTAACATTAAAGGGGTAACACACTGTTGTACACTGATGGCCGGATCCTAATTTCTTAGTTAATATTTTTAAAAATCCAACTGTATAAGTATCTGAAGTTAAATGGAGTTATCATTTATGAAGGTAATCATTCATGATCAATTCTTTTCATTTGCTATTACGACAAATATGTTCTTTGCAACAGTTTTAATAAAGACCAAGAGTACAGGAGGCAAGAGAAAAACACACAGATGTCATGTACTACCTTTCAAGGTTTAACACCAATGAAAATTAAGACAGTTTCCATTAATGGCTGCTTATACATTATGGGAATTTGTTTTTAAAGCCAAGTGTATCATTAGTGATTACTTCATAAAATAGAACAGGAATGATAATCCATATCAATGAATGGATTATATACACTTAACTCTCCCATATATAGTCATAATACTCAATCATAACAAGAGTTTGTTAAAAGAACATCCCACCAGATCTAGTTTGGACCACACATCATTAAATGCATAGTTGTCAATCTTCATTTCAATGAAAATTCTGCTTGAATAGCGTTTGAATCTTGCATGTGGCATTGGCTATGCCATTGCTCTGGGTGTCATTAGGTCTCAACTATGGGAAACATCATACACTGATGCCTCTTACATATATCCAACACAGATAAATGGTTCCACACCATATTTACTGATTAGGTACTTGGTATGCTATTTTTAAAGCTCATCTCTATAAAAATATTTTGAGTAATGACTTTTTGTTTTTCTTTCATTTTTAAAATGTATTTTATTAATTGTGCTATTACAGTTGTCCCCAATTTTCCCACCTTGCCCCCTCTACCCAGTACCCCATTCCTTCCGGCAATCTTTCACCCCTTAGTTCATGTTAATGGGTCATGCATGCACCATATATTTTTTAAAGATCTTATTTATTTATCTTTAAAGGGGAAGGGAAGGAGAGAGGGAGAGAAATATCAATGTATGGTTGCCTCTCCTGTGTCCCCTGCTGGGAACTGGCCTGCAACCCAGGCATGTGCCCTGACTGGGAATTGAACCACAATTCTCCGGTTCATAGGCTCACGCTCAATCCACTGAACTACACCAGCCAGGGCCATATACCATTATTTTTTGGACTGTAAGACTCACCCCACAAATTTGGGAGGAATAATGGTTGTTAATGCTGCTGTTGAGTTGTTTACATTTACATTGGTGAAATATTGTTATTTATGGCATTAAATATTTTACCACATATTTTGCTTCAAAATTTTTTTCCTCCTCTAAAACCTAGGTGCATCTTATGGTCCAAAAAATAAAAGTAACTTTTTTGGCTGCTCCATTTCCTATACTGTTCTTAACATCCCCATCTATTTTTACCCTACCAATTTATACTTTTAATTTATTATTTGTTTTTTAAATATATCTTATTATGCTATTACGGTTGTCCTATTTTCCCCTTTATTCCCCTCTACCACACACACCCCCTCCTACTCACATTCCCCCTCTTTAGTTCATGTGCATGGGTCATACATAATAAGTTCTTTGGCTTCTACATTTCCCATACTATTCTTAACCTCCCCCTATCTATCTTCTGTCTACTATTTATGCTACTTATTTTCTGTACCTTTCCCCCTCTCCCCCCACACTCCCCCTCACTGATAACCCTCTATGTGATCTTCATTTCTGTGAGTCTGTTCCTGTTCTAGTTGTTTGCTTAATTTGTTTTCACTTTAGGTTTGGTTGTTAATAACTGTGAGTTTGTTGTCATTTTACTGTTCATATTTTTACCTTCTTTTTTTAGATAAGTCCCTTTAACATTTCATATAATAAGGGCTTAGTGATAATGAAGACTTTTAACTTGACCTTATCTGGGAAGCACTTTGGGGGCATCTGCCCTTCCATTCTAAATGACAGCTTTGCTGGATAGAGTAATCTTGGATGTAGGTCCTTGCCTTTCATGACTTCAAATACTTCTTTGCAGTCCCTTCTTGCCTGCAAGGTTTCTTTTGAGAAGTCAGCTGATAATCTCAGGAGAGCTCCTTTGTAAGTAACTGTCCCCTTTTCTCGCACTGCTTTTAAGATTCTCTCCTTATCTTTAATCTTGGCTAATGTAATTATGATGTGCCTTGGTGTGTTCCTCCTTGGGTCCAACTTCTTTGGTACTCTCTGAGCTTCCTGGACTGCCTGTAAGTCTATTTCCTTTGCCAGATTGGGAAAATTCTCCTTCATTATTTGTTCAAGTAAGTTTTCAATGTCTTCCTCTTCCTCTTGTCCTTCTAGCACCCCTATGATTTAGATGTTGGGACGTTTAAAGATGTCCTGGAGGTTCCTAAGCCTCTCATTTTTTTGAATTCTTGTTTCTTCATTCTGTTCTTGTCGAATGTTTCTTTCTTCCTTCTGGTCCACAATGCTGATTTGAGTCCCAGTTTCCTTCCTACCACTGTTGATTCCCTGTACATTTTCTTTTATTTCATTTTTCATAGGCTTCATTTTTTTCTCTAATTTGCAACTATATTCAATCAATTCTGTGAGCATCTTGATTATCAGTGTTTTGAACTGTGCATCTGATAGGTTGGCTATCTCTTCATTGCTTAGTTGTATTTTTACTTGAGCTTCGATCTGTTCTTCCACTTGGCCCATTTTTTTTTGTCTCAGTCCACCCCTATTGTAATAGTAAGGGGTGGAACCTTAGGTGTTCACCAGGGTGAGGTAGCCCACGTCACAGCATTGTGACGGTATATGTGGGCAGGGGTCCAAGAGGGAACAATGGTGTTTACTCTGCTCTCTGTTGGTTTTCAGTCACTTCTGCTACCCACAAGCTAAGTGGGCCCTTCTGGTACTGATTCCCAGGTGAGTGATTTTGTATGTTCTAGGACCCTGTGGGTCTCTCCAACAAACTCTCCTGTGAGGCTGGGAGTTTCTCCCACTGTTGCCTCGACCCCCAAATGTTGAACCTTTTCAGTCAGAGGTTTGAGGCTTTCCCCACTGGAAACTCTGGGTGGCGAGGTCTGTCTTGCTCGAGTTGTTCCTCCCAGTTTATCTGCACGCAAATGTGGGACCATCTAGTCCACAATCTGCCACCTTGCTGGATCTGCCAGCCACAGCCTTGCCTTCCCCAGTCCTTCAGCCACTGCCTGTCTCCACCCTCTACTGGATGAATGTTTCTTCTTTAACTCTCTGGTTGTCAAACTTCCATGCAGTTCACTTTTCTGTCAGTTCTGGTTGTTTTCTGTTTTTAAATTTGTTGTCCTTCTTTTGGTTGTGCAAGGAGACACAGTGTGTCTACCTACTCCTCCATCATGGCCGGAAGTCACAAAATCACCAATTTATACTTTTTAATCTCTGCAACTTTTCCTCCATTCTCTCTCTTCCCCCTCCCAAGTGATCTTCCATTTTTTAATTACTGGCAGCCATCTCATCTCATCAGAGGTGTCTGTTTTCACTGAATTACCCTCCCCTCATGCATACTCCCAACACCAACATCCGTCTATCTCTGCCTTCAGGTTATGTCCTACCTTTGACAGCTCCTAAGTTTGTGTTTGTTTTACTTTATTACACAACACATTTCCTGAGTGCCACTATGTTTATGTTGGTCAAGGAAGTTAGTTATAGAAGCAGGCTTTTAATGGAATGAGTTCAACGCTTTATTTACTGTAGAAAAACTACTGTGCCTGTTGGCACTGCCTATCTGCAGTCACAAAGAGTGTCTATAGAACTACAACACATTATCTTTTCTAGAACCCTCAAAGACATGTGAATAGCAGAGCTCTGAAATCCTAACATAGGGACTCTGGCCAGCACAAAATATATTCAGGTTCTTGAGTGATTAATTTTCCACTATAACATATCAATCCAAACCATTCATAATAAATTAAGTTTTGGAAAACAGTCAAAATGTAACTTTAATTAAAATTTAAGGCTCTGTAGTGCATAATGGCACCTCTACTGAAATCAAATAAGGTGTGACAATTTTAAAAGAGGTAAAAAGTATTCTGTTTATAGTGCTAAATGACCTCACTTATGTGCTTTCAAGTATATTCAGTACCTACATATAGTTTTACTTTGGATTCATCAAAATTATGGTACCTGGATAAATATGGTACTTCTCCAGATACTATGTAGACAGGTCATTCTAATTAGAAGTTTTTACAAATGACAGTCTGCTTTTGATTAATTTTGAACACCAATAAAGAGTTAGAATGATATAGAAAACCTTTTAATAACTACTATTACTATGTATATTTTAATAATGAGCAAAACACAATTCAGAAAGGTCACTTAACCTAGGCCTCTGATGTCAAATTCACTGTACTTTCTTCTGTCCCAGGAGGTCAGCAAACTACCAACTGCTGGGCAAATCCAGCCTACTGTCTCTTTTGCACTTGCTGGGAGCTAAGAACGGGTTCTATATTGTTAAGTGATTTAAAAAAATCAGAAGAATGCTCATGAATATCATATAAAATTAGAGTTTCAGTGTCCATAAATAAAGTTTTATTGGAACAAAGCTACACTCTTAAATGAACTGGCTATGGCTAGTGTCATGATACAAAGACAGACTTGAGTAGGTGTCACAGAGACAACTACTTAGGCTGTCCTTTAGGCCTACAAGCCTATAGTGATTTATGGTCTTGCTCTTTACAAAAAAAGTTTACCAAACACTATTCTGTACTATTTGTCAAGACAGGAGCATAATCTTAAGACTTCTTTAGAAGTCAGATATATGTTGCAATTCGTCACATTACTTTGGCAAAAACCCTGATGTCCTCACTCTGTGTTTTTTCAGTGCCTAACAAGTAGAAACACTTAATGTTTGTTGAATGAGTAAATAAATGAATGAAAAATACTCATGTAGTACGTGAGTGGTTGGTTCATGTATCTTCACAGCCCTTACATTTCTTGACTGCTTAAGAATATGAAGGCCATGAAAGGGTAACAGCATTGAGATACGGAGTTGGCATAAGATTACAATCTATGTATTTTTATCAAAAAAGAGAGAACTATTTCTACATTCTCATTTACCAAAACACGTATTTTCCTTCATTTTAAGGGAAATATACTAAATAGGTCTCCTGCATAATTGTAAGAAGTTTTAAGTTCATGCTAATCTTGGGTGTTCAACAATCAATACACTTTGCCTAAGGAATATTAGAACCTGTATCTTGTAGTTATTTTAACAGCTACACAGTATAAAACAGTATCTGAAAAGATTAAGTATATAGCTCTTACTCCATTAAAAAAAAAACTGTAACAGAAATAGGTATTCCTTACTCCAACTAAAATGTCACTAATTTCAAGTAATATAAGAATTTTAACGTTAATTGGGGCTCAATGCTAAGGTCCCTTTAGCGTAGGTGATTCTGTTTTGTTTTTATTTTAGTTGAGTAAATTTGGTCTTGTTTTTCTTTATTAATTTACACCAAAAATTAAGTTACACATGTCAAACTCCTAATTTCATATGGAAAGGAAACTTCCTAGGGAGTTAAAATTGACTATTTTTTTCATCACCTTAAAGCCAGGGGCCCTGGCTGGTATGTCTCAGTGGACTGAGTACCAGCCTGCAAACCAAAGGGTTGCTGGTTCGATTTCCAGTCAGGGCACATACCTGGGTTGCGGGCCAGGTCTGTTGGGGGGCGGGGGGGGGGGGGCNTGTTGGGGGGCGGGGGGGGGGGCATGGAGGAGGGCAAGAGGCAACCACACATTGATGTTCCTTTCCCCCTCTTTCTCTAAAAATAAATAAATAAAATCCTTAAAAGGAAAAGGATGAGACAATGATGGGTAGCAAAAAATATGTCGCCTTGCTTAAAATGCTGGGCCATTGACTTAGAACAAAGTGAACAAGGATAAGCCAGCTTGATGATGGTCCTTGGTTATCCTAACTCCCTGATTTTAACCCAATTTTTATCCCTTCTTTTTTTCAACTCCCATATGAATACTGAATGCAACTGCCTTAACAGTTTTTTATTAGATACAATAACTAAAACTACCCTCAGAGTAAATGTATTAAAAGTGGGTTTTTTTTGGTTAAAATCATTACTGTTTTTAGCGTTAAGTATAACAAATTAGGAAAGATAAACTCCAGTGAATCAATTGCTTATATTTCAGGATGTATTTTCCCCTGGAAACAATGTTATATCCAGTGGTTAGGTTTCCAGGCTAATCAGTAAATGCCTATTGACTACACCTGTCATATTGGTAGTACTTTGGATCTTACCTGGGTTTCTTACTGTGTTTCTACGGAAAACTCTGTTGTTCTAATTTACAAATAGCAGAATGACATCTTCCCACAATTTAAAACCTTTGTAAGACTAGAAACTCATCTACAGTTGTAGTATTTACTATAGGGGCTACAAGGAGAAAGGCCTGTGGAAGGATAGCAGTCCCAGGGGTTCTCTGCTTCCTTTACCATTATTTTTGCCTTAACACAGGAAACCAAAATGAATGATGGTAATGAGCATTCATGTTATTTATCCTCATAAATCACTTTACTACAAAAAAATTACCAGAAAGTGAGAATGTTTTTCCAATGTCCTAGTCAAGAGACAGTATTTAACTGAAAATGTTTCTAGACAGTGTTTTATGCCACAGATACTGGTAATATTGAATGAATCAATGTTCATTGAATTCATGAATGACTAGTTGGCAAAAAGAAGAAGTCAAAATTTGCTGGGAAATTCAGAAAAGTACATTCTGGAATTAGGAAATAAAGGTCATCTAATTAACAATAGATTTATATAGATAAAAGAAGTAGCTAGCAAGTTCAAAACTGTTCAATGAGAACTTCAATTTGTTTCTCAACTTATTATAGATAAAATTTTGCATTTCTAATGTACAAAGTAGAAAATATCTGAATTTGAAATCGCTCCTTTTAATCTCTCAAATAATCTGGTCATATTAAGTTTCATTAACTTTACATTTTCTAAGAGTCATTTATATAAAAGAAAAGCAGGTATAATGTAGGCGATACAGTGTTTATACCTGTAAAACGAGCCAGGCTTTGAAACTCAGGTTTCAAAGTCTGACACTTATTGGTATTCTGACCTTAAGCAAGTAACTCAAGTTTTCTGGAGCCCTACTTTCTTCACCCACAAAATGTAATTCCTCATAGGTTTATAACAACGAGTAAATGGGACACATCACTAGAGCTTAAATATTTAGCATAGTCTATGCCACACAGGCAGTAGGGAAGCTACTATTGTTGATATTATAGAATGCATTTCAAAACTAAGAGTTACAGTCCCAGAGAATTACAGTCATTCCACAAAATCTAGCTCTAGTTATCCGTGAGGTAAATCTGACATATTTCCATTATTGGCAAAGAGAGATTTTGTTTCTTTGACTAGTTCCATCTTTGCAATTGAGGAAGATGTAAGAATAAAATCTGTATCTAGAAATGAAAATGTATACTTCTCTTACAAGTAGCTATTAAAGAGTACTCAAAAATATGTATTTTATACTTGTTAAGAAATCTCTGGGGCAATAATATGGCCCTAAATCAGCCATCTTTATACTGTCATACTTATGCATATAGATGCTTAATACATTCTTTATGAAACAAAGTTAAATGCCTATCATTTCTTATTAAAAGCTTTCAGCAGCAAAACGCAAGGTATTTCAATCCATCACTGAATATCCTGTAATATTAATGTGTCCCTCAGGAGGAAGGCAATATCCTGGCCCATAGACCAATGAATGGCTCACTTCTGGTGGATCTAAAAAGTAAGGCTAGCTAAGGGGTGGTAGCCCAGGCCTACCAACAACAAGGATGCCCCAGCTGGCTTGAGAGACTTCCAAAGGAAAGGAGTTGGGGGGGGGGGTGGGGAAGGAAAGGAGGAGATGAAAGAGGAAATGGTTTTTAGCCAGAATTCTATGGGGAAATGAACCTTAGGAGATGACCTACAGAAAATCTTGGAAATTTGAAGGTATTCCCTTAACTACTCTGAAACAGCCATCCTGAAAGAACACTAGCAGATTCCAATGAGGTAAAGTGCGTGTTCATATCAAAGCAATAGCCATTTTACATTTTAGAAGAACTGAGACCTAAGGCCATTGTGCTGACTCTCTTAGACGACTAGCATTCTTGCTCCCTATCAGAACTCTGTCCAAAATGTGGTATAACACTTAACTGAAACCCTGCCATGGTCACAAAGATGACAAAATAGTCCTCCCTACTGAACTTCTGAAAGTGTTCCTTCTAGATAAAGAGAAAAATAAATCAAGGAAAAAAGACATTATAAGACATTTTGGAAAATGAGAAACATTAGGTTATATTGTATCCAGTGTAAATACACTATTAATATATATATATGTGCAATATATTTTTAAATCAAAATCCTATCTTGCTAAAAATAAAATTTCCATTAACCAGATCCTGAATAAGAGGGGGAACCTGTAGGGGAACAATATATGTAAACTGTTAATTCTAATTTGGGCAAAGTGCAATAAATGCAGTACACTTGGATAGCATGGCAGTGCTAGGAATACAGGGAGAAGAGAGTCTGAAGATTAGGAAAGACCTTAGACAAATAATAGGATGCTCAACATCATTAGCCATCAGAGAGATGCAAATCAAAACCACAATGAGATACCACTTCACACCTGTGAGAATGGCCATCATTAAACAAACAAACAAGTGCTGGCAATGATAGGGAGAAAAGGGAACCCTAGTAGTACACTATTGGTAGGAATGCAGACTGGTGCAGCCACTGTGGAAAAGAGTATGGAATTTCCTCAAAAACTCAAAATGGAACTGCCTTTTGACCCAGTAATTCCACTGGTCTAAAAATCTTGAAATGTCAATTTAGAAGAACCTACACACCCCTACATTCATAGCAGCATTATTTACAATAGCCAAGTGCTGGAAGCAACCTAAGTGCCCATGAGTAAATGAATGGATCAAAAAAACTGTGGAACATTTACAAAATGGAATACTATGCAGGAGGAAGACAGAACTTCTACCCTTCATGATAGCACTGATGGAACTGGAAAATATTCCCGTGTGCTAAGTGAAATAAGCCAGGTGAAAGACAAATATCACATGATCTCACCTATAAGAGGAACCTAATGAACAAAACAAACAAGTAAAATAGAATCAGAGGCAAGGAAACAAGGAACAGAGTGACAGGGACCAGAGGGGAGGGGTAGAAGGGGAAGGGGAAGGGACTAGTCAAGTAACATGTATAAATGACCCTTGGACATGGACAATGGGGTGGGGATTGACTGTGACTGGGCTGGGTGGAGAAGAGCAAAGAGGAAAATTATGACAACTATAATAGAATGACAAAAAGTATATATATAAAAAAAACTTTCTGGAAATGTCACAGGAGTTTTAAATAATTTATATCTTCCACTCACTGCTAAGGAGAAACTCTGGCTCAGCAATTCTCAAATACTTTGGTTTTGAAACTCCTTCACACTCTTCAAAATTATCAAAGACCCAAAAGAGCTTTTGTTTATGTGTTGGTTACAACTGTCAACATTTACTGTATTAGAAATTAAAACGGAGAAAATTTTAAATGATTGACTTGTTTATAACCCCTTACATATTAACATGAGTCACATATTTTTATAAGAATTTTCCAAATAAAAAAATGAAGAGTGACATTTACATTTTTGCAAATCTCTTTAATACAAATGATAGCCAAATTTCATATTTGCTTCTGCATTCAATCTCTTGTAATATACTTTGACCAAAGTTAGGAAAATATGGCCTCACACAGATAATGTAGTTGAAAAATATAAAAGATAGTTGTAAATATTCTTCTTTGACATCACACCAAAACTTGACAAGTAGAGCTTCTTAAAAGTTAGTTGCAAAGTAGAATCTGAAACTTTAATCAGTGAACTTAACTTCCCATAGTTTTATGAAAATTTGTCTTGTACTTTGAGTGGATCTTTTCTTCATGTATGTTTTTGATAAAAATGTGTAAAGTGATCCTGAAAATTAAAGAAAAGTAACAATATTATTTTGTGATAAAAAAAATCAGATGGCAAAGATCATGCCCATTGTGCTTAACTGATTGGTTCTTAGCTGAAAAAGGAAGGCGAGTAGCAATGGCTTTACATTGGTCACTTGGAAGACACTGGTTCATTGACTTATGCAGATCTTCCAAATGATGCCAAATTTTGTTACATATTAAAATACTATATCCATTAATATCACCCAAGAAGAATGACTTTGTGAACTGGGAAGCTTTCAGACTAATGATGGCAAACACACATTTTCCAAAATTCTAGTATTTCCTTTAAAGTTTGATTTTTTCCCACTAGTAATGAATACTGTCAGGTTTTTTCCTTGGAATTTTAGGGCCACAGCCATTTTTAAGAAATTTTTAACCAAATAACCAAAGTTTGTCTGACAGGTGTTCTTTTAAATAAAAATGGGGTTACCATTTTATTTTAAATTAACATAAAATTAACTTTTTCATGTAGCTCTGTATATTTTCACATATTTGTCTACCTACCTTTATAGTCAAGACACAGCAGTTCTATCACCCCCAAACTCCCCTAATGCTGCCTCTTATTAGTCAAAACTTCGCCCCACTGCAGCCCCTGGCAAACACTGATCTCTGTCCCTTCAGAGTTACTTCTTCCAGAATGTCACCTACATAAAATCATGGGGGATGTAACATCTAGAAACTGGCTTATTTCAGTGTAATGTCTTTGCAGACTCATACGCATTGCTTTTTATGACTAAGCAGTATCCATTATATGGATGTACCACAGTTCGTTTTACATTCACTTGTTAAAGGGTATTTGGGTTTCCAGTTTGGGGCAATTTTGAATAAAGCTGCTATAAATGTAGTTTTTTAAATGGTGTTACATTTCAGAAGTGACTAGTTTAGCTTGTAACTAAAAGAATTGCACATATTCCTTACCTAGAGACAATGAATGTGCTGTGCATAAGTGTTTTACATACTTCTGATTTTGTCATACGGGATATTTTAAGATAGACATTCAAGGTCAAGATTTAAAAAATTTAAATTTTTACTGCTTCAAGGACACTGTTTTTTTAGTCTTTTTTTATTTTTAAAGAATTTATTTGTTTATTTATTAGAGAGGGAAAGGGAGGGAGAAAGAATTGGAAAGAAATATCAATGTATGGTTGCCTCTCATGCATCCCCTGCTGGGAACTAGCCTGCAGCCCAGGCATGTGCCCTGACTGGGAATCGAACCAGAGATCCTTTGTTTTGCAGTCCAGTGCTCAATCCACTGTGCCACACCAGCCAGGCCTGAGGATACTCTTAAATGAAACGCATTTTTTTCCCCTTGAATAGATGGCAGTGAATACAATTACTGTTTGGTGATACTACCCTGACTTACATACACTAAGGGGCCAGCACAGCTTTTACCTCAGTGCTGTTGCACACAGTGAAAAAAGGCAATAAAATCTTAGTATGGCCATAAAAATAGTTTTGAACCCTCAATCTCCAAAGGGTCTTGGACACCACCAGGATATGAAGGTCGTATTAGACAAGTGCTGTTTTACCTGAAGGAATTAACCAAAACAACTGTTACAGAAATAATAAAAACAGCCAGCTAACTCCTTTCCTTTCCTTCCAGGTGCTCTGCAATAATGTGTCAAAGAGTAGCTAAAATTCATATTTCCAACCAATATTACCTGCAGAGTTTTGGGTACCTATAGGCATTCCCAAGATGCTGAAGCTAGAATGTGGATATTCCCTGACAACCTGTATACTGAGGGAGACAACTAAAATACTGCTTTATTTATTATAGAAGCAGTAATGAGAATTAAACAGATAGCTTACTAGTTGTATGACAAAGGCCATGCCACTTAAATGTTTTCAGTTCCTGAGAATCAACTGAGATAATGTGAATACACTCTAAAATTTGTGGTGATCTAGACAAACATAACCCAATCCCTTCAAAAGGGAAAAAAGAGAGAGATGAAGAGATGGGGGAAAGATCAAGAGACTTTTACTTCCATAACTCTTATCCCAAGTTAAAATCAATTTTGTTTTGCTTTACCCTAGATTTGCCCCCCAACTTCTAAAAACACAATCATCCTAACTTTTAGTCTTTTCAAAGCTAGTACCAGTTTCCCTCATCTGACGAAGTGTCCAAAATGCAATTTTATTATTTGAAAAATCAAAAGCTACCCACTGGATTACTATTTAAGGCAGGGGGAGGGGAGGCAACTGGATACAAATATATATATACGCAAATTTTAAAATGTTAATCATTCTAACTAAAAGCTTATCTTTACCTCCCATTTATAGGCAATAATTAAATGGGACAAAAATATAAAGAAAAACCCAATTATTCAGTTATGTATTCAAATATATTGCCATAACACAAAAAAACTAAGGTATGAGGAAAATGAAAAAATAAATAGGCTTGTCTTTTTCTTGTATTTATAGTTGTACTCTATGGTTTACAAAGTATTTTAACATGTGTTATTTCTCTCAAGCTATGCAGCTACCTGTAAGGTAAGCGGGAATCACCTACATTTGACAGAGAAAACTAGGTTTCGAGGTGGTTAACTAACTTGCCCACAATTTTATAAAGGACCTATCAAAGACCTAACTGTGGGCACATTTTGTGGATCCCAGAACCACTACATTAGCCATTAAGTTTTAGCAATTTATTTGGGCGGGGGGTGGGGGTGCCCATGGGAAGTGTAGCAGAATCCCTTTTACAAATAAAATCTTATACTGAACCTGAAATATGAAGCACATAAACATACAAAACAATTATATTTATTGGTCTTTGTCACAAAACAACTACTGATAACAATAAGTTTGTGTTCTCAAATGTAAAAATTAACATAAGTAGATATATACAGAAACAAAATTTTAATTAAAGGCCACTGCCTTCATAATAAATAACAATTTTTCTCAAAAATGTCATATTGCCCCGGCTGGTGTGGCTCAGTGGACTAAGTGCCAGCCTGCAAACCAAAGCGTCACCAGTTCAATTCCCAGTCAGGAAACGTGCCTGGGTTGGAGGCCCGGTCCCCAGTAGGGGGCGCAGGAGAGGCAACCACACATTGATGTTTCTCTCCTGTCTCCCGCCCTTCCCCTCTTTCTAAGAATAAATAAAACCTTTTTTAAAAAGTCGTATTAACAAAAACCTTCAAATATATCTAACAAAGGTAGAAGAACAAGGTTTACTTCAACTCCTGTACAAAAATCTCTACAAAGATAATTTTTTAAACAATGTTAAAATCGGATCCAACGGAAAAATTTAATCCAATTCAAGCATTTTTGAACACAAGCAGTTTAGGGGCCCATAAAAAGCTGTTTGAAAACCACTGTATAGTAAGTTGCTATCATAAATTCACCGCTTAATCTCTGCTTTGTTCACTTAGATAAAACAAAGTAAAAAACTGCTTTTCACAATCAAAATTATGTATGTAAGAAACCTGATTAAATAAGGCAGAGTACAGCCACAGTCAAAGCAGTTCCATTCTGTTGGCCGAACCATACTGAATTGCTATTAACTGACAATTGTGACTAGAAAAATGAGGTTCATACAGTTTAATCCAATATTTCCCACTTTATTTTCAGTCTCTTCACTTACAAAACCATCAAAAGTTGTCAAAATAAGTGACTATATATGCAAAGTGGAAAAGTACAACCAAGAAATATATACCACTGAAACTACTAAATGTACTCAGAATTTTTAAATGTTAAATTCTCTATAGTGCAGAATTTTATTCACTCTAAAGCACCAAATACTTAATAAAAGTCCATTGTAATGTGCCACCTTTTATTTGTTGGAAAATGAGTGAATTGATAGTTACCTACCTTTCTTAATGCAGTTTGGCACTCCACTTTAAAATTTATCTAGTTGTCCCTGGAATTTCTTCAAGTAAAATATATTACACTTCCAAGCTCATTAACTTTTCCAAAATAAATATAGGCATTCCCTCTTTTATTAGAAACTTTATTGCATTATTTCCTTGATGATAGAACAAGTTAGACATAGTAGGAGTTATAGATTCGTGGACAGTTTTGTTTTCTTCTGTGGTTTACTTCTCCATTCTTTTTACTGACCTAAAATTACCAAATTAGATATATTCCATATCTGAAGAAACTCTTTACTTTGGAGGACACTGAATCAAAATTATAAAGGAACTTCTAAAAGTAAGTGCGACTCTCTTACAATATAAAATTCTATTTTTAGATACTGGGTTAAACTAAATTATTTCATGTGAAGGTGAACCCACTTCTTTTTGAAGATCCCTACACTCTCTCCTACCCTCCCCAAATTCAACACATTGTAACAAATTAAGCCACTGAGAGAAAAAAGACATCATGCTACATATAAAGGTGGATCTTCCCTCATCATTAATGAGGATTAGAACAGCAAAGAGTAATTCACACGGGGTGTGCATGAGTTTTATTCTCCATTATTAACTACACTGAACAAAAATTTAAAGTGCTATGACTCACTTAGTTGTAAGTGAGTTATAAGTCATATTTATCTCAGGATAAATTCAGAGAATCATTTAGAAAGCTGTAGATAAATTTTACTTAGAATTATACACTTTATATCAGTAAGAAAACCATCTCTTATTAGAAATAAATTCTTACATGCTATTTTTAGGATGAAGAATTTAAAATGCTAAACACTTGATATCTTTTAAGAGCATTTAAGACTAGCACTCTTTAACAAGCTACAAATGTTGCCAAGTCATGTCATAACTGGCTCAAACAATCCCATTTCCATCCACAGCTATTTCATGCTACTGCATGAATCAATATTAAATACCCCTTGGAATTACTACAAACTGGAATATTGGCAGAGGTATGAACAGCAATGACAAAATGTGAAAATGATAAATATTCATTTTCCATATACCTCTTCATTAATAATGCTTAGAAAGGAAGATTTTCTTTCTGAGTAAATGTAGATTCTTATAAGCCAAGATGAAAATATAAAGAATGCTAGCAGAGTATGATGGATCCATAACCATGGTTCTCTCAAAAGAAAAATAAAATAAAATATATTATAAAGTCTATAGCACCTCCAAACGTTTTATTAGCTTACCAATATGCCAGTCACTTAAAAAAAATCAAACTCAATATAGTTCTTTTTCCCTGATCCAGTTAAAAGAAATAACTAGCTGTTATTTTAATCAGGCTTGAGTTAAAACAAATGTGTAACAAACAACACTTTTTTTCATGTTAAAGACATAACCTATCACTGTTAAAGTTAGAGAATAATCATTCTCTAAAAAGCTTATTTCAGATGCCTCCGGCCCTGAAGTGAAAGAGTTAACATTCGACTAAGCTGATCTGCACTTCTGATCCATTACATTTCTCACAAGCTGCTCTACAATGGGCTGAACAAGTATCAACTGTAATTTGATTCCAGAGTTGATGTAAAAAAATAACTGCACATACTCAACAAGAACATTTAATACAAATGTTTCAAGAAAAACATACTAAATGAGCGCAATTTAAGGCATATATAATTTGATGTTAACATCAAATCTGCAATCCCTTTTCTTTTCTTTATGCTCTCGAATAAAATAGGAAAGAAAAAAAAGCAGCAGCCCTACTGCAGGGAAAAGAGGTTTGAAAAACAACTTTGATTGGCACTTGGCCTGACCCACAGAGGAAGAAAAACAGTTTTTGGACAAAGAGCGCAAATATTTGAGCTTGCTTACTTAGATGCTTTCTTTCTTTCTTAATAAATAAAGAACAATCCCAGCTGAACTGTATTTAGAGAAATTGACTAAAAAACGGTGCCCTATTCAGCTTAGTCTATCAGTCCCAACGCATTTGCATAGCTCAGCAATTTTAATTCATTTGTACTGGACAAACAGAAGCGCCTCAACTAATGTTTCCACTTAATGAAATGTAAAAATAGTTTGGAAAGGAATAATTTGATTATAATATTGTCCAGCGCCCAGTGTTAAAGTCTGATTAAAAGCTTTTCTCAGTCTAAAGCGACATTCCCCCTGCCCCCTCCGCACCGCGCCCCCCCCCCCCCGCCGCCGTTAACGGAACGATTAAGCCAAGTAAGTTAACCAATACTGAAGTAAACTTTCTATCAGTCACTCTAGGAAGCAATAAGCTAATGGTGCGTCTGATTTTTCTGGACAAACGGGGCGGAGGGCAGGGGTTACTAAAAAGGGATAACTCACGTCTACCTCAGTCTCCTCCTCCCCCAGTCCCAGTCCGAGGAACTATAAGGTCGAATAGCATTTCCCCATGGGCTTAAAGTTCTAGCTACTCTACCAGTACCTTCCATGACTAAGCTATAGACATAGACGACCATCAAAAGAATGTAAAAAGGGGGTGTTGGGAGAAAGCGCACAAGGAAGGCAGAAGCAACCAAGTAAACAAAAACACCCGCAAGAGATAGGCACAGGGAAAAGGGAGCCAGGTTCCTCGAGTCCAGACCCAGGCTGTTCTGATTTCGCACCAACCTCCACCAACAGCACCAAGAAAGGGGTCGAACAGGTCCCGCGCTCCTCCCTTACAAAACATAAATCCCCAACCCCTCAGGACTAGCGTCTGTCCCCGCAGAGATGAAAGCACCAGCAGCCGTTTAAACCTGCACCCTCAACCCACGCCCCCTTTTTCGGTCTCGGCGTAGGGAAGGTGCCCCGGGATCCCTTTGAACCTCGCCCAAAGGTGCGCCTGGGGACTGAGCACCCCCAATCCTGGCAGGCAGGAAGCGCCCCTCTCTAGCCGGACCTCAGGCCGAGCCCGTACCTTCCGCAACACTTTCCGGCAGTTGGTACAGAGCAGGTAGTTGGCGGCGGCCGATGGGCTGCTGCCGCCCCGGTTCATCGTGGCTGCGGGCACCGAGGGCGGGCCGGGACCGGGCTGTCACTGAGGCCGCTCTCGCCGCTGTGGAGCCGGACCGATCCCGCGCCGCCGGTAGCGCTTCAGACTCAACCTCCACCGGCGGGATATCGGGATAGGAGACGATGACCTGAGAGCAAGCGGCGCTGTCCCAGGGGGCTACTACCGCGGCGGCTGCCGAAGCGACGGCGGAGACGGCGGCGGCTGCTCCTCACCGTCCCGTTGTTCTACCCGCCTCCATCCTCCAGACCCCCGCCCCCGCCTGGCTAGGACGAGCAGCCGCCACCGCTGCCTCCGCCGCCGCTGCAGCGCCTCAGTGCGGCCCCGCCCCCGCCGCCCCACCACCTTCACCACCTCCACACTCAGTACCGCCCCCTCCCGCCTACCGGACAGCTCCGGCCACGCCCCCGGGGCTCTAGCTCGCTACCAATGAGCTACTGGAGCTAGGTTGGGAGCTGCGCCGGCCAATCACAGAGGCACAGGATGCCTTGAATCTCCGGGCAAGTTAAGTTTATCTCGGAGGCTGAACTAAAGGGAGATGGCGGGTTAGTTAGGTAGTAGGATGGAAGGGAATACAGTTTGCGCTGCTCCGCCAATAGGAGGAAGAGGGTGTGTCGTATGCAAATTACAGGGAAGCTCAGCCCTTCCCGAAGGCAAGCCGCTCCCCCTCTCTAGGTCCCTGCAGAAATGGTGAGAGAGTGAGAATAATAGCTGGGAGCTAGAGCTCGCTGGTGGATCTAAAACTGAAGTAAATATTTCCTGACTTGTTGAGAAAGGTTGGGAAAGTGGCAGAGGGGCTGGGGATGGGGAACTAAAATGTTCATACCATCACATCAGTGGTTAGGGTTTCTCTCAGCCTGTATGTTAGCTTAGCTGTAAAGAAGACTGCAGTCACGTAGGGCTTTGCGTCCAGGGAGTTCTGAGAACTTTACGCATCATTTGTCGTGAGCTTCGTATTGCAAAAGACCAATCACCTGAGGTTTGGGCGGAGAGTAGGGGATGTTTGAGGCATATTTACACCTTTAATCAGGGGGGTAAAGACACAAAACCTCTGGTGTCGCGGTTTCTTATCTGAAGCCCTTTTCACAGTCCTCTCAGTAATGCAAGTTCCTTTATTTGACTAGCACTAAAGGGCCAAAGAGACAGGTTTGTTTTCTCACCCAAAAGTCCTTCCTGAGGCAGCTGGTCAGATACACGCAGAATGTAGAGTGCTGCTTGAAAAGGAATGTTCAGAGAACAAATTGCCTTTTAAAACTATTGGGCTGGACTGGCCTCTTCCAAAGCTAAAAAATGGTGAGTCAGGATTTTTGCATTCACGCTTTAGAGAGATGTAATTGGGGAAGGCTCTGGCCGACAGAAAAGGAAGGAGACAAGGCCGGGAAGTGGTGCCTGTTCTCCCTAGGGGGCCAGCAACGCACGTGCGGGTCGAATGCGGGTTCCTGACGCGGGACGCCGGGAAACCAGCTCCCCAGTGAGAACAAAGGCAGGCGCCGAGAAAGAGCCTGATTGGTGCTTGGTCCTCACCGGTGTTCTGCAGGCCGGTAGATGACTTGCTTCACCCACTGACGCAGAGCTCCGTGCTCATCGGAGCCCCAACTCCCGGCCGGGCCTTGGCTGTGACCACGGAGGAGTGTGCATTATGACATCACCTGTTTTCGCGTTTTAGAACACAATCAGTATTCTTGGCTTTTGTTTGAAAGGTTTCTAGTGTACGCAGATTTGTAAAGGCCTGCAGTTCGCAGAATGAATCTTTGATGATTTAAAGCAACGGTATCACTGGTTTGCATTTTTTTTTTCTTTTTAATTTAAAAAACTACCCGGTTCACTTTGGGATTCATTGTGGTGTTGTGATGCAAAATCAGAGTGCTACGGGGGGAGGAGCTAGCAAGTTTAGGACATCAAAGCTAACAAACTGGTTAAAACTGCCAATCTCATTTTTTTCAACAGCTGCCACCTCTTTATTCCTCCTTTATCCCTTTCAGAGATCACCAGGCATAAACCAAGTCTACACGAGGAACAAAGGAAATTGAAATCTGCCAGCGTTGGGTTTAAATAGATTAAAATAGACTGGAAAACCCCCAAAGGGTCTAAGATATGTGGTTGGGTAAATGTGTTGATCCTTTAAACTAGTCATAGCTGAAGGTCGCTTAATGCTATGTAGACTGGAATAGCAATGGTGTGGACAAGGTCCTTAAAATACAGGTAGGAGAAACTGTAAAAGCAAGAAAGTTTAGCAAAGGGAGAAATTACCACATACTCTTAAATGTAAAGAACCAAGAAATTCAGGAAGAAAGTTAGCAAGGCCCAGTTTTCCTAGAACTGTTTCAGTTTCACATATGTATCTCCAGTTAGTGGTAAATTTCTTGGACTATATTCCAAACTGGTTCTGTCTTGTAAAGCTGATTTTTTGTGAATACATTTTAAAGGAAAGAAGAAATTGAAGGATGAAGTGAATTTTTGTGCAAAAGTTGAAATTTCTCAAATCATATTTTTAACTTCAAATTGTTTTATTCTTTTCATAATGTTTCTTTTTACTTAATAGATAAAACATATAACAGTGGAGCCCTTTAAGTTCTTCAATAACTAAATACCCTAGAAAGAGTGGTCAAGAGAGTTCATTCCTATCCAATTAGATCCTCTAACAAAGGTTACTAAAAGGAAGTTTTAAAGGCATATCTTAATTGATATACGAGTATGGTCAGTACCCATATATGACCTAATGATGTTTCTCTCCATCAAACTCCCCCAAGTTTTGATAACATGAATTTTTTATTATGTCATTTATTGGCAGTTAACTGTGTGACACTTCTTATACTGAACTGTTCCATATGTGTTTATGTTGCACTGAGATTTTCAATCAGGTAACTCATTCGCAATACACAGCAACAACCCTTTCTCCTGGTTCTCACACCCTCAGGCCTATCATACTTGTTCTCTACTATCAGGGTAATTTTCAGCTCTTGGATCCTTTCTCTCTCTTCCATTCCTTACCTGGTCTTCCTTCTTTGAATGGGATTTAGAGAATAAGTGACTTGCAAATAAATCCTGGATCACACTTGTCAAACCAACTCAAAGAGTCTGGAGGCTTTGCTAGAAATAATTGATATTTATTCAAAGGTCTTCCGGTTTACAAACTGGAAACAACAACTAAGCAATAGCCAGAGTTTTTCAAAGAAGAAAGAAAAGCTGAGGGTTCTTATATTAAAAAGTACATTCTTGAGAAGAATCAGTCCTGCAATCTTAGCCTCTGGATTGGTGCAAAGTAGTAATCTTTTATAATCATATAAAGGATTTCCATTTATAATGGTAATTGTAAATGATGGTCTAGATGATGGACTGGATACATGAGCATTCTTTCCTTAGTCTTTCAGGGGATAACCAGAGGGTTATCTGGATGTGTGATATATATCCAGGTATGATGCAGGACTTGCAAGTTCAAAAATGTTTAAGTGCCCAGGCTAGTGAGAACTAGAATACAATTGTTTTCTCATACCTCAACCTACTTGATTTTACTAATTTAGCAATTTGACTATATACTCCCTTTTAGTTCTTCACTCTATTCTTCATTTCCCCCATTTTGAGCATAAATTTTCTCTCAGGAAACATCATAGATAAAACAAGATTTTAAAGTCACTTGATGTCAAGGTGGTAATGGTTTCCTTGGGTTTATCATGGCCCTTGGAGGGGGGGTATGGATTAGAAACATGCTTGCTACATATGAATTTATAGTCTGCTCAATAGTTGTGTTAATTTTTAGACTGAAATATGAGGAAAGGACCAAATGAGATATTACTGTTATATATCAGTTTTGGAAACCAGCTCAGTCTTGAGAATAGGTCAGTTCAATTAAACAGTTGCCTCTCATGTCAGAAGTCAAATATGCAGATGGCTCAAAATAGGTCTAGTTTCAATAAACTTAGCCTTCTATTTACATAGGAGCAGCATAAGTAATAATTAACCTTATGAGCTCTATTAAATCTGCTTTGCTGGAATTTCCACAAGGACTCTTCAAATTAAATTTTGAAAGGTCTCTTGAGGCCAGAAAAGCCAGGGCAAAGATTTACCATCATACTCTGCCTGCAATACCTATAGAGTTGGATGAGTTCCTTTCTTCTCAATATCCCCAAAATATCTTAAGATTCCTGCACCTGCCAGGAACTGACCTGCTTTACTCACCTGGTAAGGCTTCTGGGAATCTTGTAAGCAACATACCAGGTTGATATTTCCAAGGGTTTTATTGGCTTCCACAAGACAGCTGTAGTTCTCAGATATGACAGTCTGGTCATATCTGAGTCTATACATATCTTTTTCAAAAATGACATTTCAGTCAAAGCCTTGGTAATATAACCAGTTTCCAATTATGTCCTGTTACAGGGAGAACAGATTCTTATTGAACTTACATGAATAACAATATTACCATAAAAAGATGAAGACTCACAGTTTCTGAATTCTGGAGGTATTAAGTAGGGAGAAAAAGATAAATGTTTCAGTTCTGCTCACAAAGTTCAGTATGTCAAATTGCTCAAGTCAGAGGTAGCTTAAGAGAAAAGGTTTCCTTGTATCTAGAAAACAGAAGATTAAAGAACCAGTTGTATTTCAAACAGAAAGTCATAAAAATTATAATCACTCTCATCAGTTCATTCAGTCCCATGTTATTAATTCTTGTTGATCTTAATCTTTTTGTTAACAGTTATATGAATCCAATTTTTCCATTAGTTCTCTCGTGACCTTGCCTGATGATTAAGGGTGATAGGGTCAGTGATAATTCCAGGAAGTTTGCAAGGCTTTCCATCAAGGCTTGTATGATTTTCTCAGTGAAATGGGTGCCTTGAACACTAGGAATTGTGGAAGGTATACCCCAAGTGGGAAACACATTTTCCAATAATTTTTTGCCACTGTGAGGGCATCGGCCTTGCAGCAGAGGAAGGCTTCAAACCATCTGGAAAACATACATGCAGTAACAATAACATACTGAGCACCCACACTGAGTGGCAGTTGAATGGTCCAGCTTAAATGCACAATGCTGAATGAAGGAATGGGAAAACCCGAGATGGGGTATGCCCCGGAGCTCATCGGAACCAGGCGGTTGGCTTGGGTTTCCCATAGCTCTGACCATTCATTTAATTTACAGCCATTGTTTTCCCACCTTAGTTTCTCTGATTTAGGAACAGGCTGTTACCATGCTTCAAGGGCATCAAAGTGGCAAAAGTCTGGCACTGAGGGGTCATTTTTGCAAAAGTAGAATAAATTTCATCCACATGTGCTACAACCTTTATAGATTTTGTTCCTCCATCCTTGCGTGAAAGTTAGCTAGGGCATTTCCTTGATACTCAGGTTCAGTCCTTTTAGGATGAGCCTCAATTTTGACACAAACATCTTCTTCCAAGACATATTAGACTTCCAGAAATTTCACACAAGTTCTGGAACATTATAACATACACTACGCAGATACAATAGAAAAGATGGCTTAATGTTTTTACCTTTAAAATCTGTTTTAAAGATGGCTAAAAGATAGTTTAGTTGACTAAATAGAATCATGTTATTGTGAGATAATACTTAATGATCTATTTGACCAAAGTAACAATAAAAGATTTTAAAGATAAATATAGAATGTTAGCTCTTACCATTGAGAAGATTAAGTTTTTTTAACTAATCAAAGACCTGATTAAGGTGACATAAAACAAAATTATTTTGATAAAACATAGAAACTTTGCTTTCTTGGCAGAAAACTTTTTACAATATCTTATCAGGAGCATACCAATAGTTCAAGAAAATTTTATCTTTTTAGCAGGTGAAAGAATATTATTTTAGTACACTATTGATATTACATCTTATTTTTTAAAAAATCCTTCTAAAAAATTCAGTTTTATCTAGCTTGATTACACATTAAATTTTTTCCAAGAACCATTTAAAAAAATCTTTTAAACTCTCCTTGTCCCTCTTACTTTGTCTCTTCTTACTCATTCATGTATAAGCAATTTGTCTTAGAACAAACCATTTTCTTTTTATTTTTTATTTTTTATTTTTTTAAAGATTTTATTTATTTATCTTAGAGGAGAAGGGAAGGAGAGAGAGAGAGAAAAAAATATCAATGTATGGTTGCCTCTCATTCGTCCCCTGCGGGGAACCAGGAACTGGCCTACAACCCAGGCATGTGCCCTGACTGGGAGTCGAACCGCGATCGTGTGGTTCGCAGGCCTGCGCTCAATCCACTGAGCTACACCAGCCAGGGCTCAAACCAGTTTCTTTTAATTTTTTCAAAAATGAACTTTATACCTTCTTCTACTAGAAATACATTATTTTTTCATATTAGCATTTCTACCTCTAGAAACTTTAAACTGTAACTAAAAAGTAAGCAATTAGCATTCTTTAGGTTGGCTAATTTATGAATACATTTCAGAGCCTTTACAAAAAAAGTTTATTTTACTGGCAAATATATTTCCTAATTTTTAGAAACATGCTTCCTCAACAAAACACAAAACCTATTCATTAACAGATCCAAATTTACCATATAGTTTTTCTGCAGTAAGTTGGTAGTAGAAAAATATAGATTTACTTAACAATTAATGTTTCAGTATTTTATCTTGGAAATGATCTTAATATTGAATAAACATTATTTAACTTGACAAAATTCGGAATTTCCAAGTTATTAAAAGATTTGGGGAAACCATTTTAAGTATATATAGCAGATAATTTTTGTTAAAACATTTTATCTAAAAAACTTTTTATCTTACAACTATTTGGATTATTGGTTCTTTTAAAAATATATTTATTTATTTATTTATCTTTAGAGGAGAAGGGAAGGAGAGAAGGAGAGAAATATCAATGTATGGTTGCCTCTCATGAGTCCCCTGCTGGGAACTGGCCTGCAACCCAGGCATGTGCCCTGACTGGGAATCGAACTGGAACTGTGATCGTGTGGTTCGCAGACCCGAGCTCAATCCACTGAGCTACACCAGCCAGGGCAGATTATTGGTTCTTAATAATTATATTTAGATTAACCATCAAAATGCCATGAGATATCAGACGATAATAGTAATTGACTAATTATTATCACAAGCTACTTTCCAGCTGACAAATTTTGTAATAGAGATAATATGAACTTCTTTTGTAATCCCAGGTAAAATTAAAATATACTTAATTACAATAACTCTAAAGACATTCTTATTTAACCAAATGAACCTCAGACCAGTTTTACTATGAAACATTTTCTCAGATTAAGTGATTCTGAAAAGCATGTAGGTTGATTTATGTTATACTTTTGAGAATTTATATACAAGCACTTAGTCCCTTTAAGCCAATTAAATAGCTTTACAAATTAGCAATACCATATGAAAGTAGAAAGCAGCACATAATACATATGAACACACAAACATGCAAACAGACACCTGATAGATTTTGGTTTTTAATTTTTACTTTTTATTAAATTTATTGAGGTGATACTGGTTAACAAAATTGTTCAGGTTTCAGGTGCACAATTCGACAACACATCTGTATACTGTGTTGTGTGTTCACTCCCCCAAGTCAAGTCTCCGCCCTTCACCATTTATCCCCCCCATCCCTTTCTCTACCTCACTTCCCATAGATTTCTTTTTTAATTTCAGCCAGGAGATAGGCATAATAAGGAAAAACTTACTAATGTATAGCAGTTAAGTTTATTTGTTCAGATGGTTAGATCTTTTTCTTATTAATATTTATGGCGAAGGCAATGAAGATTTGCATTTGCCCTTGACAAGTAGTCTTGGAGCCAGATCAGCAGTTTGTGCTTTAAAAAACCCTTGTTTTCTATTTGTTTTTTCCATCAGGAAGAGGAATTGAGGATGGTAAGGACAGATGGGCTTTGAACTGCTTCTAGAGTTGCATTTCTAGTTTCACAAAGATTTGTGAGATTATGACACTTGCTCCTTAACTCCTGCAAAGCACTGGATTGTAACTTCACAACCATCCGGTTTGGGCATCTATTCATCCAACTACATCCTCCTAATTTGCTTCTTTCCCTCTGGGTACATAGTTTTATTTTAGCTTAAGGGAGAAGACTTTTTTAAAAAAAATTCTATTAGACTTTGAATTTTCATTTTCTAATTTTGCCAAACCTTTGATCATAGAGATATTAATTTTTTTGAAATACTATATTTCAGGAGGGAGAAATAGTAAGACATTTTAAAACACCTACTCAGATGACCAAAGTTTCTTTTCAGGATCTTTTAGAACTATTTGAAAAGTCAACTTGTCTTTTAGAATCTGTGCATGTCAATGAAAGAATGCATTCTGTTGTCCCCAAGAGGTTTGGAATTCTCTCTATAAGGATGGCCCTTGAGGTGTAGGCTTAAAGGTTTCCCTGAATGGCCATTAGAGTTTTTAATTATTTTGGCTAATGTTATTTAATAACATGTTGGTCCATGTTATTAAAAAGGCACAAGAGAAGGGACAGAAATGTTTGTGTATATAACTAGCTAGAGTTCCCAACTAGAGGGCGAAGATCCTAATGCAAAAGATAAGTTTCTCTGAAAGATGTCATGGCTGGAAAAAAAAAACCCAGAAGAGCAGTTAAGGCTGTTTTTGAATCATTTAATTTCTTAGAAGTCTCTAAGTACCAATAGAAAAATGTTTTTCATTCAGCTTGTTTCACATTTCTAAGATTCTCTAATTGTGCACCTAAGTATACTAATTTTGGAATCTTGAAAAATCCCCAGAGTGGTCACTGTGATTTCAAATTGTCATTCATATCAGAAGTCCATCTAGAAATATTTAGCGGAGGATGGATCATAAATCTGGCTGGCATTCCAGAATGGGGTTGCCCCTCCATAACAAACTTTGAGACAGGGCACCCCATTGCAAAAACCAGTATCAGAGGACCCAGGAACAAAGCTCTGAATCTCAATGAAGCAGAGAAGTTGGAACTGAGAGAACTCATCATTGAAATCCCAGAGCCATTGGGGAGACCACAGAGCACAAAGGGCTCAAGCAGTTACCTTACTCCAGACTAACGAATTGAAGCAGAGCATTCTTCAGATTCTATGACACCAATCCCATATGTGTAAAAATAACTGAAAAAGTGTCTGGAGGCTTTGCTGCAAATAAATGATAAAGATTTATTCAAGGGTCTTAGGGTTTACAAACTGGAAACACAGCAAGGTAGTGCCATAGTTTTCCAATGAAGAAAAGCTGAGAGTTTTTTATAAGTGAAAAGTACATTCTTGAGAAGAATCAGTCTTGCAATCTTAGCCTGGTCCAAAATGGTAATCTTCTAGATGGCTGGTGGTCTAGATATGTGAACATTGTTTCTTTGGTCCTTCAGGGGGTATCAGAGGATTATCTGAAGCTTTGATGTATATGTCCAGGCATTGATGCAGCACTGGACAATTCAAAAGTTTACGTTCCCAGGCCAGTTAGAACAAGAACAGAATTGTTTCCTCATACCTCCACCTACTTGATTTTAATAATTCAGTGACTTGGCCATAGTGACTCCATTTGATTTTTTCACTCTACTCTATTCCTCATACTGTTAAGAGAGAAGGAAACAAAAGTCAATTCTCTAGATTTCACACAGAGCAACAGGAAACTCCACATGCTCTTGTTGTCTGCTATGTCTAAACAAGAAAGAACTTTACAAATGCGAGGTATGAGTGTAAATTGCAACCAATGTTGAGAACTATTTTAAATATCTTATTACAAATGTAGGATAATATTTCATTAAACAGTTTACATCATATTTTTTTAAAGATCTGTTTTACTTGAAATAGTGTTAAAATTCTTTTTCTTACATGTGGTTCATAAAATCGCATAGCTTGGATGTACCATAACTTATTTAACCATTGGACATGAACGTTGCTTCCAGTTTTTTTATGGCTATACATAACGCTTTGATAAGCTTCCTCATACATAAGTTTCTGGCAGCATCCCTGATTCCTAGGCATGGAATTTCTAGTTGAAAGGCTGTGAATATGTTTTAAAGTTCTTGATATAATTTGCTAAAATATTTCATGGAAAGGTTTAGCCAATTTGCACGCATCTCATGGTGAATAAGAACACTCGAACATTTGTGAGCACAAATTCGATCTGTCATTCTACATAAGGCCCACCAATAGTCCACTTACCTCTTCTAATGTCTTCTGTCTGGTCTTCTCCTGTCGAAAGATCTCCTGGAAGAGTCAAACGCTTGTCAAATTGTCCATGGTAACTCTTTCATACCTCTTCTTTAGCATCAAGCTCAGTACTGAAATGATTGCTTTAAATTCTATTATTTTTTTTCCTCAGACTCTGAACTCCTTGAGGACAGGGGGAAAGTTACATGCACTCTGTATTCTCAACTCTTTTTTTAAAAATATATTTTATTGATTATGCCATTACAGTTGTCCCATTTACCCCCTTCATTGCCCTCCACCCTGCACCCCTCCCACCATTCCCCCCCTTTAGTTTATGTCCATGTGTCACAAGTTCTTTAGATTCTATATTTCCCATACTGTTCTTGCCTTCCCCCCTGTCTATTTTCTACCTACTGTCTATGCTACTTATTCTCTGTACCTCCTCCCCCCTTCTCCTCCTCCTACTCCCCTGCTGCTAACCCTCCATGTGATCTCCATTTATATGGTTCTGCTCCCGATCTAGCTGTCCTCTTAGTTTGCTTTTGTTTTAGGTGTGGTTGTTAATAACTGTGAGTTTGCTGTCCTTTCACTGTTCACATTTTTATCTTCTTTTTCTTAGATAAGTCCTTTTAATATTTCATATAATAAGGGCTTGGTGATGATGAACTCCTTGAATTTGACCTTATCTGAGAAGCACTTTGTCTGCCCTTCCATTCTAAATGAAAGCTTTGCTGGATAGAGCAATCTTGGCTGCAGGTCTTTGGATTTCATGACTTGGAATACTTCTTTCCAGCCCCTTCTTGCCTGTAAGGTCTCTTTTGAGAAATCAGCTGACAGTCTGATGGGAACTCCTTTGTAGGTGACTGTCCCCTTATCTCTTGCTGCTTCTAGGATTCTCTGCTTCATTTTAATCTTGGCTAATGTAATGATGATGTGCCTTGGTGTGTTCCTTCTTGGGTCCAACCTCTTTGGGACTCTCTGAGCTTCCTGGACTTCCTGGAAGTCTATTTCCTTTGCCAGATTGGGGAAGTTCTCATTTATTATTTGTTCAAATAAGTTTTCCACTCGTGGCTGTTTCTTTTCCCCTTCTGGTACCCCTATAATTCGGATGTTGGAACATTTAAAGATGTCCTGGAAGTTCCTAAGCCTCTCCTCATTTTTTTCTGAATTCTTGTTTCTTTATTCTTTTCTGTTTGGTCATTTTTTTCTTCCTTCTTCTGGTCAACTCCCTTGATTTGAGTCCTAGTTTCCTTTCCATCACTATTGGTTTCCTGTGTATTTCTCTTCATTTCAATTAGTTTAGCCTTCATCTGTTTGCCTAATTTATGACTAAAACCAACCAGTTCTGTGAGCCTCCTAATCACCAGTATTTTGAAATGTGCATCTGATAGGTTGGCTATCCCTTGGTCACTTAGAATTATTGGCTCTGGGGCTTTGAGCTGTTCTTGAGCCATAATGTTTTGGTCTGTTTGCACCTGTTCAGTGTGAGGGGCAGAGCCTTAGGTATTCATCAGGGATGGGCAATCCAGGTCACTGGGTTGTGATGCTGTATGTGGGGGTGAGGTCAGAGAGGGGCAATGGCATTTGTTCCGCTTTCTCTCAGACCTCAGTCCCCTCTGCTGCTTCCCGCAAGCAAACCGGCCCCCCCTGGTGCCGGCTTCCAGGTGTGTGGGCCCGTGCACCCTCCAGGACCCTGTGGGTCTCTCCAACAAACTCTTGGTGAGCCTGGGAGCTTCTCCCAGCACCTCAACCCTGAAAGTTTTTCCAGTTGGTGCTTTAGGCTTTAATTCCCATTGCTGGGGCCCTAGCCTGCATGGTCTTTCTCACTGTTCGCTCCTTCGCCTGGTTTATTTGTGCGCGAATGTGTGACCACAGTCAACCAGCTGCCCTGTGCCCTCACGGGGTCCGCCTGTTGGCACCCCACACCTGGGATTCACCAACTGCCCCTGAGCTCCTGGGTCGGTCCAGCCGCTTTTTCCCTGTACAACCCCTGCTCTGCCAGCCGCTGACTCCACCCCTCTTACCAGTCTGGCTGAATGGTTCATTGTTGTCTGACTTCTGTACAGTTCAATTTTCTGTGTTTTGGTCGTGTTTTTGTTACTAAAACTGTGTTGTCTTTAAACTTGGTTGTGCAAGGAGGCCCAGTGTTTCCACCTACGCCTCCATCTTGGCCAGAAGTCTGTATTCTCAACTCTTAATTCAACCCACAGAGATATGCTTAAAAAGCCTTGGAGAAAATAACGAGTTTTTTGCTCTTTCCTAAATACACCATACATTCTTCTCTCCTAGGGCATGTCTTTTGAATCTCTAATAATAGCTAAAGAATCTTACAAAAGGGCTCCAATATTTGTGAATTGAATGTTTGTGGAGCAGAGAGATTGGATTTATGTTATTTTCTGTCACCAATTCCTTTTCTGACGTTGAATACAATAAACTATTATGGTTTAGGCTTGCTGTCTCCTTTGTAAAATGAAGGTTCTTGCCACAAACCAAGGGTTGGGGGCAAATTTTTATGTTCAGCACTTTTGAAAGAAGTTATCCCGTTAATAACAGCTTTGACTTTTGGACTTGAAATTCTTTACTTCTCTACATATCTTCGTTCTACTGGCCTAAGAACTGGGCCCCTTTATAGTTCCTAAATAAGGATTCAATTGAAAAAAATCAGTTACTAAAGATATTTTTAAAATTCCATTTCTTGAGACAATAGGTCATTTTCTAACATTTTGCCTCCTCAGACTTCTTTTCCTGCCTCCGGGGGCACCCAAGCATTTGGACAGCAGGCAAAGTGCTACATTATTTACAAATTTACAAATACTGTTATTTGTTTTGTGCACAAAGGAATTTGCACTTCACACCATTGTAAATTGGTTGCTCCCTTTGAGCTGTTAATTAGAATCCTGCTATTTTTTTCCTAGTACCCAATACAAACATTACTCCAAAGGAGAAATGAAGAGGATCTGCTCGAAGAAGGGCACTGCTTTGGTGCCCATTCCCATCCTACCCCCCCTTAATCACTCACCTTCACACACCAAAAATTATTCTTACTAAAGCCCATTTTTCAAAGAACAAATAATCCACCAAGATCCAAGTTTCTGTCAGTCTTCTCTTTCAAGTTCACGTGGCAGAGCTTCCTACGTTGAACCCCCTATTAGGCTGACTGGGAATGACAGGCCAACAGATGTGGGGTTTGTTGTTCTTTGGCCAGCACAACGTTAGCCTCAGAATGCTTTAAAAAATTGAATTACTTTAAAATGTTTACACGTTAGGAGATTTTACACCAACAGTCTAGGTTTCTAATTTTTCTTGAAAAATTGTGAGATCTGGTCACAGTGGATTCATGCTGCCACATGGCAGTCATCTACTGGGGCCTAGTACCCGCTGTTTGAGGTTGGACAAGTCCTTTCTAGTTGACCAAATTTTCTGTCATTCCCTGGGGGTTCTGTTTTGCCACTTTACTTATCTTCTTGACCTTTGTAGGGATTTGCTACCGCTATAAACTTTCTCCAGCATCTAATTACTGATCTGCCGATTGCTGACTTAACTTTAATACAGAATATGAATTAAAAATAAACTTGTAATCTCTAGGCTACAGCAAAAGTTGAGGACGGGGGTCAGATGCAAGGAATATCGTGACGTGCAGAGCTAGGCACCCTGACACATACATGTCCGTGTGTATGTGTACACAATACCGCCTAAAAAGGAACTACTGTGTTCTTTATGCTGCTAGCCCCACTCCTTATTCTAATTCTGTCCACATTTCCTTTCTAGTTGTATTTCTAAGAAAAAGGGACCACAAGGAGTGTGGCAACAGTGGAAGGACACTGAGGGTGTTACTAATGATGGGCGTTATCATGTACACACAAAGAGCCCTGACCTTGGAGTCAGACACGGATTCGAGTACTGACTACCCTTTGCTAGAAATTCAGGTAATTGAATTTCTCTACACTTTTGTTTTCTCATCTGTAAAATGGAGTAATAATGCTACCCATCTTAAAGGGTGATTATAAAAATCAAATAAGATGATATACTATAGTTCTCAATGAGGCGACTAGCACATTGTAAGCCCTCAAAAAATGTCTGCTGCTAGCCACCATGATGCAAAGCATGCTTTGCTCTCTGCATGCTGTGTGACCTTGGTCTCCTTACTCAACCTTTCTCTGTACCCATTTTCATCATCTGAAAAATGAGGGTGTAATAGGAACTTAGTCATATAGTTGTTTGAGGATAAAATGAGTTACACGGAAAGCACTTTAAAACAATGCCTAGCATATGAGACATGCTATTTGTGTTTGGTATCATTAAATAGTATGGTCAGGAGGTTCTTTGATCTGCTTCTTTTTTTCCCCAGTGGAAATCTTTGCTTTTTGAGGTGCTTCTCAAAAAGTAAGATAATGTGAGGTAGTAGAAACATCAATAGACAGAGAGTCAGGAAACCTAGGGATTAGCTCAGTACTGATGTGAACTATGTGACCCTGGGCCTCATTTTCCTAATCTGTTAAGTATGGAGGGTGATTAAGTCACAGCTCAGGGCCAGATTCAGGTTGTAGGGGCATTGAAGATTACAGAATATGAGGAAGACCTTCTTTAAGAAAAAATGTAAAACTAGAGATGCAATATTAGTTACGAAAGTGAATCCGGTACTTACTTAAAATGAGCAACAAAAATATAAAACTAGAGATGCAATATTAGTTATGAACGTAAACCCAGTACTTACTTAAAATGAGCAACAAAATCACAATAAATTGTTAAAAATTGAAAAGTACCATAAACACCACAAAAATCCAAATAAATAAATGTTGTTTTAGTTTTTCAGTCCTAAAGTGAGAATTTCCTTTACATAGAGAACTCTGCCTACCTCCTTGCTGCTCAGATAGTTAATAAACATTAATAAATAAATAAAGCATTTATTAATGTTTATTAATCATCTGACAAAAGCCTCTATTACATTTTCCCTACAGTTTGGGGGCTTTATAGTCTGATTTCCTCTCTATATGACAATGATGTTTGAAACTTTATCCTTTATGGAAAGAATAGAATGATTATTTGATCCTTCCCCAAGCATACACATCCAGTACTGAGTGCCCCAGGACACATAAACATCATGAAACAGCCTCTAACCCTATATCTTTATGACAGGATGCTGGCAAATTGGCCTGGTGGGCAGTGGACGTATTCCTAGAAGCCATTCTGGCTTTGGGACAACTTGAAATAACAACCGCACACTGAAATGACTGGCCCGCATCTGTATTTATAACTCACTAAACTCAAGCTAAAAGTATCTTCACCTCAACTTCCCCGTAGCTTCCCCTATTTAATCCAGCATCAAAGAGTTTAAAAAAGGTGAATTGGAGGGCAAAGAAACTGTGGTTTTTACCAATAATGGTTAAAATATCTTATTTTTGAAATTTAACTTAAAAATGTGACCATGTGAACACATTGCTCAGGCCTCGGAAGGCACCAGTACTAGCGAGGGACTCCAAAGTTTAAATCCATTAAATGTGTGGTCATCCTATGTGGGAGTTGAGAATTGCAGAACTCAAATGTTAAAATTCTGTGAAGTTGTTCTGCCTTAGTATTCTTATGAGAATCTAGCGTGAGTCGGATGTAGGGGAGGTATATCTTCAAGTAGGCAGGGAGAAGAAAAAGTCCCTGTACTCTCAAAATTCCCCAAAGTTGTTTTGGTTTTCTTTTGTTCCCTCTGGGATTGTTTATGCTGTTTAGCTCCTTGATAGTTCAAACCCACTCTCCCAAATTCTCAATCCTTCTTTCGGAGATGAAGAAACTGAGACAGAAATATCTCACATATGTTAAAGGAAAGAAAGACCATGTGCTGGCTGTTTAGGTGTTCAAAGGAAAGTGGATGAACAGCATGAAATACCCATATGGAGTAAGAGAGTTGGGAGTAGGATCTAGTTGAGCAGAGAGGAGTTATAGTTTGTAGACTCAGAATGTAGATGGAATAGTGTTCCATTGGGAGGAATTTGCAGGAAATTACCATGCAGGACTGAAGTGAGATTGAAGGAGCCCTTAGAACAGTCTACTTCAACTTTCAAACCCTTTGAATGTCACTATGGTACGTACAGACTTAGAGAACCTTCAGGGGCATATCTTATTCACCTGAGTATTTCGAGTACCTGGAACCTAAGAGGTGCTCAAAAGCTTGTTGGATGAAATGATTGGATGTATTAAAGTGTGTTAACTAAAAAGCAAGTGAACACATTATTTTTACCAATGAAAGTTCTCAAATTGTCTTAGAATTGTAAAAATATTTTCATGCACATGTAAAATGTGCCTTGTTAGTAAGAAGGAACTTTCAACACTTATGTGCATGACAATAACAAAGACAGCAATTTCAAAGATAAAATGTTGGCTTGGAATAATTAATTCCTACATGAATTGCAACCTTGGAATCACAACAGCAATTTGTGAGATTCTGGAAGGCTGCAAATTTGGAAGAATATGCTTTGAAATGTATACTCTCCAGATATTCTTTTATTAACTCATTTATTTATTGGACACTTACCAAGTAGTGAGTCCTGGTGACAAAAATAACAAAAGACAGTCTATAATCTTATCGTGAGACTGAGGTATAACCTCTGCATTGGTAGTAGCTAAATAAAAAATGGGGACTAGAGGGTAAAAAGGATTATTAGCAAAGAGCTCAGAAAAATCTTTTGAGTATTTATTGCCTGTAACCGAGCACCTCTTTGGAATAGTGAGGGAACCTTGATGCGAATGTTTGCTGTGTATCAATGCAATTTACAAGTCAACAGGAAGAAGGATTAGCCTGTATAAATATTAGAGAATACTACAGAGAGCATATGATAAATCACTTACTAATTCCATGTTCATTACTTAATTCATTCTTGCGTTCATGCATTCATGCACTCAACATATTTTTGTGGAGTACATAGCACGTGCTGAGCTCTTGGCTAATCATGGAGACAAAGTGATGGGCTGAGAGTCAGGGTCTTACGGAACTTATAAATTAGCACAGAAGATTGACTTTAATATGTAATGCGAATGTGTAGGGAAAACACAGGAAGGGAATGTACAGTAGGGAAATGTAGCTCAGTCTAGGCTGCTCTAAGGAAGTGAAATATAAACTTAAATGGGCTATCCCCTGGTTTTGGACAGTGACTTCCACTTAATAAACATTAATTGACCAGGTCCTTTGACCAGGTCCTTTCCATCTGCAACTCCCAGTGTTTCAATTCCCCTTTTAAATATAGTTCATGCCCCAGTTATGAAATTCCGAGGAATCCTGGCTTTTTATATTATAATAGATACACTTTTATACTGGAAACAATCCCTCCTTTCTTTGCTAAGAGGTACTATCCACCAGCATTTTAAAAGAATATTAAAAGTATTTTCTGGTTAGAGAATATCACTTAATATCATTATTTCACTCTTACCAATCTCCCTTAGTTCACCACTCTGCTAGTCTCACTTGTGTATGTGCAAGTTACATGTATATACCATTTATAATGTATACACTTCTATTATCTCTTATGACTTTAAGTTATTTGAAGATAACCCTCATATCTGTATATATTCTAATCCTCGTAACACCCATGATAATAATATTATAATCATAACAGGTGTACTAACAGAAGCAACTACTGCCATATCCTGAGTGCTTGCTATGTGCCAGTCATTTTGCAATAATCAATGGATATTATCTTGCCAAATATTTATAAAACCCTATAACGTGGTTATTATCTCCATTTTACAAATGATGTATATGCATTACAAATTGGGTCAGATCACACATTTACTACAAAGCAGAGCTGTGATTTGAGTGCAGATTGGCTCGATGCCGGCATGTACACTGTTCTGCAGTCCTGCCTTGGCATGGTATAGTAAGTCATTATTGCAAATATTCTTTGAACTCATTCTCTATATTAAGTTACCAAACTGCGAGGCCCACAAGCATGCACCAAATACACAGAAATAGGCACTCGTATTATTTGCATTCTTCTTGAAATAAATGTTATGGGGTTTGGCAAAGAAGTGTCCATATTGCCTATTCTAATATTTTATTGTCCACAGATATGTTACTCTAAAATACAACAACTGAGTGATGCTAGGAGGAGAAAAATACATTTGTTGGTACTCTACGATGAAATTTCAAATGTTTTGATATGTGAATCTAAAGATTGCTAGGCGCTTGGTTAGTCATAACGTGGTGGATGTAATGGAGATAAAGTTGATAAAATTAAGAAAAAGTGGAGAGGAAAGAAGGTGCTGCTGCTACTCTCATGTGCCCCGTCAAGGGTCATCCAGATCGATTGTGATTAGCTGAGATGAGCTCCTCCAAGAAAGAAGCTGGGCCCCGGCAGGCGTTCCTCAGTTGGTTGGGCATCGTCACGCAAACTGAAAGGTCTGAGGAAGGCAACCAGTCGATGTTTCTCTCTCATCAATGCTTCTCTCCCTCTCTTCCTCCCTCACTTCCTCTCTCTCTAAAACAAACAATAAACACAAAAAATAATTTTTAAAAACGAGAGAAGATGAACAAACTGGTTTCCACATAATCTGCCAACAACCTAGATATATTTATCTCAGTGTGTCCCATCCATACTTCTCCTCTAAAGAGATCTTTCTACTTGCGGCCTCATTCCAAATAATCAGACTCTATGCTGTGTGTTTGCTCTTGTTTCAGATGAGTGGACCAAGGTGTAGACACTTGACTTTGAAGATGGTTATTCTAGAACCTGGCCAGCCATCTGTATGCACTACTTAAAATGTAACTTAAAATGATAATCTGGGCTAATCAGATGCCTTTCTTGGAAACTTGGCAGTGGGAAAGTAACACACTAAGCCAGTTGGCAGCAAAGTCAGATTGTGAGAGGATGCCACGAACCATATGCAAGCTAAAACTATGAAGGAACAGCAGATAGAGAGGAAAGGCTGAGGAAGCTTCTGGGGAAAGGAGATGGGGGCACGCACAGGAAAAAAGCAGACACCACAACACTGGTATTCAGAGCTACCTTCAGTCTGAGTGGGTTTCCAGGTCCAATCCTTGCTGTGCATTCTTGTAACCACTCCCACCCCTCCCGCAGTCTAATCTCTCACTGCTAATTTTGTGAAGTAACTTGAGTGTGCCTGTTTCTTTTGACCGAAAGAGACAGACTGAAGCAATCTTCATCTCCAGAGCACTTACAAATATATCAGTCTTAGTTCTCACTAGTAAATAGATGTGAAAGTCAGAAATTGTAAAAGGAAAAACTAGAACTCACTGGACCAGAAAAGTCCCATGTTAGTTTTTGTTCGTAAAAAATTCTTACAGCCTATGTTTCATTAAGAAACTCTGCTCTGCAAAAAGCTCAAACATTTTAGAACAGTTCTATATTCCAAGTTGGGGAGTGGAGATTGGTAATCCATTACCCAAACTGCTTTTCCTCTCCAGGTTTAACGTCAGAGCGATTCAAATGTGTTTACACTAGCAATTGCCTCTGAAGAAAACTCTAGAGACAAAACTTTCTCCCATTCTATTTTTTATCCTTTATTCAAACTTAATACCTGCTGGCCCAGTTTAATGATTTTCTAGAGGTTTTGAAACAAAAGTATTTTCCTTTTTTACATGTTTTTTAAAAAAGATTGTATTTATTTGTTTTTAGAGAGGGGAAGGAAGGGAGATAGGGAGAGAAACATCAATGTGTGGTTGCTTCTCATGAGTCCCCAACTGGGGACCTGGCCCAGAACCCAGATATGTGCTCTGACCGGTAATTTAATCTGTGACCCTTTGATTCGCAGGCTGGTGCTCAATCCACTGAGCCATGCTAGCCAGGGCCAAAAATATTTTCTAAAACATAAAGACAAATAAATCAAAATTAAGCTTCCTTAAAAGTTTCCGAGAATCAAGTAGTCAAAAATGATAGGGTGAGTGAGGGTGCCCATGTCATTTGCAGGTTAAAGATCACGATGGCGGTCTTTATGGGATATTAAAGGGACCAGGCCTGTATAAGGCGGTCATTTTGTTTTAGAAATATAAATGTGCATAAAATTTTAAGTTGACTTATCAGATCTGAAATATGCCTAAACAACTGATCTGTTTCTGTAAAGCCAGTCACTAGCCAGAGAGGAACTCATCTCAGCTAACCAACCATTACAGACCTTGACTTTGTTGGTTTCCGTTCACCTCTGTGCCTCTCATGCCTTGTCTCTCTGCAGGAACACTGGTCTTTCTTCCCTTTGTGAGTCACGTTCTCTCTGTATCTCTCTGTTATTCTGTCTCTCTGTCAGTCTGTCTGTCTCCCTCTCCCTCCCTCCCTCACTTCCCCATTTATATTGGGCTTATTCTGAGCTTAGCAACCCTGGAACCTGTTCTCTTATCTTATAGGTAAAACAGTTCCTAGGATTTGCTACAAGGTTGGAAAATATAGGGGTACTTCACCTTACCAGTGAGGATCATTTTTTTCAGATCTTTGAAAACTTTGTGGTAGAGGAAGAAAAAGAAATGGTGTTTCTCCCTGGGCGATACTAGGAGGGTTGAGGTCATGCTGGACTTGCTGTTGATGAGATAACTCTACTGTTATTTCTGTATACACACGACCTGCCACTTTGCATTTTCTGTTTCTCTGAGAAAATAAGAACATCTAGAGATTCACATGTTTAGGGGGAACTAGAACTGAGCACCAGAAGCAAATGGAAACATTTTATACAAGTTGTTACTTTAGCTGTGACCTGAAATGTATTTCCTAAGAGTACTGTAAGGGTGAACTTGAAAACCTGTTTTCTATGGTGATATTGTATAATCTAGTCGTTGTTCAAAAAGTCTTTAAATTTCATTTTTAGTACATACTTTATAGGGTTTTTTTTTTGAGGATTAAATGAAAGAGTAATACATAAAGTGCTTAGAATAGTGTCCCTCCTATGAGAATGCAATAAATGTTAGCTGTTATTATTTCTCCAATGTTTCACACAGTAATAATATATTTTTTCAATAGCAATTGAAATTCACTTGAATTTTAATGTTTTGGGTTTCCTCATGCCATTTACCACTGTTGGTTTGATTTAAAAAGACCTCATGTACTTGCTGTCGTGTACACTTTATCATCAAGCATCTTTATTGCATTTGTGTTTAAAGGCATATTTTTGTCTTCTATTAGTCTATTCAATCACATTCTAGATAGAGAACTTTGTGTCAAAGATACTGTTGAGTAATGAAGGACCTAAGTGCTTGGAGAAATTGAATGACAACAATGAATCCCTCATTCTAACCTCTCGAGATGAAGAAAGGCAGCCTTCTCTAGAACATGGACTTGGACATATATGTAGGTGTGCATGTGCAACACACATGTACACACAAATATGAATATATAGTTTTATAGTTCCAGCTCATAAGAAATTATTTTTTCTATGCTAGAGATAGCATGCTATAAGCATTTTGCAAACTTTTAACTGAAGAATTGCAGTTTGCCAGTTAATTAAAAGGAAATATTTCCATTGAAGAGCTGAAATTCTGAGGTAGAGGGCCTTGGAATAGTTCCAGACCTTTGCTTACGAGCCAATAACTGATGACTCCTAGTTTCACTCTGCCTCTGGTGATATAACAGAATCGGAAAGATAATATACCTGATCTGTTCTGTATGGTTCAGGCAAGAAGCTAACCACGTTATAAATAGTCTGGTTTTTAAAATGTAGGTCTAGGCTAAGAGGGTCCTCTGGTTGGTGAATGGGCAGGATATATAAAGCATGGAACAAGCCACAGGTTCTGTCATCCTTGCCTTTTGCAATTGCCTTCTGTTTATAGAAGCCTATTTGTGAGTCTTCCCTGGTCATTAGGCAAAATGCCTTATTTATTTCCTGGTTGTTTATAAAACCAAGGAACCAGGCCACAGGATATTTATACTGTTGTCTATCAAAGCATTCACTGGGAGAGGAGATAAGCAATTCATCTGTCAAAAATATTGTGGCTTGCAAAGTAAGAATGAATGTGGAAAAGGTCATTGCATTACCAGTACATAAGTAAATGATTTTGTAATCTTGAGCAAACAATGCAACTCGTTTACATGGATTTCACATTCCTCAGATGTCATGAGCATTAATTTTTGCTGTTTTGCTATCATTCTCAGCCCACTGTGCAGTGATATCTCAGGTAAACGGGGGTTGAAGCAAAGTCTTGAGTTGGATCCTGCTGGAGCATCAAGAAAAGTTTCTTCCCCTTTTCAAAGAACTAAGAAGTGTATTTAGCCAAAAAAGATAAGGTTCTAGATGTGGAGGGTAACAGGAGGGGTAAGCTTTTTCTAGGTAGAAAAAGCGAAGAAGACCTGCTTAGGAGGGCTGGTGCCATAGCTGCTGCCTGGAGCAGACCTGAATGAAGACCAATAGTCTGCTGCCCTACATAGGTCAACAGCCTGAGGTGAATAGAGGCTCAAGCCCAAGCTGCCAGCTCCTGAGCCAGTTCAGCACCTGAGTCTGTTCTCTTTGCCCTCTGCCTTCAAGGCTTCAGCAGCATGACATTCTAGCCTTACGCTGCAGATCAGGTGAACTCCTCAGAGCCCATGGATCCCAATGACATGTTAGCTACACTGACTTTGTGTTTGTGTAGTTGAATGTGCTTCTAGGCTCCAGATTCAGTAAGATTATATTATTTCAGATTTGTTTACTGCCTCTTGACGTTGGTCCTGTCACTTGTCTAATCTAATTTTGATTCCACTTCTCCATGTTCCAGACTCCCATCCCATTTATCAATCTGCTTTGCTTCCACATTATCAGCCCTACTCTCTGCTACCTTCTGACTATAACAAACTGCTAAAACAGGTTGTTATAGTAAAGGACCTTTGCTCTTCTGTTTTTATTCCCCTCCAAAGTTACCCAGAGTATCCTGGAAGCAAGGTAGAAATGCTTTAAAATTTTTTAAAAATTTTTATTTATTTAGAGAGGAAGGGAAGGAGAGAAGGAGAGAAATATCAATGCATGGTTGCCTCTCGTGAGTCCCCTGCTGGGAACTGGCCTACAACCCAGGCATGTGCCCTGACTGGGAATCGAACCACGATCATGTGGTTGGCAGGCCTGCGCTCAATCCACTGAGCTACACCAGCCAGGGCTAAAAATATATATTTTTGGCAGGTAAGGTCTTATCTGTAACATGGCCTATCTGCTACTTGATGTAGTTCTTGCTCCTGCCAGGGAGACTGTATGGACAGGATTTTCCCCAGACCCACGATGCCTGAGTCAGCTATTGCTTAAGGAAATGAAGGCAAATGTCCTTGAGAAATGGTAATGGAGGTGTTGGTGACATTCACGAGGTGGGAAACTTCCAGGTTACCTCTGGCCCTGTTCATGAACAGAATGTCAACCCAGCCATATACTTCCAAAAGAAACGACATTTCATCGTCAGACTGTTGGCTTCACGAGGGCACACATCTCTGCGGGAGCTGTGTTCGTTCCCGCACCCCATGTGTGTGGACAGAGCCTGTCCCAATGCAGGTGCTCATGAAGTCTGTCTGTTTCCATTCTGACTGATGAAGTTATTACTCTAGTACTGTATTTCAACAAGGCTCTTCTCCACTAAATAGCACAGCATCAAACTGATGCTGCAGAATCGTTTTTAGTAGGATAATTAAAACAAAAAAATGATCAGTGTATCCATCATAGGGCTTTGAATGGACATGAGCTTCTGAGGGCTGTAAATCGATCTTAGAAAATAGGGTTAGGCAAAGTAGAAATATAGTTTTAAGGAATATCTTCAAAAGGAAGGGTAGTTGATAAACAAAATTTATTTTTAAATTATGGAAATGTTAAATTGATATAATTTCCTGTTTATCTGAAATGCCAACTGTTTCCTTAGGTCTTAATATGTTATTCCTAAAAAAAAAAAAAAACAGAGGAGAGAAGGTTTAAATTAGATTAAAAATCCCTACCAAATCTACAAAGTTATAAGACTATGATTATAAATGATCAAAAACTGTAAATAAATAAAACTGGGGACTTTATTTTCTCTTTTGGGAGTCTAGCTGGAGAACAAAAAAATATTAAGCTGAAGTCTATGACTGTACAGCCTTGTATCTTTGAATTCCCCAAAACAGTGCCCAAAAATTTTGTATATGTGCGTTTTTTTCCTGGAGGAGCAAAGACCCAGAGTTTCCATTAAATTTCTAAAATAATTTGAGACTTCAGAAACTTTATAAGCCATTGGTTGATAACATTGAGATCGTCTTCTTAAAAAGCTTGATAAGCCCTGGCTGGTGTAGCTCAGTGGATTGAGCGCAGGCCTGCGAACCAGAGGATCGCGGTTCAATTCCCAGTCAGGGCACATGCCTGGGTTGCAGGCCAGTTCCTTGCAGGCCAACTCCCAGCAGGGGATGCACGAAACACAACCATACATTGATGTTTCTCTCCCTCTCTCCTTCCCCTCTAAAGATAAATAAATAAATAGAAAAATCTTTAAAAAAAAAGCTTGACAGAAGACTTTCTAGTGTCAGACACGATGCTAAACATTTTATGTGCATTACATCATTTAACCCCAGCTTCACAATATTGCTGAGTTTCCCCAAGTCTTCCAGCTGATAAATAGTGGAGCTGGGATACCAGCCCAAGCTGAACCAGAATGCCAATCTTTTATTCATTATGTAGAAGACTTTGGTTGTCAGTAGATAGAACATTTATCCAAAGCCAGAGCCTTTTCAGTCTGAGGCATCATTTTCCCTGTAAGTCATCTTTTCTATTTATATAGTAACTGCTTCCTAAGCATCCTCAAGCCTTACCACACCAGGAAGCATTCCTCTAAAGCACAGAAGCAACCCTCTCCCGACCATTCACCTCAGTTCTTTTCCATTGAACAACTAGGCTGCAATAAGCATAATTTTGTTTTCACTGTCTATTCTAGACTCAAGTCTGGCCACATGGCACAAATGGACAAGCCATGCATTTGGAGAGGCTCCAAGAAATCCATCCTAAGCACTGAATAGTCCTGGCCCTGTTCCAAAATTGTACTAATCTTCCACAGATTGTGATTCCAGACACGTTTATACCTTCGCCCCCAGGATAATGGAAATCAAAAAAGAGACAGAAATTAAAACGTCAGACCAGCTGGGGCCACAATGTGGGCCAGCAATTACAATGAAACTGATTGCCTCTCAGAGCACCTGAGTATAGGACATCTGTGCTTTTGGCAGAAGGGATAACAAAATAATCCAGAACAGTTTTGTGCATGTTCCTTAGCTCAGTGTAAATACAGTGTGCTAATTGACAATAGAAACTGAAGTTTTAATGAGCAACAGGAAAATTTAAACAAAGAACAGATGAGTAGCATAGATTAGAATTCAGGTAAGCTTTGTAACTCAGTGACCACTGCAGTCACTCAGGACCCAAAGAACCTGATACGTGTGGCGGAGGCTGGAGAAACAAAGTAACATAAAGCGCTGTTGCTCTCTGCCTGAGGAAAGTGTATCCCCAAAGCCTCTTGCCTGCTGCAGATTCTGAAGGACAAGTAGCATGCCATGTCCCTGCAGACAGAGGAAAGAATGTTCCCAGCAAAGATGACCCCTGAGAGGTCATACACTCTGTGGGATCATGACAGTTCAAAACATGAACCTGAAAAAAAAGGGCCAAAAACTGAGGGTGAAGTCAGAAGTACAGGCGACATAAGGGATCAAATGGTGCGGGAATCGAGAGACAGTGAACCTCCCCACTTTCTCTTTTCTTTTTCTTTATAGACCCAGCCACTGATAGAAGCCACTCATTTCACCCGAAGTAATCTGTTGGTTTCTGTGCTTGAAGGTGCTGATTTCCGTGTCTGTGATGTTACACCTGTGAGTCGTTGCTGGGCTTGAAACTGAGTGCTCCAAGCAAGTGGATACCTTTTCTTCTGGGAGGCCACGCGGCGTTGAGATTGCATCAGCAAAAACATCCTTTCTGTCAGTCGGCATCATAATTCAGAGAAGCAGCTGGTCAAGTGAACCAAGAAAACTGATGGTCACGAAGGAGCTTGATTAAACTTTTGCTTTATTTTTTTATATCTCGTTCCAACAATATGGAGATACGTCGTCTTCTCATAATACTTGCCACCTGCCTTGTCATTGTTGTTTTACTTGGCTACCTTCTCCAAGTGATTATAGGCTTCATTAGGACAGTTCTCATTATTGTCTCATCAATTCAGTAAAAACATTTTTGAAGAAATGAATAGAAGTCAATGCTGAACAGTCTTCTGAGCAGTGTTATAGAAATAGTGAGTTCTCATCGGGTTAATAAAATGTGGGTTGAATTGCTCAGAAGATTTTAATAACCAGTGGTTTCACCTGAATTTATATCACGTGTAAATGTAATATTGAATGTAGTTATACATCCCAGAATAAAAATAAATGTTCAGGCCTTGGTAGCTAAGTGCTGATTTTGCCTTCTGGCTCTTATTTTTCCTTTGGGTAACTCAGCCAGTTTTAAGCTGGGAAATCGCCCCACCCACTCCTTCCCTCTCTGCGCTGTCCTTGTCCTCCTCCATGCACATCCCCCCACCCCGCCCCCACCCCACCCCACCCGGTGCAGCAGGTTTAGTGCTGCTATGTGATTTCCTGTTCAGCAGAAAACGGCCTTCCTGGGACCATGGGGCTTTGCACAGCCACAGTTACAGTCAGTCCTGTAAGAGTGGGGCTAGAGCCAGAGGATGTCCTTTTTTTTTTGCTTGGGAGAGATGTGAGCTCAGGCTGTGGAGTTCTGTATAGAGCAGTCAACACAGCGGAAGGTGAAGGTGGGCAAAAAAATGGAAAGAGAAGGTCTTGATGATACCATTAGAGGCAATAAGTCACCTATGACTTACTTTTTTTCTTTCAATTGCCACAAAAATAACTTGAACTGGTCTAAAGACTGGCTTATGTGACTCAGTTTTTGTATTTGTAAAAGAAAAAGAACATTTAAAATGCTCCCCAGATGAGATCAAGTTAAAGGAGTTCATCGTCACCAAGCCCTTATTATATGAAATGTTAAAAGGATTTATCTAAGAAAAAAAATAAGATAAAAAATATGAAGACTAAAATGACAGCAAACTCACAACTATCAACAACCAAGCCTAAACAAAAACAAAAACGAAAACAAACTAAGCAAACAACTAGCATAGGAACAGGATCACAGAGATGGAGACCACATGGAGGGTTATCAGTGGAGAAGGAGGGCAGGGAATGGGGGAAAAGGTACAGGGAATAAGTAGCATAAATAGTAGGCAGAAAATAGACGGGGTGCGGGGGGTTAAGAATAGTATAGGAAATGGAGAAGCCAAAGAACTTACATGTATGACCCATGGACATGAACTAAAGAGGGGGAATGTGGGTGGGATGGGGGGTGTGCAGGGTGGAGGGGAGTGAAGGGGGGGAAATGGGACACCTGTAATAGCACAATGAATAAAACAGAAATAAATAAATAAATAAATAAATGGCTCCCAGGGAAGTGAAATTTGATACATCCTGGTCTTGTTAGTGTAATTGTCATTTTACTAGACTGAGATCTCTGCCTTAGATATAATTTGGAGCTTCTGGGGCAGCAGATAACTCAGAATGCATATTATCTCATCTGACAGCTCCATATGAAGAAAGCTAGGAGGGCTCATTTGTTCATTCACTCAATAAATATTTATCGAGCACCTACTATGTGCAGACGCATCTTTTCTCCAAGCTCCATTTTTAGACCATTTTTAAAAACTGTTTTCCATATCATGGGGATTCTGGACCAGTGCTGGCATTCCTTCCTTAGAAGGGAATCCACTGTGTCAAAGCAGGCCCTTAAAATGTGGCATCCAGACCACAGCAAGATAATGTCCATTCATGAGTGTCACACATTCCTAAGTGCCAAGCATGTGCCAGGCATGAAGGTTAACAGGGATGAGGGAGACACAGTTTTATGTTTCGAGGACTTGCTGCCCGGTAAATGAGTTAGTCCAGCACAGGGAGCTCCAGGGGAACCCAAATGAAGGAGTGACCCATTCTCCTTGGAGAGGCAAATCCCAGAAACACTTCCTACACAAGGAGGTTGGTCAGGATAGGAATGCAGACTTCTGACAGACGAATGGAGCTGGGAGAGGGTATGCTAGGGAGAGTCAGCCGCCTGAGCAAAAGCAGGAAGGAATGAAACAGGCAAGTAAGTTCAAGATGCTAAAAAGGCTTTGATAGGGCAGGAGTGTGGGCTGTGAGATGTGGCTACAGAAGAGGCAGGAACCAGAAAAGTAGGCGGGTGGAGCCTTGAATGGCATATTGAGAATCTTGGCTATTCTTCTTACAAGGTGACAAGGAGTCTCTAAAGTCTTTAAAGAAGGGGGGACAACATGATTACATTACAGGTTTACATAGTAGAGACACACTTTGAAGGTATAGGGCCCAGAGGCTGGACCTCTAGGAAACTGAGGCAGGAAGACCAGCTGGGAGACCAGGTCGGCTGGCTAAGAAATGCACAAAGATTGCATTAAGGCAGGAGCTGTGAGGATGGAGAGAAGGGGGTGTAAAGACAGAGAGGACACGCGGACATGCAGGACGTGGTCAAATTGGGTCTGAGAACCAGTAGTATCAATGTCATCTGGAAGAAATGCAGGGCGGCAGATCTACTGACTCAGAATCTGCGGGTTAACAAGATCCTCCAGGAACGTTATAGTTAGAGAAACACTGGCCTGGGTACTTGGGCTTCAGGGATGAAGACATAGGAAAGCTGAGGCCCCTCACCGAGTGCACACTCTAGCAGGGGAGGCAGATTTGCAGCAACGCTTCCATGGTTAACAGTGAATGATGACTCTGATAAGTGCTAGAAAAAAGACACGTGGGGGAACTGGGATGTCATGCAACAGCAGGATCTTATCTGGGATGTGGTTTCAGGGGAGGGTTCGCTGGGTAAATTAAAGCAACATGCAGAGTGAACCTAGAGAAGCAGGTGGAAATTTGTGTGTATGAGAGGATGGAGAGGAGTTTTCCATGAGGAGAGACCGGGACTTGTTCCAGCTGGAAGAACCACGGAACTCAAAGAGCTGGAGGCAGAAGAGCCCTGTCAGGTGGGGCTCAAGGTCAGGCAAGGCACCAGGTTGGCCTTCTAAATCATGCAGCAATTTTGATTTTTATCTTAAAAAGAATCGAGAGGAGAAAGCCTAGAACAATATCGGGTAGGCTGTACATCCGAGGAGCGCTGAGAGCCTTCCCTGGTGGTTCTGACCACAGCCCGTTCATTAGTGGAGCTCATCACTTTAGGCCTTCTTCTCTTCTTTTCCTTTCTTTTCTCTTTTCTTTTTTCTTTCCTTCCCTCCCTCCCTCCTTCTCTCTCTTTCTAAGTTTTGACACCATTTAAGAAAGTTTTACTGAGTTCATACTTCTTTATTAGGCCCTCGCTAGGCAGAGGAGGGATATTAATGTATTTAAAATGTGATCCCCACCCTTAAGAATATTATGGCTTAGTAATAACCTTTTGCTCATTAAGCTTATAGGAAAACCAAGAACTTCTGGTTAGTCATTCATTCCCTATATTTTCCACATAGCCTGCTTCTGAGCAAGTGTGCTCTCCTCCTGTTTTTACATGTTTAGTTTTTTTAATACAAATTTACACTTTTCTTGGTTTCAGGCCATTCTTCCAGCCTGTTAGACCTTTGCGAGTCTTGCTTCAGTCATCAATGTACTGCTTCTCCCTAACAAATTTATGCCACATTCAGACCCAGTGAATGGGTCTTTTTGTTAATTTAAGACCCTATGTTAAAGACTGATGACAGGCTCTTAAACCCCATAGTGGGGCAGTAGTAGAAAGTAAGTAGAAATTAGAAAGTAGTAGCAATTGCCCTTCTGGGCAATTACTGATTGATTAGTCCATGCATGTTAGGTATCACCACAGTATTTTTTTTCCTGGGAAATGTCTCCCTATCCTGCAGGTAGAGATAAGTGCACTATTGATGGGAATCCACAGCACCTGTGAATACACACGTCACAATACCTATGAATTGCATTTTAATTTTGTTACACATCCACTATCAGTTCCGGGCCATCGTTTTTACTCATCGTGGTATCCCTAATCCCAAGCACAGGAAACTGCATATGGTATACCACCAACAGACATTTGTTCAGTGACTCAGCCTGCATAGTTTTTTCTGGACCTGCAGCAATTGTACAAAACAGCCAAGCTATCTGATACATTTCAAGGACTGAAATATAAAGTTTAGCCTTTCAGTCTTTTCCCAGGTCTGCAGCCAGTTCAGCTGTTTGAATCAGTAGAAGGGCTCTCATTCATTTCCCAGAGTAGGTAGGCTCCACAGTATGGTGGCTCTGTTCTCTCTACCATTTCTGATATTCTGTGAAAGTTTTCGGTCTCTTTGGCCCACCCTAGGGATTCTACAAGTGGCGCAGTGAAATCAGGAGAAAAGACTCATCATCGATGCCCAGTTTTAACGACAGGGTATGTCAAAAGGCCTGGATTTTCCCAGTAGAGCTCTAGTTAACAGGTACGCCAAATATTCAATACAATAAAGGCCATAGTTTAATTTGGTGAAGTTCATTAACAAGAGATACCAGAAGATTCTTCTTTTTGATATTAATATCTAGACTTATTTCTAGTTTTCCATACTATCCCTAGTGGTCTCACTTAAAAAAAAAAACTAAACTATGGGTACCACTCATTTTTGAAATTTGCTTTCATCCATTCCTCACTGCCTTGACTTTTTTGCCCTATTACACCTGAATTTCTGTCAGTTGGCAAAAATACTTGGTAGCAGTTACTCAAACTTTCCTACATCCCACATCCCAATTCTGTGATGAGAACTTCACTGGTATTGTCTTATTTAATCCTCATCTGTAAGAAGTACATATACAACTATCCTTGATTTACAGAAAAAAAAACAAAAGAGATGGGGAGGTGAAGTTATTCACACATTTATATTGGGTTCTCTCCCTCCCCCCAGTCTGCTGATGTGCTGCAGACTGAGAGTCTGAATATGGCCCGTTTCCAGAGCCAAAGTTCCTATTCCGCACACACAATTTTGTAAAGGGCCCAAGACCTAGAAGGCCACACTGGAAGTGCCCTCCAAGCTCATCTTGCTCGGAACATGATGCTTGTGGACCTGATTTGCTTTGTCACGTTCTGGGCAAAATAAATCTCCCAGTGCAAAGCAAAGGGCAGAAAGGGGAGAGGTGTAGGGTGGGAGAAAGGGCACAGCTCCCCAGATCCTAGGAGAGAGCCTTTGTGTCTGGAGCTTTGGAACTGGAAGGATGTTGTACAAATTTCTCAACCTACATTAATGTACTTCTTCACTGATACAATATTTTGTTTAATAATTGAGTGAGGTTGGGATCTAATGTTACCTTTGACTGCCACCCACTAACTACATGGCTATAGGACTTTCTTCCTTGAACATGTACTGATTGCTAACTCTGCCTCTTTTAGGATGAACATTTCAGGAAAAGGGACAGCAGGAGCAGAGCTGGGGGAGCTCACTGAACAGAGATGGGGAGACACATGGGAACTGCCTAGGTCTGTGCTGGACAGTCCCTGAGACTAACATTCTGTTTTTTTCAATACGAAAAAGTATTACCTTCCAATGACACAGGGAAACAAAAACCAGTAAGTCTGTACTGTCACAGGCAGTGAAAACCCGACCATCTGAGCAGAGTGAAGTGAAGCCAGTTCCAGAGAGAGCCTTTGGCTGAAACGGAGTGAACTGTGGGTACAAAAGGCGTCCACAGGATGCCTGGGACATGAGGGTTGAGGGGGACACACAGTCCCACAATGTCACCAGAGGGAAAAAAGGCAACTACTGGGAAAACGATAGAAGCATAAAAAGTATATGAAATTAGCTATGTAAATGGTGAAACGTAAGTCACAGTGCTATGGGCTTTGGGGCTGCAGTCACAAAGATTAAGATAGAAAACAAAAACATGCATTTTTGTGTCTGAGTCATCTGTGCCCCTCATTCCCCTATTCCCTCCACCAACATTTCAGTCTCCTAGGGCTTTGTTGAAGGATTCTCCGATTCATTTAAAAATAAGGATGGGTGAGTGCGTATTGTTTTGGCTGAGCAACCCAGATGTGGTGGGCTCCCTGGAGTAACTCTGTGATGTTTTTTTTCTGCTTCTGTAAAAATAATTTAGGGACGCTGAAGTATTTCAAAAGTGTCTTAAAAGTTGAAGAGAGAAAGGGTTTGGAGCAATGAATAAGACAAAAGGAAAATCTGTGCCAGGCAAGGTGAAAAGTCAAGCAAAGGGTGCTAATCCTCCAGAAAGAAATCAGCAAGAGACATCCCATGTCTCCCCCCGAGAGGTGAGAAGGAGCCCTCTTTCCCCCACAGCAATGTCTCTGAGCCTGTCATTTCTGCTCTGTAGGTCATTCTGCCGGGTTGCTCAGCTGGTTGGAGCACTGTCCCCACACACCAAGGTTTCGGGCTCCATCTCCAGTCAGGGCACATTCAAAAAGCAACCAATGAATGCTGGGACGGGTGAAACAACAAAAATTGACATCTATTTCTCTCTCTCCCCCCCCTCTCCTTTCCCGCTTCCTCTCTGTCTCTAAAAGCAATAAATAAAAAAATTAAAAAATTAAACTTAAGCCTACAACTAGAGAATCTAACCTCTTTTAGAAGCCTTATGTAATGTATGCAAATGTTCGTCTGAATTATTAGGCTTCTCCTTTTTCCCCTCAAAGCTGCACTCAATGAGTAAAAGCTTGCAAAAGCCTAGAGGTGTCTAACATAACTGTGTGTCTAAGAACATCTCTAAAGAAAACCTGAGGAATGGTGTTCTGAGAGCAGCAGAAAAGCCTCTGTATGGAGACAAGCCTGGGACCTGGCACTGGCTTAGCTACTTACTTTGGCTGAGAGATGCTGTATCCCAGGGGCAGGAGTTCAGAAACAAAGGTCAAAAAGCCTGGGTTTGAGTCCCAGCCTTGTCATGTATGAGCTATGTGGCTGGCAGAATTTAATATCTGAGGACTTGTTTCCTTATCTGTAAACAGGGGATGTGATATGCCTAGTTCATAAGATTGTGGGGAGGGACAAATGAGAAAATGTACGTAACAAGTGCTCTGCAAACTGTAAAGGGTGACAGACAAGTTGGTCTTTGCCATCACTTTCTCCATTTACCTATGCCTCTTAAATTACTCAGATAATCAATGAGAGCTAGAAGGGCATTTATTACTGAAAGTAGCAATTCATTGCGGCGAGCAAGGACACACTCTTTGACTCTGTAGATAAAAGCAAACATAAAGTAATCATAAAGCCAGTTTCACCTGGGAGGTGTATAAAAACATCTTCATTTACACTCCAAGGAAAACCGTACTGTAAAGGGCGTTGGGGGTTGGGTGGCTGGGAGGAGGGAGTGCTGCACCAGAGCCTTCGCCAGGCTTTGGGGTGGGAGGACACACTATAATTTAACAAGCGTAAGATGACTGAAACTATCACACAAAAGAGAGACCTTCTCATTCCATTTGAACTGATTTCACTGTTGAATACAATGTCCGCTTCACAGAATTCTGAAGTCAGTACTCAGAGCTGTGCAGCAGAAGTTTTCCACCCAGCAACAGGATGATGTCAGCGCCTGGAGAACTACCAATCAGCAGGCAGAATGAATCAGAGCGTGCTGGGATTTTGCTCAGCCGTCTCCTAGCAAAGCAAGCTCAGCTCTGAAGTGCAGGGGCCATTTGTACTTCCTCTGCACTTAAAGCTGAGACTGAACGTCTCCTTAGCTGAAAGGGTACGAATGGGTGTGTAAGCAGTTAAGATTCTTTGCATCCAAACAGCCAGTCCTGTGGGCAATAAGAGTTATACCCGGTGCTTTTCTGCAAGTATTATTTTGCAATAAAAATTTTAGCATTAATAAATATTTTAAAGGCTTGATATGTATGTTGTACCTTACAATTGTTTGAAACCTGTTTTTGTTTCATGCATTATGTGCAGCTGGGCAGCTCTTAGCACATGAGGTGTATATAAAGTTTAATATTGTACCTTATAGATAGAATTTGAACTTGTTTCTGATGTTTCCAATGACAAGCAGTCTGGAAGCCAACAGCTGTTTTATTTCTGAGTCAAAAGCTCCAGTTCTCCAATTCCACTAAAACGTGTTTTGTGTCTGCTTAAAAATAAGTCTGAATGGGAAAGTTATGATGTGACTTGGAGGTATCGCCTGCTGGTGGGGAGGGTAAAGCTTTGTAATACTTCTGAGAACGTGCAGCTATGTCCTGACATTTCGTCAGTGTTTTTGACCTAGTGGACAGTGACGGCCATACTGGAACGAGGTGCAGAGAGTTAAAACAGTCTATTACATTTCCCAGGCAGCCTGCACCCTGACAGGACAATGTCTGCACTAAGGTCAGAGGCAATCTCTCCCGCAAGTGGTGAAAACACATCTTTCCAAAAGAAAAAACCTCTAGAACAAAGAGGGAGTGATTTTCCATCTTGTGATCTTTCAGAGTCCTTGGCTGGCCTCAAGAAGCACCAAGGACTGTGATTTCTTGATTCCTTATCCCAGACCTGCTGCAACCTCTCTCCTTTGACAGCTTGCTTCTTGGCTGAATACCTCATTTTCCTTATTACTGGAATGAAAACCTTTACAAAAGCTAGGTAGTGTGGGATAATTAGGGACATGCCATTCTGAAATACTGAGAAGGCTGAAATTGGAAACATACTTCAGAGAAAAGCAGACTTAATGCACCCAGAGGTTGGTAACAAGGTGCTGGGAGGGGGCTCACCCAGGTTTGAACACCTGCTCCGGGATTTGCCAGCTCTGCACCTCCGGCCAAATCTCAGTTCCACAGGTTCAGGCCCCAGCCAAGCTTAGCTTCCAGGATGGCTGCGAAGATAAAGATAAATAATCTCTCACCCAGCAGAGGCAAAATACACTGTAGCTACTCAATAATTCATAGAACCTCCACCCCCTGAAAGGAAATAAACAACTTGTTGGCAAATAGAAATCCCTGAAGGATCAGCTCTCACAAATACCGAAGGGTTTGTAATTAGCATGTAAAAGGATTGCCTCCAAGCCTTGAAAGCAGGTTGTCCTTTCCAGGCTCTAAGCCTTGTTTACACTCTAGCATTAATTTGCTCAGCAAATCCTCACTGCTAGGGCAAAATTAAATTTCAGTTCAGGCTCTGTTTGAATGACCCCAAACGCCAAATGAAGGTGACTTTAGCATGATCTGAGTTTCACTTTCTGGGAGCCTGGAGATGAATGCAATAGGCCTTCTGTTAGGTCTACAAAGCCCTGGCATGCTTTATAAGAAAGATGTAACTGTGAGGTATCTGAACCCATCCCGTTATCACCATCCTCCTCCCTCATCTGAACATCTCTCTAGAGACCTGCCTCTGGTGCCCAAAGGAGTTTAGAAAAGCTATCTGTAGCCTGGGGCAGAAGTGTGTGGGGTGGTGAAAGCCCCAGGCAGATGAGAGGTCAGAGCAGCTGTGATGCCCAGAGAGGAGGGCAGGAGGAAGTGGGGTGGGGGGTGCACTTCCTGGGCAAGACCCAATCAGCTATTTTAGACTCTGGTTCCTCATTAGTCAGCAGTCAAGAGGACTGCAGACATAGTTACATTGTATTATTTCCTTTCTCCTGGAAAATGCATTTGCTGTATCAGATAAAATGCTTCAGAGTCTTAGTTCACTCAAAGCTGTCCGTGTCAGAGAAAGGATTGAGAAAGCCGCCTCTTCCCACTTTATGGAGATGAACTGATAGCTGTGGGTGAGCTCAGGGATTTGTGAAAGATGACTCCACGTTAGGCAGCAGGAGGAAAATGCTGAGGAGGGAAACAGGGCAGCGGCGGAAAGCTGAGATCTCTTGACAGGACTCCCATTATTTCCTTCACCTCATGTCCAAGTGGAGGTTAGAACTAGATAAATTTGCACCTGCAGCTTTAACCAGGAGTCAAGACCTGCCTATTTTTGAATGACTGCACCTCAGTATGTAGGATCTTTACATGTATTTGTTTATGAAAAAGCCAGTTTATTCGAAGAGAAAGTCATGTTGAGTCAGAATAACTTCACATAGTGCTATGGGTTGAAATGTTCTCCCCTCCCTCTCTCCTACATACGCACAGGTATGTTGGAGTCCTAACCCCCAGCACCTCAGAATGTGACATTATTTGGGAATAGGTTCATTGCAGATGTAGTTAAAATGAGGTCATACTGGAGTTGTGAGCGTCCCTTAAATGTAACTGGTGTCCCTACAAGAAGACGATAGTGTGAAGGCAGACAACAGACATTGGAAAGGGACAATGCCAGAGCATGGGAAAGATGCACCCACCAGGTGAGGACTGCCAAAGACCCCCAGCAGACCCCCGGGAGCGAGGATGTCTCAGGGGGTTCTCCTGGAGATTTCAGAGAGAGCATGGTCCTGCCGATCCCTGGATTTCAGACTTTAGCCTCCAGAACTGGGAGGCAATACATTTCTGTTATTTTAAGGCACCTAATTTTTGGTACTCGGCAGCCCTAACAAACTAACACATGAGGCAATAATCAAAATTCCTGAGGTTACTCCAGACTAGGTAAAGCTGGCAGCTGTGTGATCTTGGGCCGATTACTTGAACTCTCTGGCAGAACTTTTCCTGATCTCTGTAATGGGCGATTCAGAAAGACTCCAAAATCCTTCAAGAATATTGCCATTATTTCCCTATATTTTATAGCTTTTCTTTCTCTGATTTACATCTTGAATCCTCCCGTCTCTCTATCTACACTTGCTGCTGAGGTTCAGAGCCCAGATTTTTCTTGCCTGAAAAATTGCAAAATTATTCTCCCCTCTAAACTACATATATATAACACAAGTGCCTGAGGGATTTCTGTAAACACAGATCTGATAACATCATCCCTCCCCCCTGCCCACACCCACAGCCCTTCTGCAGCCTAAGGTCACCTACAGAATCCTGTCAAAACTCCTTACGGGTTGACAGGAGGCTCCTCCTGTCCAGACCAAACCATGGCCTTCAGGCTCATCTCCCACCAACACCCTCCACCCCCACATTTTATATTTATATATTCTTGCCACGCTAGAATACTGTCTCCCAAACAAGCCGCGAACTTCTCTTTTTCTAAAATCCTACACCGCCCACACCCCAGAGACTGCCCTTACTCTTTTATTCCCTACAGGTTCACAAACAATTTGATGGCAGGAACTGTCTTATTCACTGTTTTTTCCCCACGACCTAGACTTTCTTTAGCATATAGAGTAAGAGCATAAGCATAAATTAAAGGAAGGAAATTTTATTCTTCAAGACCTATTTCAGAGGGGTTTCTTCTCCCCCTCCGATGAACACCTGAACTAGGCACTTGCTGGCAGTTCCCATTGCTCTGTTATGGCTGCGTTACATCAGGTCTCCCACCCGCGCACCCTCAAGCTCTATGCGGGGTGCTTCCCATGAAGTACTAAGTAAGAGCTTGTGGGGTACTTGGACAAAGAAATAATGGATATATTATTATTCTAAGTGTTTTTGTGCATTTCTTGCTTGTTTATTTAGTGTGAAATTCTGAATAAGCTGCAGTAAGTGGAAAAGTGTAACCTGAATTTGATCGACATCTCTCGTTTCAGTGGACTGTGGCCATAGAAGTTTTAGTTCAGTTGGCCAGGAATGTGCCAAGTGTGGGCTTCCTGTCCGTCCTGCCCTTATTTGGGGTAAGGCTAGCTCCCAAACTCCAGATGGTGAGGAGAAGCTGCAGGGCGGGGCATCCCCTTTGGTTACTCAGGAGACAGAGTGGACAAACTCACCATGAGAGTCAGCAGCTGGGCCTGAGGGCTGTGGTCAGGAGCTGGGGAGTACCTAGAAATGAGTCTCATGCAATGTGAGTCTTTCCTTTGGTCTGCTTCTCCTTCTCCACGGTTCAGTTTGGCCATACAAGGCCCTGTAGGTAGAGAGGAAGTGAAGCCTCCTCGAAAGTGACACACATTTTTTTCTCCGGGCTGCTCTTTATAGCAGAATGTCTCCTTGTGTACCCATATGTATATGAACTGAAGTGAATTCTAATAATTCTGCAAGGTAGGTGTTCGTATCCCCATCTTCCAGCTATGAACGTGGAGGTGAAGTGCCCAACCAAGGTCACATAGCTAGTTAGTGGCAAAGACGGGAATTTAACTCAGGTCTCTTTCACTTAAACTTTGCTGTTGACCATGAAACATTCTGCTTCCCAGATCCATGGTAGTCTATCAAATTAATACATTAATTAACTAAACAATATTTATTTAAAAGCTACTACATGCCAGTTAGGGTCTAGGGCAGGGCCGTCAAACTCATTTTCACCAGGGACCACATCAACCTTGCCTTCAAAGGGCCAAAATAATTTAGCACTGTATAAATGTAACTACTCCTTAACTTTTAGGGAGTTGAAATTACATTCAGCCCTTTGAATGTACATTACATTTAGGCAACCACAAGGCAGATGTGGCCCCCGGTGAAAACGAGGTTGACACCCCTGGTGTAGGGGTAATGTGGCAAACAAGACAGACAAAGTCACTGTCCTGATGGAGCTTACATGCTAGAGAAGAGAGAGAGATAATAAAAACATAAGCAAATAACTTCAGGTAATGATAAGTGCCATGCAAAAAAGAAAATAGAAGATAGATAGTGTGATCAGCAGCTTCTAAGATGGTCCCTAACAATCTTCACCTTCTGCTACTCACACCCTGTGTGATCACCTGAGTGTGAACTGAACCTAGTGACTCACTTCAAACTAGAAGAGTGTGGCAAAGATGAAATGATGTCATTTCTGAGAATAGGTTGCAAAGATTCTTGTTAAAGTACTTTGAAATACTTTGTCCTTGTAGGATTCAGTGAATTGCACATGGGACTTTAAGTAACAGAGTGAGATTAATTTACATGACATTACATTAGCCAACAATTAGCCCGAGAAACAAACCTGGAAATTAAAAAATATTTGTTTTAAAAAGAACTCCAACTGTTGATAGAGCATGTGTTTAACTTCCTTCAGCCAGGAAACCAACAGATTTTAGTTCATCTGCCCAATTTCAGTTAATATCCCTGCTTAGGTCTTTCCAAGTCCTCCATTCATTTGTGGGCCATTTTGATGTTCTTTAATAACCCAGATTTCTGAGATCTGGATGTATTAAAAGCCTGACCTTGACGTTTATGGGTACTAAAAGGCAACAATAAGGCTTTCAGAGAGTATTTTTGCATTTTCTCAAGCTATAAAGGAGTATGAAATGAGAAATTTCTTCAATTAGACTGGGCCTGAACAAGAGTTTTAAAATTAAACATTTATGAATAATAAATATATGAAAAGGTATAACCTCGCTAGAAATAAAAAAAATATATAAAGACAACAAGGAAATACAATTCTTTTGCCTTTCAAATTGGAAAATACGAATCTTCATCTAGGTGGGATTTAGTGGAATGCTAAGTCTCAAACAGCTGATGCAGGATAAATTTAGTAGAATAGCCTTTGGGATGAAGTAGTTGGCCACCATTATCGAGATTCTTAACCATATTCTTCCCTTTTGTTTTTTAAAGGCTTTATTTATTTAGTTTTAGTGAGAAGGGAAGGGAGAGGGAGGGAAGCATTGATGTGAGAGAAAAACCCATTGGTTGCCTCTCACATGCTCCCAAACCAGGGGCCTGGCCCAAAACCCAGGCATGTGCCCTGAGCAGGAGTCGAACCAGTGACCTTTTGGATTGGATTGGTCCGTCACATCAGTTAGGACCACATTCTTCCATTTTGACCCACAGTATTCTCAGCCCCTCAACTATAGCTGGCACATCGTAGATATTTAGTAAGCACTTGTAGGATTAATTAATCAAATCTGATAATCCTAACAATGCCTAAGATAGTAGTGTCAGTTATAGAAATGTGCACAAATATTTACTGAAACATTTTTGAATGAGATAAATGGAAACACCATAAATGCCTACAATAAAGATTTGATTATATAAATTATGGAATAGTCATTTGGTGGAATATTTTTCTGTCTGTAAAATGAGGCTTTAGAAGAGTTTTTAATAAGGTAAAACATGGACAAAGATGAAAATACTAACGTGAGTATACTGTGATCTTCAATATTCATATCTAGAAGGCAGATGCTTAGCTGTATGTAGGAAAAAATAAGCAAGGAGGAAATCCTTCAAAATATAAGTAGTGGTTGTCTCATAAGTGACTTGTTTTCTTTTTTATCCTATATTAAAAAATTTTCCATAATGACAATGATTTACATTTATAGTTGTGAAAATAGCAATATAAATACCTTAACAATAATTTTCAAATATAAGCCTATGAATTTAGACCATTAAACTAGGATCTGTACTGAGCTGAAAATTTACAGTCAAACAAACAAACAATACTTTGGGCTTTCTCCAAATGTTAGAGTCATTCGTGCTAGGTGTTTGTGTGTGTGTGTGTGTGTGTGTGTGTGCTTTTACACCAGGAGGCCTTGTGGAATAGTGGTGATGAGCCTATTTTGTAGAACAAGGCTTTGTTAGTCTATACCTGGACTCTGACACTTACAGTGGGGGCAGGGCACTTTTGGCAAATTATCTAACATCTTGAAGTCTGTTTCTTCATCTGTAAAATGAGAATATTAATAGTATCTGTCTCAAAGGATGATTGCATGTATTAAATGACAATAATATATGTAAGGCACTTAGAGCCATGCCTGGCACTTGGTGAGTGGTACTTGTGTTTGCTGTTGCCGTGGTCTGATTTCTAACCAAGTACAGCTCTGTTTATTGTCAAAGGTTTGATATCTAATCCCCCTTTCTGGCCTCCATGAACTAAGAGGAGAAGCATGACAATAAGCCTCTGTATTATTTTGATGTCCACGTGTGCATGATTTAAAGAGGAAATGACAAAAACGATGAACTGAAAGATGAACTGCAACTTAGATGTCATGGCCCTTTAAAGCAAGCACTTTGAAATGTACTTGATTATAGCACTTGAAGTTCTCTTCCTTTGAGTTGGCCAAAATAATATCAAGCTCTCAATTCACAGAGGGATTCTCTCAACGTTAATGGAGAAGCAGGAAAAGCTTAGGAGTTTTGGCCCCTGGGAAATAGAACGGTCTTCTGCTTTGAACACTGAGTGGACATTTAAGGTCTAGATCACAGTCTTCCTCCACCATGAGGTCTCTTGGCTACTCAGCAAGATCAAATCCTCTTTCTTCCAAAGCCTCTGAGCCCTTCTGCCAATACCTAGACGGTGTATCATAACCACTTTGTGTGTCAACCAAGATCTTAAATTTCATGTTTTATTCTTTCTGGTATCACCCAACTACATCGAGCATAGCAGAACCTGCATCGTAGTAGAATCTCCATTTTTTGAATGAATTAAATAATAAATCGTGTAGATATTTAGAGTTGGGAAAAGATCTTGAAGACGCTACTTTAGAGCTGAAGATCTGGAGGTATGGAGAGGAAACAGAATCTGCAAAGAGACCTTTTAATCAAACTTTAATGCTCACAAGCTGTAGGATCTTGGGGAACTTTCTTACCTTTCTGATAATCATTGTCCTTGTTTGTAACCATGAGGTTAACAATACCTATCTCACAGAGCTGGTGAGAGAATCGAAACAGATAAGAAACTTACAGGCAGCAAGTGAGAAACACTGACCACAGGGCTTGGTAGCTGCTATAGCTCCTGCATTGTACTCCCTCTCTTGTTTCTCTTTCTTTGATCCACTTTTAGGTTTTGCCCAACTACTGTGCCTGTAATATGAGCATCTTTTCTAGGAGGAGAGTGAGGAGTGGAAGTAACATTTGTTAAGAATCTGCTGTGTCCTTGGCTATCACACCTGCAGCTTTCCCTATAGCTTTTCAAGCTACACTTTTTTGATGGCAAAACATATGGAAATGGGTGAAAAACAACAAATGAGCTGACATTACATTCTCTTGTTTCAGGCACTCTTAAGTGTTTTCTTGAGATCTTGCTCACTTTATTCCCAAGATACCTGGAGATAGTAGATCAGATTGCCGGACTGAAAACCCCTGGGAAATGAGAGCAACATTCGCCTATGTGGGATAATTGGAAGTCTGGTTACTTGAAACTCCCTCCATTATGAAGCTTTCAGAACTAAAGAGCTACACTGACTTACAATCTTTCTGTGAATCCTGCAGGTGTTTTAAGCAGCACAATTACCTGGCCAGTGTGAGATAACATGCCACAGGCACGTTATCTGGGAAGCAGAGTAACTCAGCACTTCACTGGCCCATCAAGGCCATTTTTAAAGTATGAGCAACCCATGCCTCCAAGTGACAAGAATTTTCGAGCAAGGATAGTAAGAGTTCACCCCAGACATAATCCAACTGTTTGACTTACATTGTACGAGAAAGTGTGACCCAACCAAACCCAACCCAACCAAGTGGGTTTTTTTTTCCCCCAGAGAAACATTGTTAAGGATCTACCACGTACCAACATCATGTTGGGTGCTCCACTATGTTATCCCATTTGTTCTCCTCAAAAATTAGGCCAAATAATATTGTCCCCATTTTACAGCAACCACAGAGCAGTGTGTGTACCTGCAGGATGACACACTCGGCCCAGGTCTGAATGAGTAGAGGCAGGAATCGAACTCTTATTCTGTTAAACCCGGGAGGTCAGTGTTCTTTTGGCCACACTATACATCTCATCTTAAATTATTTTTAGAGTGACTTAAGCTAATAAATCTTTTATTCATTCATTATTCATAACTTATTGATAGAGAACATGAGCTCCGTCAGGACCAGGACTTTGCCAGTCCAATCACCTTTGCATTCCCTGCACCTAGAACAGAGGCAGCTCCTGCCGGGGCGGTCACTGAGTATCTGTCGAATGAATAAATTCACTTGATCTTTCACTCAACTGTTCGTATCTACTGTTAAGCTCTAGAAGTGTTGTGAGAGACATAGCGATGAACAGCGTAGATTTCTCTCCTAGTATATTGTGCTAAATTAGGGGAGAGAGATGTATGTGTAGAAAATGACACTCCAAGTAATCCTTTGAATGAGGTAAGGACTCTATGTTGAGAATTCAGAGGAGGAAGAGGGATATGGAAGGACAGAGACAAGCTTTCAGGAAGAATGATATTTAAACTGAGCTGAAATCCACAGGAAGAATATTGGCAGGTATCCTGGGGATAGAGAGGGAGAGCAGAGAATGGGAATGGTGTCCCTGGCAATGAAACAGCATGAGGGAAGTCTGGGGGCAGGGAAGAATCAGGTATGTTTGGGGGCAAGGACAGAACTATTCTACTAGCAAACAGAAGAGTGGAAGGGAACTTAAGGACAGGGACTATGATTCTGGAACACTGCGCACAGAGCCCAGACGCCCATCCAAGGTTCTGTAAACAAGCTGTGAGTCACCGCCATGCAGGGCTGTGAAACGAGCGTCCAGAAGGCCCGGCACGAAGATCGCTAAAGCCACAGGAAGGAGAGAGGACTCCGCGCAGAATTAGCTACAGACAGGGGATGAAGCGTGAAATTGATTAGTGTGTTGTTTCCACACCCACCCACCAGCAGTGTCTGGGAAGATTTTACCAAATTCGAGAAAATTAGGACTTTGGAAGCCTGGGTTTATTGGCTTGGGAGAAGCCTGTCTGCATTTTGACTCTAAATAAAGAATACTGGGGCTCCCATAAAATGAATTTATTTGTTTGGAAGAACACAAGTCCTGAAGAACATCTAAATAACACAGAGCTGTGCCTAGCAGGCGGCACTCAGCCCCACTCATGCCCCCTGAGCTTGGAGGTTAAAGCTGACAGAAACCCCGTCTAACTCCTGCACCACCAGAGAGTACACAGCACCGAGCTGCAGTGGACACACTGCATCTTCGAGTGTCCAGGATTCCTCTGGAGGATCAACCCTCAGGTGATTCCCTCCTGCCTAGACTCATAGAGGACAATAACAGCAATTAATCTTTACTGAGCACATACTATGTGCCAGGCACTGCATTATCTTAATTTATTCCACAACAACTCAATGTGGTGGCCTCTACTCTTCTTACTATAACTGAGAAAATAAGGTTCTGTGAGGTTAGATTGTTGAAGTACTACACGCAGAGCTTGGGAGCAAAGCCAGGTCTGTTTATTGACATATTTGCATTTCATTGCAACCATAGAAAGTTTTTTATTTAAAGAAAATTTTATTTCATAAGTACGAAGAATTGAAGGAAAATGCAAATTTCCTAGAATTTGGTGGAGTGGGAGGGAAAGTCTCAGAATGCTGAAGAGGCAGAGCCAAAGGTCAGCAAATGGAATGGAGATAATTACAAAAATAACAGCTCTAGCTTTTTGTCCTAGTGTGGCAATAGCTCTGTCCCCAAAGTCAGGTGGAGGCGATAGCTTCGGACTCGTTGCGTGGTCTGCCTGGCCAGGGACAGGTATTTTGAATAAAATCCACCTAGTGCATCAGTCCCATGTCCCCGGTCACAGGGGCAAGGTTGCCAGGCTTCCCTGAGGTGCAGCTGTGCTTGAATCCTGGGCACACACTTGAGCAGCACTCTGTTGTCATTCTAATTAATCATTAAGCCTGGGGATTTGCGGTTACCAGACATAGCCCTGTGCAGGACATCCGAGCTGCATTTCTCTTGCCACACCCTGCCCTGGTGTACTCCCCAGTCAGCTCTGCATACCAGCCAGGATCTGCAGTCACCTCTGGAAATGAGGGGAGGAGAGGGGGCTGCTCATGTGGATTCTGAGGCTCCCGGGCAACAGGAAATCCAGAAGGAAATTGAGAAGGCAAAATGGAGTTGGCAGTTCCAAGATTTCCCCTTTGGAATTGAATCAACATTGTGGAGTGGAGTGGAGACAAAACCCTCCATGTAGCCACACCGTTTCGTGTTGTGATATTGAAACTTAAGCAGTCCTCTAAAACTCCTCTTGACTGCTCTGTGGTATCTACTCTGCAAATCCCAGGCTCTTAGTGAGGTAAAATTTCCCCAGACTCCTGTTGACATTTGGCCTGAAAGCTGAAGTGGGTAGAAGCAGAAGCAGCCCCAGGCAATTAAAGAGAAATGTGACGATGGAAGGGAAGTGGTTCAAAATGTAGACCCTGCTCCACAATACTTGCATTTGGGGCAAGAGCAACACAAAGCAAGATGGAAAACAGATCATTGAACTAGTCTGCCAGCTGAGAGATACCTCACTGAAATAAACAACTGGTAAGTATTCAGACTTTGACGTCCATCTTGGAATAGTAGTCTTCTCATCATTCTCTTGCCTGAAACGGCTTTCCTTTGGTCTTAGGAGAAAGTGTCTTTAACGTGCCCACCAGGCCCACAGTCTGGACCCTGTCTTTTCCATCACCAGAATGTAGCCACATTGGCTTCATCTCAGCTCCTGGAACACTTTAGTGCCATGGTCCGTGTGACACCTAGCCTTTAACCATTCTCCTTTCCTGCACACTCAGTGTCCACCCCACCCTGACCGCCATCCCACCCAATCTCAAAAAAACAAAACAAAAATGAAATGCAGCAAAATCATTTCCCTTTCTCCCCCAAAGAGAATGTTAGCTCCTCTAGTGCAGGGTCCCTGCCATTCTCATTAACACTCTATCTCCAGGCCTAGAATAGTGCCTGGCATAGTCGTCAGTGCTCAATAAATACGCGTTGGATGAATGAATAAATGAATGGAGCCAGATTGTTTCCAATAGTCACAGTTTTGCCCTATAGCATTGTTCTGTTGAGCAAACAGTGCAAACACAAAGGCTGGTTATATAGCATACTTCCACGATATATTGCAAACTGGATGCCAATCAATAAACTGCACACTCAGGGTGCCAAGTGCCATGTTGAATGCTGTCAACTTGACAGTTGAAGAATTCTGAGCGCAAAAGCATCCAAGAAAAATCTTAAGGGGAGTGGCAGAAGGAAACAAAATCTAAGGAAAGTACTCCTTATCTTTTTAGCAGGAGAGAGAGGAATTGAAATGGTTGGTATAACATTTTAGACTCAGGCAGTGAATTAGCTTCTCTAGATAGAGAATTTTTGATTCAGCATTTATTTAGTAACTATTGAGAATTTACTAGACTCTCTGGTGAAAGAGTAGAAAATGAGCATGACACCTCTGGTGGACTGAGAGTTTGATCTGCAGAACCATCAAAGCTGGTGCTACAATAAATGCTTAGTTTCTGGCTGAAATGGGGTGACCTTTTCCTTCTCTTTGCTGAGCATCCTCTCTCACTCTCCTCAGTGACTTTCCCAAATCTTCACCCCTTTCCCTCTGTACACCCTACTCTGATTCCGTTCTACCCATACTCAACAGAAGATTTCAACTTCTACTTGAGCAAAGGTGAGGTGATAAAGCCTGAAATGCCTCCACTTCCTCTGGATCACTATATATCTACCTTCATTGTTACCTAACTCCATTTCCTCCAAATTTGGGAAGATTCAGAGATTGAAGTTTTAGAGGTTGAAGAGTCTCTCATTCCAACTTTTTTAAAAAAAATCTAAACCTAGATTAGTTAGTACGGCGTGAGAGCAACTTAATGAAATGGGACTAACATTTATTAATGAAATAAAGTAGAATAAAATAGACAAGAAAAGAATAAAAGTTCAGGGTATATGAGGTCTGTCTGGAAAAAGTCCAGCCATTGATAATATAATGAGAATGGTTAGTGCGACAACGATGTAACCAGGCAACCAAGAGAGTGGACTGGAATGAACATGCATGAACAGTGACAACTTCACTGTGATTGTCCGTGGGGGTGGTAGACACCACTGAGTCAGCATGTGTATTGTGAAGCTGTGGCACTCAGAATGGCCGAGCGAGGAGAGCGATGAATCTGCATCAAATTTTGTTTTAAGCTTGAACATTCCTCCATGGAAACTATTTGGGTGATTAAGAAGACCACAGTTTTTATGGGCCGCTGGCGATTGGCAGCCTCACTAGGACAACACACCTGCTCACGCATCATTTCTTGTACAGAGTTTTTTGGTGAAACATAAAATCACCCAGGTGACTCAGCTCTCCTACAGCCCACATTTGGTGCCCGTCAACTTCTGGATTTCCCCAAAAGTAAAATCACCTTTGAAAGGGAAAAGGTTTCAGACGATCAGTGAGATTCAGGAAAATATGATGGGGCAGCTGATGGTGATTGGGAGAACCATGTGAGGTCCCAGGGTGCCTGCTTTCAAGGGGGTTGAGGTGTCATTGTCTTATATGCAATGTTTCTTGTATCTTGTATCTTCTTCAATAAATGTCTTTAGTTTTCATATGTGACTGGATACTTTCTGGACAGACCCCATATAACATATAGTAAGGACAAATATTTCATAAACTTCGTTTTACATCTCTGATTATGTCTGTATCCTTGTGTGCTTCCTAGGTCTTGAGTGAGATGTATTCCTTATAGTGGGTCATGCTCAAAGATATTAAGAGCATCATCCTATTTGAGACCGTCCCCCACCCCTTCGCATTTCCACAGCATTCCCACTCCTTCCATTATCTTCTCTAATAGTCAGTTTATTAGTTTCTAGTGATTCTTTCCCTTAGCTTGTAATGCTTTCTAATTTCTCCAACTTAAAACTATCCTGTCTTGGCCTCGACTTCCTTCAACTTGCCCCTCTTCTTAGCTGGAGCACAATCTAAATTCTAGCTCTTTCCTCCAATCTGTATGCCATTGAAATTTCCTATTAAGCAAATGCTGTTCGTATTGCTAGTAAAATGCGTATTATTTTAAGCTGATATTAGTTGAGTATTTGTCACTGTTGGCCATCTGCTTGAAACTTTCAACATTCTAAATTTCTTCCCTAGTTCTTTTTCTGTCATTTTGATCATTTCCTGCTGCCCCTCCAAGAATTCCCTCCCTTTTTCCTGTCCCTTCAGCCTGTGTCCCTCAGGCTCCCAATTCTCCTTCTGATCTTTTCATGTGTTTTCTGGTTTCCTCTCCTCCTTGTCAGTTGGTGACTCCTAAATGTGTATGCCCAGCCAGCAACTCTCCTCTGAGCTCTGGGTTTTTATATCGAGATACCTCCTAAGTTTGCTTTGTTCTCCTGCAATACCTCTCAAGCTGAGCTCATTGCGGCCTCCAAATCCACAGCTCCTACATTTCTTTCGATCAGGCTGTTACCTGTGTGAAATGCCCTTCCCCGCTTTATTCACCTGGCTAACTCACATATGTCATTAAAATTCAGTTGAGGTGTCATCTCTTGGAGGAAGCCAATGTGTACTGAAAGTTCTGCACCACCTGTACATGTTTCTAACTGTTACCACATTGTGTTGATACCGTTTCCCATTAGACCCTAAGCACCTTAAGGGCAGGGGGACTTAAATTACTTTTGCACTCCTAATGACTAACACAAGTGTCTGGTCCATTGTAAATGCTTAATAAATATTTCTTTAAACTGTTGTCAGGGTGGAGGACCAGAACCTATTATGTGAATTTGTACCGCAAACAGGCCTTTTGATAACTTTGAATGAAAGAGTCTACTCTAGGCAATACCCTATTAGTTAGCTTTCCCAGGTTTACTGTATAATTATTCTGGTGTTGATTGCTTTGTGCTGTGTAGAACTAGAGAGAGATGCAAAAAGGGAGGAAGAAGGAGAGCCCACCAAGAAGAATGTCTCAGTGACCTTTCAATTTAATGCAAGTACACAATACCATTTAATCCTAAGATCATAGCCACTATGAAAAGTAAACTAAGCTACTCCTGGCACAGTTGAGGAATGTGATTAAATCCAATGATGGGTGTATACAATTTAAAATCTTTTCCCTAATTAGATTCTAAACAAATTGACCACATCTTGACTTCCTTCCCTTTGGGATTTTCACTAACTTTGACAAAATGTCTGCTTTCTAAGTCAGTGATTTTTAAATGGTGTACTGCAAGAATTTTTTAAAATATGCAGTACCTGAGTGTTAGGGGCACTGACCTCTTTTCCCTTAGATTGTCAAATAAAAAAGTGACAATAGCCAACACAAAAATAGCTGTCCGGTGTGAATGAATCACAACTATACCTGTTTTTTTGGTCAGATCGGCAAAAAGTAAAATGTATTTTTTGGTATGCAACATAATTTTAGTAATTAGTTTATGTGTGCCATGAGATGAAAAGTTTGGATTTCGCTGTGCTAACTCATTAGTTTCCCACAGCTACTTCAGTCCTAGTTTTTGATATCAGATTTCGTCTTCCAGAGCCTCATTGGGCTTATACATGGGCTCAGAGATAAGGGAAAGAAAAACCCTTGTGGTTCACTTTTTAAAAATATTTTCTAAAAACACCAGTTCATTTATTTATAGACAGACAGGAAGGGAGGGAGGAAGAGCAGGAGAGAAACATCAATGTGTGGTTCCCTCTCGCACGCACTCCACTGGGGACCTGGCCCACAACGCAGGCATGTGCTCTGAATTGGGAATCGAACCCACTACTCTTGGCTTCGCAGGCCTGTGCTCAATCCACTGAGCTACACAAGCCAGGGCTAAAACTACTAATAAGTTTGCATATTAGGCTAGCACTGTATAGTTTATGAGGAGTTTTATATGCTGCAAAGAAGACAAGGAGGTATAATTCTCCTGTGTGTGTGGAAGGTGAGGAAAACAAGATACATGTGAACATTAGAGTTCTAAGTCACTTCCATCTTTACCATCTGAAATACGTTCTTTATAAGGCAACTAGAAGATTTATTTAAAATATAAATCAGAATATCTCTCTCCAGCTGTTCAATTGGTACAGAAAAAGAATTCTTTTTTAGAAAAGGAACTTCTATTGTGTCCACAGCACCTTCTACATTGCCATCCATTTCCATAAAAACTGTTCTCTTCCTTTTTTTTTTTGGAATGAGGAATGGGTCAGAGCACTTTCCCACAGAGCCAGAGGAGATGGATGAGAGAGTGCTTATACAGACCGGCCTTCTCCATTGTTCTTTGGGGAAGGGGTAAAGGTTACGCTGTTGTGTGCAGTCCACTCCAGGGTGGGGATTGTGGCCCTGCCTTCATCACCCAGATCAGGTTCCCTGGTGTAGCTCTACTGGTTTGGCTCCGTACGCGGACTGAAGGGCAGTGGGGAGTGGCTTGTTTTCTTTCCAGACAGGGCCAGCACAGAATACACATCTAAGAAAGACATACTACTTTCTGCTTTCTTATCTCATCTCCTCTCCTGCCTCCAGTATCTCTAAATTATCTGAATGTTCTGATGCTCTTTGATGGAGCATCCTCCAAAACTTTTTTTCAGTATCTTCCTTGGGGCAGTATCTTATTTCATCAGTATTACTGCTCACAGTATTGTGACTGCATTGAGCACCCACGGGCACAGCTACCTATAACTATAAACGGCATAGGCAGGCAATAGGCTATGCTCTAAAATCCACCTCTCCTTCATGTTTTCTACTTTCCAGTACTATTAATATCCATTCTGATTTCCGACTCCGTCTGCTCTGACCCATAGCACTTACTCTACCCTTTCTGTGTTGGCTGATTGTTCGCATTTGACTTCTGACTTACCTAGATTTACGTTGTCTGTCTAACCTTGTTAGCCTTGAGTGCTTCTCCAGAGTCACTGCCCAGATCTTTGTTCTCCTGTAATTTCCTTTCACCCTGTCCACCATATTTTCCCTGTTCACTTATCTGGCTGCAGCATACTGTCAATAACAACACTGATATATTTCTTATGAGCAGGTCTCAGTGTGACATGTGTTTAGGTGACACATGTTTTCCTCTTACCACGACAGCCTAAGAAGAAATGCTCTGAGAAATAGAATTCACTTAATTTGGAAAACATTATTATAAGAGTTCTGAAATCTTTCTTCAAAGGACTTAAACTAATTTCATATCTTTATATGAAAATAGAGCTGGAAGAAACCTTAGGACTGACTAGTTCAATTCTCTTACTAAGCAGTTGAGGAAATGGGAACCAGAGAAGAATAAGTAAAATGCCCAATATCACAAAATTGATTTGTGCTGGTCTGGAATTCCAGGCCCCGACACACAGGACACCTGCCTTTCTGCTCTGCAATACCACCTTTGAGGTTCCCATTGCAATCATTATTTGAAATGTTGATATCCAAGTGCTCGTTATTGCAATGGACGTGCTTTTCAGAATCTTTGTTTTGGGAGACAGCTTTAGAGAATGGAGTCATTCAAAATAAGGAAAAAAGCCATACTCATAAGAGAATGCACTTACAATTTTTTAATATTCTGGGAGTTACATTGCAGTTTTATTGTTTTACATTTATTTGAAATCTCCCTTTTGTATTTTCTTCTTTGATACCAAAGTCTATTTTTTTGCCCAATGCAAATCAAATCTAGATGGCTTCTGAAAATCTAGAGAATTATTCTGATAGAAACAAAAAATAACCAGTGATAAAAAGAATACAGAAATATATAACCTAACTTATTTCTTTTTAGTAACTCCAGTGAAAGAACCAGATGCATCTATGAGCCACAGATTCAATCGAATGTCCCATTCTATGGGTATTATGTTTGTGTTTTATTATTCTAGCCCACATTTACCTGTAATACCTTTACCTGCTCTTTTCTCCTTCTTTCTCAGATCAGCACAAAAAATTTTAAGTGTTTAGAAGCTCTAAATCTTCTTTATAAAAATACAGTACACCTTGAGGAGAGATGAGTTCTGGAAGCAACGCAGTTCCAGTATTCCAGGTAGAGAAGAAATGTCCAAGTTGTCTATTTCTTTTCATTTTAAATACTTTGAAGATTTAAATTTTATATGTTATCCAGCCCAAATCCCATTTAAAGCTGGTCTTTGAGACTGCAAACTCTGCCCTGGAACACTGATCCCTTACACAAATCTTGGCTCCATTCTTGACTGGTAGAATCAGACAAGAGTCAAAACAGGTTTCTATCAGAGACTCATCCCTCTTAGTAATGGTGAAAGCAGAAATGGTGGTTTTTGTGAGAGATAACAATGTAAAAGTTTGAGTCATGGGTAAGGGATTTGAAATGCTTGGCTCTGATAAAGATGTGTTACTTATCCTCATGGGATATCACTCAACATCTGGGTGTCTCCGTCAATCAACAGAGTGATAGGTCAACAGATATCTGCTTTCCGAGGATACTGAGAGTTTACTTAAAGATCTAATGCATTGAGAAATACTAGAAGACTCCTTATCATGTCAACTCCTAAGTCAGACTTTCATCAGAATGTGACGGGAGAGCCAGTTTGAGAAAAGAGAGACTACTTGATTACCTTGAATTTTAGGTATTGGCCAGTTATGATTAATTTCTTATTCTGGTTAACTGAGGATCAGCCACAAAAATCTCATTTATTTCTCTTGTTTTGTCATTAAAAATGTTTTGGAAATATATAAATGTACCCCTGCACTAATGTGTTATAATATGAGGAACAGAGATTCTGGAGGTAGGTAGATCAGGGTTCAAATCCCACCTTGACCACACAGAATGTCTTATACATTTATATATCAGGTTGAATAATTTACACATAATAACTGTCCAGAAAAATAGCTGTGAAGATACTGTTAAATTCAATTTAAAAATAGATATAAAGTCTCAAAAATAGTACATGACCCATAATAAATAATCCCACTGGTTCTCAAGATGCAGCGTCTGAGACAAGGATTTTTATGGTAGTGACTTTTTGAGGGAGTGCTCTCAGGTAAAGCCTGTAAGGAAGCAAGAGCAGTGGAACGAGGAAGAGCCAGATCAGATGTGTATACAGCTGAAGGCTGGCTTTGGCTTGATCTCAGGGGGAACTCTAGATGAAGAATGACACCACAGAACTTTTCCATACTAAGGAAAAGGAGATAAGTTTTGGATTGCTTTATCAGTCAGTCATTGGCTACAGGCCCTGTCTAGAGTTAGTGTGCAAATTTCCAGGCCTTTCCGGGAGAGATGTTCCCATCCACTAAGGTGGATGGATTCTCAGAAAAAGGAGGCAGCTCTCAGCTGTTTGCAGCCACTTACAACAGCTGGGGGTTGCGGGGCACAGGTTGGTAAAGGGGATCTGGGCGGGGCACCAGAAGTGTCTTCTATGCTCAAGATAACGGGAGGCTACACCGTATTTGTTTTAGTACTTCCCCTTAATTCCTCATCCAATCAACCTTTCAGCAAATGCATATTGTGTACTGCCTCTATGCCAAGCATTTATTATAGGCACATGAGGTACATCATTGAATGAAGTAAAGATCATTCCCCCATGGTGCTCATATTCCAGTAGGAGAGATAATAAATAAATAGATAAGAGACATAATTACATAAGTGATAAATACTATAGTAAATGGATAATAGGATAGACCTTTCTATTTTAGTGAAGTAAAATTTAATTCTTTGTTGAGTTTCAATATTTCTTAACAAGACTGTCTTGGTCACTGAAAACACACAGCATCTCAGGGCTTACTTCCTGACCTCAGGTCTCCTTATGGATTACTGCAGATGTGTAAAGTATAGAATCCCATAGGCATGGACTTTTTTTAAAAATATTTTTTAATTTATTTATCTTTAGAGGGGAAAGGAAGGAGAGAGGAAGGAAACATCAATGTATGGTTGCTTCTCGTGCATCCCCTGCAGGGAACTGGCCCCTGCCGGAAACTGGCCTGCAACCCAAGCATGTGCCCTGACTGGGAATCGAACCACGATTGTCTGGTTCGCAAGCCCACGCTCAATCCACTGAGCTACACCAGCCAGGGCTGGACTTTTTTTTTAAGTGGAAGAAACCTTAGAGATTAAGGTCAAGATTAGACTCAATTTGAATTGATCTCTGACATACTATAGTTTGTATTTTGACACTATGTTTGATATTATCTAAGTTCTCTATTTGTCTTTTTTCCCTCTAACATTGAAGTGTTGATACTTTTCAGTTAATTATGCTTTCTGGTAATTTAAATTTACTCATTTATTTATTCATTTATTTACTAAATCTATAAATAGCATTTGAGTATTTACTGTATGCTAAACTCTGATGAAATTTATAAAGAAAAGTCTTTCCAGGAGCTTACAATCTACAAGGAAAGATAAGCTGGGTAATACCAATAGTTTTATCATAAAGAAGAAAGCACCAGAGCCAGGAAACCTGCATGCAAGACCCTGCAAAAGAGCGAGAGACTACTTGTAATCAAGGGGGTTCTCGGGACCCACATGGAGGAAATTTCCAGCCAGGGCTCAAGGATGGCTGTGCTCTAGACGCTTGGACATAGAGGTGAGGGGTGTTCCAAGTGGAGAGAATCTTTCAACCCAAATATAAAGGCCACAAAAGTCTAAATGTATTTGTGGAATAAAGAGTAGCTCTGGCTGGGTCTGATTCCTGAGGAGAAATAGTGGATTAAAAAGGTAAGTTTATGATTCCATTTGAGAAGGATTTGAAAGTATTCTTCTTAAGATGTGTTAATAGGAATTCACAGAAACCCACTCCGGCTAAAACACATAAAATAGTTTACTAAAGTACAATAGAAAAATCACACAGAATTCAAGAAAGAAAGTAGAGCTGGGTCCTACTGAAATGTATTGTAGAAAATTCGGAAGTTTGCATCTCTCACTGGTTTCCCCTATTTACTTATGGTTCTCATGGCCCAGCCCAGGAGAGCCGCTCATCTCTCAAATGTGGTGATAAGCAAGGACCTCTAGGTCTCACGGTACCAGGTTTTGAGAGAGAGAGAGAGAGAGAGAGAGAGAGAGAGAGAGAGAGAGAGACACTTCCTGGATGACTTCAGGCAATGTATCTACCCTACTCAAGTCACCTAGGCCTGGGAGGGAGGTGTCACAAGGTTGCTGCCTACTCAGTAAACTGTGGGCTCAGTGTCCTTAGGAGGAATCTTAATGGAGCAGACAGGGCTGGGGACGCAGATTGAGATGGCCTGGCTGACTGGCTCCATTCTTCACTAGGCACTGGGGAGCCAGGGGAACTTTCTGAGTAGGAAGTTACAGTTCAGGGGTGGTTTCGTTTTGTTTTGTTTTTGCTATTGCTGCTCTTTATTTCTCAGCTTCATGAACTGATAACAACACAGTTGCTCTTTAAAGTTGTAACTGTGCAAACTCGAGCATCTGAAAACAATGAGTGTATAGTACCAGGGCTCCTCAGAGCCTGGGGTGCACTAAATGGCCCACCTCTGGAAATATATCTATAGCCCCTCACCATACTCACTGTATTTTATTGAAAGTGTTTGTCTGAGTCTCTTTCTCTCTCTGTAATACTGTTTCCTTCAAATGTTAGTATTCTTAGAGCCCATCCTCATGCTTGGAATATAGTAGAAATTCAATAAATGCTTGTTTCTCATTTTCTAAAGCATTTATTTCTCCAAATGTACTCATACTATGTCTTGAATGCATGAATCTGTATATGTATATATGCATTAGAAATGTATATACACATTTATTAGAAACATATATAGGTGTATGTATACATATATGTATATATGAGTATATGCACACACACATATGGGCACTCACACATTGATACATTGGAAAATCATCAAACAATGACTCTCTTCTTGGGCTCTTTTCCTAAGAAAACAACAAGAGAAAAAGAAACAGGCTCTGGGAAGCATTAGGACTTTGGAATCAGCCAGTTTGGGGTTGAATTCCAATATACCATTTACTGGTTGTGTGAGACAAGTTGGTTACTTAAAAAGTGACAAGCTGTCTTGTTACTTTTTGGACAAGTTGGACAAGTTGCTTACTTAAAAAGTCTTTCCTTCTGTTCTCTCATTGGTAAAGTGGGAATAATATGTAATATTACATACACGCAGGTTTGTGAAAGCATTAAATGAAATACTGATGTAAAACTCCAAGTCTTGTCTGATACATGAAGTACCGTTAATTATAGCTATTATCATGAGCTATCATTGTGGCTCTGAGGGTTTATCATGGAAAAACAATGATACAATTATCTTCTTATAAAACTGAATTCTGAGAAAATGGGCTGGGAGTGTGCTATTGACAGGTGTTATAACCTATAGTTTTTGTGTCAGAAAAATCAGGCTGCAATTTGGGATCATGTCTAGAGCAAATTAGTCCTGTTTTCTCAACTGTAAAACGGGGTTAGCAATAACTCCTGCATCTGTAAGGTCTGTAGAGAATTAAATGGGAGGATGCATGTCAAGTACCAAGTAGTGTACCCAGTGCATAGAAGGTTCCGAATGATTGGCAGCTATTAGTAGTGTTGGTTTCTCTCGCTCTCCCTCATACACGCCCGCATGCACGTGAACCACCACCACCAGCATCACCAAACACAAATCTATCAAATAATTTGCCTTTGTTCCAGCTGATTATTATTGCATGTGGGCCGATATATTTCCACAACCTCAATATAATAAATATTCCACAAAAAGTGTGTGTGCATGTACAGTGTTTTCATCTGTGTGCAGTGAAGAAATGCTTATTTTACCTCAAGAGTTGAAATGATGGTTTGGGCTCCAGAGACCCTGGGTAAAGGCAGCAGAGTAAAAGCAGCTAAATCCCTCTCAGTCCCAAGCCCAGTGTTTACCTCCTTGGCAAAACTAAGCGCTGAAAGAGAATCAGCAAAAAAAAAAAAAAAAAAAAAAAAAAAAAAAAAAAAAAAAGCAGAGACTTGGAAGGCAACTTGGAGAAAGATTGAAAGGAATTGTAAAGAACCTGTCCCTCCTAATCCCAGAGTTGCTGAAACTACAGAAGAGCTGGTGGAAATTAACCATTTGTGTCACAGGCAGAACACCACATGCTACTCCCCACGCCTGGAGAAAGAACAGCCAGCAATCAATCGCTTCCCAGTCCCCAGTGGGCGCTGAGCTCAGCCTGCACTCACTCAGGCTCTCAGATGAAATGCAATTCAACCAGTCAGGCCTCAGGATGCTTAACCTTTGGGAAAGCGGTGCCAACATTTCTCTGGAGAAAGCAGCAGTAGTGCTTGTCCTAGTGACTGTGATGCAATCACTGAAGGGAAAAAAGGCTTATGCCCGCTATGATTTTGCAATGGCTCCAACAAAGGGCTTATGGGATTTCAGATGCATTTAGAAATCCAACTCTGCTGGCCCTCCTGAGCCAGCATCTCTTCTGAATACCAGAGGGACTGACAATGACAAAATCCAGGCCCAACTGCTGACGCAGGCTAGAAGGTATTTGGTCTGTCTAGTCATGACAAGGCATAAACAAATCTTTTTGCCACTGTTCACTTGTGAAAAAATGACATCTCATCTGGCTGTTTTCTACCCAGCTACCTTGGCAGATTGCCTCAACACCCCCACCTCCACCTCCACTCCCCAAGTGGTTCTTTGGGAAACTGGCCTTGAACATGGAACATGGAATTTTTTAAGTGATAAATGCTCTCCTTCCCTCTCTGCTTATAGAACTTATATCTGGTCAAAGGTGAACTGACAGTAGGGATGTTGAGTAGGACAGCTCGACAAGAGGTCAGTTCCTGCTGACATCAATGAAAAGCTTACCACAAAGACAGCAATTTTTTAAAGAAGCATGGCTCTTAACATAGCAATTTCTTTGGGTATGTACTCTGTAGATTATAAAAGGGGAACTTGATTTCTGTAACCTGGACAAGAGAGAGTAAGGGGTCAGTGTGAGGCGGGGGCGGGGGAGGGGCTGGGATGGAGGCGTGGTGAAGTTTTGCTGCCGTTTGTAAAGACACAGAGACTCACACAAGGAGGACACTGGCCTCTACTTCCATTTGTCTTCAAGATTTACATTATGAGTTGTAAGGAAACAGTTCTCCACATAAACCAAAGTGCGTAGAATTTTGCTCCGATGAGTCTGATTAGGCATTGTAAGGAAGTATTGCTCAAATATTTCTTGAAAGATCATTCTTCTGCACTCACATTTTTGTCACTGTGACTTCATGATGTGAAATAAAGTTTCATTGCAACATGACTCACTAACAGACACCCCAGTATGTACTTCCTTCCCCAGAGATAAGGCATCTGACAATTCAGGGAGCAGAGAGAGTGGTACGGGAGTAAGGAGGGAAGGAGCAGGAGCCAGATCAAGGGTGTGTAACTGAGTTGACCACTGCCACGCATCCTTGATCCTGCAGAATGTTTTGAGGAGCCTTACGAAATACATCTCAGACCTGGATATGCAGAAAGATCCATCCACCAGCGTTCAAGCAGGACCCCGTGGGGATCAACACCCTCATACTTCTGGGTGGTGCATGCAAGACCGCAGAGTGGGTTCTTGAGTATTCTGTGCAGCAGCATCAGAAAGACTCTGGCTGAGAAGCATGGACTACATGGCCTGTAGCCGGGGGAATATGCCATCTGTTGGCACCTGTGCAGAGCTTTTTGCAGTCTGTACAGAAATGGTGACCACAGCAGTGGTTGTAGTAAAGGGTAAGGTAGGAGAGATGTGAAGTAGTGAATGAGAGTCCTAATTTACAGCCTCTCTTGTCTGGATAATCCCAGTAGCTTCCTAACTGAGCTCCCTGTCTACCAATCTTGTTCTCTTCAAATTCACTAGTCAGATACTGCCAGAATCATCTTTCCAAAACCCAGATCTGATTATATCACTCCCTTCCTTTAAAAACCTTCTTTTCTCCTGTGTACATTTCACTCTTCTGTATACTTTTTGGCTCTGCCCTGAATTCTTGGTATGGCACAAGAAAGAGGTACTGTTCCAAATCTGCCTCTCAGGCCTCATTTGTCACTTTCTTCAAACAAGCACCCTTCACACTAGCCCTGATGTTTCCAACTGGTGTACTCAGGGGTCCTATGGAATTATTTCAAAAGATCAGAAAAACCATATGTACACCAAGAAATCTGTAGCTTGAATAAGTAATGTGGCTTAAACATATGTTGTAGGTTCACAACACTTAACTCACACTTCTCCTTGGATTTGCAGAGAAAATGGAATTTCTTAATTCTGTCTAGATCTGATCTATTTCTTTTATGATCACTTACTCTACTCTGACCCCTACCTTCTGGTAGCAAGTATAACTATTAGCTCTTGTATCAGGTACCCTTCCTTTCATGGTCATGTTGGGGGAGACCCAGGAGATCCACCGAGGGAAAGAGCAGGGGGTTGTCCTGCCGCTGATGTGCGTTCAAGCTGGAGGTATTGTTCTTTCTTTCTGTCGACCTACCAAGTGGCCTCTGGTCAGGGAGAAGGCTTGCTTTTGATTATCCCATATCAGTCTTCCCCAGAAGAAAGCCTCAGCGAAATCTGCAGCAGGGGCAAGCATTTCTTACATTCAAAGTTCCATCAACCATCCCCACATAGGACAGAGCCCGAGGATTGGAAGTAGAGACTTTTTTTGCTAATTTGTTCTCACATACCATACAAAGGTGAGTAACTTTCTAGTCCCTCATGGTTTCATCTTCCTTCCCTTGCCCATTTCCCGAAGCTTCCTTCTTTAAATCTGACATTTGATGGTCCACCCTACACTCATTTGGGAAAATCCCTTCTTGGGATGGAGTTGGGAGGACAATGGGTTTCATCTGAACTTACCTAACAGTAAAAACACATTATTATTGTGAAATGCTTCATTTAAATCTTTTTCTTATGAAGATGCTGCCATCTGCTCTCACCCAAGAAACACATTCCTTTGTTAAAATAACATTGGGCCTATTAGATGTAAAGTGATAACCCTGACATTATCGTGCCAAGGGAAGAGTGTAAGCTCTGCGAAGGCAGAGTTTTGTTGCTTGTTACCTGCTTTTTCTTGAACAGTCTCTGACCATGGAAGTCATTCATATCATGCTTGCTCAGTGACTGACTGAATAAATAAATGGGAAATATGTTTCTCTCTGGGGTTTTCTTTTTGTTGCAAAGGACCCCCATGTTGGTAGATAATAGATTTGGAGGAGGCAGGAATGGGATCTCAATTCTGCCAATGCGTCGTACATTTTAAGGATAAATTTATGAAGAATATTAGAAGAAATGAACCCTTATGTAGGAAATTTCTTCTTCCAAAGAAAACAGGAGCCCATAAAAGGAACTGTTTCAGCCCACAGACAGTTTCCTCAACCCAGTTTTATGCACTAGGGGCAAACATTGTTAATGGCTGTGCTTTTAGTTCTACTGGTAACTACATGACCTTAAGTGAGAGACTTAAACCTCTATTTCTTATTATTACCAGCTGGAGAGAATTATTGACACTTCATTATGAGAGATCAGGAAATGAACACCATACCACTGCCCACTCATACTCCCCTTTCTCCCCATCTATTTTTTCTATCATATTTTGCATATATTTCATTTTTTAATCAATGTATGGTTGCCTCTTGTGAGTCCCCTGCTGGGAACTTTCTGCAACCCAGGCATGTGCCCTGTCTGGGAATCGAACCACGATCGTGTGGTTCACAGGCCCACGCTCAATCCACTGAGCTACACCAGCCGGGTATATTTTATTTTTTGATATAAATTTTGGGAGCTTTCCTTGACTTCATTTTCTAAGTATCTAATTTGATTATCTGTTGTATTCCCACTCGTTGAATTAATTGTCATTTTTAATTTCTAAGAACTATTTCTTCTTTGGGGCTGATTATCCCATTTTTTTCTCTAGTACCCTGTCCTTGTTTAATTAATGTGAAATCTTGACGTTCTGAGGATTCCAATTTAAAAAGCTCTTTTCTGTTCTCTCTAGACTATCCTTATTTCCTCTGGGGTCAATTGGTTTTCTTCTTCTGTCTGTTGATAATTTTGTTTATATCTGCAAATAAGGCTTAGGTTGTTGAATATGTTTTTTTTTTTTTTCTGCATCTGTAGAGATCTCTGGATTATAAGGCTGCTGGTGGGCTCTTTGCAGAAGTTGAATTTCTTCCAGAAGGCAGCTTGGGGACCTTTATACTTGCAAAGAATGATGGCTTTTACTTCAGTGACAGAGAACTCGGAAAGGCAGTAGTTCACTCCCGGGCAGAGGTGCCGGTTCTTCTCAATTCGTCCCTCTCCTCCCCGCCTCCCACCCCATACCTCTCCTAGGACACACCATTGCGTGCCTGTATGGGGTTCAAAAACCTGCCTAAATCCCTAGTCTTCTCTCTCAAGCTCTGATAGCCTCACCAGGGGCATTTTTAGGAAGATCATGAGGTTTTCTTAGACAACACTCTTCGATCTTAGTTTCAACGGGACATTCAAAGGAAGGGAAGGTAAATGCAAGCTTTAAGTTTGACATGATGTGCTTGTATTTTCAGCTTCTATAGCGGTGTTGTAGAGATTAATAAAACACACATTTGTTCACTATGTGCTTTCCTAAACACATAGTAGATTTTGCGGTGCTGTGCTTCATCAATTGGTGAATGCTAAAGCCACAGCTGTTCTCCTATAGCGGTGAATGAAGCTCTTCGGTATTAAAATTGCTGGGAACCTCTGTCTTAGTCACGCTGTCTCAGTCACCTGGAACATGGTGCATCTCCTTGATTCTTTAATGCTTTGATCTGTACGTAGAATGTTCATCTCACTTCTTCTACCTGCAAAGTCCTACCATTTTGAAGGACTAGCTCAACAATCAATTTCTCTGTGAAGTCTTTCTTTCTGCCTGAGACAGAATGAATTGCTTCATCTTCATTATTCCCTGAACAGTCTGCCTATTCCTCTAGCAGAGCAATGACCACATTGCATGTTACTTGTTTACATGATCTCATACCCTACTCTAATCTTAATTCACCTGTTTATCTTCTATCACAAATACCCAATACAGAACGAATCCTTGCTGACTTATGCTGAATTGCCTTTGCTCTTCACGGTTGTCGTTGACTAGATGTGTTGAAAAGAAGGCCATAAGCTAAAAAGATTGTCTTTCACCTTACTTCTGTGACGCTTTATGGAGTACACCAGTCGCTTCAATCACCATTTTTGTTGTTCAGTAAAACTGTCAGAAGCCGGTTCCTGCTTACGTGTTCCTGCCAGGATTGTTCTTTTTTCTTACAGGGTATCCTTAAGAAAAAATACTCCATTTCAAGAGCTCTCTCCAAAGAAATGAAGAACAGAATGTAAATAATGTCTGATGAAAAGAGCTGGGGAGGAGAGATGGGAATATAAACATAAGTCTCCTTCTATTGCCTAAAAGTTCGCTTAGGATAGAGTGTGTGTTCACTATTGCCTTTGCATCATCATTCATTCATCCATTTACTCAATATGTAAGTATTTATTGAGTGCCTATGGTGTGTCAGGCATCATGTAAGGACTTGGGCAAGTGATGAACACAGTAGACAAGTCCCTTGTCCTTAGACGGTTGACAATCTCCTGAACATTTCTCTATGTTTCTGAAAGACTCATGTGGAAGAGGCAACAAGGGCATGTCAATAGATGATTAATTAATGGTGTTTGTTGGGTAGTTTTTATGTATTCACTCTAGTGCTAGGCAGTTTAAAAGTAAGATAGACTTTGTCCATAAGATATTTAGAACTTAAAGTTATTAGAGTCCTGTATAAAATGGCATAGAGAGTCAGCAAATTAGATATTTTATAATACAAAAATATTAGCCACTGAGAGTCTTAGGGATCAGTTTATTTGGAAGTGCTATAGACAATGAACTTGAGACCTGAAGGATAAGGAGTAAGTAGTCTAGTGATGGGATAGAAAAAAGTGCCCCTAAGAGTGAAAACATAGAAGTCAGGATGAGGCAAGGAGCATGAATTTCAAGGCACCAATTCCGCTAAAGGGGTCCAACACAGGGAATGCAGTGAAGCAGCGAAAGTGGTGTGAGATCAGGCCAGAAAGATAGTTAGGAGCTAAATCAGGCAGAATTTTGTTAACCTTCCTACCATGGTACTGTTACATGAGGAGGGAGCTAAAGGTCCTTTCCCTGAAATAACGCCCAGTCATAGCATGACTCTCTGACTGTGATATGCTATAAACTCATATTTGGCTTTAAGTTTTGCTAACAGACACATTTACACACACAAATACACACAGTTTTATAAAAGAGAACTTGACATGATTACTTCTGTGTAGATCGTGAAGCCTTCCCATCAAAAATTTGACAATTCACGAGTGGTTGGTTATTCTTTGTTTTAACTTGCATTGTTGACAGTGGGGAAAGCAACCCAGCCCAGTCTCAAGATAAAATGAATCTGTTGAAAGAGAGGGGCAGATGGTTAAGCATGAAGACAAAGCTCAAGAGAAGATTGCAAAGGAATGTAAAAAAACACTACCCAGTATAAAAAATACCCTTGGTGTGTGACTCAGCTCTAGCGTAGGGTGAATTATCTTCTTGTATCTCTCACAGGAGAAATCCAGAAAGAACTTCATTCTCCTCCTCTACTAAGCTTGCAAAAGGAAGATGAGCTATCCTATTTCTTGTTCTTGCAAAACAACAGAGCTTGCCTGGAAGAGCATATTAGCAGGCCAATTACAGCTGCATACTTAAATATACAGACAGTATTCAATTACTGGAATGGAGAGCAATGAGGATGTAAAAAAGAGCCTGACAACAGATAATCCAAAAGTCATCAAATCTTGNTCAGGATGAGGCAAGGAGCATGAATTTCAAGGCACCAATTCTGCTAATGGGTTCCAACACAGGGAATGCAGTGAAACAGTGAAAGTGGTGTGAGATCAGGCCAGAAAGATAGTTAGGAGCTAAATCAGGCAGAATTTTGTTAACCTTCCTCCATGGTACTGTTACATGAGGAGGGAGCTAAAGGTCCTTTCCCTGAAATAACGCCCAGTCATAGCATGACTCTCTGACTGTGATATGCTATAACCTCATATTTGGCTTTAAGTTTTGCTAACAGACACATTTACACACACAAATACACACAGTTTTATAAAAGAGAACTTGACATGATTACTTTTGTGTAGATCGTGAAGACTTCCCATCAAAAATTTGACAATTCACGAGTGGTTGGTTATTCTTTGTTTTGACTTGCATTGTTGACAGTGGGGAAAGCAACCCAGCCCAGTCTCAAGATAAAATGAATCTGTTGAAAGAGAGGGGCAGATGGTTAAGCATGAAGACAAAGCTCGAGAGAAGATTGCAAAGGAATGTAAAAAAACAATACCCAGTATAAAAAATACCCTTGGTGTGTGACTCAGCTCTAGGGTAGGGTGAATTATCTTCTTGTATCTCTCACAGGAGAAATCCAGAAAGAACTTCATTCTCCTCCTCTACTAAGCTTGCAAAAGGAAGATGAGCTATCCTATTTCTTGTTCTTGCAAAACAACAGAGCTTGCCTGGAAGAGCATATTAGCAGGCCAATTACAGCTGCATACTTAAGTATACAGACAGTATTCAATTACTGGAATGGAGAGCAATGAGGATGTGAAAAAGAGCCTGACAACAGATAATCCAAAAGTCATCGAATCTTGGCTTTGGAATGAATTGTATTGTTTTCTTGTGGCAGATTTGCATTTCTAATTATGCCTTACTTAAGCTAGTATTAAAATTAGTTTGCATTCCCAGAGAAAGTACACACCAGCTGGGGGGAAAAAAAGAGAGAGAGAGAGAGAGGGAGAGAGAACTAAGATCTTGCTGAGTGATGGGATAGGGGTGGTTGTAAGGGAAGTGGTAGAGGAATCAATATTTTCCATAATAATGAAGAATACTACTTCTACCTCCCACCCCCACCCCCCAACCCCCCACCCCTGCAACCTGCATCTGAGTATTTATTATCACTAGATCAAGGAACCAAATAAAAGGAGGTACAACTTTATACAGAGTGCACAAAATAATTTCTTGTTTAGCATCATCCTGTATTTCAAAAGCCAAATTACCTTGGTTGCAACATGGGGTGGGAGAGGGAGAGGACCCATTTAAAAGTTGCTTGACCCCAGTGGAATTTAAACTTTAATTATCACTTAACCTGTGAAAGCTCCGCCAGTATTACAACAGTAAGTCCCTTCAGCACTGTAATTAAATTTCTGCCTGTGGCTTATGTGGGTAAATCCTGTAAGAGGGGTGAATCAATTATTACGAACATTTAAGGGAGCTATAAAACCCAGGAAGACAAGAGTTCCTAAGTGTTATTGCAGAATTCCAGGGTTATGTCAAAAGAATAATTTTATGAATTTTCTCTAGAAATAAGCAAGATTGATTATTGTGCCTCGGTAGGAAGGACTCTGAGAAAGTGCATTCATAATCACAGAATTTATACAAGAGTTGTAAAATATTAGAGATCAAAGAAGCTGATGACGCCCACAGCTAAGGTTACCGATCATTACCATGGGGTCTGCATGGCTCGAAGTGTTTTGGAGCTGGTAACCCACTGAGCACATAGTCTGTCTCTCCCTGTCAGAGGTGAGGAGACGGAGGCCTGGCCAAGCTGTGTGACTAGGAATGGGCAGAGGCAAAACCAGAACCCAAGCCTTCTGTCTCCTAATCAAGGGCTTTCCTTCTACATCAGACTTCCTTTCTGCCAGTTGGAAAATAGAATTATTTGATGATACTTGCAGGCTTAAATTTTTTTTAAAAGTGCTGGGAATGGTGGAAAAAGCATGGACTTAGAGTTGAAAGCTGCGTTAGAACTCTTGCTTGAAACTTCTGAGCTTGACCTTTTGTGGGATTGCATACAATGTCTTTCCTTGGTTTGCATCCCTCTGTAATTTTTTGGAACAAAGTCCAGCATCCTTGCTGGTCTGGGAGGCTCTAGGCAGTGCTAATCTTACCAGCTTCCCCTTATGTCAGTCCCCACTCCTCACTCTGCTTTAGACACTCCTGAGTCTTTGCACCTCTGTGCAGGACCATGAGTCTTCCCACTCTGGGGGCTCCAGGGTTCTGGGAGTGCTCACACACTCTTCTCCTAGGCAACCCCTTGGGGCTCAGTTTCAATTTTGCCTCCTCACGGAAGTCTTCTTGGATCCTCAGACTGAGTCAGCTCCCTGTGTAATATGTTCTCTTGGCATCCTCACCTGCCTGTGTGGCTCCCATCCCTACTGTAATTGATCGATGACTTGTAGTTGTTTAATTGACGATCCCCTATAAGAATGGAAACTCCATGAGGGCAGAGACAGGTATTACCAGTGCTGAGATCAACAGAAGGCACTCAAGTAAATGCATGAACCCCTCTCAAGCCTCAGTTTTTTCTTCTTTAACATGGAGATAACAAACAATAGACTGTTGTCAGCATTAAGTGCCATACTGATTTAAGGCATCCAGCTTACTGTTAGCAGCATAGAACTCGGTACATGTGGATTTCATTTCCTGCACACTCTTACTTCTGTGACAATGTCCCTGAGGCACCAGGCCTGTTGAAACAACTAAGAAGGATGGAATCGTGCTCTGGAGAGTTTTAGCACAAAGTGTATTTTATGCGTTCTAAGTATTTGAGTATCGGTCACCCACTGAGGGTCTGCATGGCAACTAACTCTCTATGAACCAGCATATTTGACAAAGCAGGACACCTCACTCCCCAGCTGGACAGCATAACAGGGCGCTTACTGTAGGCACCATTCTTTCGGGGTCAGAACCTTAAACTAATCCCCTGCTGAATATGGAACAGATGAGCCAGGAGCAGCTGTTCTTCTCAGCTGGCGAGCTGCTAGAGCTTGAAGCAGCGTGGTTTTCAGGTGGCCTTCCCTCTAAGGCCCAGACAGAGTGACAACAAGGCTGCTCAGATTGGTGCTTATGTGCAAACCTCTGGCCGTGCCTCTCTTTGGAAGGAAAGCTCTGATTCCTTCCCTTCCCCCACAGCTGGAAACCAGACTCCCTGAAGACAAAGGACTGTATTTCCCTCACAGCAGGCTCTCCTGTGGATTGTAACTCTCCTCACAGCCCTTGACCCTCTGCTGCTTGGAAAACTCTGTGGGGAGTGTGAGAGAGGAACCTGATACAGGGGAGGTGAGATGGAGCAGGTCCAGGGATGTAGACAACATTGAAGGCATATCACGGACCCTTTAGGAACAAGCTGTGATGGGTCAAGTTTGCGTTTATGTTAAAGGGGAAGAACATTTTAAATATAACATAAAGCAATGAAGCTGGTTTTAAGACCATGGGTATGAAATTAGGCCTCAGACCAAGGCTTGCCACTTGCTACTATCTGTGTGGCCTTGGGTAATTATGATTCTTCATCTTTTTCAGACTCGGTTTAGTCATCTATAAAGTGAAGGTAGTGATAGTACTCATCTGATAGGCCAGGGATGGGCACAGTTTTTCTATAAAAGACCAGATAGTAAATATTTTAGGCTTGGCAACAGAGTCTTTGTTGTATATATATTATTTTTAGCTTGAGGGCTATAAAAAAACAAGCCGAGGGACAGATTTTGCTTGTTATGAAGACTAAATAGATTAAATAAGATAACATAGAAAATGCTTTGCGTTGGACCCAAAACATAGTATATTCTCAATAAGTTTAAGTGAGATGATTCCCACCTGTTGATTGTGTTGAAGGCTAATTACAGACAATAAATAGCAGGAGCTTCAGGCTTCTACATGCCAACTCTCCTGCCACACAGACATCCACTAGAACATACATGTAGAAAGACAACATAAATCATACAAATTAGAACCATTCATGTGATCCTCATTACTGGATTGGAAGCATTTGAAAATCAAATATGGTCAAGGGAATTGGGGTCGATGGATGTTTCCGAGTGCCAGCTTTGATTCGAGTGCGTGCCGGACCTCTGCCACTTACTCCTCATGTGTTACTTCACACGCTCCTGCGGGCGGGTTTTATTGTTCCTGTTACAGAAGAGGAGCAGAGGCCAAGGGAACTACTGCTGGAAACCAGCTGTGCCTGCGCAGGGCCTCCATTGTCGCCTTGACGGGTGTTCTCATGGGCCTCTGATTTTGAATTAATTCTTTTTCTAATGTCCATGCATTTGCATCATCATTTGCCCCTCGACCCTGGAATAGATGGCTGCTAAGTGGAATTTAATGAGTGATTCAAAGGCTGTTCCTGTATACCCCCTGTGTGCTAAGCCCTGAACTAGACACTGGAGTGTGTGTGTGTGTGTGTGTGTGTGTATCTCACAATCGCTCTTATTGAAGAGCTGAGTCTAGCAGGAAGGACACCAACTATGTAGCTAATTATGATACCTTATTAAGTATTTTATTAGTATTGCCTGGGGAAAATTTCCTTAAGTCAAGGCTTTGTCTTTAGGAAGTCATTGTGACAATGCCTAGATTTGTATTAAAAGCACAACCTCGATCCTTTGGTCATGTTCCCGGTCCAGTGTAAAATCTTCACTGGCTTCCTATTACCCACAGAATAAAGTTCAAACTTGTTATGTCAAAGCCTCCCAGTGGAAATGCCAGGTGTGCTGGGATGGCGCTATGGACTGAATGTTTGTGTCCCCTCAAATTCACATGTGAAAACTATTGCCCAGTGTCACGGTGTTTGGGGGTGGGGTCTTTCAGAAGCGATTAGGGCATGAAGGTAAAGCTCTCATGAACGGGATTAGTGCCCTAATGAAAGAGACCCAGAGAGGTGCCTCGCCTGATTGGCCACGTGAGGTGACAGCGAGAAGCCAGCAGTTTGTGAGGACCTGGGCTCTCACCAGACACTGATCAGAGCCATGATCTTGGGCTTCCCAGCCTCCAGAACTGTGAGAAATAAATTTCTGTTGTTAATAAGTCACTGAGAACATAGTTGTTTTTTATAGCAGCCCAAACAGACTGAGACTGTGAACCTGCTGTAAGCATCCTTGTTCATGCACCCTGGTATATCTATAAAACGTGATCATTACTCTGTGTGTGCCTCAAGCTGAAATGGTTCAGGAAACATCTGTCCCTGACTTACCTTTCCTGCCTCATTTCCCTCACGTGTGGCAGTGCACACTGCGTCTGCTCCTTGTTCCTTACGCGTTCACCAACCTATACGCCTTTGCTCATGCGGGCTTTTCTGCCTGGAAGTTCCTCCACCCTACAGTTTTGACCCTTCTGCATAGTCTGCAAATTCTTTAAAAGCATAACCCATAAGTTATCCTTTTCACAAAGAATTCCCTGTGTTCACTCTCCTTTGAAGAGTAACAGTGTTTTATGTTTATTACGGCACATGCCATCTATTTCATCCTTAGTGATAAAAGAACCCAGTGCTAGACCCGGCACCTAGTAGGGCTCTGATGGCCAGCCTGCCTGCCTTCGCTCCTTTATTTGGGGAATCTTATGGAAATCAGTGGTTCTTAAACATGGCAGCACAGTATAATTGCCTGAAGAGTTTTTTTGTTTTGTTTTGTTTAATATCCTGACCCCCAATCAGTGAAACCAGACACTGTCATGGGATCCAGCATCCAAACTCCCCAGTGACTCCAATGTGCAGCCAGGGGCCAGAGCCACTGTTTTAAAGAATCTGAGCCTTGTTTTTAGTGTTGTTCTGAAAATTAAATGCAATGTTTGCAAAAGCTTGGCATAGCGCCTGGTACATAGTGTGTGTGCAGTAACTGCTAATTACTGTACTTTATTTCGCTCCAGCTTTTCACATCATTCCCAACAATACCTTGCACATAGTAGGGCTGAATAAATGCTACTTGGGGAAGTCTAATGAATCTCCCAGCAGGTTGTTGAGGAGAATTGTTTTCACATGGAACTGAAGGTCATGCCTGGAGTAGAGGCTAGAGAAGACAGAAAGGCAAGCGGTCTGGGTACAGACAAGAGGGAAATAGGGCAGGAGGGTGTTGGCTGCGTGGGATTTAAAAACAAAAATACAACCAACTATAAGTCAGTCTTCTATTATCACCATGCACTGGCGATTCTTCATCCCAGTGATACAGTGCTGCTGGCAGGGGCAGACCACCCCCAGAACCCCAGCCCTTCCCCCTTATCTTGGTACACTGTTGGCCTGGAGCCCGGCAAGAGAGAACTGAAGAGCTTTTATAGTCAGCACTATTAATGAGCTAAGTGGCTTGAGAAAGAAACAAGGGAACTGTAAATTATATTTATAAATTAAGTCATATAAAGCTGGACTAAGTAATTAAGCTGTGCACCCATAATTAAATACTTGTACAGCATTTGGGCCCTGAGATTTCTTTCTGCTGTAATGGTTGGCAGTCTGCATGGTGGGCTGATGATTCGCACAGAGGTCCTGGGGCAAGGTGGTGTCAAGGTCACTGTCTAAATAGCAGAGTACTTGTGGGACAGCCAAGGATGTGGTCAAACAAATGGGCAAGTGACACACAGGGTAAGAGATGAGTGGGGAGAAAGCCCCACCCCATTCCGCAAAGCAAATGAGAGACAGCATGAGCATCCTATGTTAGTAAAACAAAGGCCAAGAAACGGCGCTCTGAGGCCCAGCAGAAAAGAAGGGCCTTCATATTTGAGGCCCCAGCCTACCCTCCACGTTCATTTCCTATCCTCCTTTCGAGTGTCTTGCCTAGAGCCACAGAAGTCAATACACATTCTTTGAATACAGTCTACTTTTTACCAGTACGTCTCTACCTTTGCCCTTGTCATTCCCTGCCTGCCTTTCCCTCTCCATTCCTCCCTCGCCTAGCCATTTAGTTTTTATCTAGCTCCAAGGTGCTTCAGGAGCCTTTGCCTGATGCATTTAGGCAGGTAGTAAGTCTTCCTCTGGCTCCCACAGTTACATTGTAGGAAAATCATTTGATGAATCTCTCCCCCGCCAGGCCCTGGAGAGCAAGCCCCCGCTCTCGGATCCTAAAAGTTGTTTGCAGAATGGAAGGTGCTTAATGTGTATCTGTTGAGGAAGTGAGTGAATGACCTCTAGATAGCCATATGAAGACGCAGAGGTGACATTATCCTTCCCTCTAGATAGAAGAGCTGGACTATGAGCCCTGGAGGCCGGGGGCTATCTCATTCAGTTTCATGCTGGCAGCACTCAGCATGGGGGCTCTCCAGACAGCACTAGCTCCACGAATATTTGCTGGGCAAATGGGAGACAATTGAAAGGAGATAGACTCTGGTGCAAATTTGCCTCATCCCACCTCCCACCCCCAAATAAGTGTGAAGACAAGTGTCAGCAGACAATGGTGTCTATGTTAGTAAAATTATGGGGAGGGCAAGCAATGCAGACTTAAAATCAAGTGACATTTGTTGGGGTTGGTGGAGGGAAGAGATGGAAGAGAGGGATGATGGAGCCTGGGAGGCCCAGGTGTGGGAATTTAAGGGGAGGAGGTAGAGGAGACTGTGATAAAAAGCCATCTAGAGCAGCCTTCAAAGAGAGGTCACAAAAGAAATGAAGACAAGAGGGCTTGGCTTGGGAGGAGTGTGATCAGCTGTTAGATAAGCCCCGTGAATGGTGAGGAAATGCTTTATGGGTGAGAGAAAAATGGGGAGAAGCTGGGAGGTGGAGGGACTGGACCAAGAGGTACTGAAAGGAATCCAGGGGTGAGGCCCAGCTGTTTGCCTTGCTCACAAGCATCCCAGGTGGGGTGGACACACACCAAGGTTTGAAATCTGCTGGTAATGGCTAAAGAGCCAGGCCATGCACTCCATGGATCTGCCTGGGGTGAAGTCTTGCTTCTGCCGTTTACTAGGTACATGACTTAGGGGAGAGCCCTAAATTTCAGTTTCTTTATATGTAAAATGGGGACAGTAAATGTACCTGCCTCTGGGAGGGAGGGAATACCTGGCACACAGTAAATGCACAATAAATATCAGTGATAATAATTATACACAATTCATAATTTGACATTTTGCTAGCTGATTCCACCCAAGGGAGGGAAATGGCTGAAAGGATCTCTGGGCATTTCTTACTGCAAAGGAAAGCAGAGGCAGGAAGTTGGATGGGAGAGACATTTCCTAAGCATTCTTCTCATTAGGGAATTCTGTCGTATGTCCAGTCTATTACACACTTTAATTGCTCCCCAAGGGGAAGCACAATAGCCAGCTGTGTGAACTTGGGAAAGTGAGGTTCCCTCTCTTAGCCCCAATTTATCCATCTGCAAGTTTGGAGGAATTGATTCTCTGATCTCTAAGAGCCATTTCCACTTGAACATTCTATGATGGCACTAATTCTAAATCAGTCACTGGCTAAGGGGGGAGTGGGCCCTGGAGGGTAAGGTGAAGACCAAGTTGGTGGACGGAGGTCATCTCAGATCTGTGTGAAGTTGAGGAGCTGCTGGGTCACAGTCTTCAGTCTCAGGGTCCTCAGGGTCCCCAGGATGGCTGTGTGCCCTGCTCTGGGAGAAGGGCAAGAAGATTAGGGGCCCAGGGGGCAACTGGCCTGGCCATGCAGCATCTGTGAAACACCCAGTGGGGAACAGGGCAAAGAAAAAGAACTGCAGGAGGACATCCGGGCACCAAGGAGCCGCGGGTCTCTCTGCAGCCCTGCATTCCAGGATTGTCAGATGTGAATTGGATTAGGTACTGCAATGGTTTATCAGACCAGATGGCCTATCATGAAAATCCCCTCAACATCAAGCCTTACAGGCTTAACAAAATTGAAAGAAAACCTCTGTACTCTCTGCCTGAACGCTCTTATTCATTTAGGTCATCTGTAATTTGAGAAAATATTATTTGCAATACCCAAAGGCTCTTTTCTATGCTTCGTCTCTGTGGTCTCTGCCTCTCTCTCTCTCTCTCTTTCCCTGAAGACATGTTTTTCTGTAAATACTGCAGCTCAGCTCTGAATCACAGATCAAAGCATTTCTTCTTCATTCATCTTTTGAGAGCAAATTGCAATTTATAATGTCTGTGGTTTTCACTAATCTGTCTTTGTGTCATCTCACTTTAAATCAACAGAAAGCAGCTCACAATAACACACTGATGCAGCCCCACAGAAGCAGAGTGCAACTTGAGCACAGTGTTACCGAGGCTCCGTACCCACAGGTAGAGCTATCTGGGGCCTCTATTATACTCAGCATTAATCTGGGTAAATAACTTGTTTTGATGAAAATGAAAGCCAGATGAAGCAAGGCAAATTCATGGTTATCAGAAAGCAGAGTGAGATCCCTTCCTCCTCCCACCCCTCCCTGCACTTCCCAGGGACATCTGAGACTTTGCCTTTTTGGACCAAATAAATGGAGGGCAAAAGTCAGGCTATTTTCCTCAGAGAACATGTGAAGAGACACCTCAGAACTTTTCGGGAATTGGACATTTGCAGAGCTGGGTCAGAGTCCTAGAGAGTTACAGGATTTTTTGTTTTCCTCCTCAGAAGACAACATTGCTGAAGGGAATGATTACACCATATTATTTAACCTAGTTGCTAGTCTCCTCCTGGGAAGGGCTGACACTTATTGTGCTCACCTCAGCTTTTTGGGCGAAACACTGTGCCTTAGAGGCCCCGGTGTCTGACAGGGCGGGGAGGTGGCAGGGCGGTAACAGACCATCACCTGCACCGGTACAAAATACTTGCATGGACAGACTAGGGTTAAACACATCGTCAGATAAAAGCTGTGTTTTCAGCACGTCAGTTTTCCTCAAGTGCTGGATAAAAATTTTAGTATGAATAATTCTTATTCTTGCCGAATTTCTCTAGGAGATTTTAAGGTGCTTGTCACATAGACCAAGCAACGGCAAGTTGGCATCTCCAAGTCCTGGGAGAGCCTCAGGGTTTAATTTCAGGCCCAGTTCCCTCTGGGCTACTAGACTCTGCCCTACTTTTCCAGAGACAGGAGCCGGCAGAGGTCTCCTTGTTTGATCTTTTCCTGCGGAATATCCTAACCACGGGAAAGCTGGTCAGTGGGGGTGAGATGGAAGAATCTGGTTAAAATTTCTCAGTTCAGCCTTCCCTGAGAAAGAAAGGCACTATTACAACACCTGATGACGTGTTTCCATTGACAAGTAAATTTATATTAAAATGTCCTATAGAAGATAAGCAAAGAAGGGGACATTGTCTTCACTTTATAGAAAAAGAAATCAAATCCCTGAGAGATTAAAGTATTTATTTACTCCTGATTACTCAGCTACTCCCTGGTAACGGGAACTCTCCAAATCCAGTGTTATTTCTGATTCGAGTTGGCTCCTGGAGACCCACGAGGCTGTTGCTAAGTAAACACCAGGCTGGGTATCACAGGTAAGGCAGGTCACCCAGATCTCACTGTGACTGAGCGGGGCAAGCATCCCCATCCCCATTTCACGTGTGGGTAAACTGAGCTGTAGGGAGTCGAAGCCTCTTTCCAGAGTCACACAACTGGGAAGTGGCAGAGCTTACATTTGAATACAAGTCTTCTGGTCCTAAATCCAGTGTTCTTTCTATGTCACCCTTCTGGGTATGGGAAAACCAGGCTGGAAAGAAAGAAAGAAAATCCCTTTTCTATTCCGAATTCTATCGACTAAGGGTGTAGAATAGGAAACGGATGTGAAGAGTTTACTTTTTACAGAGATGTAAGATTGTAATGAACAGTCTCTTGCCCTAATTATGTGTACTGCAATTGTGTCATTTTCTGCTACAGACTGAGATTACTTTATGGATGGGATAGGAGAATGTATTTTGAGGGATGATGATTTTGTAATAAATTGGAAGTAGGTTGTCAGGGTCAGACAATAAATGGACACTTGGAGAAGGCAGGGCACGGTACGGTATGGTGGACTTAATAGACAGAAAACTGCACTTGAAAAATAATTAAATTAGAAAATATTTAAAAAAATTAAAATAATAAAAATCTGATACAGAAAAAAAAGTTTTGAGAGAAGATGTCTGACTACAAGCAAGGAATGGAGACACACTGAATGGTAAAATCAAAGAAGTTGATCAGATCTTGGAGACCTGGAGCAGAGAGCGACTTTGAGAATCCAATGAAAGCAAGAGGCTCTCTCAATAACGTCAGAGGCACATGCCATTATTTTCTTAACCTGAAGCAGGTTAAGCCCCATTGGCCTAGAGGGAAGGCAAAGGAGAGCTTAAAGAATCATCTATTAAGCTCAGCCTGTCAGTGAGGCCTCAGGACTCAAAGTTGATTATGGGTAGATGGACTGGAATCCAGACAAGCAAGGAACTGCTGTTATGGGTTCTATACTTTGGGTTTGGAAGGGGCATTCACATTTGGAAACCATTTAGAAAGAACCCGAGCCCCCAAAGCCGAGACTGAGAGGGTCGGCCAGCCTGGGGGAAGCAGGGAGGCATAGATCATCTGCTGGGTGGCCCATGCCAGGAGGGAACTGGTGACTAATCCGGGAACATTATGCTGTGCTTATCAGTAATTATTGTGTACTCTGAAGTGCCTGTTTTGTACTTAAGTAAATTGTCTCTTAATGGCTTCCTGAGAGCATTCTGCTCACTGATTTATGGGGGGAGGGAGGGAGCCAGGCCTCCACACCAACGTGACACCACCACAGAGGGAAGCACATTGCAGAGCCATCAGGAGGACGGTGGGGGCTAAACACATGCTCAGGGATTTGTCCCCAAAGCTTAAGGTTGCCTTACTAAAAAGGTCCTGTTCTGTGTCACCTAGAGGAAATTATTGGGGTGTTAGGGTTCACCATGATATTTGTCAGCTGGTCTTTACAGCAAATTAGAGGTTATGACTTTCCCATCAGTTTAAATATAAGCGTCTCTTCAGAAACACTGTACTCTTTACCATTTTGGGTGTTTCTCCCCACGGTATCCTGTCCATCTGGTCCTGCAAAGGTAGGGCGTCCGGGAGGTAGATGTGTGAACTCTGAAGTAGGACTTACCTGACAGTAGAGTGGAATTGGTGGGATCGTCCAATGTTCTCTTTTTGAAAATAGGAAGGAACACCAAGAAATTACTCATTCTTCCTCATGCTATATCCCGGAGAATGTAACTCACAGCTTGATTTACACAAAGAAAAGACGTAAACAAAAGTTGCTCAGTCAGAACCTTTTCTGCAGAAGCTAGGTACAGACCATACAGCCCAGGTTTGTTCCATGACACTGAACATTCACCAAGCACCCATCAAATACCCACCTCAGCCAGGTACTGTGCTTGGCACATAGGGCGAGGGACAGACGGCCCCTTTTGAGTGTAGAGATGAAACTGTTTAACCACTAGCCTGAAGCAGAATCAAATAAATGCAAATAATGAGTTTGGGAGTAAAACTGTAGTTACAGTGAATTTTGACTCATGGAAATCAGAGACTATCTTATCTGGCTGTGATTTAAAAGAAGAAAAAGCTTTAAACAGAACTTTCTTCTGTTATCCTGCTGGACACACAAAATATTTTAACAGGTACAAATATTGTGTGTTCCTTTTTAAAAAAAATTAAGGTGTAATTGGCATCATTTTATATGAGTTTCTGGTATAAAACATAAGATTAGGTATTTGTATATATAGCATAATAATCATGTAAGTCTACTTAAAGTTCGTAACTATACATGGTTTCAGAATTATTTTTGTGATGAGATCTTTTATGATATACTCTCTTAGCAACTTTCAAATATGCAATAGAGTATTATTAACTATGGTCACCATGCTGTGCATTTCATCCCATGAGTTATTTCTTTCATAACTGGAAGTTTGTACCTTTGACCCTCTTCACCATTTCACCCACCCCTACCCCTACCTCAGGCAACCAACAGTCTGTTCTCTGCATCTGTGAGCATGGTTTTTAGTTTTCTTTTGTTTGTGTTTTAGATTCCGTATGTAAGTAAGATCGTGTGTTTTCTGTCTTTTTCTGTCTGACTTATTTCACTTAACATAGTGCCCTCAGAGTCCACGCATGTTACAAATGGCAAGATTTCATTCTTTTTTATGTCTGAATAATCTTCCATTGTGTACATGCACCCTGTCTTCTTTGTCCATTAACCCATCGATGAACGTTTAGGTTGCTTCCATATCTTTGCTCTTGTAAATAATGAAGTAATGAACCCAAGGATGCATATATTTTTTCAGGTTAGTGTTTTTGTTAGGTAATACTCAGAAATAGAACTTTCTGTGTCGTACGGTAGTTCTATTTTTTATGTTTTGAGGAGCCTCCATGCTATTTTCCATAGCGGTTGCTATTTGGCTGTGATTTGATGGGATTAAATTTGGACTAGTTCCCCAAGGTCAGAGAGAAACTCTGAGAACTAGTAAAGGGGCGTATGGTTTTGGGAAGACAAGAAAGAACTGATGGGCTGGCCAAGGCTGAGATGAAGTTCGAGTGGAGGTCCCCATACTTCTAGTTTAGACTTTTATTGTTCAAGATGCGTGGTGTTTGGGTGGGTCCTGAAGCATGGGTAGCAGTCACATGACCAGGATTTCTCACCCTTATCACTATTGAGTTTGGGGGCCAGTTAGTTCTTTGTTGTGGGGCGGGGGGCTGCCCTGTGCATTGCAGGGCATTTAACAGCATCCTTGGCTTCTGTTAGTAGCATGCTCTCCCCCACTGGATAACCAAAAATGTCTCTAGACATTGCCAAATGTACTTTTGGGGGCTCGTTTGCTTCCCGTTAAGGAGCACTGGCACTACTGGAGGTTAGAGGAAAGTGCGCTTCAGGCAAAAGGCTTCCTTTGAATGAATGTACAGAGGTGCGACTCTGCCTGTGTATGTTGAGCGATGGTGGCCACAGCACGGTAGGGAGAGGAAAATAGTGGGAGAAGAGGCTAAGAAAATAGTGTAGAGCCACGTTGAAAACTTTGCTAATCATATGGCTAATACATTGGACTTGATTTTGCAAGTAGTGAGGAGAGCATGATGTTTGGGAGGAGGAGAGTGATAGGAAGAGGAACCCACCAGGAGTAGAGGGATTGGGATAAAGAATGGGAGAGCAGGAGTTGGGAGGCTGCCCAGTCCAGGGGAGAGGAGAACAGTAAGGCTGGAGATGAGAGGCGTGACAGACATGAGCCGGGAGATTTAAAACTCGGCGACAATAGGATTTGGAGGATGATAGCAATAGAGGAATCAGGTGAGTGGGAGGGAGATTGTTGGGTAAAACGCACATCCCTGACTTAAAGAAGAAGATATGGAAGAGGAGGAGGACATTTAAAAATAAATTCTAGGGGACTACATAGTATTGGAAAAATATACAATGAAAAATTAAATTTAAAAAATAACAAAAAAAGAATTCTAACAACGAACACAGGTTGTTTCTACATCTTCGCTATTGTAAATAATGCTACAGTGAACATAGAGGCACATATATCTTTTTGAATTAGTGTTTGGGATTTCTTTAGATAAATGTAGTACATAAGATACAATGGGATATTACTCAACCATAGAAAAGAATGAAATTTGGCCACTGGCAACAACATGGATGGCCCTAAAGGGTATTGTGCTAAGTGAAATAAGTGACACAGAGAAAGACAAATACTCTGTGATTTCACTTGTATGTGGAATCTAAAAACCAAAATAAATGAACAAACAAAACAGAAACTCGTAGATAAAGAGAACAAATTAATGGCCGCCAGCTGGGAAGGGATTGGGGGGATGGGTGAAAAATGTGAAAGGGATTAAGAAGTATAAATTGACAGTTATAAAAACAGTCATGGGGGATGGGAAGCACAGCATAAGGTATATAGTCAATAATATTGTAATAACTGTATGATGTCAGATGGGCACTAGACTTATTGGGGTGATTACTTTGTAAACTATATGAATATCTAATCACTAGATTGTATGCCTGAAACTAATATAATACTGTATGTCAACTGTGGCTGAAAAATAGAATTTAAAAATGGCATTAAAGTGAATTCTGAAACCCTGCTTCTGTCTGTTCCTCCCTGTGGGCACACAGTAGTCAGTCAATAAATTATTTTTCTATGGATTCTGAGTCACCAGTTATTGGTTCAGGGGGAACAAGTTACCCATTCAGTAGGGCAAAGACAAAGTATAATAAAAACAATAACAATCATTTCTTTAGCACTTATTATGTGCCAGGCCCCGAGCCAAGATTTTGTACACTATTTCGTTCCACATTTGAACAATCATGAAATTGATAGAACTTTTATTTCCATTTTAGGGATTATTTCATTGGTCACATATTTTTGACTACTATATGCCAGGCACTGTTTTAGAATCCCAGGATATATCAGTGAATAAAACAGAGAAAAAGCCCCTGCTATTGTTGAGCTTACACTTTGGTGGGGAAACTAAAATGAGGACACTAGATCTTAGCGAGATGAGGTGACCGGCCCGTTCCCAAAGGCAGTGATCATTGGAGCGAGAGGCAGGCAGGGAAGCCTGCTGTGGTCAGCTGAGGTCAGGCCCGCAGGAAGCCCCAAGGAGACATCAGTGGAAATCTCCCGTACAAGGCAGGCACAGAAGGGGAAAGACTGCTTGGTGCTGGCACTTAAGAATTCTAAGGCCTACAACACAATATAAGGACAGTGGGTATGGATTCCTGACTGACAGAATTATCAAATTATCTGGAATCATGTCATTTCTGGATGCTTCCATGACCTGGAATACATCAGCAGTGCACTGACAGGCCCATGCAACTCTGATCAGGAGTTTCATTTCTGGTTAATTGTCAAGACACCAAATTTCAGTCAAGCCTATAAGAAATAAGGAAGTCAGTGGAGAGCCATGTTCATTCACTTCCTACTTTACCTAGTTTAAATATTTTGCACTGATTAGCTGCCCTGGCAATTAACCAGAATAATATCAACAGTAAATTAAGTCTAAATGCATCGTTCTTGCCCACCCTGGAGCTGGGACCAGCCTCTGCGCTCTGGTCTAGCTCATTTGCTTAAGGTTTTCTGACCACATTCCTTCCCCAAGTCACTTGAGGTTAGAATTGTTTTTGCACTTTGGTTGGAAACTTTGTCTTTTCGCAAGCAGAATAGGGTAGATGAGCTTTTTATCTCTTGGGCAGGAGGAAAGATTACTTTGTAGTACGCAGGCATCAGGGATCTATGGTCTTAGGGTTTCATCTGTGACATAACACATCCTAACCTACTCCTTCTAGAGGCATGGCCTTAGTTCACACTGGTTGGCGGTGTTCACTTGTCCAAAACTAGGGAGAAAAAATACAAACCTATTGAACACAGAATGCACAAGACCTGGCCTTGGGACAATGTACATTTAGCATAGGAAGCTATTGACCATAGTACATGTAAAACCACGTGTGAAACAATGATAAAATGTTTGTTCACACAATAAGAAGTATGGAATGGGCTACAGTTAATAGCATAACCCAAGCTTGACAGTATCATCAATTACCTAGAATATTTTCTTTTCTCTACCTGCCACTTTGATGTTAGCTTCATCTTCAAACTAGTGACAAACAGGCTACTGCGGTCCCAGCCATCAATCCTGGGCCAGGAATGATGAGAGGAAAAAGGTTTTCCTTTCTCTTCCTGCTTTCTATTTTTTTAGAAACAAGAAAACTTTTCCAAAAGACTTCTAGTAGATTGCACCCTTACTTTTATTGGTTAGAATTGAGTCACATACCCATTCCTAAACAAAGCCTTGCCAAGTAAAATTGGGTTACTGTGGTTGGCTCCCATGGTTGGTTTTTAGATAAACCAGAGTCACCATCTGGAGCTGGGATTGGCCACAGCTCCTCCTGGGGCACACAGTTATGTGAAAGAGCGTGGATACCTGAACCCAAACTCATTTCTTGTTTGGAAGGAAGAAGAGAGGGGAGCAATGACCTCAGGCAACCAAGAGTGTTCTCAACAGCTCATCATCTAGCTCCTGCAGGTCCAGGATTATCCCTACCTTTAGAGGGGAAGTAATTTACCCTAATTATCTTCCCTTACTCAGCCCTACCCTGAGGGCCCAAGTTGGACACATTTGCATTTGGAGGGTGCCAGCTGGAGGCCTATTTTTCCCCCTCTTTTATGCTAGTTATGACCTTACTTTGTACTTAGGAAAGGCTTTCTTCCAATAGCTCCAGACACTTTACAGACTCTGCCCAGAGGACATTATCTTCTATTTTTGGAGGTGGTGTGAGGGTCACAAGGCAGCCACAGAGGTCCAATCTGGAGGCAGAGCCTTGGTTCTCCAATAGGAGTGACAGGCCTGGAAGGGCTGAGACTCCCTGCAGAGGGGCTCTGGGGGGCAGACAAGGGGTCTATCAACAAAGGCTCCCTTTGTGCTGGCTGGAGTTTCTGAAAAAGGAGCTCCCCAGCGATCTTGGAGAGGTGCTCAGTCATCACCTGGAGACAGAGTGGATTAGAAATGCTGAAAGCAGTGTTTGTCTATTTGTCCTCATTCTAGTTTCCTCCCTAACCTCTGGGCAATGCCATAGGTAGGCCATTGGATTCTTTTAAGAAACGTTCGATCTCTTTCTTCTCCGTGCTGACCTCCATGCTGGGTGCTGGACATAGAGCTGCGAACAAGACAGGGTTCCTGACCCGAAAGAGCTCACAGACTTTGCAGGGAGAAAACCAGAATAACAGGTGATTCCAGCACAGGGAGATGAGCACTTCAGTCCTTCCTACTGGGTGGGTGCAGTGTTTCTAGGAAGAATTTGTGTTTAAACTGAGACTTAGGGACAAGGAGAAATAAAATATTGCCTGTTTCCAAGAAAGATCATGTTTTAACTCAGATTTTTTAAATTTTGAGGAGCCTTAATTCCACAGGGTGTTAACTTTAAATCACTTGGGGAAAAAAGGCATAGCTGATCAGATTAATACGGAAAGTGGTAGACAATAGACTAATTAACCTGCAGGACTCTGCAGAACTTTTAATAAACGTACTTAGTGGTAACCATGAGTCTCTGATAGAGATGTCAAGTATACACTGCCCAATCACACCTAACCACAAACCCCTTTTCCCTCTTGTTCTCCCAGATGAGTGATTTCAATGCTTAGGACTTACAGAGCATTGTACCTGGGTTGAGAGGGCGGGTGGGGATGGTGGTGGGTCAGAGGAAGTATCATAGCTCTGCTCTAAAATGTGCCAGGGCAAGCTTCTGATACAACAGTTGTGTTTATCTTACGGTCCTATTTACGTTGTGTAGTGAACACTATGGTCTCCCTAAATAATTAAATTCAGCTAATTATGGTAAAACTGTCCTCACAGGAATGGTCTAGGTATTGGCCTGTGGCCCCAATTTCTGGCCAGTGGGGTGAGAGGGCAAGTATGCCAAGGACTGACGGGGAGAGGGTCCTGCTCTGAGAAAGAGAAAGCCGCAAGAGACAGCTGCCCTTCTTCCTCTCAGTGTGTTCTCTCTGAGCAGGATGGCTGCAACTATGGAGACCTCTGGCCATTGGCAAGAGGATGAAGCCAATACCAGATGGAAGACTAGAAATCGAAGTAATCTAGGTCTTTGTGAGGATTCTGATCTTCTGATTAACCGCACCTGCAGCCTTTTCTATCTGATGACATAAGTTGACTACTTATTGTATAATAATGCATGTCCTTATCTTTTAACTGGATTGACTCAGATCTTTCTGTCATTCGCAGTCAAGATGAACTGTCTGATGAACTGTCCTGTTTCAGTCTTCTCACCAAATTTTTTTTCACCGGGATGTTTAGGTATTTTCTCCATCAAGACTTATGATTTGGACCTCAGAGTGCAGGTTGAGTTGTCCTGGACTCAAGTGGCTGAGGCAGCAGGTGTTATATTAATTAGTGATGCACAAAAACAGGACCAAGACTCATTTGGTTTAGGCAAATGAGGGTGGTCGTGGGCTGACACTCTACTAGGGCCAGTTAATCCACGTACTTGAAGAGCTGCTGGTGGGCCTCCTACAGACCCCAACCAGGCAGCTGGAACTCGGGGAGCTGGGGCAGGGAGAAGAGCAGGTTACTCTGCTGACTGTTCTGAAAAAGGCCTGAACTTCACACAAGGTTGGCATGGCACTCGCCCCCACACATCCTTTCTCTCATCACCCAGGTGATGTGGGGGCAGCGCTTTGGCTGCTTCAACAGCTTTCTCCCCAATTCCTCTTCCTTTGCTTCTGCCTCTAGTGGTTTTATTATTCTGGCATCACTTTTTTAGTGGTTCAAATTTATTTTTATGCATATTCAAAAAAAATCTCTCTCTTTTTTTATAAAGATCTGTTGATGTGATTTATTGGTGATTGTATCTGTTAACATTTTTCTAAACCATCTTTTTTTTAAATTTTTCATTTATTTATTTATCTTTAGATGGGAAGGAGAGAGGGAGAGAAACATCAATGTATGGTTGCCTTTCGTGCATCCCCTGCTGGGAGTTGGCCTGCAGGGAACTGGCCTGCAACCCAGGCATGTGCCTTGACTGGGAATCAAACCGAGACCCTCTGGTTCATAGGCCTGTGCTCAATCCACTAAGCTACACCAGCCAGGGCTTTTCTAAACCATCTTAACCATTTTTAAGTGTACCATCCAGTAGTGTGAAGTATGCTCACATTGTTGTGAGAGAGATCTTCAGAACAGAACTTTTTCATCCTGTGTTATGGTTAATTTATATGTCAACTTCACTGGACCACGGGGTGCCCTGGTTAAACATTACTTCTGGGTGGATCTGTGAAGGTGTTTCAGGGTGAGATTAACATTTGAGTTGGTGGACTCAGTCACGTAGACTGCCCTTCCCAACGTGGGTAGGAATCATCCAATCTGTTGAGGGCCTGAATAAAACAAAAAGCAGAGAAAGCAAAATTTGTCTCCTTCCTGCCTGCATGCTTAAGCCGGGACACTGCTTAAGCATGTCCTACCCTTGGATTGGAATTGCATCATCAGCTTTCCCAGACCTTTCTGCCAGGTCTGCACCTTGCAGAAGGCAGATCATGCAACTTTTCAGCCTCCATAATCATGTGAGCCAACTCCTCCTAATCTCTCTCTCTCTCTCCCCTTGCAAAACTGGAATGCTATGCCCATTAACAGACTCTCCTTCATCCCTTTTTCCACTCTCATGTCCCTGGTAACCACCACTCTACTTTCTGCCTCTACGAATTTGACTACTTTGGATATCTCATGTAAATGGAATTGTACAGTACTTGTCTTTTTTTGACTGGCTGTTTCATTTAGCACAATGTCTTCAAGGTTCATTCACTGTGCAGCATGAGACAGAATTTCCCCTTTTTAAAAAAGCTGGATAATATTCCACTGAAGGACACATCACATTTTTTTTATCCCTTCATCCACTGATAGACATCTGAGTTGCTCCCACCTCCTGGCTATTGTACCTCGACATCAATTTTACCTACTTTAACCAGATTTCTCTGGTATGCCTGGTGGAAGGGAATGTCCAAGAGGTACCTCAGGCTCCTAAGGATAATCTTGCTGATGAGTTTTTTAAGAGAAAATTTTACTTTGGAGAAAAACCAAGCAATTTATATGTGCTCAGTGGATAACAAGCCAAAAATGTATGAAGCACAAGGTGAGTATCTTTTCTTCAGTGTAACTGCTTGTCTTAGTTCTACTCTGTAGCCATAACCATAGATGAAATGTGAGCACATTTCAAAATAATTTTCTTACCCACAAAAAGTTATATAAGTTGAATATAAAAAATTTGAAAAACAGCCCAAAAGCCACCCTTTAATGGGTCCTATTTTGTGCAAAGTTCTCCACCAGGTACTTTAAAATACCCTTTTTAACGTGTACAACTCTGTGAAGTAGGCATTTGTGATATTTCAGGTGAGTCGCACGTTGGTGGGAACACCGTCAATGTGCACACCTTCTCCACTGGGCCTGATTTATTCCCCCTGGAACGGAACCGATCAGAGCCTTCCCAGCAAAGGCAGCCCACCCTGGTGAGCTTCCTCTTTGCCTACAAGTTCCCGTGGACTTCTCCGCTACCAGTGACACTGTCTGCACAGGTGAGGGCATTTCAGAGTTGGGAAAACAGCTAACTTCGTGATCCGCCGCTGCCCTTTCATACTTGGGCTTACAGCATCTATTTTGAAAAACCTAAACTAACAACCTTTGCATTTAGTTAAGAAAATGTTTACAAAATGGCGTCTCTTCGTTTTCAAGCAAAACAGCAGAAGTAGGGGTCACAGAACAAGGCTTCTCGTTTTCTAGAGCTCTGGAAAGCCTGTTTGCCTACTGTGCACTGCCAGGAGCTGATTTAATTCCGTTGATCTTGGTGCCTCAAAATACAGATTTGAGCTGGTAGTAAATGGAAGATACTAAGCCCTGAAGAGGTTACCAATATTTTGCCCAAGGTCAGACATGCGAAGAGTCAGAGATAGAATCAAATGTTCATGAGTTAAAATAGACATAATACAGATGGGTTTGCGACTTGGCAAAGTTGCTTACCATTTTTGAGTTTCATTCTCCCATCCGAAACAGGGACAATAGTAACTACGAGGATCAGGAGTGATATCTGGGGAGCGCCAAGCCCAATGCCGCTTGCTCCTGGTGGGTGGCCCATAACTGCTAGCAATTATAACTGTGCTGCCTGACTCCCAAACCTTTGAGCTTCCCTTGGAACAACAATCCCTCTCTCACAGAAATGTAAAAGGACTTAAAAAAGGAGTAAAGAAAAAGAAAAGAAAGAAAACCATTGAAATTTCCATTCTCCCCCAGGAGAAAGCATTAGTTTTTATTTGAGAGCAGATGCTTCTTTCCCTGAGTGCGAGCTTTTGGTGATTCTTTTCCCCATTCCCCCAATTCGTTTTCTTTCTAAAAAGTATTCCCCACATGTTGTAGTCGCACTACAACATAGGATTTGGTTTTTAGTTTCTTTTCACTTCTTCACAGGCTAGAGCAAGCTTTAACGTCTATTTTCTTACCACTGGGCTTTGTGGGGACCCACAGCTCTAGCAGCGAGAGGTCTTCTTCGTGGCAGCAGCCCTTTGGCAAGGCTGAGCCTCTCCATGGTGGTAAGCGGGAGCTCACTGAAGGGTTCTTCATTCCTTCATGCTTTGGGTGGTTTTGTTTGCTTGTTTGCTGTTGTTTGGGGGGGCGGGCGGTGTAGAGCTGCAGCCATTCCTTGGCACTCTGGTATCTTGCCCTTCGCCATGACTGTGCTCTTGGGTTTGAGAGCAGATGCTTTCTCCTCTGAGACCGCTCTGCGTTTCCCTCCTTCCTTGTGCTTCCACCGCACGGATCCCGGTGCCCAGGTTCTCCAGTCACCAGCCTGGTTTGCCGCGCCGACCCCTGGACAAGCGCTTTCAACACAGCACTTTGCAATCACCTGATGCTCCTTTTTAAAATTTTTTTTTCAAGCACTGTTTACATTCAACACTGCATTTTGTTTCAGGTGGACAGTGCAGTGGCCAGACAATCACACACCTTGTAACGTGCTCTCTCTCACACCTTCAGCACCTACCCGGCACCACACATGCTCACTGTACTATTGACTGTGTTTCCCATGCTGCACCCCACATCCTCAGGACTGTTTCATAACTACCAACCTATACTTCCTAATCCCTTCACTGTTTCCACCTAGTCTCCCAGCAACCTGCCCCTCTGGCAACCATCAGGCTGTTCTCTGTATCTATGAATCTGTTTCTGTTTTTTATGTTCATTTGTATAGTTTTTTAGATTTCACACATAAGTAAAACCATATGGTATTTGTCTTTCTCTGTCTGACTTATTTCATTACCATAATACCCTCTAGGTCCATCCATGCTGTCAGCAATGGTAAGATTGCATTCCTTTTTATGGCCAAGTGATATTCCATTTTACATTTGTACCACAGCTTTTAAAATCCACTCATCCACTGATGGGCACCTGGGTTGCTTTTCTATCAAGGCTATTGTAAATAACAGTGCAGTGAACACCAGGGTGCATTTATTATCTTGTGATCTTTCACTTCCTCCCCACAGTGATCACCACCGGATTCTGCTGCAGCTCCCAGACTGCTGAACTGCGCTGAAGTGTGTCTTGCAGTTGTATGAACCGAGGCCATAACAAATCCACACTGGCCTCTTACTGTTGGGTAATACCTGGACCTATTTCTTGAAGACCACAGGCAGCATTTTGCTCAGTCTCAGTTCTAAAATGTCTCCATTACCCTCAGCCTCCAGTCCTGTTGTGGGCAAGCTAACAAGAGCATTTTTTCTTCACAGAGAAAATGAAGGCACATGGAGAAGCTTCCTCAACTTTGCTTTTCTCTGCCTCAAATTTTCCTTGTGTCTTTATAATCCCTTTCTCCTCTTCAGGCTTTGAGGGGAGTCCTGTTTGATTGCTAGAGTTCCTCTCCCCTCCTTCCTTAAGACTATTCCATTAATCACTCATCTCTTGAATGTATGTTCAACATACCTATATTAGCTATTTTTCTAAACATATGTCTCTTCCCTCCTAAAAATAAGACACAAAGCAGCAGCAACAACAACAGTAGTCATAAATAATAAGCTGTTCCTGTAACTCCTCTTCCTCTTCAAGTCATTTCTCTCTGTCAGCAAAATCGTTAAATGATTAGGCTATACTCAATCTTTCCTTCTGTCCTGACTTTGGCCTTCATACTCCAATGTAATTGCTTTCTTAAAAGTCACAACTAAGGATCACATTCTTGCTAAATCTTACAGCTTTTTTCTTTTTATTTCATCTTTATTCAATTCAACATATTTATTGAACCCCTTGCTCCTCACTAGGCATTGTGTCCAGGGAGACAGAAGTTTCTGTAGAAGGTGGCCCTGTGGGTCAGCTCTTCCCTGCTTCTCCCCCTCGCACCATAACTCTGTCTTCTCCTCTTCCTTTGTTTTATACCCTCCAGTGGATCTCTTTTTGTATTCTTTACTAGTGTCCTTTACCGACTGATATTCATGATCTGATCCTGAAAATGAAGCATTCACCAAGGTTCATTCCTTGGCCTTTCTCTCTCTCTCTCAGCATTTGCCTTCAATTGTTACCTCTATTTTATCATCTTGCCAACTTGCGCTCACATTTTGGACTGAAATCATTGCAGCTTACTGAATACCCCAACTAAGACATGGTGCATGCACCTCCCACTCAAAATGTCCAACACTGAGCTCATCTTTTCCTCACCTTTTAGGCATTTCCCCTCAGCACATGGACCTCCTTTGAGAACTTTCTGTACCCCAGGGTGGACTTGAACTACATGATCCTGCATCTTTGGCCACAACTCGATGGATCCAGTCTCCTAAAGGTATGGAATTGTGCGGGCACCAGACTGGTCTGGCTGAACTGGGAAGTGATACAGAGTGAAGCTGCCATCTTCATTCATGTGCATGGAGACACAGAGAAGTCTGGATGTGAAAAGAAGTACAAGTAGACCATGCAGACTGGGGTGACTTAGTATGGCCGGGGAGCAGCCTGGCCTCTGAGGTCTTACCTATTCCCGACTCTGGTCCTGTGTGAGGCTCAGCTCTACTTTCTGTCTTTAGGCTTTGAGATATAATCCTATTTTTAAATTATAGGCTCCCTTTTCTACTTAAGTCAGCATAAGTGGGCTGTACGTGAAAGAGCTTTGACTATAACGTCTTCAAACCCAGACAGATCTTCATTGCATTATTTCCCTTAGGTGTAAGAACTCTCTTGTCTGAGTATCCAGGCTGAAAACCTTCATGTTTTCTTTGGCACTTTCCTTACCTTATCCCACTCCCTATCATATCCCATTAGCTAACAGGCGCAATGGTGCTGATCTTCAATATTGCTCCTGAAAAATGTGCTTTTGAACTTGTTCCTTCTATTCAATCCTTTCATCACTTTTACGCCATTACTTCTTAATCAGACAATTAGTGTCTTCTTACTGGTTTCCCTGTTTCTGATCATTTTCTCCTTTAATCCATTAAGTGCATTTATTGCCTGTTCTTTACACATGGAATTAATACCATACTTCTCACTGGAAATTCCAGACCTTTTATGGCAAGGTGCCTAACCACTAACCTTTCCACTCTTACGGTAGACTTTCCAACCTTGGGGGTCAACCTGTTTGAACCACATCATCCAGGTTCTTCTGCACTTTGGTTTCTGGTCCTGATCATCCAGTTGGGAGCTCCAGCAGGAGATCAGGGGAAGGGCAGAAGGTAAAGTCATGAAATTTATCCTCTAGTTTTCTCCCTTTAAGTTTCCTTCAGGGCGTCTATATCCCTTGGCCAGAGTGCATTGCTTCTCTACATGACCTTCTATCCTTCCGGATTCTGGCAACCTCTGCCGTTCCTAACCCCCCAGCCTGGTTTAGGAACACACTGTAGCAGTTAGTCCCGGGCTCCTGCATTCTCATGTGCGCTTCCCCTACCCTCTGCCCGCAACACTGCAAACAATCCTTGTAAAATGAACACCCCTTGAATTGTCCTAAACTGAGTGTGCCATTCTTTTGGGAGCCTTGACTGATACAGGGCATAATGATAATAGTTGTTACTTTAACAGTAGCAGTAAGTAACAACAGTAACAGTTGTTACTTTAAGCTCCAATAATGGTTAACTAAATGTTAACCATTATTAGTAGTACTATCTCCTGTCACTTCTTTTATAATTTTTAATTTATTTTTTCATTACAGTTGACATACAATGTTAAATATTTTCAGGTATTCCCATGACTTCTTATTTTGTCTTCTACTCTGTAGAGTAACTAGATAGTATACTTCCTCTTAATACTTCCTTACTTTCTCACCACCATACCTTGAAGATGCTATTTTAGCTGCCAGGAAACCACCCCTCTTTTTTTGCTACCTAAATACCTCCCTTACTGACAAGCTTCTTCCCCAACAAAATACCCCTGTGTCTGCCTCTGACTCTCCATAATGCTCTCTGAACACTTTCTTCCTCCTCTGAGATTTATGGGTATCTGCATGTATCACTTCTTCCGCTTCACTTTAAGTCAGAAATTTAATCCTACTTATTTTTTCTTCTTTTTAATACTTTGCCCTTAAACAATAAAATACAACTTAGTACTATCCCTCTATAATCTATTTTCCCCATATCTACCAGAATGATCTTTCAAAAAAATAAGCGGCTCCCCTTAAATCCTCCAATGACTGTTCTTCTGCAATTGAAGGGAAATTCACTCCTCCCACTGGCCAGCAGCAAGTCAGGTAACCCAGCCCCCGCGTGCCTCGTCCATCTGCCTAGGTTCTAGCTTGTTTCTGCGTTAGGGCCTCGGCTAGCTGTCCTCTCTGCCTGGAATGATATTTCTCCAGCAGCCTACAGGACTGGCTCCTCCCTGTCACTCAGACCTTAGCCTTTATGTCACCTGTTCTGAGAGTCGGTACGGGTTCTCCACTTATTCTAGAGTAACCATTAAGTCACTCCCATTTAACCATATTATTTACATTTTTACGTAGCACTTCTGTTTGTTTTTCTTAACACAACTTCATTGAGATAGACTTTACATTGCCTAAGTGCGATGCATCTGTTTAAAGAGCACAATCTAATGGGTTCTAGTATATTCAGGGAGTTTGCAGCTGCCACCACCATCTAAGTTTGAACAGTTTCACCATGCACCTAGCAGTGGAGGGGGGCTCACTGTTTCAGAGTCCAGCCTCCACAAATCACTAATCCACTTTCTGTCTCTGTGCATGTGCCTACTCTGCATGTTTCAAATACACAGAATCATATAATATGTGGCCTTCCATGACTGGCATTTTTTTTTATCTAGTGGAATTCTTCTGGGGTCTATTCATGTGGTAATGAGTACTTCTTTCCTTTTTGTTGCTAGATACTGTTTTATTGTATGGATATACCATATTTTATTTAACTTTTCATCAGCTGATAGACATTGGGTTGCTACCGGTTTGCTCTTACTGTTTTCCCATCCCATCAGTGAAAGAAGAGAAGGGACTTTGTCTGCAAGTCTCCTTTGCTCCTGCTGTGAACCACAAGCACTTCCACGATGTGGTGACCACGCCCCTGGGACACGGGAAAATGCCCTAAAAAGCTGGGGTATCTGGAGTAGACTCTATTCCCAGGGTCTAGCACAGGGTCTGGCACAGAAGGTCCTCAAAAACGTTCTCTGAGTGAGTGGCCGTCACACAGCAGACAGTGGGCAGCAGGGGCTCTGCTGACGACCCATGTGAGTCCCCAGCTCCATCTGGTAACATAGTGTTCTCTCTCTTCACCCCTATCTCTGGGCCAGAGCTACAAGTGCCCATGCTGCCCGCCACCAGGAGAAAGCCAGTCTCAGGCCGAGAGAAGGAGGCCACTGTGGAAGCAGACACAGAAATCGAGGCAGTCACACAGTGCACGGCGCCTCCGGCTTCTTGAGGCCTGGGATCCCACAGCACTTCCTTTGACTCTGAGATTCTTCGGGGTCTTCCCAGGTAAACAAGTCAATAAGCTCCTTTGTTGTTTAGCCAGCTTGGCGTGGCTTCCTGTTACTTGCCACGGGGAGTCCTGATGGATGCACTCAGCTTCTACTCACCTAACTGGTCTGGTCACCATAACAAATAAGAGTCATCTGGGGTTTCTCAAATGAGAAAGTATTTTCACACTCATTATTTCACTCTAAAACTACAAACCTAATTTTAAATTTGAGAAAACCAAAGTTCAAGGATGCCAAGTGATGTGCTTGAGGTCACACAGCTTAAAATTTGCACAGCCAGGCCTCAAACACAGGGCCTCTGACTCTCAGTGTGCTCTTGGCCCACTGAGCCACAACCCTTACAAATGGGTTTGAGAGGAAAGGGTATCTGCTCCTGGATGCTTTCGTTGTGTGCCTGGTGCCTAGCACAACACCTGAAGTGTTTGCTGAGTAAATAACTGGGTCAGTTTGAGCAGGTTAAGTGGCCAAAGCAGCAAGAATTCTCCAGGTGCCTTGGAGCCAGTGCTGAGATCTCCTGTTACCTGAGAACCTAAAATAGAGCAGGAGAAGAGAAACTGTCAGAACAAGTTACAAGGTGAAAATCAGACACTCCGCACTTAGCAGGAGCCAGATGCAAGAGAACGACTCAGGTCTGTTTCCCCCTCCTTCTTCTTCCACTCCTTCCCCACCTTTCTCTCTGCTCCACACTACGTATCTTTTCATTATAGAACAGTCCAAATTGTGAAAAACAGCATAATCTTGTCAAGGACATTTTCTGCAGTCTGACTGATACTAAAGTCAGTCTTCTAGAGATATACCTTAATATCAGAACACAAGAAAGTTCCGGAAAACAGATTCTGGCATTAACGTTTCTGTTCCCAAATGCCGCCTTTCTACTCACTCCTCCTTCCGCAGGCTCTTTCTCTGTTTTTTCTCTAATATCCCACCCTCTAATCTAACTCCTGCACTGCGGCCACACTGATTTATTGACCATACTTCAGACTGTCCATGTTTTCCCTTCATGCCTCTTTTTCTGCCTCGCAAAGTCTTATTCATCCTTCAAAACTCAACTCCAATGTTACCCCTCTACACCTGCCCTTCAGGGTTCTCTCCATGGAGAGTTTCCACAGCGCTTTATGAACCTCACATTGTAGCGGCTCCTGCTGTATCATGGCTCTTGCTGTGTTTCTTTTCTTACCAGACTATACTGTTCCTTGAAAGCCTGTCTCTTTCCCATGAGGCTTTGTCTCCCAGCCCACAGCCTGGCATTTGCACAATAATACGTGTTTAATAAACACTTGCTGAAATTTCAGGAGTGAAGGCTGTCCATCCTCTCCTGGGATGAGGGCTGAGATCAAAAGAATAGCTGAGTACATTCAAGAGCAAGCTGTTGAAATTTTCTCTCAAATTTTTCTCTCACGTGGTAACAGGACCAAAATTATTAGTGACCCAATAGGCAAATAATAAGCCCTTTAGGTAGAAGTACTTAGAGAACCTCTCTGTTTATGAGTCATTCCCTATAAATAGTGCAGAGAAAAACTTTCATTTTCCTGTTCTGGTTTCTCCTTTGCATCTTGGATGATGAAGAACATCATCTTGGTTTAAATTTAATGGCAAATGATACAGAAGGGATGTACCCAAGGTTGGCTACTGTCATCACAAAGTATCACAGGTGGGTGGCTTGACAGAAATGTGAATGTCTCACAGTTCTGGAGGTTAGAAGTCCAAGATCATGGTGTAGACAGGGCTGGCTCCTTCGGAGGGCAGGGGGCAAGAATCTGTTCCTTGCTTCTCACCAAGCTTCTGATAGTTTGCTGGCCATCTTTGATGTTCCTTCGCTTGTAGAAGCATCACCTCAGTCTCTGCTTTCACGTTCACATGACATTCTCCCTATGAGCGCCTCTGTCTCCAAGTTCACCCTTTTATAAAGACACCAGCTGTGCTGCACTAGGGCCCACCCTAATGACCTCATTTTAACTGGATTACCTCTGTAAGTTCCCTGTCTTTAAATAAAGTCACTTTCTGAGGTTCTGGGGGCAAGGACTTCAACATATGAATTTTGGAGGGACACAATTCAACCCATAGCAATGAGCCTGTAAATTACCATCTCAGCTGAATTCACAACCCAGAACCCTAAAGCCAGCCTGACAGGAATGACAGAAGTGAAAGTGACTTTCAGTGAAGTCCCCATCGCCCCGTCTTGAGCCCACCACCTGGTGCTTGTAACGTCATTGTGCTGCTGGAGAATCTCAGAGGAAGGGATGCTAAGAACATTCCAGAAGACCTGTGTGAAGAGTGGTATAACCTGCCCTGTTTCAGCCCCTGCAAGGGCAAATGAACCCACAGTAGTGGAGACAGAACTGGAGAAATAAAGTGAGAGAGAGAGAGGGACAGAAAATAAACATACTTTTAAGCAGAGGCAGATTTTTCACGAAGCTAATGAAAGTCAAGGTTCGGGGCTTTCCGTTTAAGATCCTGTGTACTTAACTTTGAATTCTTTTTTAAAAGAAGGACTCTACCTCAAATGATAAAAAAAATTCAGGCTCCTCCAACCCTGGATCCTACTTACACTGTCTTTGTGGCTCAGAATGGGATACAAGAGTTTCCCTTCCTGTTCATGAACAGTAAGTCCTCACTTAAGGTCTGCTATGTTCTGTGAACCGATGTGTAATGAAACAAATTTTACCATTGGCTAACAGATATAAACAAAAATTAAGTTCCTGTGGTATCTTGACATTATGATGGAACGACATGGAACAAAATGATGTTATTCAAAGGCCCACTGTGCTCTGGGAAAGAAAGGCTCACCTGAGCTTGCCTCCCCACATCTCGCCCAAACAAAACGTCTTGGCTACAAGTCCCATATAAGGCTGATAATTACTCCTCTCACCCCATCCGCTCTTGTCCTTGTGGGATGGACTTCACTCCCCCGCCCCACGAGTGGCAGCTTCAGAGTCTTAGTGGCCGCTCCCTGGGCTGTTGCTCCTGAAATGGGCACGAAACCTGAGCCTAGGACGGATGCCCACCAGAGTGAGGGTGGCCAAGGGAAGTCCTGGGGGAAATGCCACTTTCCAACTGCTCCTCTGCGGGATGAGCCGACCCAGGTGAGTGTGGAGAGAGCAGGGTGACAAGCTGGTTGACACCTGGGCCCCACCTCTGCCTTCAGCTTTCCTCCAGGCCGCAGAGGTGTTGCAATGGGTCAGAGCAAAGCATCCTTTGAGGGAGTGTACCTCTGCACACCCAGGAATTTCCACTTCTTTGGGCTTTGTCCTGCTGTCCCTTGGTTTCTGGGCTTCTCCCTCCCACAACGCAGTGGCGGAGCGGAATGCCGGGGGCACTGCTCCTGGCAGGCTGGCTCCTCCTTTGCAGGTAATTAACTTGGCAGAGATGGTGGCATTTAATAGCTAAGGTCGATTGATCAGAATGTTAACTATCTCGTTTCCTTAACATGTTTTATGTGTGTTGCTTTTTTTCTCCTAAACACACAGTATCTATTTGAATTTCCATGTCTGTTCAATGAGATTTATTTATTCAGGTGGCATAATTGGTGTCTTTCATAATCTATCTCACAACTCATATTCCCACATTTCAAGAGGCCTGGGATTATGGGGCCGTCAGGATGAGTGTGTTCCCTGGTTAAAGATTGCTCATAACTTTTACGTGGAAAAGCTGACACTATCTTATTCTTAGAGAGACTCTGTGACAGGGCTTAAAAAGATTAGTCATTACTTCAAATTTCTAAGTAATCCAATCAGGTGGGCATTCAGTGATTGCTTAGTGATTGGATGTTATAATGACTCAAAAACCCTCCCTTTACATCAATTAGAGGTTTATGAAGTCCAATCAACTCTGTAGGCGTGGCCGGAGAGGTACTTATCTCTCTTTTACTGATGAAAGCTTTGAAGCATAAAAAGCAAATGGCTTGCTCAACTTTCTATTGACTCAAGCCCATAAGTCACAGAACATAAATAAGATGCGTATTTGGGTATTCTTGACTGTAAAGAAGACCGATAGAGGAGGGAGAAATGTGTAAGGAGGAATGTGACCATGGTTTGGCCAGGACTTACAGACAACGGAATCTCAAGGTCGTTTGAAATCCACAGTAGTTCCAAGGACTCGTTTAAGCTCTTACAACAGCAGAACACAGTCCTGTGTTCTTTAGTTCTCTGCCATCAGTGTGATTCACTATTCTCCCAGTATCCTTGCTCTCTCTGCCTGCCCGCTTCTGTTTATTTGACCACCTGATGGAAGCTCACCATCCCACCCCACTCTGATTCTTAGTTTGAATAGAACTTTGGTACCAGCCCCCCTTGTAAGTCACAGACAAGCCTCTGGAATATTTATTCTTGGGTCCCCGCTCCAGTTAGGTGTGGCTTGGATGGAGTGCAGCCGTGTGGCACAAATGACAGCCACCTCACTTAAGTTACAGCCAGAGGCGAGTTCTTCTCAGCCAGAGGTGGTGGGTCCCCAGGTGAGTGATTGTTTTTATCAAGCATGTAGCAAAGGGGCTGATATAATTTATCTTCTGGGTTCTTTTAATAGAAGGGAAACTGAAGATGATTGGTGATTGGTCAATTTGTAGGGCCTACTTAAAAAATTATAAGAGACCTCAGACTCCAAAGGAAGAAAGAAGAAAGAGAGGAAAGAAAATGGTTAGCAATTAGAGGGCTGACATTTCGGCAGTACCTTTATATAGTGAGTAAGGAGATGTGGGTCCCTAGGAACGGCAATTATGCACCAGGGGGCCTCCAGCAACACAGTTCACGGCTCCATGCCTGGTGTGTTTCTATAAAACAGGAGATGATGATAGCATGTGCCACCTCCCTGTCTCTCCTGGGGTGTCTGGGGCCAAGTTAACATTTGCTCTGTGCTTTGAAATGCTGAGATAAAAGGTGTGAACAGACTACAAAAAGGCATTGTACTTGGCTATTTGCATTTGGTCATGAACCACTTGGATTCCTCTGAGGCAGAGCCTGGCAGTCACTGTGGAAGAATAGAGGAGAGGAGATAGAGGCACTAAACGTCACACCCCAGGAGCAAGGGTCTATGGGCTGTCACCTTAGGGGAAACCCTCCTCACCCCCCGCCCCCTTCCGCACTGAAGAGAAGGTGNAGCATGTGCCACCTCCCTGTCTCTCCTGGGGTGTCTGGGGCCAAGTTAACATTTGCTCTGTGCTTTGAAATGCTGAGATAAAAGGTGTGAACAGACTACAAAAAGGCATTGTACTTGGCTATTTGCATTTGGTCATGAACCACTTGGATTCCTCTGAGGCAGAGCCTGGCAGTCACTGTGGAAGAATAGAGGAGAGGAGATAGAGGCACTAAACCTCACGCCCCAGGAGCAAGGGTCTATGGGCTGTCACCTTAGGGGAAACCCTCCTCACCCCCGCCCCCTTCCGCACTGAAGAGAAGGTGCCTCACCCCGGAGATTTTGTCTCTGACACACTTGAGGGGCGAAGGAGCTATGGCTTGACTTGTTTCTGATTTGCAAAAAAAAAAAAAAATGTTCTGAAAGCAGCAAGATTGGACCTAGTGCAACTTGACCCAAAAGTCTATGTGGAGAAGATGATCGCCCCAGCTCTGCCTTGCTCCCCCTATTCTCTCCCCAAACCTGTACTCCCCCCCTCCCACTTGCAAGTGACAGTCTCTAGGCAGAGGCTGGGAGGTAATTACTGAGGGTCCAGTCAACCAGTTTCAAAAGATATCAGACCTTAACAATTACTAGGGCCTCCCGCCCCACTTCCTTTCCCCAGTCTCTTTGATATTTAATTTCCTTTCTGAGGCGGTCTCTGATGGCTGGTTTAATTTACTCCCTCCACTGTGAAATGGTGGTGGCCACAGTGAGCTGTTAGTAGGAGGTGGTCCAGGAGGGTTTGGTCTCAGCCCTAGAACCTGCCTGGGCTTGTCCTTACGAGCTGGATGTTCCCAAGTCCATGGGAAAACCCAAATCCCTTTGACCCCTACCTGCCTCTGAGTTGGGATCCCATAAACTTTGTTGTTCACCTCCTCACACTCGCCAATAAAACCTTGATTACTTAGAATGCCTGGTGAATTCAGTGATTATGAGGCACATATAGAGTTAGGAAGAGGTAGGTTTTAATCTAGGCTCCTGCTTCTCTTACACCTTGTGTGCCTGAGAAGTGCACCTGACCTCTGAGACGGAGTTTTCTCACCTGTTAAAATGAGGCAATAATGTCTATGCTACCCATTCACAGGGGAAGTTTGAGGTTCAGATGTTGTATGGTATAAGAAGGCATGTTGTAAACTGTGAACCACTATGCAAATGTGAGCAATTTTGTTGAAGGTGGTCATTAGTTCCCAGACCTGTATGGGGTATATTGTACACATGCAGTAAACTGAACAGAATTTAAATTAGCTAATTAACTTGGAGCTTTAGAATGTTTTTAATGAAGCCACTGAACAGCAGCAGGGCCCAAATGCACTTACCTGCACCTCTGTGCACAGAAGAGGAGCATGGGAAAGGCGCCTTCGTTGCCAGCAGGGACAGCACACGCAGGAGCCTGACCTCCATGCGGATCCTGTTTGACCCTGGTGAGGGGATTCCAGGTCTGGAGATTTTCTACAGACCACCTAGTGTCCCAAGGCATGTGGTTTGGACGGTATTCTAAGGGTTATGGAAACCCCTTGGAGAGTTAAAACAGAGGAGTAGCTTGATCTAATTTAAATTTTAAAATCTTTCTCAGGCTGCTGTGTAGAGCATGGAATGTAGGTACTTGTAGTGCTGTTATAGGTGGACAGACAGTTGAAGCCTGGGGAGTGTTCCCCCATTGGCACCAAGGGGAGGTTCTTACACCGAGTACATGCAAAGCCCTTCCAGCCCACCCTTCTGTCACCACACTGGGGGTGACGCCAGATGTGCCATAGAAGTCAAAATAGTGCTGGGGGAGGTACTGACCGAAGAGTCCTGTCAGTCTAGCTGGGAAAAGAAGAGGCCGGATGGGAGGTAGCGAGTTTGGGAGGTGGACTGCTCACTTTGAGAAAGCACCTGGTCTGTCCCACACATAAATTGATATTAATATGAACCAAGGAGAACAAAGAAATGCTCTCTTGCTCGGTGCTCTGGCTCAGGACCTGCACTTGCACAGTGTTTTCTGCCTGCTCTCTCCATGGGTCATGTGGCCTCAGAAGCCACGTGGGCCACAGCCTCCATGAGGGAGTCTCAGTCTCTCTCTCTCTCTTTCCCTCCCCTACTTTCTCTTGCTGACCTGGTGCAGCATTCACCAGTACATTCACACACTCTCTCTCAGGAGCATGCGACCTTGTGGCCTTAGCAGCCACATGGCCCAGAGCCCCTAGGAGGGAGCCTGAAATGGGCAGCGGCTGGGAACAAGCTAAGCTACCTGGATGACTGCTTAGAAGCTGCCTGCAGACTCCAAAGGATGGTACTCTAAAATGGAGCTGGAACTCAGGGCACTGGCATTTGTTTTGGTCTTGCTGAGAATGGTTGGACTTTGTCTGGGTTTTGCAAAAGAGCTGAGCTTTGAGATGGGGAATCTGCCATTCTCCCAGATCACACAGTATCTGAATAAGACCTCTTCCTTTTCATCACTACTGCCTCACAAGTTTGGCTTTTGTAGTGGCAGGCAGAAAACCCCCCTTTTTGTTTGGTAGCACTGTTATCATACTTGTTTTAGGGGACACACCTCTGAGCCTCCGTTCCGCGTTCGGGGAATTCCTCCACAATGTGGTGTCCGTGGGACATTTTCCCACCCTTTCGCCCTCCAGAAGCTGAGCAGGCCAGGCCCTCCCTTGCTCAGCTCTGATGGCTAAGGAATGTGTGTGCGTACTCCACCAGAGGCTCTGAATCTAGTCTCAGTGAGACAAAGACCTGGGACAAAGCAGCTTTATTACAGCACTAGCTCAGGTGGCCAGGCCAGGGGACAAGCGGAATCCGGAGCTGAGTGCCACCGCGGTCCCACGCTGGAAAAGTGCCCAGGGCCAACCGGACCAGCATACTATCCTGACCTGACTCTTCCTGCACGGTGATCTTACTGTGGCTGCTCCTCAGCCTGTCTGGCTCCTGCCAATTTCTGAGTCCACTTCTACTGACGCCTTATAAATTCTGTGACCTTCCCGAGGGACTTCCAGTCATCCCCTTCCTGCTTAACTGGAGTTAGTGTGTGCCATTTACTGGCAAGGCAGAGTGCTAACACGTCTAGGGGAAGGGGTGATGCTGAAGAGGCTGCTTAGGGCTTTCACAGTCGACCAGCGAAAACCAGCAGTGACTTGGCTCGAACACGGTAGTGCAGGTGGAAAAAGTGATTGGAATGGATTTTGGACGGAGTTGGAGGAAGAGTCACCAGAATTTCCTGGTGGTTCACATGTGGTGAGAATGAAAGAAGAATCAAGGAAAATGTGATATTTGGCTTGAAGATGCTGATACATGCTTGTGGAAGCAGAGGAAAGGTCTGAAGGGAAAGGCACTCAACCTTTATCAGGGCTTCTGTCTGGGAGGTTGCCTGGGGCTGTCTATGGTCAAGGGCAGAAGCTTTACTTCCTGTTTTATAAATCACAAGAATGGGATTTATGTTGTACTTCAATTTTATATCCCCAAAATAGAGCATTTGATGTTGGTTTCTTATGTTCTGTGTTTTGTAAATAAAATGTAAAAAGTACTTCTAAGAAAAACCTTTGAAAAATTTGGGGAAGTATCAGATTCAAGGCAGACTTAGATTAAAGGCGAATGTTTGAATCTGTTGAAAAGCTGAGGGAAAAAGTAAAGAAGCTTTCTTTGCTAAATTAAAAAAAAAGTGCTGCTAGTTCAAAAGGAGACTAAGACGTGAGGAAGGTAGGAAGATTCTGATACAGAAGTTAGCAATTGTTTTACTCCTCAGTGGAAGGGTCTACAACCAAGTGGCTGAGAACCATGTCTCCTTAAATAGTATTAACTACATCTTTTGGAAGTAATTCCAGATCTAACTAGACTCGAGATCAGAGAGTTCCCAGCTAGTCGAAGTTTACCTCCATCAGAGATGGGGCATGCCTGAGTGTCTTCTTTTGTTTCACAGTGTCCTCTGTGAGGACACTGGCTAGTCTTGCCCTTTCCTATCAGGTGATGCTTGGGAGAGGGGTCTGGGAAAGAGGGTCTGGGCCAGGGGCAGTGAGGCCTGAGCAGATCAGTCTGTCAAAGCCAAGAGTGTTAGTTGTACCTCAAAGATGAGTTTAAATCCAAAATCAATCTGCCAGCCAATCTGTTCATTTCAAATCCTGGTTGTCAATTGCTGGGGAGGTGGACCCCAAGCACAGGCAAATCCAACCAAGTAGGTAGCTGGCCAAAAAGCCAAGGTAGGCACAAGTGGTAGGGTTAAAAGGAGGCTGCTCAGGACACCCTGAAGCAGGCCAGGAGTTGGTGAGTGATGGTCACAGGGAAGTGGGACTTGGGTGGTAGAAGACTCTTGAGAGGAATAGACACGCCTTCTGGGTCCCACAGAGTCTCCTGAGACCCAGACGTGGCTGATAGAAACAGGGACATACATCAGGTAGATTTTATTCTGGATCAACTGTCCATCTAGCCACCCATCCATGGAGCAGTACCAGGTTATAAATTCCAATATATAAATTTTAACATATTGAGTTTTGGGGAAATATATACAAAGAAAAGCATTTTTGACTTTCAAGTAAGGTAATGAAAATGAGACTTACAAATGTTTTCAACTAGAGGTTCTTTGAGGATGAGCTTTTAAGGTGAGAATAATTTGTTAGGAGCATAAAAATGTTCATATCAAATGAACACTGCTACCATTCTTAAAATATGTTTCATTTTTAATATTTTTTTATTTTATTGATTATGCTATTACAGTTGTTCCATTCCCCCCTTCATTCCCCTCCACCCTGCATAGCCCTTCCCACCCACATACCCCCCTTAGTTCATGTCTATGTGTCTTAAGTCCTTTCGCTTCTACATTTCCCATACTATTCTTACTCTCTCCCTATTTTCTACCTACTATCTATGCTACTTATTCTCTGTACCTTTCCCCTCTCTCCCTGTACCACTCTCCTGTTGCTAACCCTCCATGTGATCTCCATTTCTGTGGTTCTGTTCCTGTTCTAGTTGTTTCCTTAGTTTGTTTTTGTTGTTGTTTTAGGTGTGGTTGTTAATTATTGTGAGTTTGCTTTCATTTTACTGTTCATATTTTTCATCTTCTTTTTCCTAGATAAGTCCCTTTAACATTTCATATAATAAGGGCTTGATGATGATGAACTCCTTGAATTTGACCTTATCTGAGAAGCATTTTATCTACCCTTCCATTCTAAATGAAAGCTTTGCTGGATAGAGCAATCTTGGATGTAGGTCTTTGGACTTCATGACTGGGAATACTTCTTTCCAGCCCCTTCTTGCCTGTAAGGTCTCTTTTGAGAAATCAGCTGACAGTCTGATGGGAACTCCTTTGTAGGTGACTGTCCCCTTATCTCTTGCTGCTTCTAGAATGCTCTCCTTCATTTTAATCTTGGGTAATGTAATGATGATGTGCCTTGGTGTGTTCCTTCTTGGGTCCAACTTCTTTGGGACTCTCTGAGCTTCCTGGACTTCCTGGAAGTCTATTTCCTTTGCCAGATTAGTTCTCATTTATTATTTGTTCAAATAAGTTTTCCACTTGTTGCTCTTCTTCTTCCCCTTCTGGTACCCCTATAATTCGGATGTTGGAACGTTTAAAGATGTCCTGGAGGTTCCTAAGCCTCTCCTCATTTTTTTGAATTCGTGTTTTTTCATTCTTTTTTGGCTGAATGTTTCTTTCTTCCTTCTGGTCTACTCCATTGATTTGAGTTCCAGTTTTCTTTCTATCACTATTGGTTCCCTGTGCCTTTTCCTTCATTTAACTTAGCATAGCCTTCATGTGTTCATTTAATTTGTGACCAAAATCAACCAATTCTGTGATCACTAGTGCTTTGAACTCTGCATCTGATAGATTGGCTATCTCCTGGTTGCTTAGATGTATTGGCTCTGAGGCTTTGAGCTGTTCTGCTTGAGCCATAATGTTTTGGTCTGGTCATGCCTGTTACATAGTGAGGGGCAGAGTCTTAGGTGTTCAACAGGGCAGGGCAACCCAGATTGCTGGGTTGTGACATTGTCTGTGGAGGCAGGGTCCGAGAGGGAATATTTCAGTCCCTTCTGCCACTTCCCACAAGCAAGTTGGGCCCTTCTGGTGCTGATTCTCATGTGGGTGGGCTTCTAGGACCCTGTGGGTCTCTCCAACAAACTTTCCTGTGATGCTGGGAGTCTCTCCTGGCACCTCAACCCCCACAAGTGTTTTCAATCGGTGCTTTTAGGCTTTGTTCTGCAGCGCTGGGGCCCTGGGTTGTGCGGTCTGTCTCACTGTCCGTTTTTTCACCTGGTTTATCTGCGTGCGAATGTGTGACCACGGTCAGCCAGCCACCTTGAGCCCTCACTGGGTCTGCCTTTTGCCACCCCACACCTGGGATCTGCCAACCACCGCTTTTTCCTGCTGCGACCCCTCTCCACCAGCCACCTACTCCGCCTCTCTTACTGTTCTGGATGAATATTTGTGGGGTTTTAGTACAGTTCAGTTTTCTTTCAGTTCTGGGTGCTTTTTGTTTCTAAATTTATGTTGTCCTTAATTTTGGTTGTGCAAGGAGGCACAGTGTGTCTACCTACACCTCCATCTTGGCCAGAAGTATATAAAATACGTGTTTCTTCAAGTAGGCCAAACAAAATTGGACTGTGGTTTTGTTTACTGTCCTTATTTACTTAACAAACTCTTCACAAATAGCACACAGCCAACTTTCATCTCAATGTCTGAATTAGCATATATCAAAATAATAGATTTCATGAGTACTGTTTTTATCTCAGTAATAAGAGAGGTGTCGTGCCTGGGATTAAAAAAATATACATGTGTACTGTGATACAGAAAAACTCCTGACTTAAATTGTCTGGCATTTTGAATTATTCACCAGAGTGAATAAATCAGAGTCAGTAAGATCTAGATGTCCCTAGAATGAAATTGTAAAGTGAAACCAGGACCATACAGTCGCTAGGCTTCACTCCAGAAGTTTCACATGAGTTACAGAGGGCAGTGGTGATGGGAAGTATGTTTGGAAGAATATCTATGAGTACATTTCAGAGGTTTCCAAAATAAAGATACCATTTATACAGCTGGAGCCACATCCCCAGTGGCTCAAATTCACCCTGATGATTAATTACAATCCCATTTGCCTGGTGTTAATAAGCCTTTCCAAGAAGCCAGGCTCCTCCCCTCCTCCTGTCTCTGAAGGTATTCTTCATCTTCAAGCATAGCACTCTGTCTATGGACCACAGAATATAACAGCGGCTCTGGAGGCCTGCCAGAGCGGACTTGTTCGCCTTGCATCTCTCTGCTGACTTTGTTATCTCACACTCTTTCCCCATGTGCTGTTTCTCTTTAGGCTGTAAACACACACACATACTCACCTAAACCCGAGAGCTTAGCAGAAAACAAGTCCATGCTTGCGGGGAGCTTAGGGAGGCCAGCCCAGGAAGAGGAGAGCAGGAAAGAAGGCTCTGGTGGCTGCTGGCCACAGACTTTCTTTTTTTCCCCTTGCCAGATGGTTTCCAATCCCCTTTCAGTTCCAGAACAGCCAAAACCCCGGCCAGGCGGCCTGCCTACCCGGAGTGACATCTGTGTTTCTAGGAAGGCTCTCTTCTGCTCCCAGACACATCTGCCCCTTTCTGCTCAGGCCTAAAATCTTACCCTCGGGAGGCTGCCCTTGAGCTGAGGTGATAATCCCCCTTAAAATGCAGATCGCCCTGGGAGAGGGGACACAGTGGAGCTCTATACACCCTTTGCCTTTGAGGGAGAGTGAGTTTCTGAACCTGGGAGAACAGCATCTCCAGCAGATTCTGTGGGCCCACGATGCGGAGTGGAGAGGCTCTTCTGCGCACGGGGTTATTTCGTGGGACTTCGGCGGTGATTGCAGAGATTAATTGCGGTCCCCTGGAGAGGGCACGCATGGGGTGAGCTCTGAGGCAGGTCTCCTTTTCTCCCACCAGGACAACTCTGGTTTGGCTTCCCACTGTAGCAGATTATTTTTTCTGGACTGTCTGTACAGAGTGGTGGGCAGAGACTGTGTTTGTCATCTCTGTGCAGAATGAATGAATGAATGACATGTTGATGGGACCTAGAACGATGTTTGACAAGTCCCCAGCATGCTCATCAAGCCCCACCACCTGGAGCCGTGACATCAGTTGCCCCCTTCATCCCAGCTCACAGGGACATCTGACTCCGCCTTGGCACAATGCAGGGGCTCTTTGCATCCCCTTGGGGGCTTTGCCAGGGCAGCTGTTTCCCCCCCCCCACCCCCTGCTCATTCCCTGCTTGAGTATCTGCTTTTTCCCAAATCTTTCCACCTGGATCAGAGCCAAGAAGGCCTCTAAGTCACACTCAGAATTTCCATGACAGTAAATAGACCAAATGAAGCCCTTTCCAGCCCCTGAAAGCAGTCCCTTCCAATCCTGCCGTGCCTGGCAGCATTTTTGTCCACCCCATTTTCATGCAGGCCTGTGGAAGGTCAATGACTCCTTTAAAAATAAGGAAAACATGGACAAGTGCCCAGTTCCTACCCTGCTGACAGTGCAGTTCTCTGCAGCAGCCCACAGTCCCCCGCCGAAGCCTGCACAGAGATTTCCCATGAAGGTCTGCAGTCTATTATGCTCCAGTCGACGGCTGCATTCAAATGTAAAAACAGATCCTTGGATCAACACCCTATAAAAAGCCAAGAAAAACGTGGTAGTGTTCTTTCCTGGCTGGAGCCAAGAGCTTTCTGAGGGAGGACTCCTTTGCAAGCCCACAGCCCTGTACCTGTGTGGTTTTCACAGTAACTCGATCCATTCAGAATCCCAGCAAGGTGTGGAGGTTTCAGGTATTAGCAACCTCGAGGTGTAGATGAGGAGTGAAAGATGCCACTGGGACCAGTGACCAAATTATTTTCACAGAATCAGGGTTCTGAGGGGGAGACACCTCAAGGTCTTTCATTTCACCCAGCTCCCTCCTGCTTCCAGTCTGGGCTGAACCATTCAGGAAGATGGCACTTTAAAATCTCTGCTCGAAGCATGCTCCCCAGCTAAAATGCAGCTGCCTTCTTAAAATAAAACAAGCTGGCTGCCCAGAGATCCTGGCCAAGCCCAACAGGAAAAAAAAGTTTCCTGCCTCCCTGGACATTGCTCGTCATCTGTGCCTAAAATGCACACAGGAAAAAATATTTGTTGACCAGGATCAATTGGTATATTTGAAGGTTTGGAAATAAGACACCCTTATTCTCCTTCCTGCCAGCTTGTCACCTTTCTCCCCTCTTGTCCCTCCCTCCCCTATCCCCAGGAATGCCTTCCAGCAGCCAGAAGTGTGAAGTGTCAGGAGTAGCTGGACAGCCAGTTTTGATCTGTTCTGCTGGGCTGTGACTATGGCTGGTGCCACTCTGGCATTGGCCGCATGCTCATCCCTCCCTTGGAGGGTGGCCAAGTTGCTGTTCACTTTCTACCTGCTTTGTCTGTTCACCTACTGGCAATTACCTTGCTGAGATCATTGTTTTTCTCGTCTGTATTTTTAGCACAGTTTTTGCCTTGCAGCAGGGTGACTATCTCTGAGCCAGTCTTTGCCTTTCAGAGTGTAGCAAACCTCGTTTTGGCTGAGTGTGTGAAAGTTACTTTCACTGTGCAAAAAGGAGATTTACTTGATGTGTACTCTGGCCAAATATATGTGGAGACTTTGCTTTTTGTCTGTGAGCTCACAGGCTGCCAAGTAGACATTTATCTGGATAAACACACTCTCATGCAGCCTGCACACACACACACACACACACACACACACACACACTTCTCCCTAGTTTCGTTTTGATCTAAATGGACTTGACCTTAAGTATAAAATCCTGTCCTTGGCCTAAACTTGATTCATGCACTGGCCTGTCCTTGGACACGGTCTGGTGTCAGTGTTTCTATTAGATCCCTGTGCCTAGCACAGTGCCTGGCACGTGGTAGACACTCCATACGGATTGAATGAATAAAGAGACAAATGGGTAAATACTTTCCAGATTGACACCCAGGCTTGGGGGGAAATCTAAGAAGGGAAGAAAGGCCACCGAGATGCTGCTTTCTGTTCTCCCCCTTGACACTGACTTTGGGGGATTACTCTCATGTGCTAGAACATGCCTGCCTGCTCCGAGGCAGCACAGAGCTGTGTCCTCCGTGTCAGTCAGGTTCCAACAGAGTTAGGTTCTTTTTGGACCATCTTTCCTGACTATCTTGTCCGAAGGAGCCTTCCCACCACCCATCTTACTGCCTTCTCTATCCTCACCCCACTTAATTATTTTGGAGGCCATTTTCCATCTGAAATGAGTTGATCTTTCTATTTGCTTGTTTATTGTCTGTATTTCCTCTTGTTTTAAAAAATGCTGTTTCATGTCTATCAGTGCCTATCAAGGAGCAGACATTCAATAATGACTAAGTCCAAGGCTAAGTAAAGAATCGTCCTCTGCATGGTCACGGAGACCTGGGAGGAGCAATTAGTAGGAAGCGTGTCTAAAGCAGCTGGCTGGTCTTCTCCCAAATCTCTCCTTTCCCTTTCCTTGCTTCGCCGGCTGGCCCCCGGACTGCCTCACGCTCTCTCTCCTTGAATGCCCACTTTTCCCTTCTGAGCAGCTGGTGCTGGTCTCCAGTGTCCTTGCTTTCTGTCTTCCACAGCTCATTCTTGGTGATGCGGACTGGGTACTGTGTGCCTCTGAACCATCCCTCCCATCAGCATTACTGCTGAGCTGATTCTTCCCTGTCTTGTCCTGCTCGCTTACTTGAAGCTGTCAGCCCTTCCCTGCGCCCTCACAATAGGAAGCGGTGGAAATGAAGCTCTCACACCCAAGGAGGCTGCAGCCTTGGGGTGGAATAGTTTCGTCTCCTCAAATGTGCCTCCGCTGCTGCTCCCTGGCTCACTCCTGACCTTCCTGCCGTCTGTCTCCCTGAACTGTTTTTCTACTTCAGTTCCACAAAAGCCTCCAGTGTTGACCTCTGGCTTCTTTCCTGGACCACAGTTAGGACTCTCCCGCTAGCCACAATGTGGTCAGCTGACCTAGGTCAAATGGCCTGGGCCTTCCAGCCTGAACCAGGCTGATATCTCCTCCAGTGGGTGCCCCCTGCCTCTTTTAGGTTTTTTTCAATTCCCTTGGTCACTACAGTGCTTGTCCATCCTCCACCATCCCAAACGGTCTCTGTTGTGCCCAATGGTACCATTATTTCAGTGAGCTCTAGACTGGGTGCTTCACTCTGTTTTGTACGAGATGATCACGATAACACACACCTTTCAGTGGACACTTTCTATGCACCAAGTATGGTGAAAAACATGTTATGTGATCTTGTTTAATTATCTCTGAAGATGTTTGAGTTATATGTCAGTGTATTAGTTGCTCAGGCAGCTATAGCAAAACACCACAGACTCCATGGCTTAAACAAGAGGAATTGACCTCTCATAGTTCTGGAAGCTAGGAAGTGCAAGATCAAAGTGTTGGCTGGGTAGGTTTCATGCTGAGCTCTTTTCTCTTGGCTGGAAGGTAGCTGCCATCACACTGTGTCCTCACACAGTGGGAGGACAGAGAGAGAGAGCCCTCTCTCTTCTCATAAAGACACTAATCCTATTGGATCACAGTCCCATCCTTACCACCTCATTTAAACTGAAGTACTTGCTTACTCTGAATATAGTCACACTTGGGTTTGGGTTTCAGTGTAGGAGACTGTTCTGCGTGGTGTGGGCCCAGTTTCCACTTGGAGATGCATGGGACCCACACCCACGGATAGGTTCTACCATGGGGAATCAGGCCCGCAATGTACCTAGGCCTCTTTGAGTCTTGCTTTTTGCTGGGGACTCCCTCACCCAGATTTGTGGCAAACATTTACTGCAAAATAACTTTATAAAATCCATGCTAAATCTTGCAAGAACCAGTGTAACCCGTTCAACCACTTTTGCCCTTTTCATTTGCAAATATCCCTCTTCTGTAATGTGATTAGTGGCATTGGCTCCTTTGTTTCCTGTGAAAGGTAACCACCTAAAGCAACCTGTGCATAATAAATGAGGACCACCAAGCAATGTGGCAAGAAACCCAATAAAGGCCGGTCATGGCAAAAGCCCTGGTCATGGCAAGAGCCCTGGCTTTCGTTCCCCTTGAGAGAAAAGCCATGCTGTCCCTTTTCCTCCACAGGACTCGGTAGTCTGTGCAAATGTCTCATTTCATCCACAATGACATGGACACTGTGGGCTGATGTCCACATCATTTCAGTATATGAATTTGACGGAAACGTGCCTTCAGTCCATGAGAGTCAATAAACTGATATTATGGTTGAATAAACAGGCTTAGAAACTTAGTCTCCTCAAAGCTATACAACTAGTAAATGGCAGAGTTATGATTTGAACTCAGGCCTGTCTGGCTCCAGAGCTAGCCTAATCACTATGCCATACTGTCCTTCTATACTGTATCTTTACTTGGTAGTTCCTGTACTTACTCTGGAGTTAGATAGTCCTGAATTCAAATCTTCACTATGCAAATGTAGCTGTACGATCTTTAATGAACAATTCCCCTCCTGGTCCAGGATGTAGCATGCAAAATTTAAGGGTTAACTTGGCCTTTCCTTTGCATTTAAATCTCATCTCTGTCTAGACATTGTCTCTCCTGTGAGGTCACTATTATTATAAGCTAGAACTGTTGATTCTGTACTACTACTTCCCCTTCTCCTTTTCCTCTGCTACGAGTGTGCCAGATATGGAACAGTGGTTCCAGTTAACTTCACATGCATTATTTCTGTTTGGCTTCTATAACTTTATAAGGTAAATATTGGTAACAGAATCATAGAGAAGTGAAACTGTTGAAGATCATCAGCTTGAGACCAACATAATTAGGACTGAATGCTCACCTGCCTAATTCTGAAGCCTGCTCTCCTTCCCTTGCCATATTTTAATTTTGGTGGGCAGCAGATTGGTAAAACTGTTTCCACCCCACTCTTCCCTACAAGTGACTTCCCACTGGCACATTATCCTCATCTAGCAAAGTCAACCTGAAATGTATTTGAGCATTTAAGCAAAATTTAAATTCTATTCCTAAGAAATTTGGAGAAATCCTATCATGGTTTAGCGTTAAGTGGTAAGGTCCTGGAATAAGTAGACAAGATTTGCTTTATAATGTCATGGTGTTTGAGGTCAGACATCAGGAAAGGTCAGAGGGAGACCATTTTCATTTGATAACGGGGGCATGTCATCACCCTTGCTTCTGAGTGCTCTGCACAGACTTTGTGTTGTGGGATGCGAGGTAAAATTGTGTTCAAGGTAAACCACACGAACTACTGAAAATTTCTACTGGATCGTCGCAGCATACAGGAAAATACGACTGTAGTCAGCATCCTGGAAACATTGAGAATCACCGAAGGTGATGCTGTGTGGGCAGGAGAGGCAGTCTGTGGGATCACATGTACCTCGTTCATTCTTCCCGTCACTCTGCTCTGCAAGGACCAGGTGTGCTGCACGCACCGGAGAAAGTGGAGCTTAGGTGCTTAGACATGCGTCTGGGATACCCCGCTTCCTCAGAAAGACGTTGAGCTTTCTTAAATGGTTTTCATGAAGAGAGCAATAGCAAGCAAGGACTGTATTTTGTTGCCCGTGCCTCAATTTTCATTGGTTTTGCATTATTTTCTATTTATGAATAAAGAGCTTAATGCCTCTCATTGAAAATGGTCTTTTGATTTGAGGAAATGTTGTGATGTGAGGGACATTTGAGGCTGGAAAAGGGGCATCCTTTCTCATTAGAAGGGCCTGGGAAGAATCTGAAATTAGTATGCACCTTCCTCTTCCCCCTGGGGGGAAACATTTCAGTTGATACTCACTGCGTTCATTGTGAACCAATACTGCATGTAGGAGTGTTTGGGGACAGCCATTAGGTATGTTGGGATACAGAAAAAAATGGAACTATGTTGGTATCACTTTTGCATTCCTTGGGGTAACATGGGCCAAGGGCTGGAATACAATTGTTATTAAAGAAATAGTTCTTAAATAAATATGTGAGGATCAAAAAATATCTTCCTGAAAAGTTTCAGCATCTCAGTTCAGCGTGTTGCAGTAAGTTCCGGACCCAGTAAGTGGATCCGGTCTTGGTACGGGCTTTGCTAGTGGACTTGAAGGCCCACAGATGCTGTTCAGGACAGACCTGATGGGACTGATCCAGGCAGACTTCCTCTGGGGTTTGGGTGACAAAGTACAAGATAACGTGGGTGAAGAAGCTCAGTCAGGCAACTCTCGACTAGAAACTTTGAGAGCCTCTAGAATCAAGTCCTTGGTTTGGACCCTGGTGTTCCCAAGCTGGGCAGAGGTAACAGTAATCTTCTGTTGGGGACTTCGTGGACAGTAACATGCACAAGAGGAAGCATCAGCAAGAGGAGAAGAGTACTGTGGGCACTGAGGCTGGCAGGCTGGTTGTGGGCATGCGATGCAGCCTCCAGACATTCTCATAAGTAAGTAGGGCAAGTGGGATGGACACATATTATCGAAACAGCAGATAGCCTGGTTACATAAAAATGTTGTGCCAAGTGACACTTAGTGGCCAGTGTTCCAGTCCAAAAATGTTTGAGATAAGAGCTCTGTGCTTTGAAATATCTCAGCCCTTGTACTCTCAGGGTTCAGACTGGCTGCTGACTTTGCTCCACACACTGAAGTCTGAGTGATTGGTTATGGCAACTGAACTCCTCCTACCATGTTGCTTCCAGAGTAGTTCTTCCAGAAGCTCTCACTGAAAGGCTGCCTTTGGTCTCCCCTCTTAGATATTTCCTTCTCACGAATCACCTGACCCTTTCTGCAATGTCTTCAGCATTTGGCTTTTTTGCTCTTGCCTCCCTTTTCCTTAGTCTGGCTTCCCACCCCAGCCACATTCCCATCCCAGTGTTGGGCATATTTCAACCTGCTGAGACAAGAAAGGAGGGGAGAGAGAAAAAGCTGGCAGGAAGCTTTGCCACCAGTTCACGTTTTGACAAAAGGGCAAGTCACAACCTTTCTAGGCTTCCTTCCAAGTTCTAATCTGTACCCTGAGGTACCCAGAACCGCGAATTACTGCATTGAGATTTCATGAGGAAATGCCATTTAAAAAGCCAGTAAAAGCATTTTGAGATGTGACAGGCTATGGCCAGGGCCAGCAATCCATGGAGCCTTCCATCAGGCAGAGCGTGCTCGTCGGGTGGGCGGGGCTGGAGTGGCAAAGGCAGTGGAAGGGGGCTCCACTGGGGATCGGAGCAGGGAGCAGGGAGCAGGCTTTATAAAGGCTACTGGGATGTCCTGTCCGCCGAGACAAAGGTTTAAGATCAACCATGAATTCTGCAAACATCTTAAGCACCATGTGGAGAGTTTGCAAAGGAGAAAGAGCGTGGGCTTTAGATTTGGCAAGATCAGGGTTTAAATTGTGGTTTACACACTGGCTTTGGGTAAGTTCCCTTCGCCAAGTCTCAGTTTCCTTGTTGGTTAAAGGTGCATAAAACAAAACCCATCTCACGGGGTTTTGTTTGCTGTGAGGTTTTGCTGCTGTGAGGATTCGAAGTGCTAACGCACCTAAAACAATCGACACATAGCTGTGAATCAATTATTTTTTGTTCCGTTGGCTTTGTTTGTTGTTCTTCCCTTTGTGGTTGACTCTGAACATTTTCTAAAAGAATCAAAATAAATAATAAAAGATCAAAACCAGACAGTGAATCTTGGCAATATTCAAACCACTCTGAGTGAGCAGAGAGGTGATGGGAAAAACCATCATCCCTGACCTTAAAAACATTCACATTTTCATGTCCTGTGATCTAACGAAGAATCTAGAAGGATGTTATGATGCTCACGGAACACCGCCCACACAGTAAAGTCAGGTCTTCTTCTGAAGCAAAGGAAACTAGAAATTAGAAACATAGGGTGCTGAAGTTGGAAGAGACATGGTAATCTTACAGATGGAGGAAAACTGAGGCCCGAGGAGGTGGACTGGCCTGTCCAGAGGCACCTACTGGAAGTATGTTTCAGAGGCAGGACTTGAACCCCAGTCTTCTGGCCCTTAGTTTACCTTAAGGCTCATATTGGACGTGGAGGTTGCACATGGGTGTGACTACAGAAATGCGGAGTGGTGGGCGCTGTCCTAGAGCTCTCATAGTTTTGCACAAAATTGCAATTTGGGAAAAGAAGAGCCAGGCTGGTGAATAAGGACATTTGAGTCCCTAAAAGCTTACACGAGTCCAACCCCAATTAATGGGGCCGGGTCAGGCCTGACCAGGCCCGGGTGAGGAGTCTATGAATTCAGACTGTGGAGAGGGCCTATTTGTCCCCCAGCTCCAGTCTGCGCCCAGCTCCATTCTGCCTTGCGGGCAGACTTGGGCGGGCTTCGCCAGCCTGCTCGCTTGTCCTCTGCCTTCCGGGTTGGTCGATCACTAGTATGTTCTGGCAGAGGATCAGAGGAAGGGAGGAAAGTGAGGTTGGGATCTGTCATCTTCTGGCTTCCTCCCCGTTGGATCTCAGAGGGCAGGAGGCCTCACCCTCAGCAGGCTCCTGTTAGGCGGCTTGTCACTAAGCAGTGGCCTCCTCTGGGTTCTGGGAGCAGCTTCCTGCCCTGTGCCCTCAGGGCCTGGGGTAGTAACGGTCCCTTTAAGGCAGGCTCAGCCATACTATAGATACTATACTATCCCTTAGTGGTTTCCTTAAACTCTGTCCACAGTTTTATCAATAGTCCTTTATTAAAGTCCCCTCAAATTACCCAGTTTGAATGTCTTTCTTTTTCTCCAGACACTGTTCTAACAACATAAGCCCTCTTCACTTTCATAAAAAATAACCACAATATTTTAAAATTGAGCTCCAGAGAGACAGCTAAAGAGGTAAAAATAAGTTGATGCTGGGATAGAGAAAGTGAATAAGCTGAAAAATAAAATGAAAAAAAAACTCTCTTTAAGTTTCTAACGGAGGAGATAATATCTTCTTCCCTGGGAAATTATTTATTTATTCTTCTACCATTTATTAAATATTTTCACTGAATTTTATGGGCATTCAGAGGTGAATCAGACATGCACTCAGTTCTCAAGCACCCTTCAGACCGGCAGGGAAGAAGAAACAGGAAAAATGACCAAGTTGCAACAGCTGCAGTGATTGGAGCTGGCCAGCAAGGATCGGTGGGGTTGTGGTGCCACAGGGTCGGGAGGGAGTTGGGTTGGGGGGAAGACCGGAAGAGTGAGAGAGGCAGGGGGAACTGTGAGTCAAGTGAGCATTTTTCCTTGTTCACAGCTTAGAGTACACTATCGAAGACATGTTTTAGGGTGTCTGCTCAGCTCACAATGACTCTTTTAACTGTGTGTTCCCCATTTATCTCACAGCAGAGTGTCTCCTGGCAACCTCTGGGACCACCGTTGGGCCCAGCACTTGTTACTGTCCAGGTGTTAGTTCTAGACGGGTCCCCTACCTGGACACAGATGACCGAAACCGTGCTGGACCATTCAGAGCCCCATCTCTGGGAAGACAGAACTCGGTCCGAGAAATATTTAAACATTTTGGGTGATTGAACCTGGAACATGTGAACATGGGCTGAGGGCCCTTGTTTTCTGCCATTGGGACTGGGAGGAATGCACAAATTCCTCCAGAAAAGAAAAAGAAAAGGAGATAAGGAATGAAGAGAATCTAGTTGGCTCTCAGTCCTGGATCCAGAACCTTCTGTAAGCTTGACTAATTCCTACCCTTGAGAGCTTAGAGCAATTTCCCTTTTCCACTTAAGTTGGTTAGCATTTTTTTTGTTTTGTTACTTTAAACAAAAGAACCTTAATTAAAACATTCATGAAAGGGAGCAGGAAGAATTAAGTTTAGGAATTATGTTTGGGCCAGATGGGAATGAATGAATAAATGAAGCACACTTGGGAGTAAAGAAACAAATGAACAACAACAACATGAGTTGAATTAGCACAGGAACGGATTTAGGTATTTACGGAACTGTCTGTTCATCCCAAAGGCTTTTTAGCTCTTGAAGTGGGTTAGCACCAAATGTAATGGAAAGTCTTCCATGTGGGATATTAAGGACAGGACAGAGCTAGCTCAATGACCATGTAAACATAGCCATGCCTGGAGCAGACGTGAGCTTTAAGGAAGGAGGGGATTGGTTGAAATCTCGGACCTCTTAAGGCTACATTCTAGACTTACAATATGGTGGGGAGGGGAAGAGCAGAGATTCTGAAGTCAGATAGGCATGGGTCTGAAAGTTTGTTTTAGTTTTAGTTTTCCCAAATTTAGGAAAAATACGGTTCTCGTGGCTATTAAATAGCATAATATAGGGAAAGCAATTATCACAAGATTGAGCATGTACCTAGACATTCAAAAAAATTCAGTGCTTGCCCTTTTTTTACAATGTTTGAAAGTCATAATAAAGCAACTGCTTTCCTTTCATTTTTTTACTCTTGTGAACCCCAAGTGCTTCTTTATCTTTTTTTAGTTATTTGTTGACACCTAATAATCATTTGTTTTGTTTAGAAGTGAAATACACCCTCATAATGCAAGCAAGATATCAAATAGATCTCCTGGAAATACAGTTCCATCCGTATGCTTAGGTTGTGAAAACCTATGTCATTTTATAATGACGTTTTAGGTCCTAGTGAGACCTGTCGTGTAATCATGTGGGCCTTCACGCTTGTCAACTGCTCGTGAAGACTCTGTATTCTCCCAGGACTGGGCTTCTTTGCATTTTGTTCTTAAGAGGAAGTGGTGATAGGACCAGACGGCACATAAGAGATTCCTCGACCCGTAGAATCTCTCTCGCTCCTCTGAAGCACAGACACAGCTTCATTGTTTGGGGTGTTGAGCTAGAGCGTCCCAGAAATGCTGAGGGTTTTCAGTGGGAATACAACTGGGCACAAAATTTAGAGGGGCGGGTAATCGCAACCCCGAGGGCTCTAGCATGCTGAGAAGAAGGGAGCAACTCTGCTATTAATAAAAAAGAAAAAAGCCAAAGGGAGAAAACACTTTAGGAATGAGTGGCCAAGAGGGAGACTATGCCAAACTCCATATGCTTGGTAATAGAACTGAGATAAATTGTAGCATTCCCACATTTTATCTTGAGTTACTAAAATTTTGAGCTAAGAAAATGGGGCCCAGGGAGGTTTAGGGATTTGCCCAAGGTTACCTAACTATTTAATGTAGGGCCCCAAGCTAGGAACCAGGTCCTCTGTATCCCAGCTTAGATCCCCACCACCCGCACACCAGAGCACTTGGGAATTTAGAGATATTGTAAGGAAAAATGCTGCATCTAGCAGAATGAGACAAAGCCACCCTCTCTTCCCATCAGCCTAAGCAGTACCCCTGGCTTGGATTTCAAGATTATGATGGTTACAGTGTCTTACCTTGCTGGTGGCACTTTTCAGCCAAGCATGTCATAAAACCTCGTCTGACAGTTCTGTTTCTGGTCAGAATGCCTGGAAACTGCACTGACTTCAAATTGCTGGGGGAGTCAAGATACCTGGATGTGACCTTCTTTAAAGTATTGTATCCGGAGCTGCATGCCTCAGCTACTCCTCTCTCTATTATAATGTGGGCACATCTGCATGGCCAACAGTTTGCCCTGAGGCTGTGCAGGTTCCACCTACCCCAGTTCTCCAGCCTGACTTACCCAAGCCTATCTATTTAGCTCCCCAGCTCCTATTGTCTCCATAGGATGAGGGAACAGAGAAAACATTGTACAGTATATGTCCAGTAGGAAAGATGTGCTGTCACACGGCATCGAATTTCACAGAACTGAGCCTCTATCCTGGGCGAACATCCTGGGCCATATATTAACAAAGTTAAACATTTGGATAAGATGTGGAGTTTATGCTAAGGAGATCACAATATAATCAGCAGAATAAAAAATGTCACTTAAGAAGGTAAAGTGCTATGGATGGTGGGGGGGCGACATATGTCTAGAAATCACATCAGATTGGAAGAATTCCAAATGATTTCATGAAGAACACAGCACTGAGATGGCTTCTGAAGGACGGATAGAATATTTCAGGCTCGATGACCAGAACTGTGGAAGGAGATGATCTGGAGGCCACAGAAGAGCCAGGATCAGAAGGAGCAAACTTTCGACATGGTCAAGAAACACTGCATGGTTTAGTGGGACCAACATATTGGGTAAGTATGAGAAGGGAATGGGAGATGAGAAAAGTTGGGTCAGAATTTACTGAAGGAGTTGGACTTTGAAGGTCTTTAATTAGAACAGCTTTTGAGAAAGATGACTCTGGCATTTTAAACGACCTTGAGGATAAAGACAGTAAAGCTTAGTGTGTTCATTCAGGTGCTTGGGAGAGTGGCCGTAAAGCATGACCTAAGCTGGAATGTTGAAGAGAGCACTCGGGGACCGCTGGAGTCCGAGCCCAGGTACCAGCTCCTGGGGAAGCACTGAAGGGTCCTTGGTTATTTTGGAATGTTCTCGCTTAGCTAGTTCTGTCATGGATTGTTTTGTTAATTCTTTTTTTCTCCTCCTTCTTGGTTAGAAGGTTCAGCGAACGTGGTACAAGATGTGTTTTCAAGGCCACAGATCTCAGCGCTGTTAAAAACAAGGCATACCCCTTTCGAGGGCTGCATCTTGTACAGTCTGAACTTCCTGAGTGCTCTTTAGAAGGCTTTTTCTTGATGAAAGCCCTTACTTGAATTTTGAGTTTGCTTTTTTCAATTTATCCGAAGAAGTGGAAGAACGTAAGAACAAAGTTATCTGCACAACAAAATGTACTTTGTTAAATTCTTTTGCCCGGTGTTATTTAGTTGGTTGTATTTATGTTAATACTAAGAAGGTACTACCTATTACCGTATTATGGGAAAAAAACAAACCAACAGTAACTTGAGAGCTCTCTAGTGGTTTCTTCCCTAAAATGAAGTGGGAAGATGGAGTTGTCTTTGAAAAAGCTTAATTTAGACCTTAGGAAGGTTGAACATGTTGGTGACCAAAGGAAGGCCCAGCAAAATCATCAAGTCAATCCACAGAGAAAACATGCAAACCCAAGAAAAGAATTGTTTGTGTTTTTGCAAAGAGATGACCCAGAGGAGATGGGACAAGTTGCACTTTGCACTCTATCAAGTCCTCTGTGGCTTAAACTTTTTATATGTTTATTGATTTTAGAGACAGAGGAAGGGAAAGAGAGAGAAAGATTGATTGTTGCCTCCTGTACATGTCCTGATGGGGGAGGGAGGGCGGGAGCACACTGAACCTGCAACCTAAGTATGTGCTGTGACTGGGAATTGAACCCACCACATTTTGGTGTATGGGATGATGCTCCAACCAACTGAGCTGCACCAGCCAGGGCAAGTCTGCCACTTTTAAAGTGTGTACGTGGCACTCCCTCTTTCCTACTACGTGCTCATAGTAGATGCTTGATGATATTTGTTGAGAGCTGGAGTTGATTCTTGATTCATTGGATTAAAGGATCAGAATCTTTAGGTTGATTTACAAGAAAAGTAAGTGGATATGAGTGGGAATCACAGAAGTTGTACAAATGAGTTATGAGTGCCTGGGTAAAGGGTCAACACTTGAGAGTTTAAGCAGCTGTTGGAGAATGCAGGCCCCGCAGCCATCCTGTGTTCCCAGGGCAGAAGGAAGAGCTCTCTTGTCCCCAGCACTCAGCACTTGTCATAGGTATTGCTGGCTGCCTGGGGCTCAGCAGCAACTCTTGATCCCTGAAAGTGTCCAGTGGTCCTTAAGGCCTGAGGTGGTGAGAAGAGACCCAGGATTGCAGCATCCAATTCGTTTCAGTCAATGTTCCCCTATTTCAAAGAACCACTGTCTGCAGGTTTCTGTATATTCTTCCTCTGTCTGCAGTCCTCTGGGAACATTCATGCTTTGTGTAGAGGTTTAGAGTATGTGCACATTCTTTATTTTACTCACGTTACAACCTTATCGTCCTCATTTTATACATGATGAATCAGGGAAGTCACACAGGTCACTTGGCCAAGGTCGCACAGCTAGAAAATGGCATCACCACCCAGGGCTTTTGGCCTAAGCAAAGTATTTTTATCCTTTCCCCACAGTAGCCCCAGGTTTGATCTTTGCGGCTGCTCCTGCGCTGTGGAGTCAGACCCACGGTGGATCACATCCCCGGTCCGCTACTTCCAGCTATGAGATCTGAGGCAACTTGCCTACCTTTCCCCAACCTCCATTTTCTCCTCTGTTCATAAGAATCATGATTCCCCTTCACAGGACCGTCCCTTCCCACAAATAAAGATACATGGTGTCCTCTGTGTGTGGAGAAAGCAGACCGAGGGGAGGTACTATTTGCAAGTGTTCCCATGGCAGCTTTACCTCCAATTTGGCAGTGATGGTCATATGCACGGAGCCCTGGTTTGAGGGTGACCCAGTATCTGAGCCCTGATTCCTCGTCATGGAAAAAGCCATCCTAATATCCTTCCTGAGGGGGCTTTGAGGATTCACTGAGATTTTGCAGCTAAAAGCTATTTCTGTGAAGTTTAATCATCATACAGATGTTAGTTCCCATTATTAGAATCAATCTCATTATTTCCAAGTCAGGACTCTCAACTTAAACTTTTCCAATTTGGCAAGAGTCTCTGTTTTCTCCTCTACTCACAGCAGAAGATGAGAAAAGAAAGAAAATTTAGAGATATTTGCATGCTTCCTGTCTACACCTGTCTACCTCCTTCCTGCTTCAGTGTATTTGGGAGGCCTTTTGATTGTGGTGGCAGGTGGCGGGGGCGCACGGTGTGTGGCTTTAGCACAGTCCTCTTCAAGCTGGGTCACTCTGCTATAGTCTCCCTTGTGCTTTGACCAGCAAGCACCTGAGGAGCATGTCTGTTCCAATTCTGGGGGATGTAGGAGAAAGGCCAGCAGGAGATGGGTGGGGGTTGTGTACATTTGATTTCATACTGTCCCCAGGCTTTAGCAATGTCCTTGGTATAACAGGCGGTGCTTCATAAACACCTGCTGAATGAAAGGTTGTGGTGAATTGGTGGCAGGGAGGAGGGCCAGATGTAGCCAGCTGATGGAAAAGCGAGACGTGTGGCCAAAGACTTTTGCTGTTTTCTCTACTACTTTTCTGACGGGCTAATGTTAGATTGCTCTGGAAGCTGCAACTAAGAGGCCCACAAAACAAATCTTCCTACTGTTTTCATTTCTTTGTCTTGCAGACAAATGCCATCAGCTCTTTGAAAAAAGCAACCCCAGAAAAGACTGACAAACCCAACACATCGAGAGGCTCAGCATACACATTCTTTTCTTCTAGAAGCTTGGAAGTGCTAATACATTGTTTACATTTAAATCTGGCAACGTTCAAAGGAGAAAAATCAATGTAAAATGCTTTATGTTCGACTCCGCCTCTTCCACAACACCTTCCCCGGCGTCATGGCATTAAGGATTTCACAGGGGAAGCAATTCCAGTGAATGGTTGTGAACAATCTCCTTCAATGTTCTTCCTCCCAGTGGGAGCCCAGCATGCCTTCACACACATTTTCTCTCCTGAGCCAGGCTCTAGCCAATTAAGCTGTTTATAATCAATGTTTTTTTTATATATATGTGGGATTTATAGCCTGCCAATTTGCAGAAGGTTTAAAGGCCCTTTAGCATTTCAAAATAAAATAAAGAAATAATGGCTAAAAATAGAACAGAAGCTTTATAAGATGAGTAAGAGAATAGACATTCCAAGGTACCTGAGACGACCTAATTCTTGCAGTTTGTCAGTAAATTCAACCCCGACTTTGTGGTCAGATCAAAGGGAGGGCATGTTGCTCACCCAGCTCTCACTGCCCGATTGCAATGGAAAAATGAAAAAACCCCGAAACCCCCAATATGCAAATTATTTGTAGAACTAAGCTACTTTTTAAACTATAGCGTAAAAAGACATATTCGAATACAGTTATTCTATAAACAAGTTCAAGGGATGTCTGTGTGCCTAACATTTACTGCCACAGCCTCTCAGCCCTGGAGCCACACGTACCTTTCCCTCAGCATGTGCCTTAGCCAAGGCTGGTCCCTGTGCCTGGCACAGGCCTCTCAGCAGCCCACTCAGCCAGGTAACCCTCCTCATCCTTCCATCAGGGAAGCCCTCACCGCCAACCAGGCCAGGTCAGGCTCCCTCGTTACACAGTGTCAGAGCGCCCTGTACCTTCCCTTGTGATCACCTACCCTATCGTAGTTTACGTTTCCTTGCTTGTTAGCGTCCTCATTTCCTGTCTGTCTTCTCCCCTAGACAGGAGCTCCTCGAGGGCAAGAACTGCGTGTGCTTTGTTTACTCCCGTATCTGCAGCGTGTTGTACAGTGCCCGAGTTATGGTAATAATAATAGCAAGAATAATACAGTGAAAATAATAATAATAGCTAAAAATTATTGAATGCCAGGAGCTCTAAGTGTTGATACCTAATAATTTGAGCCTCAAAACAGCCCTTTTGAGTGGAGACTGCTATTATCCTCCTTATCAGATGAGGAATAGAGGGGAAAGGCTGAGGTTAAATAAATTCCCCCAAGTCATAGAGTTAAGAAGCTAGAAGGCGAACGCAGAGAGTCTGGTTCCAGAGTTTAAGTTTCTAATGCTTGTTAGCCAACAAACATCTGTTGACTGAGTGAATGAATTCTTGATGATAATACAACCTCGGAATTTTGCTTTCTGATCATTTAACTTAGTATAGGAATAGGACCTGAAAAATCAGAAAGGACCCTACGTAAGTCTCTTAAACAGTTTCTCTGAGCTCTCAAATTGATGACTTTGGGGAGCGTTAGGCCAGGGCAGAATCTCAGGCAATGAAAACGGTTGAATTATCTTTAAAAAATAACTGGCTACCCTGGTGCAAGTAGGCCAGTTGCCTGGCACAAAATCCCATATCTAAAGTCTATATAGGCATATGGGAGCTAAGCTGTCACTTTGTTTTTAAATTTTAAGAGTTGTACGTATATTATTTTCCAGGAAAAAAGTAGAGGAATCTACATAAATGTTTGCACACTTGCATATGGGGCCACTGGAGAGAGAGTCATGGGTAGTCAATATTTTTAATTTTCAATTAGAGTAAATGTTTTCCTTAAAAAGGAAAGAAAAGAAAAGGAAAGACAAGAGAAAAAAAAAAGAACTCTTATCAAGCTCTCCCATGTGCAATTGGGAAAGACTCCAGAGTTCTACACCAGACAACCAAGTGTGAGAACTTGTTAAGGTAGGTGCTACCCAACACACTCTTTGCCAGAGTCCAGTCAGGCCTGTGGGACATCTGATTTGAAGTAGAGCAGAATCCTAACAAAGCCCTTCAGGATTCAATACCTGGAAAAAGTACACATAATGATGAATGACTTGCCTATAGGACAGGCTGTCTGTTACTATGCATTTTAGTGTCGTCAGGGGGAGTGGCATCCTTTTGACGTATTTGATACAGAGTCCTTTTTGCAGCAGTGATCAGCCAACAGGTTTACTTGTTTCTGTGAAGTACATTAATATTCTGTAGGCTGTGGAATGGAATCTGTTTAATCACATTTTGAACCATTTCATCCAAATATTTGTGGAGAAGTTAGAGGGTGCATACCTTGAGCTAGCCCCAGGGACGAATTCAAAGTTGAAGACATAATCCTGTTCTCAAGGTACTTAGACTTAGTAGATGTGACATTTTTTCATTTGTGTATTTCTTAAGTACCAAATATGTGCCAGAAAAGACAAGGAAGCAAAAGAGGGGCAGTGTGGTATAGTGGACAGAGTCTTGATTTTGGAAACACACCTGCTAATCTGCTATGTGACTCTGAAAATTTACTTGAACACACAGACCATCCGTTTTTCATCCGTAAAATAAGGATTGTGTGCTTACTCTGCGGAAGTTTGTGAGTAGAAATAATGTAAGTATTATTGCCTAATAACATAGGTGGTCTATTAAATTGTTTATTTTAACACGTAATTCCTATTCTTAAAAAGCTACATCCCAATGGAGGATGGATATGTATAAACAAATTATTATTAACATAACTGGATTTTGATATTGCACAAAAATGGTGTTTTACAAAATAACTGAGGCACAGAAAAGAATGAGGAACTCACCTCATCTGAGGAACTGGGGAAGGCTCCTCAGAAAGAGGCTGCTTCTGGAAGGATGATGAGTAAACTTTTGTTGGATGGAGAATAGGGCAAATTTTTAAAGCACAGAAATATGAAACAGCATATGCTGCTGGTTGGGGAAGGTAAGAAGGAGCTCAGTGCCGTTCAGGTGGGGACAGCTGTGCTGGGACAGGAGCATGCAGTGGTAGATGAGGCTGGGGAGCTAGATCAGTCCATCTTCAGGCCGTACACAGAGAATTCCTAATAAAATGGATAGCCTTCACTTCATTCTAGAATGTTCAATTTTCTTAAATTGATTTGAGAGAGAGAGAGAGAGGGAGAGAGAGAGACTAAGACTGACACATACACATGCAGAGAGACATTGACTTGTTGTTCCACTTATTTATTCATTTGTTAGTTGATTCTTGTATGTGTTCCGATCAGGTATTGAACCTGCAACCTTCACGTGTTGGGTTGATGCTCTAATCAACTGAGCTATGTGGCCAGGGACCAAATGTTCTATATTTGACAATCAGATTCCATGATACCCTCTAGCAAAAAAAAAAAAAGATTTGTTTTGTTTCCCTAAGCAATCCCACTTTACCCGTTCTATGAACACATAGCTCTGGAGGTTCTTGGAATCTGACACTGGCCCAGTGTTTCCAGGAATTAATTTCCCTTTAGCTGCTTAGATAATTTGGTATAATTCTCCGTTGCATCTGTCCACTTCTCTGCCTTTCTGGGCCTGCGTTGTCCAGGCTCCTGTGCCTCCTGCGTGAGTGCTGGGGGTAGGGTGAGTACCTCTCAATTGGTTTCTTTGTGCTGAGTAGAAAGGCAGGTGTGAGCCATGATTGATGGCTGGTTTATACGGTGACAGGAAAAACCTGCTGGCTGTGCATTTTCTTCTCTGCCAGAGGCCCAATCCGTCTCTTCTACCAGGACTTCTTGTTAGAGAACTCCTTCAAGCTGCTTCCCTTGGGACTTTTTAAATAACATTTTCAATTGTCAAATATGAACACATTTAAAAACTATATTAATTTGGTTCAGATCCTGAGTGGACAAACAAGGACTGAAATCTTGAGTAATTTTTTCTTTTTATTTCCATATTAAATTGCACATTAACCTGTGGTATCAGCTAATGGTTCTGAGGCAGGGGTGTGTATCACAATGACTAGGGGAGCTTTAAGAATCAGCTCTCTGAACCTCTGTCCGCACCACCCCCCAACCAGGGATGCCCATTTACCTGGTATAGGTGGGAGAGGCCTGGGGATCTGTGTTAATACAAACAAACAATTACTTGGCAGGCAACTGGGATGTACAGCCCTAGATGAGAGCCTCTGGTAGTGGTGACAGGGGCTTTATTCAATAATCTTGGTTCCTGTCCCAGTGCTGCCACCATATCCGTCTGTCCTGTCATTCCACAGATCCACTATGTGCCAGGGTGCTTTAATCACTGGGGACACAGGACCGACACCATCACTGTCTTCATAAATCTTACATTCTAGTCAGGAGAGAACTAACAAAGAAGATGAATCAGCAACATATCTTAGCTATTGTTGCTTGCCAAGGAGAAATAATACAGTGGACAATGCTTTTATTTCCTTACTTCCCATCTCTTGATTTATCCCATCTGGATTTCATTCCCATCTTTGCTGATTGTCCATTTATGGGCTCAACTCCCCCAAGTTCATCAAGTCTAGTAGAAATAGTTTAGTCCATGCCTTGCTTGGCCACTCTGTGGTTGGTGTTCAGTACGAGGCATTACTCAGTCTTTAGGTAAGTTTTGAGTTATGTATTATGCGAAGTCCTTTATATGCTTGTTTTTTAAATTCTCACAACCCTAAGATAGACAATATTATTCTCATTGTAGAGATGGGGCAACTGAGGCACACCAAATTTAAGTAACTTGCCCAAGGTTACACAGCTGGTAAGTGGCAGAGTAGAGAGTCCCTTCACCATGAACGCTCCACCTTTCCATCCTAGGTTTTCCTGTTCCTCATTTCAGTGCTTCTTTTATTCCTTCACTGATCATTCATTTCCCCACAGCTCCCCAGGCTCGACTTCCTCTGGCAGCCCTTCACGTGTCGGCATCCATGCTTGTCCTCTCATCCCGCACGCTCCCAAGACAATGTCAGTTCCTCTGTTTTTCTCTGCTGCTCATATATCTGGTGGCTCTCAAATTTGCACCACTCGGCTAGACCTCTATTTTGACTTTCCAATGACCTAATAATTGGTACATGCACTTGCACACCTGGCGGACATTTCTCTTTTGTTTATCTAACAAGTGAGTGCCTGTGATGTGCCAGGTACTATGTGGCTTTTGCAGATATTACAGTGAACAAGGCAGGTGAGGTCTCTGGCTCATGGAGTTTATTGTCTAGCAGAGAAGATAGACTGACTGCAAACATAACATGCCCCCACATGAGCTAACACACGGTCTCATCTTTATTAGCAAACTTGCTCAGCTTCCTATTTTTTCAATTTTAATTGGTAATACAACCGCAGAGTTGCCTTTAATCCCTCCTTCTTCCTCAGGCCCTATATCCAGGTCTGTCTCCTATGTTAACTTCACTCCACTACCTTTTTATCATCACCGCCCTCGAGGTCGTTTCTCACCTAGGAAACTTCATTGGTTTTCTATTGGCCCTGGCTCCGGTTCTACTTTCCTTGAATCCATTGTCTACAGTGTAAACTGTACACCAGTTTTTCTAAAATGCAAATTTGCTCATGCCTCTCCCTTCTTTACATCCTCTGGCGGACCACCCATCTGGCCCTGCCCCTTGGAGTGATGGATCTCCTTTCCACGTGTCTGCCCCTGCCCCACCTCCTTCTTATGCATTCCGTGCTGCTGGCCACAGTGGTTACTTCCAGCATGCACAAGCCAGGGACAAATAGAAATGCCATATATACAAGGGGGGACCCCCCAAACTCAGAATTTATTTATAAAAAGTTGTATATCTATTCTTACATGTTTAAATTTCAGTCACCTTGAAGGTACTCTCTATCTGATGCAGTACACCTATCAAGATGTTTTTTTCCACTGTTCAAAAACAGTTCTTGAACTCATCAATTTTGATGCCCTGTGGTGCTTCTGCTGTTTTTTTGTTTCACCTCTTCCACATGGACAAAATGTTGCCTTTTGAAGAATTTTTTCATCTGGAGAAACAAAAAAATTTGCTCAGGGTTGAGATCAGGCAAATAGGGAGAGTGGAGCACAGGGGTCATGCCGTTTCTTGGTCAAAGACTGCTGGACACTCAGCGCAGTGTTGGCAGGTGTGCTCGTGAATCACCCATCATGAAATAGGCAATGAGTCTTCAAAAAAATTCACTGAAACTCAACCCGACCTCTCAACAATGCCAGCTGGCACACCGATACAGATGGGTTCCTAGAACACTCACTTAGGGGAGGAAGCCTGTACTACAAGGGGCTCACTCTCCAGAAGACAATTGTCTGGTTTCGGATCCCCTTGTGGGTGTTGGTAGGACAATGGTCTCCAGGATCTGAGCCGTCCCTTTCCCTTCTCATGGCGAGGGTCTCTGCGAAGATGGAGGCCACGCACGGAGAGAAGCCGGGCTGAGACAGAGCCTCAGGGCACTGTTTGAGCTTCCGGATCTAGTAGCACGTGAAGCCAGCTTTACCCGTGGACTTTACCAATTCCAGAAGTCAATAAATTTCCTGTGTTAGAATCTTAGTGCTGCCACTTACAGGCTATGTGGCCTTGGGCAAATTACCGAAACTGTCTGTATATTAGTGTTCTTACTTCTAAATGGGGCATAATAACAACTACCTCACAGGTTTGTAATGAGGTTTAAATAAGCTAATACAGGGTAGGGTAAAAGTAGGTTTACAGTTGTGAGTACATGAAACACAGTTTATTCTTGTATAATTATGTGGAAGCGACTTCCCTCACAAGTCCCCCCGGGTGCCATGGATGAGAGTGAACATGACAGAGATACGATGTGATCTGCTTGGGGAGGAGAAGTGGCCATTTTCCCAGAGGGAAAAGGCTGTGGGCAGTGGCCAGTTTCTCTGGGGAAAAAGTCCAGCAGCGGCCAGTTTCTTCGAGGAGAAAAAGGCCCTGAGTCCCCTCTTCCAAGCCCCCTCTTCTTTTACTGGGTTCTAATACACAGGAATACAGGGCGGCAAGGATCAAACAGTAGATAACATTTCAAAGAAATCTGAGTGCTTAGTCTGAGCCCGAGTCTGTCAGGAACAGAGTTTTAGGTTTTCTTGCTCAAACCCTTAACATATGAATGAAAGCACTCTTAGCAGAGCAGATTTCACAGGTTTATCAGGAAGTCTTTGTGATGCCGAATTTTTCCCCAGGACATGCTGTAGCAAGGCAAGGAGCTGCACCTCTCCCCAACAAGTATTCAGACTTAAGGGGATTAGAGCCAGGAAGCACTTCGTCCAGAAAACATGGGGACTCTGGCTTTGTCAAAGGCGGTGGGGGTGGGTGAGAGTCCATTGCTCTTTGTTGCAGGCCCCTGAGTCTTTCCATGATGGCCTCCCAAGTGATCGAGTCTGGCTTAGGTTGCCCCCCACTGTGAGGGGTCTTACCTGTCATTGACTTCCGACCAAGCTTTGGGAGCAGGGAGAGGAAACTGAGGCAGCTTTTGCTACCAGAGACAAGCTTTGTCTTCTGCAGCTCGCATTCCAAAGGTCGTCCCTTGCCCTTAGCCACAAGGGGTCGAGATACAATTCCTAAAACCAGGCAGAGTGGTCTACAACATAATTATTCATTAATTATCATATTATTTTTCATATGAACAACTGTAAACCTACTTTTGCACCACCCTGTACATATGGAGAACTCAGAATATTGTTAAGTGCTCAGTAAGTATTAACTAATATTGCTGTTATTATTATCACTTAACTGAGTTTGGTCTTGGGTTTCGGTAAGCCGCCATTGAAAGAGCCCTGAGAAATACCAAGTCCACGCTCTACAACCTGACTACAAGGCTGACTTTCCACTTTCTCCCGAACAACTCCCCACACCCGGTGCCTTTGGCATCTTTGTATTGAACTTCCAAATTTTCCCAAATGTTCACAACGCCTTGTCGCAGGCTTATAATCCTCTTTCAGTCCAGAATGCACTTCCCATTTACTTGGCAAAGTCAGATAAGATGATTCTAAACAGCAAGAACAATCAAGTAATTCAGGACACCCAGAAATTCTGGGTCTGATTGTGCTATTGATTATTGCTGATCTCAGCAACTCTCAACAATTTGTGTCCTTGTGTTTTAAAAATGATTCCCTCTTTCTTCATTCTCAAATGATTTTTTTTTAATGAAAAGAGTTCTACAGATTTATGGTCATTCAAAAATCCCTACTCAGCTCAAGTTTGAGATCAGCCCAAACAAGGTAACCAGTTAGCCCTCCCCATCTTCCATTGCCAGAATAGAAGAGATGAATTATAGCAGGAATGTGGGCTCCCCAGAGACACACAGCCTTCTGACCATATAGGCAGTGAAACTAAGACATTGGATATTAAGAAGGATGTACTTCCTTTCTTAGATCTCAAGGGGGGACAAGCAAGAATCCTTCCTGGTCACACTCCCTGACTCCCACACTTGTTTTTCCCAAAACTCAGACTTTTAAACACTAAGAGTGGCCAAATGAACTTAACTAGATTTTTAAAAGCAAGAATAGTGTCTGCATTGCCTATAATGCCCCATCTGGGTCTCTAGACTATTTGGGAATGGTAATAAAATCAAGATCTTCTTCCTTATTTTGGTGGGAAGATGCCGTCTCTGGATCTGGGCCCCCAATGCTGTGTTTTACTGTTGGAGTTGAACAAATGTAAATAATTTAAAGAAATACCCCAAAAGTATTTTCCTTGTTTAAACTTCATCCTATGTAAGTTCACCTCAGGCCTGGAAAGCTTTGGCTGGGGCTGAGGAGAAATGGCTGTGTTATTGCCAGAGTCCAGCCTGGCCAAGTTCCCCAGACACTGGCTAGCTCCTGGGTGGTAGAGCTTGGCTGAAAGACATGGATGCAAACATAGGCACTTTTTCATTTGCCTGAACTGCTATTTGAATGAAGACTATTAAGGGATCTAAATGTGAAAACATTATATACTAGCAACAGACACATCCCCAAGCGTGTGCATATGGCCTAAATTAGACCACCTAAGTAGGCTGTGTGCAATACCTAGAAATTACAAAAAAAGAATTGGATAATGAGAGGCAGCAGCTCGTGAAGCCAGCCCACCAGCAGAGAGGGCTCAGTATTCCTAGAAAGGCTTCCCAGAGGGAAAAACGGAAGTACATTGCCATGATGAAGCGCCTCCATCATTTCTTCTCTCTGTCCCCTGTACTGCATTTCCTCCCAGCTCCTCAATAGGAACGTAAGACCCAACTCACAGCCTAGGACCCATCAGCCTAAGAGCCATTCTTTTTGAAAACTTGTCTTCCTTATTAATGTGCTTAAATAAAGAGGTACTACACCATCACTCTACCCAATAAAACAATAAAACATACAGAATGGAAGATATTGATTTCTGCCTTTATTATGGTTTCCTTAACTTCCCACCCTCTTAGGTTACACCTTTCATGTATTCTTAAGACTGCATCTTTTACAGCATTTCTAAGTTCACAGCAAAATTAAGAAGGTACAAAAACTTCTCATATGTCCCCTACCCCTGTGCATAGCCACCTCGCTATCGGCATTCCCAACCAGAGAGGTACATTTATTACAACTGATCAACCGCCATTGATGCATCATTATCACCCAAATTCCATAGTGTACATTGGGGTTCACTCCTGGTGTTGCAAACAGAATGATTTTGGACAACTGCATAATGATGCAGATTCGTTGTTATTGTACCATACAGAGTATTTTCACTGCCCTAAAAATCCTCTGTGCTCCACCTATTTATTCCTCCCCTTTGCAGCTCCCTCTCAATCCCAGCAACCATTGATCCTTTTACCACCCCCACTGTCCTTACTCTCCTGTCGGTACACACCTGTGTGTACATATATGAGGAAGGAGATGACTGGTGATTTTTTAATAAAAATTATTATGCTTTGGCTTATTTTTGTTTTACTTAATACGACATCATGGATTTCCCTCTAGGTTAATGGATATTATTTCATTTATTAACTGCTGCATACTATTTCATATTAAGTAAGAACACACTATCATTTAATGAATGACATCCTTATTAATGGACATTTCACAATAAACAACTGTGACAACAAACACATCCTTGATATGAACATTTATTGTGCTGGCAATTTTATTCTTATAGGATGAATTTTCAGAAGTGGATTATTGGGTTTGTGTATTTTTTTAATTTAATAGACATTTCTACTCTATTTTCTCAAAGGTTATAGTAATTCAAGTCTGCCCAGGATATATAACAGTGGAAATTTCCCCCAATTTTTGCTAATTCTGGATTATTCTCTTTTTTCTACATCTCTGTCAATTTGATAGGTAGAAAATTATATCTTTCAATTGAATTTCTTTTATATGTTCTTGATTATGAGTAAGTTTGACCATCTTTTCAAAATTTTTTGCTTTCTTCTGTTCTGAATTCTTTCATACTTTGCCTATTTTCATACTGTGCTGATTTTTCTAACAAATTAAAAGAATTCATTGTACATTAGGGAGATTAACTGTATGTCTACCATATATATTGTAAGTTATTTTCCCAGGCCATCACTGGTATTTTGACTTTGTTTATTTAATCCTTTGACAATAAAATAATTCAGTCAAATTTTGTTGGTGTTTTCCTTTATGATTTCTGGATCTCTTATCTTACTTAAGAAAATCTTTCCACTTCAACAGTAAGTAATCATTCTCCTAAATTTTCTTCTAACATATAATTTTTCAACTGAATCTTATATTTATTTAAATATTTTTGGTGCATGGTAAGAGCTAAGAATCTCTATTCTCTTCTTGATCAATAGCCAACTATGCCGGCAGCATTAAGTAAGTAAACACTGCTTTTCCCAGTGAGTTAACATATCTCCTTTGTCATATATTGAGTTTCCATTTATACTTGGACTGATTTTCTGAACTCAATATTCTATTTCAATAACTTGAGCCAATACCATAATATTTTTACTATAATGTTTTTTATAAAATATCTGGTAAGGCAAGTCTACTCTCATGAATATGAATATATATATATTCATACACACATATATATGTTATATAGACTTTTTTGTTAGTCTCAAGGCATTTATTCTTCCATTAGAAATTTAGTTTTATTTTATGCAATTGCCAAAAATTAGGATTCTGATTGGATTTCTAATTTTGAGAGGATCAGTATGGTAAAGATAAATTTATATATTTCTATTGAGACTATGGTATATCATTTTATTTGTCCCACAAACTTCAGTAACATTATATAGTTTTCTGCAGTACTGGCCCTTTGCCTTCTTTGTTTAGTTAATTTGTGGATGATTTTGTTTTACTGATATTGTGAATGCATTGTCAAGTTGACTTCAGATGCCTGAATTGCAGCGGCTTGCTCTCTCACCCAGGGGAGACCTGGAAGACCTGGACTCCAGCCCTTCTCTAAGTGTTCCCAGGTTACACACACGCCCAAGGCTCTCTGCCTGGTCTGTCCTTGCAGTCTCTGGAAGGCATCTATCTGCCTTTCTTCCTCAAAGCCCTGGCTCTCCTTCACCACTGTTCTCGGCCAGGTGGGAAGCCTCCCTTTTGCCAAGTCAAAGGATCAGTGTAAGTACAGTGACACCTTTGCCAGGCTAACACTTCCAGAGGACTCCAAAGCTGTCCATTTTTAAGGGAACAGAGAGTCAGGGAGCATGGCTTTTCCCCTAACTTCCTGCCACATCACATCACCTGGTCCCAGACGCTCTGCTTGATCTCAAAATATCCTGTCACGCTCGCACAGGTCCGTCAGCTTCTGGCCTTCATCCCTCAGCCAAAGCCTTTCCACGCCTTCCTGGCTGGACAACGAGCCAGAGAAGAGCAGCCTTTTCTCCTCTCAGCTCAAACCCATTTCTTCCCGAAATTAAAGCAACATCCTTTCTCCGGGGTGTAACTTCCCTTGTGCCACAGATGTGTTTTTAACTCTTTGGATCCTCAGCACCTCTAATGAGCTCCATGTCAGCAGGAAGTCGTTTTGCTTCCCTATAAAAAAACTAAAAGGCTCTGAGTGGGGTCTCCTAGAACAGAGAAGAAACTGACCCAGAGGTTTAATCTCCACTTACTATAACAGAGCAAATATTGAAAGGTACAGTTTTCTCTTACTTCTGTCATCCTCATCAAGGTTTTGGAATTCAGAGATGCACATTTTCCGCAGCCGGTACCCGGGGTCGCATGTGCCTCCCCTCCCCCTAGCAGCCTCGGTCAGGAGGAGGTTTCTCTGCAGCACGTAGCCTGTGATGACATCTTGGTGGCAGAGGGCAGTCCACTGAGCCTTTCTCAGGTACACAGGATAATAATACAATTTATTAAGGATTTCACATAAATTATATGATTCAGTCCTCATTACAATACTGTAAAAGAATTTATTTTCCCCTCATTTTATTAATGAAAAGAACTGACGCCGAGAAGAGCTAAACGAATTGTGCGCGTGGTACAGACGATAATGAAATTCAAACTCAGCTCTCACTCCATAGTCCAAGGCCTTAACTGCGTGAATATATGTACTGGGGAGGGGACAGGGAATCCTACCATAAACCTTAGTTAATTGGGAGCCAGTCCATCCACTTCCCTGGAGTCCTGAGGCCTTGAACAACTTCTTGTGATGAAGCATGTGGTCTTCCATTTCCCCTTTTTATCAGGTGACTCTGACTCTGTGTTACATGGTCTAGTTATCTCGGTTTCACGGTTAAGTACATGAGAGCTCAGAGGGTTTACTACAGAAAGGGAGCAGGTCCAGATCACAACATTCACATTAAGAATGACGGTAAAGGATCGGTATACAACATCAGTATTCACATTGAGTTCTGGACAATAATTTTACTGGTTTTAGTTTGTAGTTTGACCTGTATTTAATTTGTAAATGTCTCTATTTTGGAGCTTGTATTTAATTTACATATTTAGTTTAGTTTCTAATTTTGTAAGCTTAAGGAATTTATACCCAGTGTTGTTTTATTCATATTTAAGTAACACTATAATAAAAATAATTTAAATCAACATTAGGCGCTCCATGAAAATACTTCCCTTGATAAGGATATCACTTAGAGAAACACTAATACGCAGCTTCCCTTTGGATCCTCCCCTCAGCCCTGTGATGCATGTATTCCCATTCCAGCTTGTAGACCAAGAAACACGGGCTTGAACAGATACGTGCCCAGCCTGCGTGAACAGATCTAGGAAGTGTCAGGGCCGGACACAAACCAGGGGGTTTGAGCCAAAGTCTATGGCCCTTTCCTGGAAACTTCTTCTTAGCAATGAGACTTCAAACATTCAGCAGTAATGTTCTTTGTTAAGATGTTATGTGTCTTATCTTAAAACAAGGATATTCAACCTTAAGGAGTTTAAAAATAATCCCTGTGAGAAACCTATATCGACAAGCCTGGCAAGGCAATCGGCATTCAAATTCAATTTAATATAAAGGTTTAAAACATTTTTAAAAAGTCATTTGAATCATCTTGTGCCCCGTGTGGGGGTGAGGGGGAGCAGGGTGAGTGTGAGGGTGAGTGTATGAGTCAGGGTTACGGCCCAAGTGTTCTCATCAGGGGAAGTAAAAGGGGTGGTTCGACCAGGTCAAGTTTCTATCCTAGAAGTGTGAGCACTGCTTTCGTCATTTAAAGAAGTCTAATGTAACGAAAGAAACAGGGTCATTTAAACATCGGTCTTCTTGGTTTGGGCTGTAATTCTATTAACTCAATCAGGGTATCCCTGGTTTGCTCAGGCTGAATAGAAGTACAGAGGAGAAGTTAGACATAATTTGGGTTAATAAAGTTAAGAAAATAAATGTACTATTTATTTAATTTCATTTGTTGAATAAATAAAATCTTCAGAACCACTTATTTGTTTAACCAGTAATTATTGTGAGTGGACTAAGTGGCAGTAGGTACACAAAGATGAGTAACAAATCTTCCCTGTCCTCAAAGGGGTGCACGCCTGGGTCTGTGTGTGTGTGTGTGTGTGTGTGTGTGGTATGGGGTTGATGACAAACACAGGGTAGCATTTATAATTCAGTGTGAAAATATGATGATAAAATAATGTGTAGAGGATTAGAGGACCAGGAAGAACTCAAGAAAGAGAATTCTAACTTGGCCTCAGGGATGGGGTGAAGTTACTGGGTCAGAGAAGGCTTTCTCTAGCTTTAGGGAATGAGCTGAATCTTACAGGATGAGTCAGAGAAGAGGGGAGTGGATGCCTGCCAGAGGGAGCTGAGCCAGAAAAGGCCTGGAGGTGAGAAACCGCATAATGGGTTGACAGGGAATCTCAAGCAGTTTGGTGTTGCTGCTGTGTAAGTCATGAAGACAGAAGATTTGAGAAGTCGATAAGGGGCCATGTATTAGAAGCCCCTTATATAGGGTAATCATAAAATTTATCATTCAAGCTGAGACACTTTTTAAAAAATATATTTTATTGATTATGCCATTACAGTTATCCTATTTCCCCTCTTCATTCCCCTCCACCCTGCAAACCCTTCCCCCACCATTCCTCTCCCCTTTCATTTATGTCCATGTGTCACAAGTTCTTTAGATTCTCTATTTCCCATACTATTCCTGCCCTCCCCCTGTCTATTTTCTACCTACCATCTATGCTATTTATTCTCTGTACCTTCTCCCCCATTCTCCTCCTTCCACTCCCCTGTTGCTAACCCTCCATGTGATCTCCATTTATATGGTTCTGCTCCTGATCTAGCTGTCCTCTTAGTTTGCTTTTGTTTTAGGTGTGGTTGTTAATAACTGTGAGTTTGCTGTCCTTTCACTGTTCATATTTTTATCTTCTTTTTCTTAGATAAGTTCCTATAACATTTCATAGAATAAGGGTGTGGTGATGATGAACTCCTTGAATTTGACCTTATCTGAAAAGTGCTTCATCTGTCCTTCCATTCTAAATGAAAGCTTTGCTGGAAAGAACAATCTTGGGTGTAGGTCTTTGGATTTCATGACTTGGAATACTTCTTTCCAGCTCCTTCTTGCCTGTAAGGTCTCTTTTGAGAAATCCGCTGACAGTCTGATGGGAAGTCCTTTGTGGGTGACTGTCCCCTTATCTCTTGCTGCTTCTAGGATTCTCTGCTTCATTTTAATCTTGGCTAATGTAATTATGATGTGCCATGGTGTGTTCCATCTTGGGTCCACCTTCTTTGGGACTCTCTTAGCTTCCTGGACTTCCTGGAAGTCTATTTCCTTTGCCAGACTGGGGAAGTTCTCATTTATTATTTGTTCAAATAAGTTTTCCACTTACTGGTCTTCTTCTTCTCCTTCTGGTACCCCTATAATTCGGATGTTAGAATGTTTAAAGATGTCCTGGAGGTTCCTAATCCTCTCCTCATTTTTTTGAATTCTTGTTTCTTCATTCTTTTCTGTTTGGTCATTTTTTTCTTCCTTCTTCTGGTCAACTCCCTTGATTTGAGTCCCAGTTTCCTTTCCATCACTATTGGTTTCCTGTGCATTTCCCTTCATTTCAATTAGTTTAGCCTTCATTTGTTCCTCTAATTTGTGACTAAAATCAACCAGTTCTGTGAGCATCCTAATCATCAGTATTTTGAACTGTGCATCTGATAGGTTGGCTATCTCTTGGTCGCTTAAATTATTGGCTCTGGGGCTTTGAGCTGTTCTTGAGCCATAATATTTTGGTCTGTTTGAGTTGTTAGGTATGAGGGGTGGAGTCTTAGGTGTTTACCAGGGTGGGGCAACCCAGTTGCTGGGTTGTGATGCTGTATGTGGGGGTGGGGTCAGAGAGGGGCAATGGCATTTGTTCCACTCTTTCTCAAATTTTGGTCTCCTCGGCTGCTTCCTGCAAGCAAACCTGGCCCTCCTGATGCTGGCTCCTGGGTATGTGGGCCTGTGCATCCTCCAGGACCTTGTGGGTCTCTCAAACAAACTCTCTGTGAGCCTGGGGGCCTCTCTCAGCACCTCAACCCCTAAAGCCTTTCCAATTGGTGCTTTCAGGCTCTAATTCCTGTCACTGGGGACCTGGTTTGCATGGTCTGTCTCACTGCTCGCTCCTTCACCTGGTTTATCTGAATGTTAATGTGTGAACAAGGTCAGCCAGCCACCCTGCGCCCTCACTGGGTCCTCCCATTGCCACCCCACACCTGGGAGCTGCCAACTGCCACCTGCACTCCTGGGTCGGTCAGGCTGATCTTTCCTGCCCGACTCTGCTCCGCTGCTGACTCCGCCCCTCTTACCAGTCTGGCTGAATGGTTCATTGCTGTCGGACTTCTGTACAGTTCAATTTTCTGTGTTTTGGATGTGATTTTGTTACTAAAACTCTGTTGTCTTTAAACTTGGTTGTGTGAGGAGGCACAGTGTTTCCACCTATGCCTCCATCTTGGCCGGAAGTCAAGCTGAGACACTTTTAAAAATAAAGGAAGACCCTTTTAATAATTACATACCAGAACAACAGGTGCAAACAAGTAAACCTGGACAAATGGTCAGCCCATGTACAAGCCAAGTCTTACAGCTTAGACTTCCTCGCTGACTGAGAGGGAATCATCGAGGGCTTTTCAGCACAGGAAACATGTGACGAGACTTGAGTTTTAAGTAGAATTTTTCTTTTTAAAAAAATAATGAATTCAAAGAGGAGAAGCTACAGGGAAGGGCCTGTCTTCCTGATGAGTTTATTCAAGAAAGTTTGCTTGAAAGCTGCCATGGTTCGACACTCTTCAGGAGCTGGACGTCCAGTATGAACAAAGCCAGACTTGGTTCCTGCCCTCCAAAAGTTTGCAGTTTAGTGGCAGGAGATTGTCAATAATCAAAGACTACACAAATAATTGTAAAATTGCAAACATGAAAAGTCTATGAAGTAGAGGAAACAGATGCTAGTAACATCTAACTGACCAAAGAGAAGAGGGAAGGATATTCTGGACAAAAGCAAGAAGCTACACAAAGACCCTGTGGTAAAAGGTATGGAATGGCTTACAACACAGAACTAACTGAATAGGAATGTGTGTGTTTGGTGGGTAGTGGAAAAAAGGCATTATATGGTTAGAGAATAGTATGTGCTAGTGTGGTCCTTCCCAACTGAATAGTATACTATGTATGAACCTCAGCTCCAAGCTCCACTGACCTCTTCAGTGTGAGTGGCTAAAGTGACAACCTAACTTCTCTGCCTCCTCTGAGGAATTAGGAGGTAATGGGTAACAATGTCTATTTTCTACCTTTATCTTATACTTATCCTTCACACTGTTTGCTGAACCAGTCAGTAAACAGATGTTAAACCGAAGAAACCAGGACCGACTCATCATCATTTTCGGTCTTCGAATCACGCATGCCTTTCTTGACCAACTTGGTGTAGAGGGGAGCATAGCTTTTTAAAGGCCAGAGGGCCACAGTGAGGAAAGCAACAGGGTGCCAGGAGGAGTGTGAAGTTAAGACCAGTCCAAAGAAACAGATAGAGGCTTTGCATGCTGTATTAAGAAACTGTGTTTGCATCCTATGACTAAAGGGAAGCCAAAGCTGACCTTTCAGATCTTCAGTCAAGAAGATTGTTTTAGAAAGAAAAACTAAGTGATTTTTAAGAATGGAAGATTAGATACCAGTAAAAAGGTTCATAGCAGCAAAATTTATGATAGTCAAGAGTTGGAAGCAATCTAGATGCCCATCAGTAAATGAATGGCTCAAAAAGCTACGGCACATTTACACAATGGAATTCTATGCTGCAGAAAGGAAGAAGGAACTCCTACCCTTTGCAACATCATGGATGGAACTGGAAAGCATTATGCTGAGTGAAATAAGCCAGGCAGTGAAAGATAAATACCATATGATATCACCATTAACAGGAATCTAAACAACAAAACAAACAAGCAAGCAAAATATGACCAATGACACTCAAATACGGAACAGGCTGACAGGGTCCAGAGGGGAGAGGGGAGAGAATCATAGAGGTAAAGGGGATGGACTAACATGAACAAGTATAAAGGACACATGGACAATAACTAAGGTGGAGGACAGAAATGGGAGGGAGGTGGGGAGCACTGAGTGGGGCAGGGCTGGGAATATAAGATAGAAAACTGTACTTGAACAAGAATCAAATAAAAATTAAAAATTTAAAAAAGGTCATTCTAGTGGTCCAGATAAAAATTGGTAGTCGTTCTGTCTAAGGTGATGGGTCAGAGATAATCGATAACCACCAAATACCTGATTACACATATGCGTTTCTCAGTCTACTTTGTAGTTAAGTTAGTTCAGGTGACTAGTTGTAGCTGATGGCATCTGAGCAGACTGATGTGTGTTGCTTCTGGGTGGAGGCAGCAGGTGAGCCGCCCTTGTCTCTGTCTTCCCCTGCTGTGGTGAGCCCGAGTCCAGGTGACAGAGCTCCTAGATGGAGGAGGAATGCCTGATTTGTATTGAGCTATAATGAGAAATAAAGCTTCGTTGTGTTCAGACATTAAACTTTGGGGGTATATTTGTCACTAAACCATAGATTATCCTCTTTGGTTAATATTGGGGTAGATAATGGAGAGAAAGGTTGATGTATTTGGCCAAGAGGCATTTTTGTAGCAATAGCAATCGGCCTAGAGAAAATGGATGAGAAATGAAGCTTTGAGAGAGAGAGAGAGGTGTCAAGGATGACTCCTCAGTTTCTGAGTGAAAATTTAAGTGGATAGTGCCATCTGTCACTGAGATAGAAGGCAATTGAATTTCTAAAGATAGATCAGATACATTTATATCATCTCCAGGAGGAACAGGGGACAGTCGATAGGATCACAACAGCCCAAGTCAAAAAGCTGGTACATTTTCAATAAATATTTATGACTTGTGACTCATTGCTGCTAACTAGCTACTCTTTTAGGTAATTTGTTTTATTTAACAGAGTCTTAGCTACTTAACTGAATGGAAGACAATAGAAATCTGTATCTACTTTAGAGATTATTTAATTTGAAGATCAAATGAAGTGATATCTGGTTATAGGATTAGAAGTATTTGTTGGCACCAGTAATCTCCTGGGATTTGACTGATGAGTCATAGCCCATTGTCAAGAATTCTTAGAAGTAGTTCCAAGGGAATTTTGTTGAATGGTGATCCACTGTAATGATCAGTTTTCATTTTCAACCCAGATTTCTCCCAACTTGAGTATCATATTAATCAATTTCAGAATTTAGCAGCTTAAAAGAACAAAATTTACATGTCACTGTTTCTGTGGGTCACACATCCAGCTGTGGCTTAGCTGGGAGTCTCTGATTCAAGGTCTCTCAGGGGTTGCAGTCAAGCTGTTATCTGGAGCTACGGGTTCAATTGAGGAAGTGTCTGTTACCAGATTTATTAATCTGGATGTTGGAAGACCTCAGACAATCTGCTTCCAATCTCACTCACATAGGTTTCTTTCCAGGGCTGCCTCATGACATGGTGGCTGGCTTCCACCAAAGTGAGCAGGCACCCAAGACAGAAGCCACAGTATTTGTATAAGCTAATTTTGGAAATGACATTTATTACTTCTGCCTTATTCTATTCATCAGAAGCAAGTCAATAAGTCCAAAGGGAGGGCATTCTAAAAGGTCCTAAAGAACAGAAAGTGGGAATCAGTGGGGACCATCTTAGAAGCTATCACTCCAGTGGCTGGACTTGTACAGAGGGAAGGATTTATCAGCCTATTTGCTTGGGAAGAGGTGCTATTGTTTTCTTTTCATAAAATAAAACCACCTAGGAGCCATCAAAATTATTAAAATCTCAGGTGAATTATGTAAATTCCTGGCTCATGGATACTTTGTACAGTATATCTCACACTAAGCTTTCAAGAGATTAAATCGCACAAATTGTCCTATCAAAACCTCAGGGTTCACAGGCTACCATTTGCCACATTCCTAGAATTGTTTTCTTTCATGATGTTAGACAGGTGGGGTTGGACTCTTGCCCAGGAGCTTGACACTGGGAGGTTCTGAGGGATCCCAGGCACTTGCTCCTAGTTTAGAGAGTGGGGTAGGCCAGAAGGCTTTCTTTCTAATGGCAAACCCTTGTGCAGACAAGAACTTGGGACAAAGACGAAAGTCTTTTTCTTTCTTTTTAAAACAAATTTGCTGTAACCATCTCTATTTTGGGGGGTATTTTTTGCAATGCAATACAGCAAATGCATATAAGTGTTTGGATTCTAGAGAGTAAATGCCTAAAGAAGAATCCAGTTTGCCTTTTACCAGCTGTGTAATCTTAGCTCAAGCTTTCTGCAACACAGGGAAACCCTCGGTGTTTACCCCACTGGGTCGTTATGAGGAGTAAGTTAATGCACGGAAAGTACTTAGAGTACCTGGCACACAAAAGACACTAAAAAACGTTCAGTATTGTTATTGTTGTAACTATTCTGGTCCCAAAGACATCTTTCCGAGATGCTACGTAGCACTGCAGGTAAAGCTATGACAAAGTAGAACAAATGATTCTTCTTCCTCCTGACACCTGTTTGTCCCCGTAGCCCGTACTTTACCAGTTCCTCCTCCTCCTCTTTCTTTTTCTCTTCCTCTTCTTCCTCTTCAAAGACAAACAAACAATCTCCCCCAACATAGTTCTCTTTGGTTGTATGGCATAGAATTAGAATTTGAATAATCATTTGTGTTAGATGTATGAAAGGACATGAGAGTATTTGTGTGTGTGTTTGAATATATAAATAGGGAGATGAATTACCTTCCTTTTCCATCGCTACCTGGTAAAATCCTCTCTTTTTGTAAAGACCCACTTCAATTACTACTCTTTTTAAAAAGGTCTCTGTAAGTCCCCAACACATGTGACCCTTGCCTTCTCACTTTCTATGAACACCCTAATTGTATTTCCTCTGAGATGTTTGATACACTATATTCAAGTTTTCAAGCCAGTGGGAAGAAGGCACTGTTTTCAGAATAGCCAAAGACCCCTTCATCCTGATTTCTCAGTGCGCACTCCAAATCCTATTTAGCAGGAGAAGCACTTGCTGTAAAACCTGTTCTAATAAGTTGGCAATTCATCAGCCACCCTGATGAGCAAAATGGGACATCCCCTAAACTTCATAACTCCACTGGAGACTGTGATCCACAGAGGGTTGTGAGGAGGCTCCTCAGACTGGGGCCAGGGCATGGTTCCTACTCAAAACCCACTCTCCTGAATTCTTGAACACCCACTTCTAAAATCAGAGAGGACACACAGCAGAGCAGACTGTCCATTTGTAAAGAAAGGGATGAATGCTTACCAAGGGGGAATTTCTAGGACACCAAGCCACGGAACAGGAGAAAATAGGACAACTAGAGCAGTCCAATCAAATTGAGTGTTCACTCCCACTAGCCTGAAGGCACTTCATGTAGAAAACCTTATTTATAAAAACATGTGAAACAGTAAACTAAATCAATGGCTTCGACAGATCGAAAAGAGCTCAACCCTCATCGTGGGACTTTACAAAAATGATTAAGAAACATTTATCAGGATTTTAAAGCATAAAATTTAATGTTCCTTCTACTCTAGGTTTCTGTCCCACTCAGCAGGAGTGGATGCAGATTCTGCCTTCAGGGCAGCACTCACTGCGGAAGCTGTCAGGAGCATTGCCTACTGACTGCTCACAGCTCTGTGAGGAATTACTCTTGGTGGAATGGAGACACTTCATCCAGTGTTTTGCACCCTCCCTGTGGGCAGCCTGCATCCAATGGCCAGTTGATGCAGAGGCACAAATGTGAGACTGCCTACCTGGCTCAATTCACATCAATTCTGAAGGTAGAGCTGAGGTCTTTTTTTGCAAATGAATTGTGGGAGTGCTGTCTATTTCTGCATGAATAAAAACACTTAGCCCATATTTAGAACCTGTGTTGACAACATTATTTCATTTAACCCTCTTGACAACCCTAGGAAGTAGTACTTTTATTCTCATTTTACAGTTGAGAAAATTGAGACTCAAGAAGTTTAATAAATTGCCCAGGGCAGAATAGCTATAAAGCAGCAGAATCCAAACTCAAATCTAAGTGAGGATGAAATGATATCACGTTTTCAAAGTTCTTACATGGTGCTTGGCACAGAATGTTTAGTGCATGGTAACAATCATTGTTACTATCAAGCAACCCCAACCATAGACTTTAGCAAGCTGGACCATTTACTAGGAGTTAGAACCAGTTCACGTAATGTGCAATTCTAAACCCCAGAGGTTATCTAGAATACTCTGAGAAATGAGTAGGCAATGGCCAAGCAGGATGGTTGCATGATGAGTAATAACAGAGCCAGCTGTTTATCTTGTCACCCAGACATGTGGGTTACTTAGGGAATAAACAGGTTGCTACTCAAAATGTAATATCTTAAAAAGCAGCTAGACTTTAAAATACAACTTGATTCTGTTGAGTGGCATTCTTCCCAGGCCCTCACATAGCATTTTGCAGAATATGTGCTTGAATCAGTGTTTATTAGCTGCTTGCATCTGGTTGCTGGCAAAATTTACTTGCCCAGTTCAGGTGCAAATAATGAATATTTCTTTTGATTATAATAATAAATATTTTAAGCATCAATATATTGCTCAGTGATTTATTTATTTCATGCAAAATCAGGAGCTGTGCTATGTTTAGATGCTCGATTTAAGCCTTTCTTACCGGATTTTAACAAAATAAGGATCCCATATTTAAACGGATGCTGCTGGTGTTGGAAAAACATATTTTATAGCCGATCTAGAGAAGTGACTAAGGGGTTCCTTGGAGCCCCAAAGGGTCATGAATATAACCATAGGTACTTGAAAGGACTGCCTTGCTCCAGGTTGTAGGTCCAGTGGCAGCTGCCTGGCAGGTTTCTCCACATGACTAGGTTAAACTAGATTAATTTCCACCACCTCTACTGATGTCTGGTTGGAATTAGTCAATGCAAACCAATCAGCTTATTCAGGTTCTATCTTAGTGATGACATTCTAATTAGTGTGAAGGAGGGTATCAAGAAGAAGCTCTGATCCCAGGTGTTCATGAGGAGAGAGCAAATTTCAAGTGGCTCATTCATTCACTCATTTATTTATTCATTCAACACTTATGGGGAAGCCAGCAGTTATTATACCAAATACTAGGGATAGATAAAAATCAATAAATATCAAACTACTTCTGCCTCTGAGACTCCTCCAAGGTTCTCTCATGTAAACTATAATTACTATACTGTATGATAAGAAAAGAAATATGATGGATGTATTGCAAATGCTGTTATTTGAAATTCGGTGTTTAATGAGACGGTCTCCTTTGCTCCTTCCAGCTGGAATATGCCATCATATTCCATGGTTTTATTCCAGTTCCCACTCCTCCAGAGAATTCATCCCTTCTCCTCCAAATTCATTATTTACCTTATTTTTCTTTCTTCTTCTCTTAGATAGATTCCTTCAGTCACATGCCATTTCCCACCTAAACAAGGTCAACCTGTTTGTTGTCTATTGATTATATGCCCAATGTAAATGGACATTTTTAGAGTACTAATGTTGAGATGAATCTTTCCAAAGGTCGAGGGGGGCCAAGAATAATATACTTCTGCCAGAAAATTTTGGCAACTCCAAGTAATCAATTAATTGGACACTCATTTAGCCTTTTTCATGTGCCAGCAGTGCATTAGGCACAGAAGAGTATATAGTATGGTATATACTAGTAATAGTATGTAGGAAGAATAAGAAAGAACACCTGCCATTGAGGCCTTACAGTCTAGTAGGGGAAGAAGGTAAGTGTACAATGACTGTCACATGAACAAGAACAATCGTATAATACAAAATTAACTTGAACAACAGTAGGAAAATGCATAGAAATGTACATATGGTAAATTATTTGAAGTATGTAAAAACACAGTAATTTTTTAAATTAGATGATTGGCAATCATCTGATTTGATGGGTGACAGACAGAGGTAGAGTTCTCAACCATTTCTGCAAAATATAAAGAAACGGAAGTAGAAATAGGGATAATAAAAAGCCATTAGGAGTAGAAATCACTTGACCCTTTAGTGAAAAGTTCCAAAAACAAGATAAGCATCCAAGTAAGATTGTCAATACCCTGTTATATGCCTATCATGTTGACTTTTTTGTCCTTTTATCACCTATAAGCTTTAAAAAATTTTTAAAATATATTTTATTGATTATGCTATTACAATTGTCCCATTTTCTCCCTCTTTATCCCTCCCACCACCCTGTACCCTGCCTCCCCTTAGTTCATGTCCATGGGTCATATATATAAGTTCTTTGGCTTTTACATTTCCTATACTATTCTTAACCTCCTCCCATCTATTTTCTACCTACCATTTATGCTTCTTATTCCCTGTACCTTTTGCCCATCTTCCCATGCCCCCTCCCTGCTGATAACCTTCCATGTGATCTCTATTTCTGTGAACCTCTTCACGTTCTAGTTGTTTGCTTACTTTGTTTTAGTTTTTGGTTTTTTAGGTTCAGTTGTTGATAGTTATGAGTTTGTTATCATTTTACGATTCATATTTTTACCTTATTTTTCTTAGATAAATCCCTTTAAAATTTCATAAGTAAGAGCTTGGTGATGATGAACTCCTTTAACTTGACCTTATCTGGGAAGCATTTTATCTGCCCTTCCATTCTAAATGAAAGCTTTGCTGGATAGAGCAATCTTGGATGTAGGTCCTTGCCTTTCCTGACTCCAAATACTTGCTTCCAGCCTCTTCTTGCCTGCAAGGTTTCTTTTGAGAAATCAGCTGATAGCCTTATGGGAAGTCCTTTCTGGGTAACTCTTTCCTTTTCTCTTGCTGCTTTTAAGATTCTCTCCTTATCTTTCACCTTGGGTAATGTAATTATGATGTGCCCTGGTGTGTGCTTCCTTGGGTCCAACTTTTTTTGATTCTCTGAGCTTCCTGGACTTTCTGGAAGCCTGCTTCCTTTGCCAGATTGAGGAATTTCTCCTTCATTATTTGTTCAAATAAGTTTTCAATTTCTTGCTCTTGTTCTTCTCCTTCTGGTACCCCTATGATTCAGATGTTAGAATGTTTAAAAGATGTCCTGGAGATTCCTAAGCCTCTCCTCATTTTTTAAAATTCTTATTTCTTCATTCTGTTCTGGTTGAATGTTCCTTTCTTCCTTCTACTCCAGACTGTTCATTTGAGTTCCAGTTTCCTCTTCATCACTGTTGGTTTCTTGTACATTTTCTTTTGTTTTACTTTGCATAACCTTCACTTCTTCCTCTATTTTGTGACCATACTCAACCATTTCTGTGAGCATCCTGATTACCAGTGTTTTGAACTGTGCACTCTTCATTGCTTAGTTGAATTTTTTTTTCTGGAGCTTTGATCTGTTCTTTCATTTGGGCCATTTTTAAAATCTTTGCACACATAGTAGGGGTAGAGCCTTAGGTATTGACCAGGGCAGGGTAACCCACTTTGCTGTGTATATGGGGGTGGGGCCCAAGAGGGAACAATGCCACTTGCTTGGCTAGGCCAACTTCCAGTCACTTCCTCTGCTTCCCACAAGCAAATTGGGCTGATTCCTAGGTGGGTGGTTTTGTGTATATTCTAGGTCCCTGTGGGTCTCTCCAACAAAATCTCTTGTGAGGTTGGGAGTTTCTCCTGCTGCTACAACTCCCACATATTTTTTTAGTCAGAGATCTTGAGGCTTTATTTCCCCATGCTGGAACCCTGGGTTGCACAGTCTGTCTTGAGCCCCAGTTGTTCCTCCTGGTTTATCCATATGCAAATGTGGGTCTGCCCACTCTGCCAGCCACAACCTCACCAGGTCCTCCAGTTGCCAAGTTGCCATGAGTCCTCTCTGCCCCTCCTATCGGTCTGGATGAGTATTTCTTCTTTAACTCTTTGATTGTTGGACTTCCATAGAGTTTGATTTTCTGGAAGTTCTGGTTGTTTTTGTTTTAAACTTGTTGTTGTCCTTGTTTTGGTTGTGCAAGGAGGCACAGTGTATCTACCTATACCTCTATCTTGGCTGGAAATCATGTTGAGATTTAACTATATGTTTTAACATAGTCTGTCTCATTTGTTCCATACCTTAGTCAATGACACCATTCCCTCCAGAGCACAGGCTGCTGAATTGCATCAATAAATATCTTCTGAACTATGTCCTACTTTCCATTTCTATTGATATTTCTAAGGTTAGGTATTCCCTTTCCCCTTGATTTTTGCAAAAACTAGGCTGTTCTGTTTGCTTCTGCTTCATCATCCATTCTACTCCAGACAGAGCTTTCTAGAGTGCTTATCTGACCTTGGTTCACTATTCAGAAATATTTATGGCCTCCCAGTGAAAAATATAAACTTCTTAGCTTGGCAACTAAGGCTCTTTATAGTTTGGCTCTTACCTATGCATTTTTGCTAAACTCCTTTATTTGCTTAGTATTTAAATAAACTACAAGATTTATGCAGTTTTCTGAATATGATGTTTCCCTTCAAACCTTAAGTCTTTGTTAACTAAGTTCCATTTACTGGACTATCCCTCCTCTCCATTCACACCTTCCAAAGTCTGACTGTCCTTTTTTAAAAAAGATTTTATTTACTTTTTTAGAGCAAAAGGAAGGGAGGGAGAAAGACAGGGAGAGAAAGATCAATTAGTTGCCTCTTGCACACCCCCAACCAGGAACCTGGCCCACAACCCAGGAATGTGCCCGGACTGGGAACTGAACAGATGACTTTTTGGTTCACAGGCCAACACTCAACCCACTGAGCCACACCAGCCACACCTGACCATCTTAGTTATAAGGATCCAGGAGTAGCAGGGTTCCTGGGCCTCAGAGAACAGCTCTTGCCAAAAAGTGGAGCACCAAAGAGGTTTCTTCTGTCCTTGAGAGCCTCTCAAATCAGACTTTTGGGTATAAAGCCCAGGCTTTTAACAAACAGACTTTATTATATTTATAAGTGTATGAGAAATTAATTCGAATTGATGGGGTTTTGCCATTGGCATAAAGAGTGACTTAAAGAGGCTTCCTCTTGCCTGCATCACAAGGTAGAGAGTCCACCAAGTACTCTTGAGAAAGGCAAGTGCAGAGACTGGCCTCTTCTGACCAGCCCAAGGCTCCACTCTTCGCTTAATGCAGGATGAGGAATTGTAGGTCTTAGCGTTAATTAACTCAAGCTTAAGGCCATCACAAAGCAACAAATACATAATAGTTTGATGTTGATAAACACTACAGTTCATTTCAATGATCAACTGGTTTCTGAGTATGTCAGGTAGCCTTTTAAAAGAGAAAAATATACAATTCTTCTTAAAATGTTCATTCACTCACTCATCCAGTATTTACTGATCACATGCATGGCAGGTCTTTAATGTAAGATACACTATTTATCCTGCAAAAAATAGATTACTATGACCTTGAGTAATAACTGACCCTGCTGCAGAGTCATCCCACCCGGCCAAAGGTACTAACATTGCAGTGGAGAAGAATCACAGATTGCCCCTCCAATCCCAATATTCTTTTCCCACAATTTCTTGACATTCTTATCCCCTGGAATACAAATACATGATATGGTTGCGCAAGTATTTCTCCTTTTCCCTAATATGTAATTTTCCTCCAGCTGGTCTGAATCAATGAACACTGTCAATATGAGAACTATTGTCTTGCTTGTCCGTGGACACAAGGAGCTAAAAAAACACTCTGGTGGCAGTTGGAACTTGTATTTCAATGAGACTTTTGTGTGTCTGCTGACAATACTGTGCCCTCTTTGGGGACCAGGGCTTTCAACTTTATAGAGCACAGAGTTGTGGGGATGGGAAGGATAAAATGCCCAAGTGGGTTATTGAGAGTAATAATAAGTGGGTCACTCTTATACCTCTTGGTTCTCAGACCCATGTTTCTTCCAACTAGAATTGCAGCATCATATTGAGTTCCTGAATCAGTGCATAGACTGTTTCTTGAAGAATAGCACTCCACTCCCCCTACCATTCGCATTAACCCAGGTATTCCTAGAAGCAGACACCTTCTGGGATTAGATGTTAAAAGAGGAAGGAAGAAGGTCTCAGACTGCAATACAGTTCTAAAAAATTTTGTCAGGTCAATAGGAAGTCCTGCATCTCTCAGAAATGGGATTCCTGAGTATTTCTTCTGCATACAGTCATTGGTTAGGGGCAGTGTATGGGGAGCACAGTTACTCAGTGGTGAATATAACAGGGGAGATTTAAGGGGGGAACATTTGTCCATTACACTCCTGAAATAGGAAAGCTGAGAGGTACATGCTGTATTTTTATGGGCACCACAGCATTATTCTAAGGACAAGGGGCACAGGAGTGAGCAAGAGAGACATGGTCTGTGCCTAATGGAGTGTATAGTCTAGTGGGAGACAGTTGAGCAATCATAGCTCAGTGGGATAATTACCATGCAGTACAGAGGCAGGGAGGTGAGGGTGGGGGAAGCAGGGCTCAGGGACGGCTTCCTGGGGATCCATCTAGGACACACAAAAAAGCCCCGTGCATGGATTGGAATCTAAACCTCCCTACTTTCCAGTTCTGGGTCTGTGGGCAAGCTTGTAACCTCTCTGTGCCTTGGTTTCTTCATCTACAAAGTGGGGAGAATGTAGTACCCACCTCATAGGAGATTTGCAGGGCTAAAATCCCATAATATATACCACTTAGAAGAGTGCCGGGAACATAGTTCCCAGCTTTGAGGCTGAGAGTGTAGGCTGGCCAGCTCACCAGCAGAGCCTGGTGTGACAAACTAATTTCTAATCATTTTCCAGGAGCCAGAGAGAAGTGATACATGCCCAACAGGGAACTAGCCATTGTGGCTTTGGGAATTGCAGGGCTGGTGCCTGCAAGTTGCTAGGGGCATGTAGATAGGAAAGCTGTCCTGGCCTTTGGCTGGGAGTCGCCGTTCTGTCTGGGCATTATCAGTGCTGCCTTCCACATGGGACGCATCCAGCAACCAGAGCACTCACTCCTCTGTTAGAACCTGAAAGTGTTGACAAAGCTGCCCTAGACCTTTGCCCTAGACCTTTGTTAGAACCTGAAAGTGTTGACTTCTAGCTGCCCTAGACCTTTGCCCAGCCAGTCTCCCACAGACCTGGGTCAGCCTCTCCTCTCAGGAAGAAGGGTCAGGTGGTCCTCACCAGTGTATATAGCCCCCTGGGGCCCGTCATCCTGTTGGACCTTTTCATTTTCCCTCTGTTTTCCTTTCTTGTTGCTCAAAGTTCATCTTGGCCACACTTGCCTGACAGTTTCTATTTATGCTTCATAGTTCAAGCCCTGATTTGTTCATCTCTCCTCATGACTTATGAGGTCTGGGAGACTTGCAACATTACCTTTTTGTTTTGTTTTTTAAAAGCTTTTTAGTAACCAATTTGGAGGAGGGATTTTCTTTCTCTCTGTTAGCTTCTGCTATCAGAGAACCCAAGGATCCAATTGTGTGAAGTTCCTGGCCCCCGGTGCACCTGAGCTCCATGAATAAAATTTGTGTTTTGGATTTGTTTCAATCAAGAACCATTTTAGAACAAGAAGCAGATGAACAGAGTCATTTTACTTAACCTCTGACCCAAAATGTGGATGACTAATATTTTCTCCAGTTCTCTGGCTCACTCTGCAGAGTTTAAGTTGTTTTCAAAGAACTGAAATAATGGCTTATGCAGTCACCCTTTCTGCAGCCTCCATCCTTGCACTGGACACTGTAGAAGAATCTTCTTAAAATTGAATTCTGAACTTAGTACCTGCCTTCCTGCCCCAACTCCTTCCTTGTTCTTTCTGCCAAAGGCCAACAACCCTAAACCTTAGTTTGACCTTTAAGATCAGTTCCCTGTTTGCATGATGTTCTTTCCCAAACACAAAGGCCCCACTGCATGCAAAATGGTCTGCCTCCCCAGAGCACACTTGTCTCATGGTCTTGGACTGCTCCAGCCTCTCCTAGAACACCCTTCTCTGTCTCTCCCATCCTACAGGAAGTCCCCCTCTAGTCACCAGTAGAAAGTGTTCTCACCCTAATTGGAAGGCCCTTTGCGTTGAGCAAAGACTACTGATGAATTTGGTTGCCTTTTTACAGCTAAAGCCACTTCCCTTGGGACACAGTAGATGTGTGAAGGTGAGGACTTGAATTTCTACCTTTCTTCAGCTGAGGCTATCATAAAAATCAGGTGCATGGTAGGTGCTCAATCAGAATGAGTCAGTCACTTATAAGAATCAACAAGTGATACTTTTTAGACGTCATTATGGACATATGTCTAACTAGGAGGCTAGGGTCAGTAGACAGTGACAACTCATTCTGTACCCTGAAGCCAGAAGAAGTGTCTCCCTGAATGGCTGCAGTAACACTTGAAGGGTCTCCTTTCTTCCAGCCTCTTCCCAACAAGTTGTCTCAACATGGCTAGGGTTGTTAAGATCCAGCTTTGATCCTCTGGTTCTTTGCTTCTGCTGGTCTTCCTTGTTCTTTTTCACTCCTTTTCTTCCACCCTTCTCTTGCCTTCCAAAAGGCTACTTTGAGGGGGACAAGACCTGGCATGATCAAGCCTTTGGGAAGTCACATTTTGAGTCTTTTTTAATCAGGACAGCTATCCTGACATATCCCAAAGAGTTAATGTAGTGCCCAGAGAGCTGGGGCTAAACCTTGACATCACCAGGTGAGGAGTGTCTGCTTCAGAAAAGACTCAGAGGAGGGAGCAGAGTGCTGCTGAGTTTTCACCGTGTGTGTGCTTTTTTCCTTTATGACTCTATCAGTCTGCAGAGATCCATGGCTTCCCACAGACATTTCCCACGAGGAGACATGAGAATCTAGGGCAAGGAAGATGCACAGCAAATACTGTGGATTGCATTTAAATATTTGCTAATTTTGTTTTGTGGTTTCTATACCTCTTTATCTCTGCCTTCGGCCTTAGCCTTAGGCCAGAGCTAATTTGCCCCGTGAGTTGAATATTTATCATTATAATAATTCATCAGGTATCTGTGCAAATGGGTGTAAATGGGCAGGGCCCATCACTGCAGTAGTAACTGGCATTTAGCCTTCATGCTCCAGATTACAAAGCACTTCATGCATATTCTTACATCCAATCTGTGCCTCAGCTCTGTGCAATAGGCCTTACTGTATGCAGTTTAGATTTGGAAACTGAGGTAAGGAATGGGAAGAGAACTTAAAGTTATTTAAGTGCTAATTATATGGCAGACACCGCAAGCTGCTTTTTACTCATCACCTCATTAAATCCTCAAAATCCCCCCAAAAGTAAGGATTGGTATCCATTTGTGTGTATACACCCCTGGAGAGAGGGCTACTAACTGCTGAGTGTGAACCGTGTCCTGTGTACCATACTGTGCCAAGTGTTTGATCCTGCATTCTCCCAATTATTCCTCCTTTACATTCACACTATTCCCATGTTACTGATGCAACAAGGGTCACTAAGAAGTTTCCTAACCTGTTAAAGTTTACACACCTACTAAGAATCAGAGCTGGGACTTCCAGGTCTATGGACATCAAAGCCCGGTCCTTTTCACTCCTCCACTAAAGACTTTGGCTGACATCACTCACCTGGTAGTTAAAAGACTAGAATTTGAACCCATGACTTTGGGTTCCAAAGTTTTGCTAATTCTTCCCCTCTGCATTGCTGCTTCCTAATTAAACTGGACAAATGCAACACTGTTCCCATACATCATGCTTCTTATGGGTATAAGTGGGTAGTGTAGCTTTCACAGGTCCTTGGAGAAATAAGAAAAATAAAAACAATATGGTGAGCTTCTCATGAAATTAAACTTACTCAATTTAAAAGATTCAGCTCTAACTCTGAGATTATGCCATTTCAACTTTTGGGTGTTAAATGTACTTTTTTTTTTGTTAAATGCTAATAGTGTAAGGTAGAAGAATCTTTTTTTGACCCTTTAAAAAATTACACTTATTAAAAAAAATAAAGTGTTGGGCTCAATTTTCTCTGCTCCTTTCCTATGAATAAAACTAAACACCCTGGAAATGGTTCAGCATACAACCATGAAAGGATTCTGAAAAGTGGAAAGAAAGTGGACTGCCTAGGGATGTTAGGATTTGAAGAATTGAGTTCTCTGAATTTTCTTTTTCTTTTTTGTGTATGTTGGATTAGGCACCTGAAAGGTCTAAACTTGAAACAGTCAACAGGTTCAAAATTAACAATAGACCAAACCAAACCAAACCAAACAAAAAAAAACCCCAACAAAACAAAATAAGCAAAACTTGCTTTCTCTGGCCAAGGGCCTGGGAAAAAGAAGGCCTAGCATGACACGGACTTGGGAAATAATCCGTATCTAGTGGTAGCAGAGCTGCAGAGGGAAGTCCCCCCACCACCCGCACCAGGCACAGCTCTGCGAGCTCCAGCAGGCCTGGGCCATCTTGGCCTTCACTGAGTAGCAGAGAGTTGTCCAAACCTGGTAACTCCTGGCCCATCACTCAGTGGTGGGAAAAGACCCTGGTAAGTTCTTCCCTCCTTTGTTGGCACCACCACACCAGTACTATGTGGTTATAGAACACGACAGGGAAATATCTATCCCTTGGGTGTGGGATAGAGACTCTTTAATGCCATCAGGCAGCTTCAGGAAGCACTTTCCAGTCCTATGGGCGGCATCAGCAGGGATCCAGTGGAGGCTGAAGGAAAGGCGGGAGAACAAAGCTGTCCAATCCTGCACTGTAGGAGCTCAGAATATGAAAATGTCATTGAAACTAAAGCCCAAAATGGTTGTCTACAACCTACATGCTAAACTCAAACAGGGTCACCATCAACCAAAACAGAATGTTTAAATAGGACCAAGAATCCCCTACTATAATACTTAAAACACCCAGAATACAACTAAAAACCATTTGTTGTACCAGGAACCAGGAAAATCACAACATGAATGAAGAAAGACAATCAACTATTGTCAATGTTGAGGTGAATCTGACACTGTAACTATCTTACAAAAAATTTTAAAGAAGCCATAATAAAAGTGCTTCAACAAGTAAATAAAAATTCCCTTGAAAGAAAAATAGAAAGCTTCAACAGAAACATAAAAATTATTAAAAATAAAATGGAAATTATAAAGCTGAAAAATACAAAAAACAAAATAAAAATTCACCGATGGGGCTCAATGGTAGTGTGAGGAAGACAGAATCTGTTAATCTGAGAACAGATCAATTGACTTTTATTTAATTTGTACAACAGAGATGAAAGAGCCTGAAAAGATTTAACAAAGTTTTGGGTCCTTGTAGGACAACAAAATATCTAACTTTTATAAAAGTAGAGTCCCAGAATGAGAGAGCAAGAATATAGTGCTGCAAAATAAATACAAAGGAAGCAGAAAGAAAGAAATTACTTTCTTTAAAAATAATCAACAACACTGAAAACAGGGAAACAAAAAAAAATTCAGTGGAACCAAAACTTGGCTCTTCAAAAATATCAGTAAAATTAACAAATGAATAAACTTCTAAAAAAAGACAACACAAATCACTATCTCAGAAATGAAACGGGGTATCACTACATATCTTGCCGCCACTGAAAGTATGTGAAGGGATACTATAAATAACTTAGTTCTTCTAAGTTTAACAACTTAGAAGAAATGGTCCAATTCTTCAATATCTACAAACTATTGAGAATCATCCAAGATGAAATAAATAATCTGTTTAATCTTATAACCATTAGAGATTTTATTTTTCATCCTGAAAAAGCTATTGAAAAAGAAGTCCCCAGGACCAGATACCATCACTGGAAAACTTTACCAAACATTAAAGAACAAGTGACATGAATTTTAACAATCTCTTCTAGAAAGTAGGAGGAAGGAATACTTATGAACTCATGGTATGATAACAGTATTACCTTGATACCAAAGTCAGACAAAGACAGCACAAAAAAAGAGTAAACCTCACGTCAATATCTCTCCTGAGCTTAGAAACAAAATTCCTCAAGCAAATATTAACAAATTGAATTCACCAATGCATAAAAAAATGATATACATTGACTAAGCGGAATTCATCTCAGGTATACAAGCAGATATCTCAGGTATCTTATGGTGTAGCATTAAAAAAATCAGTCAATATAATTCACCATATTAATTGGATAAAAGAGAAGAACCATATGATTATTATATTAATTGACATGGAAAAGGCATCTAACAAAATCCAATACCCATTCATGATTAAAAATTAAAACTCAACAAGTTAGGAATAGAGAGAACTACCTCAACTTGATCAAAAGCATCTATAAAAAACCCAGAGCTAACATCATACATAAGGGTGAAAGACTGAATGCTTTCTTTCTTCCTAAAATCAGGAACAAAACAAGGATGACTTCCATCCCTATTATTTAAGGTAATACTGGAAGTTCTAGCCAGAGCAATAAGGCAAGAAAAATAAAGAGCTTTTAGATTGGAAAAAAAGAAATAATACTGTCTCCATTTACAATGGACATAAAAAGTGACAAATAACTATGTAAAAAAATCCCAATGAACTCTAGAATTAATACGTGAGTTCAGCAAGGATATAGGATATAAGATCAAAAAGCAAAAATCAATCATGTTTCTATATACTAATAACATGGGAAACCAATATTAAGAACACCATGACAACTGTAATTGCTGCAAAGAAAAAGAAATATTTTAGGTAAAAACTTAACAAAACATGTACAAAATCTGTATGGTAAAAAATGCCAACATGTTGATTAAAGAAATCAAAGATCTAAATAAATTGAGAGACAGGGGTTTTTAAGGACTGGAAGACTCAGGATAGTAAAGATGTCAGTTCTCCCTAAGTTGTTCTATAGGTTTAATTTTAATTCCTAAAAAATTCACAGCAAAACTTTTGCAGATATAGATAAACTCATTCTAAAATATTTATGGACAGGCACAGGCCCCAGTATAGCTAAAATAACCTTGAAAAGAAATATAGTGGGAGGAATCACTTTTCCTGATATTAAGGCTTAAAGTACAGCTACAATAATCAAATCAGTATGGTATTGATGAAGGGATAGATACGTACATAGATCTATCAAACATGATAGAGAAGCCAGAATGACACAAAAATCCTTAACTGGTTTTTGACAAAGATGTAAAATCAACTTAGAAGAAGGACAGACACTTCTTTCTCACATGGCACTGGAGCAATTGGACATCCATATGGGGGAAAAATGAACCTTGATCTAAACTTCACACCTTAAAAAATTTAGCTTAAAATGTATCGCAGACATTAATGTAAGTACTATGCTTTTTAAGATATTATCATTGAAGGAAACTGGATAGCGGGTACATGGAATCTCTGAATTATTTCTTAAAATTTATGTGAATCCACAGTTACCTCAAACTAAAAAAGATTAATAAAAAATAAAATAATGACTGCATTTTTACTCTTCCAAACTATCTGTAACCTTTTATTCATCTACAAAGCCTTAGAATCCCAGGCCTAAGGCACATAAAGCAATGAGGTGATTGTGAGCAAACAGGCCTGCTTTAAAGCATGGTAAACATTTTTGTCTGTCTGCTGCCATCAACATGCTAGTGATCTGGTCATAGAAGGACCTCACCAAAGCATGTGGATGAGTCAGCACAATTCTTGTTGTATTGTGTACATGCAAACTAAAGATCTTACTCTATGACCGTACTATGTACCGTGCACATCACATGCATCATCTCACTTCAGCCTCCCAAGAACCCATCAGGTACAGAGTGACAAACCTGGGACTACAGCCAGATCTGTGGGACTCCATGGCTGTCCTTCTCCAGTACCGCAGGCCACCACTCTAGGCCTTCCATGCTTGTACTGGACATGTGCCACACCCCACTGCACAACATTTGGAATGAAAATCCACAGAAAGAAGAAAATGTCTGTTGTACTCATCTCATGACTGGAGAAGCCCTGTCTACATGCCACAGTTTTGGAACCTCCGACTTCAGCCCCAAGAACATCAATATCCTACTGTGTTTTAGCATTGAGACCGAGTTTCATCGGATTGGATGGGAAAGGCAGGCATCTTCTGCAGTGACTGTCTTTATTGCTGGTTTCACAGCTGCTGGGTTTTGTTTTTAATTCTCTTATCAAGATATAATTTTTATATATTATAAAATCCAACCATTGTAAGTGTATAATTCAACAATTTTAGTACATTTATAGAGTTGGGCAATCATCACCAGTTTGAGTCATCATCCCAAGAGTTCTTGGGGGCCTGTTTGTAAGTTACTCCCTGTTCCCACCTCCTCTCTTTTTTTTTTTAATTTTTATTTATTTGTCTTTAGGGAGGAAGGGAAGGAGAGGAGGAGAGAAATATCAATGTACGGTTGCTTCTAGTGAGTCCCCTGCTGGGAACTGGCCTGCAACCCAGGCATGTGGCCTGACTGGGAATCGAACCGCGATCATGTGGTTCGCAGGCCACCTCCTCTCTTAAGCAACCACTGATTTGCATTCTGACTCTGTAAATGTGCCTTTTGTAGAATTTCAGTCCCACAATAGGTATTCTTTTGCTTCGGCTTTCTTTAACTTAACATCATATTTTTGAGGTTTATTGGTGTGGTGCCATGTAGTGGTAGTGTTCCTTTGTTTTGCAGGATAGTATTCCATGGCTCGGATATGCCATATTTGTTTATGCATTCACCAGTTCGTGAATTTTTTTCATTATAGTGAATAATGTTGTTATGAACATTCACATGCATGTTTTTGTCTAAACATGTTTTCAATTTTTTATGTCTTCTAGATAGATACATAAAAGTGGAATTAATGGATTTTATTGTAAATATATACATTTTAACATTTAAGAAACAACCAAACTGTTTTCTGAAGAGTCTATATCTCTATCTTGCAAAAATAAACATTTCAAAAAAGAAAACAAAAATGTTTCTCAATTCTATTGCTCATGAAACCCCAGCTAATGTTCACTTTAAACAAAATGTATACATATTATAAGACAATAGTTAAAAAAGAATTTTTTTAAAAGAAAGATTTCTTTTTATCCCTAGGCCATCTTCCTAAGATAACCACTGCTAGCAATTTATTTTTTATCTTTCTAGAAAAATTTTATGCATACACCATTATATTTTTTAGACATGGGTCTAGTGACTCAAAGGGAACCATCATATACACTGCTATGAAATTTTTCAATGAATAATATTTTGAAGAACTTTTCCATATCAGCACATATTGCCCTACTTCTTTATTTCATTTTTGACAGCTTTATTGCAGTGCGATTGACATATAATAAACTGTACATATTTAAAGTATATAGTTTGCTAAGTTTTAAAATATGTATTACACCAAGGAACCCATCAGTGCCATCAGGCTAATGAACACATACCTCCCATCGTCCACAAGTTTCTCCATGACCTTTTAACAATTGCTTCCTCTCCTGCCTCTTTGCCTCTTTCCCCCAGGCACACATAACCACCATCTACTTTTTGTCACCATACTTCTGTCTAGAGTTTTATAGAAATGGAACCATACATTATGTACTCCTTTTTTTATAGAAATGGAACCATACATTACATACTCCTTTGAATTCTTCCAGCTAGAATAGTTCTTTTGAAATTCATCAATGTATATCACTAGTTCATTCCTTTCTGTTGCTGATGATACGCCATTGTTTGGATATGTTACATTTGTTTATCTGTACACCCAGTGATGGCTGTGTGGGTCGTGTCTAGGTTTTCACTATTACAAATAAAGTTGCTGTGAACATTTGTGTACAAACCTTTATATGGGTGTCTATCTTGGGTAAATGCCTTGAAGTAGAACAGTCAGAATATTGGATAAGTATCTGGGTTTTTTTTTTTAAGTTTTAGTGTCAAACCTTTTCCCAATGTAGCGTTGCATTTTACATTTCTACTAGCAGGGTATGAAAGTTCCAGTTGCTCTACATCCTGTTTATGTCTCTAGAAGTTTGAGTTGGTTCTTTTTTATATTTTCAATGTCCTTAACTTTTTCAACATATGAAAGGTAATTATAATAACTTTATACAACTCTCATATCGGTTTCAGTTCCGGGTCTATTGCAATTGATTGATTCTTCTTTATAATGGGTTGTATTTTCCTTCATCTTTGCATGTCTGGTAATCTTCCATGGAGTATCAGTCATTGTAAATGTTATCTTGATGGGTGCTGTGCACTTTGTATTTGTATAAATATTTTTAGGCTTTGTTCTGGAACATAGTTGAATTACTTGGGGACATTGGATCCATTTAGACCTTTTAAGATTGTTAGGTGGAACAGAGCTGGGCTTAATTTAGGGCAAAATACTTGCCACTACTGCCATCTCCTTCTTGAATACTCTTCTTCATGTTCTCTGAGTTATGAGATTCTCCATTCTAGTTGTTGGGAATGGGCACTCTTCCTAGCTCTGCATGAGTGCTATATACTGTTTCCTCTAACACTTTGGGATGGCTCTATTCCCAGCGTTGGGTTGATCCCTCACTCAGGTGTGCTGATCATTGCATTGCTGGATATTGGAGGGGCACTGATGCTGGCTTCCAGAGTCCTCTCTCTGCCAGATATCTTCTCTCCTGCACTCTCTTTGGTCTCCCCAGATCCTCAGCTCCATCTCTTTGACTCAGATCCAATATTTTGGATGGAATATAATTTACTTAACCAGTTTCCTATTGTTAGATGTTTGAGTTAATTCTATTATTCTTCTCTTATAAACTACAACCAAGACTATCCTCATATATATATGTGTGTGTGTGTGTGTGTGTGTGTGTATGTAAATACAATCATACCATAGGGTCATTCTTATCAGGAGAGTTACTAGCTGAGTGGGTATATGTCTGTTTAGTTATGACAAATAGTATAAAATTATCTTTCAGAAGGTTGTATCAACTTATACTTTATGGGAAGTATATAAAAATGACTTTTGGCCCACTTCCTTACCAGCAAAAAGTATTATTAAACCTATAATTTTTGCCAATCTGATAGGTAAAAAAATGGTATCTCACTGTTGTTTTAATTTGCATTTCTTTAGTCATGAATGAAGCTTAGCATCTCTTTACATGTTTGTTGGCTGGTTTCCCCACTTCCACCCAGATACTGCTGTGGACAAAGGACTCATAGGCACACCTCATTTGTAACAACTTCCAATTTATTCTCTGATGGCTCATCTCCCTCAGCCACATACATACAGTAAATGTCCTAATTTCTAGGGATTCCTAGATATTGAGTTCTATGCCCTCACTTGTGGCACTGCCCTTCTAAACTAATCTGTCGATTACTATCATGGTACAAATTATTGCAATTACCAACTTCAGGTGGCTATTGTTGCCTCAAGAGCGAGACCTCTTGAATGTCTAGAAATCAGCAGTGCAGCTGACCTCCAGCTCCCTGATCCTAGAGTGATGGTTGTGATGACCACAACTAATGACATTATAATTGAAGCTCTAATTCAGGACTAAGCTCTGTCATATCAAATCATTTAGAATTTGGTAGTTTTCTGGCCCAGTGGCTGAAGAGATTGGCAGGAAAGGAGCATGAGTTTTGTCAGTCTTGGGTCCATGACAGTATGACTTTAGCTTCAAATGTTACAGCACACTCAGGATGGAAAGAGGTACCCTACAGAACCCAGAAACTAAGAAAGAGAGGTTGGGTTAGATGACTCTTAGGACCCTTTCGACTTAATATTAGAGAAACCTGCAATGTCATTAGTTTTCATAACCATCATGGTTCCCCACCACATTCCAGATCTGCAGCAAACTCCTGGGATTCAAGAACATCTGCCAACTGCTATGCACTAGTTCAAGACTGTTCTTCCTCCTCAGGGAATGTCTCAGCCACCTCATTTTCTATAGACAGGCCTTCAGACTGAATCCCTTTTGAACTCTGCCTAAGATCTACCTTTTCAGGCTCTTCTGACTAATCACATTGTCTTTCCTACCTTTTGTGACATCGCCCATTTTGTACAAGGAAGAAAGTAAAAATTCATTTGAGGGAAACCAGCCACAAAACTCACACCCTGCTCAGCTTTTTTCCTCTGGGTCCTCTCAGAATTGCTTACCTATCAGTATAAATGCATTGACTCAAGCATAATAGTAACAGGAGCTATGAGCCGGACACTGTCCCAGTCACTTTATGTGCATTATCTTTCACTTCTATGTGACTCCTGTGAAGTAGCTATTAATACTTAATAGGCAGGTAAGGATAATTTAAGTCAAAGTCATGCATCTAGAAAATGGCAGGGCTGGATCTGTCGAACTCAGAGGCCTTGCTCTATCCATCCTACCGCAGTGTTTACTCTGTGCACAGCACTGTGGGATACAGAGAAACAAGGTCTTCACCTGATTCCTTGAAGGTAAAATTTTGCTGGGGAGATGAGGCTGACTCTGATGGAAAATTAAACAACACTGCAAGATTACATTGCTGGAGAGGTTAGTCATACAATGATTAGTAACTGCTAGATTAACAGGAGAGAGATCAGAATGGCTAGAGGAGGCTTCATAGATGATGTGGGACTTAAGTTGCTCTTAAGAATGTGTTCTGGGGAATTCATTGGATGTTTGAAGAGAGTATCAGGTAGAAGGGAGGTGATTGAGAAGAGTACTTATAGGAAAAAATGCAGGCTACACACAAACATACACATGTACTCACTCAACCAAGTCACTTTACATAGTAAATGCTTCTAATCATTGATCAGAAAGAGTGAGCCCATTTGGCAAACACTCATGTCTGTTAGGGTTAATTTATTGCAATTTACTCACTCTTCCTAAGATATAGTCCAGGCTGTAAATGGTGCCATTAGGTATCCTCAGCGAGACACGAACTATACTCAGTGTATAATCCGAGTGATGGGTGTGTAGAGCAGGACTGAAAGTGACTATTCCAGTATCAGAGACAAGTCCGTTCTCCTGACTCATTTCCCCACCAACTTCTCTGCCAAGATGATTCCTACTCCTGGTCAAGGCTGGGAGCATAGGTTTTTCCAAACACCACACAGACAACACCTCCCCACAAAGTTGTGAGAACCTAGATATGGATCACTGGTCATAGACCATTAATGCTGGAAGGGGCATCACAAATTATTAAAGTGGAAGTTTTCAGACTGCTGTTTGGAACTCCCCAAGAGCTCCTGTGCAATGGTTGGAAGGTTATATCAGGATGACAAATTCGGGGCAATGTCAGCATTCCATCCTACTACTGCAAAAGCTGTTCAGCTTTTGCTTACTTAATTTGCTTGTGCTTCTCCACAAAATACAATCCTACAGCCTTAAAAATGAAATGTGCAGAGACCTTGTTTGGCCTTACTATTTCAAGGTGTAGAAAAAGACCAAGGCCCAAAGAGGTGAAGGGACCACCCAAAGTTGGCTACTTAGTGGTTCTAGGTTGTTGCCATCTCTTCTGAAGCTTAATCACATGAGTTCTACCTCTGAGATTGTCGTTGACAATCTCACCAGGAGATTGCTGTCACAGAATTCAGGTTCGAAGACTCATTTTTTATGTTTTTCTATATTTTCTTCTCCCTTTCTCCTCATCCTCCCTTACCTTTTCCTCTTCCTCCTCTGTCTCTTCCTCCTACTAATTTTCCTTCTCCTCTTTCTCTTTTTACTTGGGCAAAGGCCTGTTCCAAGATCAACATTCTCCCTTGATTACAGAGGTAGTATGGACATCAATTCATTCTGAATTTCTTTCCCCCTTCCTTTATTCCACTCTTCCAATCTCTTGCCACCCAGCTATCTGATTGATGCATACCGTGGCATTAAGAGGGCACTGGGAGGCTAAAAATGAATTGCATCGGTAGATGGCAAGATGGTAAGCTTGACTCCTCCTAACGAGTTGGACCTTTCCAACATTTCAACAGCTTTGGCAGCAACTCTCCTTCTTTCTCCCATTCCTGCCTTTGCTAAGCATCCCCTCTTCTACTGCTTGAATTAACAATTAAACCTCTGCAGTCATAAAGTTGGAATGCCTAAAAATTGTGGAGTTTACATTGCTTTACAGATGGCAGCTTCAAAGCTTTCTTACCTGTTGAGACCTGAGCCCAAGCTCTCTGCAGCTGATGAAGTCAGAAATATTTAATGGCAAATGCAGTGAGTGAAACAATAGCCTCTAGGTCAGAATACAGGCCTTGGCAGGCATGTGACAGAGGTTTGTTATATGCCCAAGGGTGTGTTGGAAGCTCTATTGCATGACTTGCTAAAGATCGGCACTTCCTTGATAGTATGAAGTTGTATTTTATTAATTTTTTCTGAGTTTAATTATTAATGGAGCTCCATTATATGACCTCTGCATAACCTTTACAAAGGGATTTTATTGCTAAACATTGGGAGATTCTGACTACATTTAGAACCCTTCAACTAAATAAAAAGGTACTGAATACCTACTGTGTATGCAACACGTTTTAGAAAAATAGCAGATTATGTAAATCAGGGATTCAGTGCCCTAGTATTTTCCCTTTGGTTGAAGGGAATAAGACTAACGTACCTGAAATAATTAGAATCCAGTATGTTGTTTTGGAAGCTACTGGCTTATGATTTTAATTTTCTACATACTCACAAAACTGCTCTGAATTTAATTTAATTTAACAAGAATTTATGCCTTATATATTCCATGTTATGTAGTGTAGTATGATTTCATGTGCACAAGCTTAGAATTAGAAAGATCTGATTTCAAATTCTGACCCTGATATTTAGCAGTGGTGTGACTTTAAGTGTCTTTAAGATCTTAGTTTTCTTATTTGAGAAATGTGGGTAGTAATGGTGATCTTAGGATTTTTAAAAAGTTATGACTCAATGTATAAAGACACTTAGTAAAATGCTTAGTGGACATTCAGTGAATAATGAATGTTGTTTTCTGGGTATTGTGAGGATCACAGAAATGAGTAAGACATAATCTTTGCCCTCAATGAGTATATGTATAAACATATATTTGATGCTAAATCTTACCAATAAGTATAAGCAAGAATACCAGAGCTGAGTAAAAGTGACATGGAACATTTCTACACTTAAATATAATTTTGAATTTGGTTCTCCATTTGCTCTGAAGGCTAGTTTTGTACTTGTTTTTGCAAGTGGCAAGGTTATGTCAACTACCAAGGAAAGAACTCCAGCTTTCAGCACCTTTGTCTTTACTACTGCTAGACCTGCCATTCATGGAGACTGCAGAAGTATTTATGATTCAGGCCAAATGAAAATAAAATTCAGCTGACCTTTGGTCACTTTTTATGTTTTAAATAAGGACAGTCTTGTATTTTTCAGGACTCCTAATGAAAGGGACAGGAATCAGCACAAACTAGCTTAAGCCAAGTACTGCATATAGCAGAGTATCACCTATACTGAAAGAGAAATCTTCAAGATTACTGTAGCATGGGCCACATGCCTGCCATTGAACCAATTTCTTTAACCAAGGGGATTGTGGGTCTCTTGATTGGGTTAAGTGCTGAGTCAAATGCTTCCCCTCTGGCTGTTGCTTCCTGGCCAAAAACAATAGTCCTCTCATTGAGGCCACTCTGCCTGGTAAACTACATACTCTCTTAGAGCTGAAACTCTTGAAGGAGAAGCTGGCTTCTTGAAGTCCTGAAAAACCTCACACTCCAAATTTAAGTGAGGACCGGCCCTATAGATATTTTGTTGTAGAAGTCCCTTTTACCTTGGAGAAGGCTGAAGACCTGAGCAGCCCATCCAAAACTATTACACAAGAATTTTGAAGAGACATAATTTTGAAGAGACATAATCAACTGCTTACTCAGGGAAGATGAGTTGTATTTCCTTGAGCCAAAAGCTAAACATAGCAGCATTAATTCTAGACAGAAGAGAAATGTTGTAAAAGCCAAATACCCCATGTTCCTGAACAGGCCAGTGAAACAAGAACACAGTAAGCTTCTGGAATTTTCTTACCAGACTGGATTAGATCTAATCTGCCCTTCAGCTCACCACCACCACCACACCCAACTATTGCCCTCCCTTCCCTAAATTGCCCGACCTACCCTGCTATATTGTCTGAAAGTCATATCCTGAGGGTCCTTCTTAGGGCTTTTCTTGAGGATGAAGCCCGTTAGAACACTGGGCTGACTCAAGTTTAAAAGTTTTCTGGTGTTGGATTTGACATCAACAAACTGCGCAACAACATGTTGAACAACCCTCTCACTTTGGAGAATCTCAGTTTTCTCAAAGATAAGGGCATGTGAAATCCCTTTGGGGTAACTTACTAAACTGCCTGGCAAGTAACAGATGCTTGATGAGGGTTGGTTGGTCTTGGCTCCCCTGCTCCTCTTTCCAGATTTATAGTCCATGATTCAGTGTCTGAGCCTGTTGGCCTACTCAACCATTATAAGACAAACGAGAGCAAGGAGTGGGCTCCATCACAATAAGATCTTGATTTGGAGGACAGAAGTAATAAAAGCATGGATCTGTCTTGGATTACTGTCCAGTAACTGCCTCTTTATCAAAACTCCTCTCCTAATTCTGGTACACGTGCCAAAGATGAAAATGTAATTAGAAGTCAATATTTTAGAGGTTATCCATCAGCCACCTTCACTGATCCTAAAACCTTTAAAAATTTTTGTTGCAATAAATGGTCAAGTCTTTCAACACTGAATTTCAGAGAGAGAGAGAGAGAGAGAGAGGGAGGGAGAGAGAGAAGATGACAGAGAGAAGGCAGTTGGCCTGGGAGACTGCCACAGGCACATGGGCAAATGCCCAGTGGAAATTCCTGAGTCGGGAACACTGAGGAACAATTTTAAAAGGGAGATGATTCATGTTTAACTTAAAATTGTTTGTGTTGGCTCTTTAGTTGGGATATTAGAATCATAATTATTATATTTACAAATGTTTTCAGTGTCTAAAGAGTTTGCTTATTTTGTTTTGCTTTTGTCTTCAAAATAAAGGAAGGAAATGAGATTTGTTTCTGGGTTGCTGTGGTATGTAACAAATAGAGCACATTGGAGGTAAAGTCCCTCAAAAACTGGTAGAAATATTTTTAAAATGGCTTTGAACCACAAGACTAAGTGATTTTATCTAGGCCTGGAGGGACTAGGTGACTCCAGCTGGCATTTGGGTCACACATGGCAGGCACCTGGCATAGAATACATGGTAGCCATACCCAGTAGGTGGCCTAGCTTCAGTGCTGCTTAAGCACATGGTGAGCCCGAAGAATGACTGTAGATTCCAGTCCAGTTTGGATACCAGCCTGGCCTAGGCCACCTCGTCCTCTTCCTCCTTCAAGTCTTCTCTGAGTCTTTAATCAAATGGTCAGCCCTCCCTTTCCATATACACACACAGGAACTCCAGGTTCTAGTCTAGGACATTATTATGAATATTATTCCAATTGTTTCTTTGCAGATACTATAGTGTGCAAGGATGACGACTAAGGCCATGCTGCAGCGATTGCTTCCTTACCCACCTAGGAGTGCACTTGGCACATAGAGTAGGTTAATTAATGTAATGACTGGGCCGAGTCACTGTTGCCAGTTGTTATCTATGCGCCAGGAGGTGCCTGTACTGCACTGCCAGGTTTAGGTTATAGTTCCTGGGTTTGGGCTTAAGTGGTGACTCCCTGTCCCTGTATTTCCATATTCCCACACTTGCTGGCATCTGTCCAGATCAACTAGTTCCCAGGCCGGGTTCTTCTACTATGGCTGGCTGCATCCTGTACTACAATGGTTTACTATAAGCAATTCACATAAATCTGGTAGTGTAAGAATGGTGAAAACCAAGCTGAAAATACGAATCAATGTGAAAGAAATAATTTTCTTCAGGAAGGTATAACGAAAAGAGGATAAGTGGATTGACAAACTTAAATTGTTCCCTTGGCTCACCTGCCTGCGGAGTAGAAGAGCATCGGTAGGTAAGTGGATTAAAAAACTGTAGTACATTTACACAATGGAATAATATTTGCAACAGCATGGGTGGACCTGGAGAGTATTATCCTAAGTGAAATAAGCCAGTCAAAGAAAGAAAAATACCATGTGATTTCACTTGTATGTGGACTCTAATAAGAAAAATAAACTAAAAACAAAATAAAAACAGACTTATAGGTACAGAGAACAGACTGACAGCTGTCAGAGGGAGTGGAGATTGGGGGGCTGGGTGATAAAAGGTAAAGGGATTAAGCAAAATAAAAACCCCACATAGACTCCTTACCAGTAGAACTGTAGAACTAGGGGCTGCTCACTCTGTGACCCGATTTTGTGGACACCCTAAAAGCAGAGAGATGCTTCAGTATTCAGCCACCTTGGAGGATGTGATAGATTCTTAGTAAATGCTTATTGGCTAAAGAAGGATGTTTAGAGATCTCACTTATGGGCCAAGTTTTCAGGACATAATTTACATGCGAATTTACATAATTTACATGCAAACGAGAGCCCTCATTAACTAGCCCAGTGTTTCCTGCGGTCCACATTGCTGTTCTTTGGTAACAACATCAGTCTGATTGGCCCCTCCCAGCAATCCTGAAGAACCAAGCAGCCCCTCAGAGCTTCAGATAAACCCAGAGCAGTGTCCACGCCCCTCTGTGGAAACAACTCACAATGACACCACCCCCTACAACTCCAGGTTTAATGTGGTATTTTTATAGTTACTGTTCTTCCTAATAGGATCAAACCAAGCAAAGAGTGTTTATTTGTTTCAGGTGGAGTACTCACGCTGCAGCTGCAGGTTAAGGGCCCTCTGTCTTCTCCTTCCAACCCCCAAGGCCTGGAAATGGCAAGAAGTCCCTCAGCCTGGTTCCTTATCTCTCACACAGGCTGTGGAGAGGGTGCCCGGGCCCTTCAGTGCCACAGACCCTTCTGCACTTTGAGCTCCCAGACTCCTTACAGCCCCTACGGACACCTCCCCCTACCTGCCCAGGTAATTCAGATAAGTCCCCAGGACCACGCTCTGCTGTTCGCTTCTCCTGTGGGCCTCTGTTCACAGGTTTCTAATATTTGCATCTGACTCCTTGGTTTGGAGACCTGCCCAGACTCCCTTCTTGGGACCTTGTTTGCCTCTGGGATTCCAAGCTACTTCACTCCTCCTCTCTCCAGTCATGGAATGCCCACCTTTCATCTGTCTCACTCTGGGAAACTTTGTACTGGGCCCACTGTAGGGCCAGACTGTCCAGAGAAAGGGGATATAGACACGTGCCATTAAAATATAAAGTTTCATCTATCAGTGTTGAAGACACAGTTGGGCAGAGATGAGTTGGTTCTGCCTTTCTTGGCTCCTTGAAACCGACAGATGCACCGGACAAGAGATCTACATCTACCCGTGTCCCACCCCTGATTCGCCATGTTATTCCTTATTCCCCAGATTCAATCTCACCTCAGTATTCACATGTGGACCCTGACTCTATTTTTGGCTACAACCTTAGCCTTTCGACTTGGGCTGTCATTTGCCTCCCTGGGCCCTTGTTCCCCATCAGTTGTCCTTGTAGCAACACACCCCTGAATCCCCCTGAGAGCTGGAAGGTCATTTTTCAGCCCCTGAGTCCTGGGGATCCAGTCAGAATGGGCGATTTTTCTAGTAAATATTGTAGGGTTTTCTGAAACCCAGATTCAGATGCAGGTAGGAAAGTATAATTTCCATAAAAGAGAATCACTGTATCCATTTAGTCGCTTGAGTGACATCGGACACAGTGGGAGAACAGCTGAAAGGGAGAGAAGAGGGTGGAGACCGTCTGGGAGGTGAGGGAAGAGGAGAACAGTTATTGCTCCTCCCAAGGTATATTAATATATTTCATTTTCACCCAGGAAACGAACAAAGGTCATTTCTGGACAGGATCTCTAGGTTTTAACATTCCAGAAATAGTGGGTTTGCCGGCTCCAAACTGAGCTCAAAGAGATAGAGTGAGGGCATCTTATGTTTTTCTGTTCCCTCCTGCCTCCTTTCCTCCTGCTGTTACCTGTCAGCAATGAAGGCTGGGGACAGTGTGAGGCTAGTTTTTTTTTTTTTTTTTTTTTTTTTTTTTTGCAGGGGTGGGCAGGTGGGGAGGACTGTACACACTTTATCCAATTGTCTAAAAATCCCAGAGGAACTGCCACTTCAGTAGTATTAAAAAGTAGGATACTGTGGAATTATGACTTTGTTCTTTCTTCAAATGCCAGAGAGCCGCTGTAGGTTTGTGGGCAGCTGCCACTTTGATCCGAATGAACAGAGAGGCAACAGGGTGCTGGAGTCAGCACCTAAAATGAAGTCAGTTCCCATTGTTTGCTTTTGAGGACCTGTCTCTTAGACTAGTGCAAGTAGGCCTTTGTCCACAGGGAGACTGTATGGATCATCTGCATGGACAACAGGGTACTGTGCTGGCAAATGTGTGCGTGTGTGTGTGTGTGCGAGCCCATAATGCATGGAGGAAGCAGGTATGGAAACTGCTGCTATGATGTGGGTGTAGCCATCAAGACACATACGGCATTGCAGTAATAATGCACTTGATTGGCTCAACTATTTTTACATAGACTCTTTTTCTTCAGGAGGCTGCAGTTAGCTAGCAAATGTTGCCAAGGGAAGGCTGACCGATTGGCTGATTGCCATAACCTTGCAGACTAGCGAATTTATAATGGGCCCAGGTTCTGGCTCTCAGCCTTCGTCAGAAGGACTGCTATTCATTCAGGACCTCTTACCCCAGGTCAGTGCCTAGGCTAAACATTTTCATACATCACTTTATTTAAACCCTACACCAAGCCTGCAAAGTGGGTATTATTAGCTTCAGGAGACTCAGAAGATCAGGCAACTTGCTTCAAGATCCATGGCTTCTACCATACAGAGCAGGAATTCAGGTATATGCCTCTCTGACTCAAAAGCTGGATGCTTAATTACTATGCAATATTACCTCTTTTTGCAGGAACCAAAACTGTAGTGATTAATATACTCAGGTTATTAGACTTCTGCTGAAGGATGAGAATTACAGCACTCACAAGAGACAGCTGAGTAAGCCACATGGTTCGTTGGCTTAACCCTCCAGTGGCCAGAATGCCAGTGGTCTCTTGCAGTGTTGAGTTACTCAGGAGCTGAATCGGAACTTAGGAAACTACAGTTGGCCCTTGAGTGATAAAAGGGTTAGGGGCACGGACCTTCCCAACACACACAGTTGAAATCTGCACATAACTTTTGATGTCCCCAAAACTTAATTACCCTCTGTATCTGTGAGTGATTGGTTCTAGGACCCCCGTGGATGCTACAATCTGCAACTGCTCAAGTTCTCTACATAAAATGGCCTAGAACAATGCATACAGTCAGTTCTTTACATCTGTAGACTCCCAACAACAGATTGAAAACAGTGTATTTGTTTTAAAAATTAATGTATAAGTGGACCCACATAGGTCAAATCTATAATGTTTCAGGCCAACTGTATCTGATGAACAGGGATGAGAAGATAATGATGTGAGAAGTTCTGAGGACACTCGGTGCACCACGGGCCCGAGCTCCTCAGGACCAGATTCAGAGACCTCCTCAGGTGCAGCTGGACTCGCAGCTCCTAGCAACCCTTCCACTGCTGGCCACTCTCTTCTGATGACGCATACTATCTTCCATGTACTTACTTTTTCTGTCTATGCTTAATCATGAATTTATACTTGGCCAGAGAGATATTGTCTTCTTTATAATAAGTTAACCGAACTAACTTAAATGACAACAGGACGATTTCATTTTCCTCTCCCCAAGTTCTTGTGGTGAAGACTGGCTTCCTACGGCCCATAAGACATTGGTGGGTGCAGCAGGTTGCCCACTCACCATCCTTTTCCACCTTCCTCCTTCCTGAGCCCTTGCTAACCTTGAGCTTCCAGTCAGGTGAGAAAATAAATTATAATCTTTAAGCTATTTTGAATTGGATTTTCTCTTATTTGCAGCCCAAACCATCCTAATTGGCACAGGTGCTATTTTAAAGAATGGATTTAAGTAAACCTTGCTCCTTCACTTATTCTTTTAAAAGTATTTTCAGAGCACCTCTTTTATACCAGACCCTGCTCTAAGTACTCCAAATATATCAATCAACAACATGGACAAATGCTCCTGTATTCATGGGGCTTACATTTCAGTGGAGAGAGGCAGGCAATACACAAAGGATATGCAAATAAGCAATTGACAAGTACATTAGAATAGAAGTCCCATGAGAAAAGAAAAATGTAGAGCGGTGTCTCAGTTGGGCATCACCCAAAAGAAGACCCTGAGACAGGGTTTTGTTGCCAGTAGCTTATTTAGGAGATGGTCCCACAGAGCATAATGAGGGAGAAGAGAAATAGAAGCAGGGAAGGCAGCGAGGCTGATGGACTATTAGTGAGAGGTTTGCTGCTGTATTGAGCGGGGAGCTCCATCCTGCTGGAGGCCCACTGAACAATTGTGTCAAAAGTACCTCAAAATTGTCCCCCTGCAGGCAAGGAAATCTGGGTTATGCATCCACAACTTGTTCCTTGTTAGTGGAGGGCTTCCCCTGAGGATATTGAATCTTCCAGCATTCAGAGCTTTCCCCAACATGCTCAGCCAGCCTCAGTGGTGGAGAAATCCCCAGGAAGTGAAAAGAGAAACAAGCGGTGCCTAATGGGGACAGCTGTCAGCTGTGGGGATGTATCCACCATGGCTGTAGATGGGAGCCCAAAGTGGGTAGAGGGGCTATGGGCAGGATGTCAATAGCATGCGCTCCCTCAGGGTAAAGAGGATGGGAGTGCAGGGGGTGAGGACATTGGTTGTGGTTTAAAATAGGGTGGGCAGGAACTTCCGGCCAAGATGGAGGCGTAGGTAGACACACTGTGCCTCCTTGAACAACCAAAATAAGGACAACAACAATTCAGAAACAAAGTAACAACCAAAACTGAAAGAAAATTAAACTGTATGGAAGCCCGACAACCAAGAAGTTAAAATAGACACATTCATCCAGACCAGTAGGTGAGTCGAGCGGCCCGCAGTTGGGTGGCCAAGTTAAGAGGGGCCGCAGCACAGAAAGCGGTGACACTGGGGGTGCAAGAGGCACCGGGGAGACCCTAGGCACCCAGGTGGTGGCTGGCAGATCCCAGGTGTGGGGTGGCAATGGGCAGACCCAGCGAGGTGGCAATTGAAAAGCGGGGCACCATGCACAAAGTGGCTGGCTGACCGTGTAGCGGTCCCACATTTGCGCGCAGATAATCAGGGAGCAAGACAGATCGTGCAACCCAGGGTCCTAGTGTCAGGAACGAAAGCCTCGAAATACCTATTGAAAACACTTGTGGGGGTTGAGGCACAGGCAGAGACTCCCACCCTCACAGGAAATTTTGTTGGAGAAACCCACAGGGGGCTAGAAAGTACACAAGCCCACTCACATGGGAATCTGCATCAGAAAGGCCCAATTTGCTTGGGGGAAGCAGCAGAAGAGGCTGAGGTGCAATAGACAGTGGAGCAAAGTGCCATTTTTTTTTTCCCTCTCTGACCCCGCCCCCACCTACAGTGTCACAACCCAGCGACTAGGGTTGCCCCACCCTGGTGAACACGTAAGGCTCTGCCCCTCATACAAAACAGGTGCGAACAGACCATAACATTATGGCTCAAGCAGAAAAACAGCTCAAAGCCCCAGAGCCAATACTTCTAAGCGACCAAGAAATAGCCAACCTATCCGATGCACAGTTCAAAACACTGGTGATCAAGATGTTCACAGAACTGGTTGATTTTAGTCACAAATTGAAGGAACAAATGAAGGCTAAACTAAGTGAAATGAAGGGAAATACACAGGAAACCAATAGTGATGGAAAGGAAACTGGGACTCAAATCAAGGGAGTTGATCAGAAGGAAGAAAACAATGACCAAACAGAAAAGAATGAAGAAACAAGAATTCAAAAAAAAATGAGGANAATTCAGAAACAAAGTAACAACCAAAACTGAAAGAAAATTAAACTGTATGGAAGCTCGACAACCAAGAAGTTAAAATAGACCCATTCATCCAGACCAGTAGGTGAGTCGACCGGCCCCCAGTCGGATGGCCAAGTTAAGAGGGGCCGCGGCACAGAAAGCGGTGATACTGGAGGTGCAAGGAGGCACTGTGGAGACCCTAGGCACCCAGGTGGTGGCTGGCAGATCCCAGGCGTGGGGTGGCAATGGGCAGACCCAGTGAGGTGGCAATTGAAAAGCGGGGCACCATGCACAAAGTGGCTGGCTGACCGTGTAGCGGTCCCACATTTGCGCGCAGATAATCAGGGAGCAAGACAGATCGTGCAACCCAGGGTCCTAGTGTCAGGAACGAAAGCCTCGAAATACCTATTGAAAACACTTGTGGGGGTTGAGGCACAGGCAGAGACTCCCACCCTCACAGGAAATTTTGTTGGAGAAACCCACAGGGGGCTAGAAAGTACACAAGCCCACTCACATGGGAATCGGCATCAGAAAGGCCCAATTTGCTTGGGGGAAGCGGCAGAAGAGGCTGAGGTGCAATAGAAAGTGGAGCAAAGTGCCATTTTTTTTCCCTCTCTGACCCCGCCCCCACCTACCGTGTCACAACCCAGCGACTAGGGTTGCCCCGCCCTGGTGAACACCTAAGGCTCTGCCCCTCATACAAAACAGGTGCAAACAGACCATAACATTATGGCTCAAGCAGAAAAACAGCTCAAAGCCCCAGAGCCAATACTTCTAAGTGACCAAGAAATAGCCAACCTATCCGATGCACAGTTCAAAACACTGGTGATCAGGATGCTCACAGAACTGGTTGATTTTAGTCACAAACTGAAGGAACAAATGAAGGCTAAACTAAGTGAAATGAAGGGAAATACACAGGAAACCAATAGTGATGGAAAGGAAACTGGGACTCAAATCAAGGGAGTGGACCAGAAGGAAGAAAACAATGACCAAACAGAAAAGAATGAAGAAACAAGAATTCAAAAAAAATGAGGAGAGGCTTAGGAACCTCCAGGACACCTTTAAACATTCCAACATGCAAATTATAGGGGTACGAGAAGGGGAAGAGGAAGAGCAAGTGGAAAAGTTATTTGAGCAAATAATAAATGAGAACTTCCCCAATCTGCTAAAGGCAATAGACTTCCAGGAAATCCAGGAAGCTCGGAGAGTCCCAAAGAACTTGGACCCAAGAAGGAACACACCAAGGCACATCATAATTACATTAGCCAAGATGAAAATGAAGGAGAGAATCCTAGAAGCAGCAAGAGATAAGGGGACAGTCACCTACGAAGGAGTGTCAGCTGATTTCTCAAAAGAGACCTTACAGGCAAGAAGGGGCTGGAAAGAAGTATTCCAAGCCATGAAATCCAAAGACCTACATCCAAGACTGCTCTATCCAGCAAAGCTTTCACTTAGAATGGAAGGGCAGATAAAGTGCTTCTCAGATAAGGTCAAACTCAAGGAGTTCATCATCACCAAGCCCTTATTATATGAAATGTTAAAGGGACTTATCTAAGAAAAAGAAGATAAAAAACATGTATACCAAAATGACAGCAAACTCACAATTACTAACAACCACACCTAAAATAAAAACAAGCTAAGTAAACAACTAGAAAAGGAACAGAACCACAGAAATGGAGTTCACATGCAGGGTTAGCAACAGGGGAGTGTGTGTTGTGGGGAGGTACAGAGAATAAGCAGCATAGATGGCAGGCAGAAAATAGACAGGGGGAGGGCAAGAATAGTATGAGAAATGTAAAAGCTAAAGAACTTAAGACACATGGACATGAACTAAAGGGGATGAATGTGGGAGGGAGAGGGTGTGCCGGGTTGAGGGGAATGAAGGGGGGAAATGGGACAACTGTAATAACATATCAATAAAATATATTTGGGAAAATAGGGTGGCCAGGATAAGTCTCATTGGGATGACATTTGTACAAAGATTCAAAGTCGGTGCATATTTGAAGGAAAGCATTCTAGTCAGAGGGAAAAGAAGTGCCAAGACCCAACACTGGGAATGTATGACAAAGCAGCAAGGGGGCCAAAGTGGCTGTAGTCTGTGATGACAGGTGAGGGCAGTAGGAACCGCAGTCAGAGGGGGTGGCAGGGTCTGAGCAGAGTGGGTCATGGAGGACGCTGTGAACATGTTGGCTTTCTCTCTAAGTGCCATGGGAAAGCACTGCTGGATCTGCACCCTGCATTACTGTGATTCTCTAGCAGCTGAGAAATTCTCAAGAAGGAAAGTGAGGTAATGCTTTTTTGGTCAGGGCAAAGGCTGACCCGCATTGCCTTAGGTTCTGGATCCAGACCTCTGGGAACACAGAAACGAGATGCAGACAGCCCTCTCCGGTTGTCCAGTCTGGGTGTGTAGAACAAAAGCAGATGTTGCCTTTTCTCTCTTAAGAACATCCAGTGAGTGCTGTCAATTGGAAACTTGGACATCAGGTTCACTATTTAAGGGTTTTTCATGTTGGCCATTTGCCAATTTAGGGGGGAAGTTCCTGTGATATAAGAAAAAAGAAATTCATCTTGGTCATTACCATTTACATTATTTTGACTTTGTGCTTCTTAGGATCATTTCCTTTTCTTTCTTCAATGTCCTAGAGAAGAAAGTCTAATTCTATATTCTCAGCTTACAATAAGGAACTTGAAGCATAGAAAATATTGTATTCAACTGGCAAGTAGCATCGTAAATTATAACCTTTCTTTGCAGGTTACATAGGCCCCAATCCCTGCAGCGTGTCCTGTCATGTCACTGAGTGCCTTGCTTGCTTCCTTTCCTAAATGTCTTAGCGGCCCATCAGACATTTACAGTAGGAAATAGAGAAACAGTACTGTGTTCAATTAAATAGGAAAAGTCAAGGTGATTCCCAGAGTTAAACATAAAATTTTCCAGCTTTTTACTGTCGGGTGTAGCTGGACATCTTCTCCTCCCCTTTCTTTTTACCACTCGTTCTTATGTCTGTCTGTTGGTACTCAGATTTTAGTCTCAGAGACAGTTTTCTACTTAAGGGGACCAGGGCAGTTGGGGAGTAATAATGGCAAAGACGTCTGGTTGTCCATGGCAACCTGTTGTCTCCTTTCTTAGCATGTTTATAGCCAGCACGATGATCAGACTGTGTTTTCCAGTCTCCCTTGAGATAGCTGTTGCCGTGTGACTCATTCTTACTATAGGGTGTGGGTAGACATGATGCACACCTGTTCAAGTCATGAAGCAGGCATGCCTTCTCCACACTGTGTCCCCTCTGTCAAATGGATGACAATGATAATGAAGCTGAGGCCTAGAGAATGTAGAGACCAAGGTGGGAGGATGCTGGGTCTTCGCCCCCACATGGACGAGAGTGACCCCAACCAAAAGTAATTGCCTTGCACCAACATTTGAGTAGAAATAAACCTCTATTGTGCTCTAGCTATTCCATATTTTTGTCTATTTATTATCACAATCTAGCCTACTCTATGTAGTACAGTGTGGTTAATGCCCTTTCTTGGGACAAGAAAAGGTCAGGGAAGGTATGAAATTTTTTTTTAATTTACAAAACTAAATTTGGATATTTTTTAAAAAGTTGTCAGTGTTGATACGAAAATGACAGAGGACAACTTGCAAGTAAAAAAAAATATATATAATAAAATAGAATGCCAGTATCATATCCTCTGTTAAATATATGACTATCCCTAAAGCATAGTTATGCAATTGTTTCTATTTGTGTAAACAGGAAAGAGCTACTGTTGAGTATACCTAGAGAAAGTAGGAGCTGTATCATCTAAAGCATTGGTGGTCACACCTGATACCAAGTAGAAAGGGATTGAACCAGTAAATAAAGCCAATGGCCAGCTGCCATAACTAAATATAAAGCAGGTTCAACTTTGTATTCCAAGAAGATACATTAACCAAGTGTCCTCAGGAGAAAAGATAAGCATGCAGACAATACCTCTCATGTTAAGGAGATAAAACCTTTTGATGGATCCTATTAAATTATAATAAAATATTAATGAAGAGTATAAATGGCCCTGGCTGGTGTAGCTCAGTGGATTGAGCGCGGGCCTGCGAACCAGATGATGGTGGTTCGATTCCCAGTCAGGGCACATGCCTGGGTTGCAGGCCAGTTCCCAGCAGGGGCCAGTTCCCAGCAGGGGATGCACAAGAAGCAACCATACGCTGATGTTTCTCTTCCTCTCTCCTTCCCTTCCCCTCTAAAAATAAATAAATAATAAAATATTTTAAAAAAGAGTATAAATGTATTTGTAATGCTAACACAAATCAGAGCTATGTATTGCATGGACAGAACAGTAGATTTTGTAACACTGGCTAAGCAAGATTTAAATAATCTATCATCTTGTGGGAAAACGCAAGAAGAGACACAAGTTAAAAACAACAGAACCTGGGAAAGTGTGGACCTAAAAAGTCTCATGGATGTGAGTTAAATTTAACTAGGAAAAAAGGGCAGGATGGTATATGGGGAAAGGTAAATATCCAACGTACCTGGAGGAGAGGAGAACAGGATGGGAAAGCATTACAAATCTCTACTGGAGATGCTCAGTCACAGTGGGAAGTGTTTCTGGGAAGAAATTAACTGTGAGGTGAGGCAGTGGTTTTCACTAGGGTAAAAGGAAAGATGGATAGAATCTAGGATTTTCATTAGTAGTATTTCTCCCTTTCCTCTCCCTTCTTTTTTCAGACCTCATTTCTTTTTCACTTTTTCGGTAATACTTCTTTTTTTAAAAAATATTTTATTTATTTATCTTTTAGAGGGGAAGGGAAGGAGGGAGGATGACAAACATCAATGTATGGTTGCTTCTCGTGCATCCCCTGCTAGGAACTGGCCCCTACCAGGAACTGGCTTGCAACCCAGGAATGTGCCCTGACTGGGAATTGAACTGCGATCGTCTGGTTCACAGGCCCCTGCTCAATCCACTGAGCTACACCAGCCAGGGATTCGGTAATACTTCTTGATTTCTTTCTTTTTTTTTTTTTTTGCATTAGTGTTTTGTGTTATGAAGGCTTTATGGTACATGGTGTACATTCAAGGAAATGTGTGCAGTGGTCCTCTTTGTCCAGCAACTGATCAGAAGACGCTTCTGGTAACTCTGTACTCCTAGAAGAATGCTCAGACTCCTGACTATGGCTTACAAATACCCTCCTATCTGGGTCTTGGCTAGCATTTCCAGCACCTACTCTCACACATGCTCAAATTTCTGCATGTCAAAGAAGCACCAGAAGAGTCGTGAACACTTAGATTCCCTGGCCTCTTCCACAGAGATTGGGATTCATTACATCTAGGGCGGGGCCCAGAAATTTGCATTTTAATAAGTGGTCTCAGGTGATTCTGAAGCAGGCCTCTGCAGATCACTTTCTGGGAGGAGCTCCATAGAAAATGAAGCACTGAAGCCTAAGTATTTCCCCCCCATGTGTTCTTGTGAACTGAGCATGTACCCTGCGAGTGTTCCTTTAACAGTGATGGATGAGTGAGTACCTTTATGATAGCACCTGCTTCAGTGTGTGATAGCTGCATGGTGACTGTTCCTATCCATTACTAGACTGTAAGCCATTTAAGTGCTGGAAACATGTCTCTCATGTTTATCATTGCACCCATTTCCTACTGTAGTGACTGGAACAAAGTGAGTGCTTGAAAAATGTTCAATGAAAGAAAGGAGAGCTACTTAAGGGAGGGTTAGGATGGGATATCAGACAGGTCATGCAGGGCGTCAGTAGGATTGGCCCAGCTGACAGCAGGGTGCTATTCCTGAAAGCTTAAAGTGTATACTTAAAGTGAGTTGAACATCTTATATGGATCAACAATGTTATTTAATGTCTTTAAACTCCTGAATCCCAGTTGGATCTTCGTATTCAATTTCCATTCCAGTCAAAGCCATCACAGAAAATAGCAGAGACAACAAGAAATAATAATATAAATTTTATGTTCAATGAAGTTAAGAGACTGGTGTAACATAACTACATAATATCCAAAACCCCGTGAGAATGGCAAGAACTTTGCACAGTAAACTATGGCCGCCGAGGAAAACACCCAAAATACACAAACCTTCTGGTCTTTAAGATCCTCGATAAGCTGAACAGTTAGGTGGAAATAATAATGTGAACTAAAAACAGGGGTATCAGTTAGAAATCTGTCAAAGAAGAGTTAGAACAACACTTCCCACCTCATAGCTGGGTGTCAATCTTCCCTCCAAACCAAAGAGAGAGGAAAGATTTATTCATGAGTGAAATTCAACCAAAATGAATGCACTTTATCAGGCACAGAGAAAAAGAAGGACAGTAAACTGAAAAGAGAATTCATACTAAATGGTGAAACCCCATCATTCTTCACCCCATCTAGCTGCTAGAATGCCTGAAGCCAGCCTTATACCAGTAGGCAGGAAGATATTGGCTCTTTCTCTGGAAAAACTAAAGGACTCCAGAATAAAAAATTATGGATTTGACATTTAGGACAATCACCAATTAAAAAGCTGACCAAATACCCAATCACTCTACAGCAAAGCTAATGCCAATGCACAGGAAATTGCAAGTCCGTATTTTTGGTGCTTCACAATTAAAAGGAGCGACAAGGATGCCAAGACAATTCGGTGGGGGGAAAGGAAGGTCTTTTTATAACCAACACTGTTGCAACAACTGGATGTCTTTATGGGATGAAAAGAAGAGCAACCACTACTTCATCCCACTCACGAAAGTAAACTGAGATGGATTGTAGAACTAAATTTAAAAGAAAAACTTTGAGGAGAATATGTTTACTACCTTCGGGTAGTTAACAGATTTTGCAAAGAGGACACAAAAGGCACAATTTAAAAACTTAAAATTTTTAGGTAAGGCCTATCTAACATATTTCTTTTTTCAGATAGAATCTAGATTATATTTTACTCTTTGAGATGGTTCAGTGTCCTCGTTGTTGACCTTAGATATGGCACTGGCCCCTAGTGTTGTACCCGAAAATGCAGGTTCCCCTGACTGCCACACAGGAGCTGAACTCCTGAGATGTGCTGGTACAAAAAGAGAGTTTTTTTCAGATGCTGTGACCTGGGAGAATGGGGGACTCCTGTCTCAAAGATTATCCTCTCTTCCTGGTAGAGCCTGAAGTACTTATAAGGATAGGGAGGGAAGGGCTTTTTTTTTTTCTTCCTATCCAATTATCTTGCTAGTTTTTGGTGCTGTGCTCAAGATCTGTCCACTCGTTTTTCTGGCTTTTGGCCATTCGGTGTAAGAACCTCCCCCTGGGCCATCTTGGCCAATGGGAGAGACTGCCTGGTGCTCCCTCACTGTCTATATTAACAGTATTACATGGCAGGTTTTATAGGATTATTTGCTCAAAGTAACCTGAGACTGAGGTATTTTGTTTTGCCTGCTTGTGTTGTTTTACTTCCTATATCTGATTTTTATAAATCTGCACTACCATTGGGGTGCTAGCTGTCACTTGTAAGTTCTAGCACCAGTTCTGACTTTTCTGGAAGGCAGGAGTTTGAGAGATTTAAACTTTTGACTTATACCCATTTTTTGTTTGTTCTTAACTTCTCACAGGAAGAATAAATTTTTATCATGAGAAAGATGTTATAAAGAAAACTAAGACTAATATAATTTCTACCCTGTTCTTTTCTTTTATGGCACTTATATTATTTTATAATTATATATTAGTTTACATGTTTAAACATATTTAAATCTACCCCCACCACCTAATTACAACCTTCACGAGGGCAGACTGTTTTCTTTATCGCTGAATTTCTACCTAGTGCCTAATACAAGTGCTTAGAAGCAACTCAATAAATGCTTGTGGAATCAATGAAGGGATAGTAGCAGGCAAACCTGGAAATCAACTAAACTTCTTAGACTTTCCATAAAGGAGAGATAAGAAGGCTCTGAGCAAAGGCTTTGCTTTTTGTAATTTGCATGTGCTTTAGAACATGATCTTTGTGATATCTACTTCAAACTTTCTGGTTCTTTTTGTCTACTTCTTGGTAGGTACTCTGGTTCCTGGGTATGCAACAATTAAAGAAATTCACCAGACATATGGTTCCAACTAGGTTAAGTGTAACAGTGCTGCCTTGCATTGTTTAGTAATTATCTCAGGCTGCATAATCAGCACATGATATGCTGAGCACCAGCTATAAGCTTAGTAGCATGTAGGTGTTACACACAATAGGAAGTAAAAGGCAGGGTCTCTGCTTTTAGAAGTCTGTAATAGTGGCTGAGCAGACTATAGAATTTCAAAGGAAAGTCTGAGATGGAGTTTAAGCTTCTGAAGGAACTTCTTTTATATCCTCTTACACAACACCTACTCGCAGTGTATCGCAGTCACTTGACTCCATCAGTTGGGGAACATTTAATGATAAGCCTGTTAAGTGCTGAGCACAGTTCTACAGGGTGTACAGGGTAAACAATACAAAACCAGTTCCTATATCCCTGATGTTTATATTCTAGTAGGGAGACAGAACAATATAGAAATAAATGAAATTACGAGAAAAGTGTCAGAAAGTACTAAGGACGACTTGCAGAAGCGGAAGAATAGGGCAGTGATTATTTTAGTTTGAGCAGTGAAGGAAAGTCTCTAAAGAATTGGCATTTAAGCTGCAAATATTAAGAGGAACCAGTCATGCAAATAAGGGAGCAGAGTAGAGGAGACACAGTCCAGACAGAGGAACCAGCCAGTGCAAAGGCCTTGAGACAGGAGCAGGCTTGTCCTGTTAGAGGAACTGAAAGGTCAGGGGGTTGAAACTGAGTGGGTGAGGGGGAAGAAGGGATGAAATGAAGTCAGAAATGTGGGCAGGTCCGGTCACACAGGCTCGGGAAGCCAGGGGCTGATGAGAGTGCCTTAATGCTAGTTTTTAAGGTAATGGAAAGCCATGGAAGCCCTTTAAGCAGGGAGACACATGATATGGTTGATGGTTACAAAATACTGCTCTGACTAATGTGTGCAGGAAGGGAAGGAACAAAAGTAGAGGTCAAGAAATGAGTCCCAAGCTGACGGGGGAAAGATGCAGGGGACTTGTATTTGACCAGTCGTGGTGGAGAGGGAATGAATTCAAGGTGTGTTTTGAGGGTAGAACCAATAGAATTAGTGGAGGGCTTTGAGCTTGGGAGAGAGGAAACTGAAAGAACCAAGGACAGAGCCTGGATTATTACCTTGACTGCCAGTAGTGTGATTTTGTGAGAGTGGAGTCACAGGAGCTAAGGGAAGAAGGTGTTTTAAGGATAGTGATCGCTATGTCAAGTATTTCTGATATGGAGAAATAAAATAAGAATAGACAAGTAAGCTCTGGGTTTAGCAACATGGAGTCATTGCTGACCTCAATAAAATCAGGCTTAGCTGCATGGCTAGGGCAGCAGCCCTTTTGCAGGGAATGGAGGAGACAGTAGAGGAGGCATAGAAACTGTGACTCTAATAATCAACTCTTTCAAAAATTTTCTCTGCATGGGAGCATGGGGAGACAACAGGAGTTAGAAGGCATATGACACTGAATTCTTTTGTTATTTCTTTTAAGGTAGCGATATTAGAGCATACTTATATACTGATTGGGGTGAATTGGTATAAAAAGAAAGACCCCATAATGCATAAGAAAGAAGGAATAATTGTAGGAGCTGATTCTAGAAGGTGATAAAGTTGAGATCCAGGGCAAAAGCAGAGCTATCACCTTTGCTAGGAATGAAAACCTTTTATCCAAACTAACATGATATGTTGAGAGTTTAGATAAGGGAATAAAAGGGAATTCTTTGTCTAGTATTTGCTCCTATTTTTTTCTCTTTTGTAAAATATCAGACAAGATCAAGGGTGGAAAGGCACAGGTACATGAAATCTGAGGAGAGAGAGAAATGACCAACAGTTTTGAAGAGTGGAAAATTGTAGATTGTTTACTTTCATGCCTAGCTGAGATTTGTGGTCATATAGTATATGCTTTTTAAAAAATCTAGAAATAGCCATAGAGATTGCAAACCCAGAGTAAATGATAATAAGATTTGATCAGTTTGGAACTTAGCCTGGTTGGTGCTTGAGGAGCAAGGGCTAGTGAATTAAAGTGTTCACAAAGGGATGCTTATCATAACAGACCGTGAGCTCTTCACGAGGTGAATAGGGAAGGACATGAGTGGGTTGACTGATTGTAGCCCCAGCGGACTGGTCATCTGGGTGAGGTTAAAGAATTTTTGGACTAAGAGTATGTAGAGGAAGTAAGTTAGACATACACGAGGTGGTAAACAGGGCACCTGAAATTGCAATATCAGAGAAGAACCACAAGGTCAAGGGCATTATTATGAGATTGGATAAATGAGGTGAGTTGAAAGGATAGGTCACTGACAGTGAAGTGTAGTGGATAGATTATTCACGTGGATTCTGAAATTGCAAAATATGATGACGAGAGGGGCGGTGGAACATAAGACTGGTGCTAAAATTATCCATGAAGGAGGGAGCTCTAAGGGGTTGGTAGTTAATAGTAACAGGGAGGAGGAGTAGGGTGGTTATAAAGGACCTGGGGATTTTGAAGGCAGGAGGAAAATGATCCTGAAGTAACAACAGGAAGCAAGGATTAAATGTGAGAGAAAAAATATATAGCCTCCACTCACGAGAGCCAGGATTCAGTCAGAAACAGGTGGAGACAGGGCTACTGATGTTGTCCAACTTCAGAAGTACTATTTTCATAGGCGATAATGTGAATAGCACCTTTCTGGGGTACGAAACATGGCCAAAGTTCAACAGGTAGATGCAGAGAAGTTGAAGATACAGGGACATTTTCCAATGACACAGCATGCCTTTCAGAGCGGCCAATGGAAGGAGCAAGAGAGTAAGATCCATGGATGTACAGAGATGCCAGGGGAGGAGGGCCCAGCGGGTCATGCGTGGCCTGGAAGACTCAAGATTCTTGTGCTCTGTAAATACTTCACTCACAGAATGACCTAGATTTCTGAACTATTTGTGCTGTTCCATGTGATCTTTATGGGCTCCTTTTTTGATGGGATTTTGAATCACGGGATAGGAGACACCTTATCTCCAGAACTCTATTTTCAGTCAGCAAGAGCCTGAAATAATTTGCATGCAAGCGTTTTGGAGTCTGACAATTTCCCCAGAACAGACAAGGTCAGGCCAATTTGTGTGATTTTTGGCCATTGCTGCTCCTGCCTGCCTCTAGAAGCTTGTAAAAGATCATATTACTTGGATAAATGCCCGCTGCCCTTGGGGGCACAGTTGTTCCCAATACTGTTTTCTTCAGTGTATCTCCTGTTACCATTCCTGGGTATTTCCATGTGAGTTCACTCTGAGCCCATATTCCTGAGAAGAGTCAAGTCGATGACCCAGTGTATAGAATGCCTTTCCTCTCCAAAGGCGGTGACTGGTTGTGTTTACCTAGAGTTTTTTAAATCACCAGAGTCCTGGCAAATGACATTTAGCTTGCAAATGAGATAGCAGTTGTTAAAATTGCTAACTGTGAGCCTACCACCCCAAATCCTTCAAATCTGGGTCTCATGGTACCATGTGCTTTCCTCTTTGAAGCACTCACTTACTGCAACTGTGTAATTCCACAGCCATTTGTAGAATTTTATCAATAATACATGTCTCTGAACACTTGACTGTCAGCTTCATAAGGGCAGAGACCACACCCTTCCCTCCTGATCACTACGGTTCCCGGTACCTGGGACATCTGGGGATGGCATTTGTGGACTGCAGCAGTGATGGATGCCTGCACCTCCCCTTCCCCTGCCGTTGCCTGCCGGTAGCTTCTCACACTGTGCCTGGACTCAGGGCTCTCAGACTGTCTCCTAGCTGCCATCCAGACCTGCCTCTCTCAAGGGTTCCCTGGGCTCCAAACCACTGTCCACTGCCTTCCTCTGAAAATTAAGTTCACACCAAACTCGCAAGTTCCCCATGCACATTCTGTCCACTCAAAAAAGACCGGTCAAGGGTGACATTCAGATACCAGCCAGGGAAAGAAATCTTATCCAGGGTTCAAATCCTTATTCTGGCATTTAACTTATTCTAGCTGTAAACCTGGGCAGGTGATTCAGCATCTCTGAATCTCAGTTTTGTTGTTTGCAAAATAGTGAGAATAGTTTTACCAACATCATAGAGCTCTTGGGACAACTAAGTGGAATAGAGTATACAGTTGTTTAACCCCTGTCCAGGGGCCTGGTGAACACCCAATAACTGACTGCTATGATTATTGCTACCATGATACCTGGCAGTGAAGAGCATTTCTGGGGAAGGTGCTAACAGCCTCACACAGGGCTCTCCTGAGTCCAGGGCTTCAGCAGCCTCGCAGCTCCCGTTGGAGGATGGCGGAAGAGGAGATTTCCTCTCTCTACCCCTTCGTGAATGAACACCTGTTGACGCAAACTGCGGAAAACCTCTCTCGGGGTATCAGGTGGGCTCCAAAGGGCAAAGCAATAATCCGGGTTCTAAATTGTTGAGAATTGTCCCTTGGCAAAAAGTTTACAGAGATGAATTTTTTATCCATTGCTGACATGCAATTTAATCACTATATCAAAACAGTGAAGAGAAAGAGTTTTCTCTATCAGGCTTCTTTTGTCGAGAACAGAGAAGGAGGTGACTGGCTCCCGTTTTTCATTGACGATAGGTAAAATGAGACAGACCATGGTAAATACCTAGATTCCATGCAATATCCTCCTTTCCACTCCTGCCCTTAACTTGATTCTCTTAATTTTGCCTTTATTCAATATACACTCACTCAACTACTGCCAAGCTCCTGTTAGGTGTCAGGGGTGTCAGGCTTGGTGTGCAGATACCAAGATAAACCAAGGGCTGTGGCTTCCTGATCTATGTGGTGAGGTGGAAGTCAGTGGCCTAGGAGGTTCAAGGTAAACAGGACTAGTCTGCAACAAAGAGGGGAGGTAAAGGGGGAAAGAAAACCAGAAATGTGTACTAGGCACCTACAGTGTGCCCGGCACTGTGCCCAACACTGTCCCATTTGATCCTCATGATGACCATATGGTGAAGGCAATTTGGTCTCACAGCCAGATAGAAAGACAAATGAAAAAATGTAATTTATTGGCAGTGCCATGGCAACACTGAGGACAGTACAAGAATTATTAGTGTATTTTCTGAACACTGCCCCCATCCTGACTTTAATTCATTTTCCTGTAGTAACAATAGTAGCAAACACCCATTTGGCCTTTACTATGTGTTAAGTACTAAGTTTTATCCATGAAAATTCATTCAATTTAGGTGAGGTAGATTATTATAATCTCCATTCTACTGGTGGGCTATTTAAAGCATAGAACTGTCAAGTTATTTGCTCAAAGTTGTTCAGCTAATCAGGGGAGGGAGCAATGCTGAAGTAAAGTCTCAGAATCCAAGCTGTCAACCACTTTTTGTATTGCTTACTTTCCCAATGATTTTCTTTTCACACTCACTTCCTGATTGTTTCTTAATTTTTTATTTTTAAATTCTCATTCGAGAGAGGTGGAAAGAGCAGGCCTGCAAACCACACGATCGCGGTTCGATTCCCAGTCAGGGCACATGCCTGGGTTGCAGGCCAGTTCCCTGCAGGGCACTCAAGAGAGGCAACCATACATTGACATTTCTCTCCTTCCCTTCCTCTCTAAAGATAGATAAATAAAATCTTTAAAAAAAGAGAGAGAGAGGTGGAAAGAGAGAGAGAGAGAGATACATCAGTGTGAGAGAGGAACAGCGATCAGCTACCCCCTGCATATGGCTTGCCCCGGTTGGAACCTGCAGTCCAGGCACATGACCAAGCATTGAACTGGCATCCCGTTGGTGTACAGGGTGAAGCTCCAACCTAATGTGAGGCACACCAGCCAGGGGTTCATTTCCTGATTTTTAAAAATTGTTTTTATGTCTCTCTCGAGATCTCAGTTCCCCCTTTTAAATGAAGGTACAATAAGTAATAATTGTATGGGTAATGCCGTTGCAATGTTTTTTTCTTAATTTAACATAAACAGAGCATAAATGAGAGGAATAAAAAAAAACTGGGAAAGCATTCTCTACTTTGTTTTCCACCTACTTCTATCTTTACAAAAAAGGACAAGTGCATTCACAAACATGTACATTGATACACTCACCAAATTCTAGACCAAACTGGGAGAAGCAGAGAGCTCACACGTTATATGCCCTCTAACAGTGGCTGCATGAGTTAGCATAATGTTTCCGTGGCTCTTGTTTTTTGCCTCTTTAATTCATTTTTACTTCACCTCTTAAGGACTTGCTGTGCCCACATGTGTATGTGTGCACATGTGCGTATGTGTATATTTGGGTGTGAGTCTTGATGACTAGACTGCACACTGAGTTAAGGTATATATTAATCATTTTTTTTTATTTTGAAACAAACTCTTATTCAAAACATGCCTGGGTGCAGGTGCACACACATACAAACACTCTTCCCTCACACACAGAAATTTGAACAAAGAAGGCACTATGGCAGACACTGCCGGTATCTGCCCCATAACCCTTCTCCCCCTGTGTTTAGTGAGCCAGCCTTTATTTTGAGTGGCGATGTGCTTGGCTTCAAGGCTCAGGAGGATCACTGAGTCCCAGGCAGAGGCGCTGGGTGGGAATTCTAGGTAACGTTCTAAGAAGCACATATGCAGCATTTCCCCTTCCTTCTTCCTGCTTTTTGCCCAGAATGTGAATATGCTGAACAAAGCTTTGGAAGTCATCTGGGACCACGAAGGAACTTTGAGAACGAATGCCCTGAGCTATGGTCAGAGGAAAACAAACATAGAAAGGGCTGTCCCATCAGCCCCAAACTGCCCAGTGTGCGGGGCTTCTTTTTACATGGTGGCGGAATAAAGTTTTATCTCCTTGAAACCTCTGTCCTTTCTGGTCTCTGGCTGGAACCCAAATGCAATTTCTAGCTGAGGAAGGAGTCGATAGCTTGCTGAAGTGAATTAAAACAAATGAAACAAAACAAAGCAATGGGTTTTCCAAAAGGCATTTTCCTTTTTTTTAGATCAAATAATAAACCCAAAAGATTATAAGCCAAGAAAATGATAATTATGTATGATGACAGATGTTACCTGGACTTATTGTGATCATCATGTTATAATATACACAAATATTGAATGATTCCATTGTACATATGAAAACTAAAATAATGTTTCTCAAGTATACCTCAATTTAATAAAACAGACTATTTTAGTCTACCAAAAAAGATAATTAAAACTGTAATGCCCCACCATTAAGAAGAAAATCTCTCAGGAGATTCCCAGTGAAATGTCCATCCACCTAACCTAAGCATTTTTCTCTCACCAGTTCTTTCTCTTGGGTTTATTAACAGAGCCTGTCGATTTTATATGGTATCTTTAAAAACTCTATCTCCTCTCATCTGGCTGGAGGTCTCCTGAGGCTCTTAGGATTTTGATAAATCACAGGGCAATCCACTTTTCCTCTCTTAGCACTTAAGGAAAGCTTTGATTCCTCCTTGTGAAAACCAAATGCTTTTCTTCGTAACTGGTGTCCATGAGTGGATAACAAAGAAGGGCCTGTAAACACACCAGTGGCTAAGTGAATGTGTGAATCGTGAAGATCTTATTGTGGAGATTTTCCTGGGAGACCATGATTTTCTCTCTCAAGATTCCTCCTGGCACATCATTAATTCCTCACAGTAGGAAACTGGGGACAGAGAGAGCCAAGGAAGCCAGAAGAGTGAGGGAGAATACGCACTTACAGTGCAGTGGTGTGCTGGCAATCTTGAACAACAAACTTGGAATAGTAAGGTAGGTGATCTGCAGGTGTTTGCTAATTTCTGGGGTGTAAGTGTGTTCACTATGCTGATTTCAAGCTACCAAAGTTTTAAAAGCAGTCTTGTAAATTTCTTGAGCATTTAACAATGGTCTCTTAGAAGCTACGGGACCTGGTTCCAGTAATCCTTGCTTCATCATTCTCTTTCTTAACCTTCCCACCAGCTCTGGGAGGAGGTTTTCACAAGCTGGTGTTAAAGGTGCCTGAACTGAAACTCAGAAGCATGAACTTGTTCACAGTCGTTAAAGCAGCTGACAATGGAGCCAAGATTTGTACTCAGGTCTTTCTGATCAAACACTTCAGGTTCTTAACTCCTATACTGAAGAGATGTGGAAGAAATAGAAGAAAAGGGGAAAGTAGAAAAATTAAAAAAAAAAGGAAACAGTAAGAGGCAGCTATGGGCTAGGGCCAAAGACAAGGAGTGTGCCAGTGCAGGGCCCAGGGGGTCACACCCAGGCCCAAAGAACTCTTTTTGATTGTCCAGTGGTTTTTACATTTTTAAAGTGTTTTGAAAATAAATAAATAAAACAAACAAAAATACATGTGACAAAGACCAAAGATGGCCCACAAAGCCCAGAATATTTACTCTCTGGTCCTTTGAGTGTACACAGGCCCAACAGGAATCTGGGCCTCACTAGCCTGAGGCCCACCGTAGGAGAGAAAGAAAGGGAAAAGGAGACCAACCTTTGGTAAAAATCTCCTACAGCCACCGGCACTTGACATGGATTATCTGATTCAATTCCTAAAATGACCCTAAGACATGGTTTGCACTTGCTGTCCCCATTTTAGCCAGAGGGAGAGCTGAGCCTCAGAGATGAACTTCCTTGTTTCAATGCACAGCTGAGAACGGGCAGAGCTCAGATTTAGACTTAGGTCTCTCTCCAGCTCTAGACTCTCACTCTACAGGTAGAGAACCTCTTCCCCCAGGATGCAGCTTCCAGATTCTGTGTTCCTGAGCTGCTGACCAGGAGCTCCTGGCTGACGGAGTAATCAGATCTATACCTTTAAACCAGTATAGGACCAGATAATCCCTACAATAACCTCAGGAACCAAGGACACATTAGTAGCATAGAGGAGGAAGTGATTAGTTTTGTGCATGATCTAGGCTCAAGTTTCACAAAGGAGTTGATGACGAGCTGGTCCTGAAATGAAGCAGTTCCCTGCGAGAGACAGTATGAACCACCGCAGGGAAGAGTGAAAGGATGGGCACTCTGGGAACTGGCAGTACTCTGTGCTTGTGGGGTAGGGTACACCGTGGAGAGATGTCAGGGCGCTCCCCTGGACGGCTAGGTTGGAGCTAGATTAGAAAGGGCTGAGTTCTGGAGCCAACATCCTGATACCCCACCATTGCTATGGGCAAAGACCATTGAGCAGATAGGAAGAAAAAGGGAAAACAGCATGAATTATTTAGAATTAAATGAGATTACATATGTGAAATGTATATCAGACATCTTACAACAATCAGATGTCTAATAAAATAAGATTTGCCACTAATTGAAATATGTTAAACTGAGCATTATTTGTATAAAATACTAATTAAATAACCAGGGTTTCTCATGTAATTAATATGAATCCTCAACTAACATTAACCCCAGTGGAGTGCGTTCTCTCTCCCTCTCTCTTTCCTTGCCATGCGAGCACACAGCAAGAAGGCAGCCATCTGCAAATAGGAAGAGTGGTCTCACTGGAACTGGACCCTGCCAGCACCCTGAACTTGGACTTCCAGTCTCCAGAACTGCGAGAAAATAAATTTCTGTTGTTTAAGCCTCATAGTCAATGGTGTTTGTTATGGCAGCCCAAGAAGACTAGGATAACCTATTAGAGTAGAAAGCAGCAAACATGAAAATCACTCTGTGTACTAAAACTAGAGAGGCTTTGAACTAAGAAATCAAGGACACAAGTGTTAGCTGAAAAAGCCAGCAGGGGACAGTGAGACAACTCAGAGATTCATGACAGCAGAAGCGCTGCCACCCCAAGACTGCAAGGACAAAGGGAGAAAGTGGGGTTTTGAGAGCCCAGGGGCAGGTCACCAACCAGAAGCAGAGACCAGAGTGGGCTGAGTGGAGGAAGTAGAGACTTTGGAGGAGATGAAGCCATTGCTGCAAACAGAGAGAAAGAAAGAAACACACCCTCACTTCTCCTCCTTCCAGTGCCTCTCAATGGCTGAATCCAGCAAGTCCAGGGGACACTGGCACCTGGAGAACACAGGCCCCTGATGATAACTCTCTGAGTTACGCAGCAGAGCAGGGAGGTGAAGACTGGGTTTGACAGCAAGCAGGCCAGTTGGTAGAGTCCCGCAGTGTCTCTTCTTACGAGGGCACCAATCACATTACCAGGGCTCCACCTTCAGGGCCTCATCTAACCCAAATTATCTCTCAAAGGCCTCACCTCCAAATAACCATATTGGGGGTTGGGCCTTCAACATATGAGTTTGGAGGGGATAAAACATTGAGTATCTAATATAGATATTATTTTTCATATTTAATGCTGCTTTGCAAATTAGGAAACCAAGACTAACCTTTCCCTAAATTCTAGCTAATACAAGTGTGATTCATATCCAGTTCTAGCTGCCTCTAATGAGGTACTATTAACTATTATAGCAGATTGCTTCACGGTGTGTCTGTATAAGGACCCAGTAATTAGATATGGACTTGATGTGCTAACACAATTCAACCAAATGCCTGTGACTTGTTCCAGCTTGTGGGAAATGGCCTGTGCTAATTAAATAACACCATGATTGATAGAACAATTTAAAATACAGAAATAATGTCTGTATATTTCTTTACAGTTCACAAAGACCTTGCCTACCCATTATCTCATTTCCTTATTTGATCTTTGCAAAACGCTTGTCAGGATGGAAGGACAGATCTAGACAGAAACTGAAGGTCAGAGAGAGAAGGTTAATTGCTGCAAGTCACACAGCTATGAAGTGACAGAGGAAAGGGACACTTGAAATGGGGCCTGCTGGCTCTTTGTCCCAATGCTCTCCATCGTCCCAGGTAGAACTGCAGTGTTCCTCGGACATCAACCGGAATGACAAGGGCCCGTCGAGTGGGAGCACCTCCTACTGTTACAGACTTTCCAAGTTCTCCAGATTTACTTACTGATTTTTCAGATAAGGGATCTGAGGACTTACCAGTGTACATTCTGCCTCTTTCAAGTTACCTAGCACTTTAAGAGATGCTTCTCTAATCAGAAAAGGGCCCAAGTATGGTGAGTAAGAAGGGTTTGCAATGAGAACATCCATCTGAAACATGTGCCTGTGGCAGTTGGCTCCACTGATATTTCAATGATCTTATCTGTGCAAAAATAGATACCTCTGAAGCACTTGAAAGCATTTTGTTCTCTTAAAATAGGTTAAAAACATTCCTCCTCTTTTTTTTTTTTTGCACTCCTAATTTGCTTAGCAAGACTTCTTCTTGAAATTTAAGTCTCTTCAAAGATATTGGGAAAACTCGGCCTGGCTGATATGGCTCATTTGGTTGGAGCATCATCTCATACACTGCGGATTCAATTCCTAGTCGGGGCACATGCCTTGGTTGTAGGTTTGATCCCCAGGTGGGACGCGTGCAAGAGGAAACCAATAGATGTTTCTCTCTCACTTCAATGTTTCTCCCTCCCTCCATCCCTCCCCCCGCTTTGCTTCTCTCTAAAAGCAATAAAAATGAGGACTTCCGCCAAGATGGAGGCATAGGTGGAAACACTGTGCCTTCTCCCACAGCCAAGTTTGAATACAACAAAGGTTTGGAGAACAAAGACACACCCAAAGACCAGAAAATTGAATTATACGGAAGTCTGAGTACAACTAACCGTTCAACAGGGACGGTAAGAGGGACGGTAAGAGGGACGGAGCCAGCAGCAGAGCTGGGTTGGGCAGGACAGATCCCCCGACCTAGGCGAGCAGGCAACCCGGAACCAGTTGGGGTGTGGGGCAGACTGACAGCGGTCGCACATTCGCGCATAGTGAGACAGAATGCGCAGGCCCCAGGGGGCGAACCCAGTGGTGGAGGGCTGACAGAGGTGGCACACTCGCGTGCAGTGGAGCAAAATGCGTGGGCCCGGTGACAGTGGTGGCTGAGGCGCCGGTGGGGGCCGAGGCGGCAGGTGGCCGACTGGACGCCATAGTTCCTCTTTGACCCTGCCCCCACATGACGTTTCTCAACCCAGCGACTGAGTTGCCCTGCTCTAGTGAACACCTTAGGGCTCCGATCCTGCTACGGAACAGGCACAAACAGCCCAAAAGATGGCGCAAGAAGAACTCAAAGTCCCAGAGCCGATAACTCCCAGCGACCGAGAAATTGCCAGCCTTTCAGAAGCACAATTCAAGACGCTGTTTATCAGGATGCTCACAGAACTGGTAGATTATAGTCACAAATTAGAGGAATATATGAAGGCTAAACTAATTGAAACGAAGGGAGATGTCCAGGAAACCAATAGCGATGGAAAGGAGACTGGGACTCAGATCAATGGAATGGACCAGAAGGAAGAACAAAACATCTGACCAGAAAGGAATGAAGAAATGAGAATTCAAAAAAATGAGGAGAGGCTTAGGAACCTCCAGGACATCTTTAAACATTCGAACATCTGAATTATAGAGGTACCAGAAGGGGGAAAGAAACAGCCATGAGTGGAACACTTATTTGAACAAATAATAAAGGAGAACTTCCCCAGTCTGGCAAAGGAAATAGACTTCCAGGAAATCCAGGAAGCTCAGAGAGTCCCAAAGAAGTTGGACCCAAGAAGGAACACACCAAGGCACATCATAATTACATTAGCCAAGATTAAAATGAAGGAGAGAATCCTAGAAGCAGCAAGGGATAAGGGGACAGTCACCTACAAAGGAGTACCCATCAGACTGTCAGCGGATTTCTCAAAAGAGACCTTACAGGCAAGAAGGGGCTGGAAAGAAGTATTCCAAGTCATGAAATCCAAAGACCTACAGCCAAGATTGCTTTATCCAGCAAAACTTTCATTTAGAATGAAAGGACAGATCAAGTGCTTCTCAGATAAGGGCAAGTTCAAGGAGTTCATCATCACCAAGCCCTTATTATATGAAATGCTAAAGGGACTTATATAAGAAAAAGAAGATGAAAAATATTAACAGTGAAAGGACAGCAAACACACAGCTATTAACAACCAAACCTAAAACAAAAGCAAACCAAGAGGACAGCTAGATCAAGAGTGGAACCATAGAAATGAAGAACACATGGGAGGGTTAGAAATAGGGGGGTGGGAGGGGGAGAAGGGGGGAGAAGGCACAGAAAATAGCATAGATGGTGGGAAGAAAATAGATAGGGGGGAGGGCGAGAATAGTGGGGGAAATACAGAATCTAAAGAACTTGAGACAGGTGGTTATAAACTAAGGGGGGGAGAATGGTGGGGGAGGGAGGGTGCGGGTGGAGGGGAATGAAGGGGGGGAATAGAACAACTGTAATGGTATAATCAATAAAATACATTAAAAAAAATAAAAGCAACAAAAATGTCCTTGGGTGAGGATAAAAGAAAGAAGAAACCCACCACCAAGATTCAAGAACAAGCATATCCTCATATGTCTCATCTATTTAAAAAAGATATTGGGAAAACTGAGGCATTGTTGGGACATAGAATATTTGATTAATTAATACATTTATTATTTGAACAACAAAAAATGAGCTTTCTTTATGTACATTTCACTGTATTAGGCAGTTTTTGGAGAGAGATGGATTTTAAAAAAAAGGAGAATCCTGAAGAAGAATACCATTCAACATAAAGGTTGAGACATGTACACCAACCTCTGTATATCAATATTAACGATAATGTAATGAGACATATCACAGGGGCAACAGTGGTCCTTCAAGGCCTGCCTTTGGCAATGGTCACCAACCTTGACTTAGTACTAAAACAGTGTGGCTTTAAAACAGAAAAATTACCGTAAATGAGTTAAGGCTCTGGTGAAAAACCCTTAGGTCAGGCCATCTCTAGCCTTTGGCTTTATCCATCTGGCTTCTGGGAAGTTGTCTAAATTAAGTGTTTGAGGCCTCCTACCTTAAGGACAAGCGCAGAGCCTCTCAGGTCTGAAGGAGAGTTCTGGACCTTCCTGCTGGATGTCCTACTTTGCTATTTAACTAAGAGGTTCATTCTCTTGAGGCCACAGCAGGCAGTTCTGGTGGGAGGCTGGAGCCTGGCCTTCTTGGTCAGTGTTGTGCACTAAATGTTACATGCCCCACAAAATTCACATATTGAAGCTCCAACCCCCAGTGTGGCTACCCTTGGAAATGGGGCCTCTAAGGAAGTAATTAAGATTAAATGGGGTCAGAAGAGTGAAGCACTGATGCCAAAGGATTAGTGTCTTTATAAGAAGAAACATCAGGGAGCTCACTCTGTCTTACACACACAGACAGAGAAAAGGCCATGTGAAGACAGAGTGAGAAGGTCCCTCTGCAAACCAGGAAGAGAGATCTCACCAGGAGCCTGATTTGTTGGCATCCTGATCTTGGATAGATCTAGCTCCCAGAACTGTGAGAAAATAATTTTTTAAGACTTAAGCCACTGGGCCTATGGTATTTTGTTATGGCGGCCCACGCAGACAGCCAGGGAGGAACGATCTCCTGGGTGCATGGGGTATGCTTTGCAGGAATCGAGGCATATGCCCGAGTGGGCTACATGGGCCCTGTGATTTGACCAGCTTGGGCCAGGGTGGAGATGGGACTGTAAGGAGGCCTGGGGGGATGGAATATAGTTACAGGAAGTGCAAACCAGGCTAGGTGAGTGTTTTTAGAATCAGTGTGGTGGAAGCATTAATTTTAAGGTTTTTTGAAGATGGGGGTAGTGTCTGAGAAGCACCATGGGGTGTTATGGGATGGGAACCTGACTGAAGAGGGCTGCTTTGGCTTCTTTCTTCTGGCAACTGCCTCTTCCTCCCTCTTTCCAGCAGGAGAGCCTCAACCTCTTGGAGCAATTTCTGCCTTCTTTCTTTCCTTTGACTGGAGCATCACTTACACCCTGCCTAGCCCCCTCAAAACCCAAACACATACAAATATAAACATGTCTATATGAAAGTCTTCTTATTGCAGGATTCTCAGTCTTCAGTTTGATTTTGGAGAGTAATCCCCACTTACAGAGCTCTGTGGAAAACTTATGGTATCAAGAAATAGTCCTCTCAGGGATATCTTTCTATCTATCTACCAACTTACCTCCCTACACACACACACACACACACACATCTTCCCTTGATTTAGAGGGTTGTGGTGGATAGACTCTTAGGTAGCCCATGAGCCAGTATTCACACCTTTGTGTAAGCTCCTTCTCTTGAGGGTTGGCAAGACCTGCGACTTATTTCTAACCAATGGAATGGGGCAAAGGTGATAGATATAAATGATTATGTGCAGGTGATTACCTAAGAGTGCAGTGCCTGTTTGTTAGAGTGTGTCTCTGTCTCTGTCTCTCTCTATCTATCTTTCTGTCTCTGACCGCCCTCCCCCCTTGGTCGCTGACTTTGAAGAAGGAAGCTGTCATGAAACCTACAGATTCAAGAAAAGAAATTCTTTCAACAACCTGAGAGATCATGGAAGCCAATCTTTCCCCCGTCAAGAATGCACCCCTGGTCATCATCTTAATTGCAGTTTTATGGGACACTCAGCAGAGTAACCAACTAAGCTGCCTGCTCCTGGCCCCCTGGCCCCCAGAAACTGTGCAGTAGTAAACATGGGTAACTTTAAACCACTATATATTTGGTAATTTGTTCCACAACAGAAAAAACTAATACAGAAGCTTCTAGAAAGAAGGGGAAACCAAAACCCTCAAGTGACAAAAATAAAAAATAAAAATAATAGAAAGATTTTTTTGTTTGCTTTTTGTTTTTTAAGGATTTTATTTATTTATCTTTAGAGGGGAAAGGAAGGAGAGAGGGAGAGAAATATCAATGTATGGTTGCCTCTCGTGTGTCCCCTGCTGGGAACTGGCCTGCAACCCGGGAATGTGCCCTGACTGGGAATCGAACCGTGATTCCTTGGTCTGCAGGCCCGCGCTCAATCCACTGAGCTACACCAGCCAGGGCTAATAGAAAGCTTTATTCTTCCACACTGGCAAGGTTTTATATTTGTTGTCAAGTGTTTACTAGCAAACTAGCACCCCTTCTGTCCCCTCAAGTTTTACCAACCTCCACCCATCTATCCATTCATTCAATGAACATTTATCGTGTATCCATCACTGCAAAAATTTCTGCCACAGTTGGGTTTATCATCCTGCTAGGCTATATATGCAAGTAATTACATGACAAGGCATGTCAGCTACTGTCCTGAAAGTGGTATTTAGAACATGTGCATACACAACGTCTGTCCCTTCTAGTCATTTGTGCATGGAGTTTACTTGTGGTCTATTGCAAGACATGGATGGACAGTAAGTTAAAATTATAAAAATAAGTGTATAATCACATTTATGATAAAGGGTATAAAATAAAAGTTTAAGGTTATCCCAGAGCATGTAGCAGGGGAGCCATCCCAACGAGAGGGGTCAGGGAAGGTTTCCTGGAGGGTGTAGCACGTAGGCTGAGTCCTGGCACATAAGTAGAAGTCTGACAATAGTGGCTGGTGGAAGGGTGGGCTACGGGGTGAGATTCTGTCAGAGGAAGTAGCATGTCAAAGACCACGAGGCAAGAGAGAGCTTGGTATTTTCTAAAGAACTGAACAGAGATGTGTGGCGGGAGCATGGTGAGAATAGTGGGTGGAGAGGCTGGCAGTGGTCAGCTTATGCAAGACCTGGTGAAATCATCTGTGACATTATTTTTATTTTGAAAACTTCTAAGTGTGTGGATAAAGGCTGGATCTTCATTTTCTGGCAGGTATGTGGGGGAGGACAGAGAAGGGTAGACTGAGTTCATTGCTGTGGGAATTAGTACAGAAGACAGGCTTCTTAGGTAGGTGGCAAAATAAGTTTGGCTCAGATGGAGAGAAGTGGGAAAATAAGAACCCAGGTTCCTGGGAGAGCTTAAGAGAAGGGGAGAAGAGCTACCGTTCAGTGTAGGGAGAGTCCACTAGCTTCTCAGACAGCCAGTAGGGAGCACTGCAGGGAGCCTCTGACCTAGGAATTTATGGTAGGTTTTGTGGTTTATGAGAGGGATAGAGTAGAATCTATAACCATCGCATGCACCTGGAGTTATACACCCAAGTGCAGTCTAGCTGAGAGACTCTCCAAACATGAAGGCTAGTGACCTGGAGGTCCTGGCACCCCCAAACAACCAGTAGGACCTTGGTCCAGTCATTTACCTAGTCTGGCCCCAGTTGCCTTGCCAGATGTGGGAGTAGAGGAGCTCAAAGGTCTCATTAGGAAGGATTGTTCACATCTTCACAGACCAGGGTCATGCAGTCTCATGAACACTGACCCGAGAGAGTAAATGGTGGTGGTGAATGACAGCTCGGGAAGGAGGACCCAAGGCTGTAGTCATGGGAAAGAAGTTCAGCCTGGGTTGCACAAGGAAGGCAGAGAGCCAGCCCTCCATGGGGCTGGGACTGCGCTGTGCTCCTCTGACCGCTGCCGCGTGCACAATGAAAGATAAAGTCCAATGCCACGATCCACTGCTGCTATTTTTCCTTTCACCTGCCAATCTGCCCAAGTCCTCAGATTGCATTATTGTTATTATAATGAATTCTTTCTTCATAGCACAGCCGGTTTAATTAGCTTTATTTCCTGTTTTCTTCCCTTAGGGATCAGTATATGACGTAGGATGGTACCTGCATGCCCAGGGAGGTGGGATAAAGGACCAAACTCGGTGACTCGTAGCTCTGGGAGAGGGAGAGAGGGTCAGGCTAGGAGCGTGGCTAAGAGAGAAAGGACGAGCCAGCAGACACAGCCTGCTCTGGCTGCTCCTTCCACATGGGCACTCAGTGACCCAGCCACAGATAATGCTGTTGGCCTGGAAAAACCACCCCCTATATGAGTCTGGAATATTTTCCTTGCCTTGTATCATCAGCCTTATTGTTTTTCTGATTCTTTGTTTCCTGGATGGTTTTGGCTGGAAGGACTTCAAGAGGTAGTGTGCCAATCTAGTAGAAATTCATAAGGCCAGAGGCTGCTGCCTGCTCTTGATTTTCCTACCTTTCAGAGGAAATCAGGCCTGAAGAGTGAGGAGCCTGTCTGACCTGGGTGACCTCAATGCCAAACATTTTTGGGATATTCCATGGGAAAGTGGATTGTTGCATTTTTTAAGGATTCAACTTTTTTGGTTATCATTTCTTTTTAATTTCAAAGGAAGGTCTTCCAAAGTTCCAGGCCAAAGAGCAAGATACAGTGTTCAATGTGCCTCATTAGCTGCGTGTTCTTAGCCAAGTTCTATAACCCATATAATCTCAGTTTCCTCCCCAGTGAAGTGGAGCTAATAATAATGCCCACTACGTGGAAGGGCAGTGAGGAATAGATAAGGTAATGTAAGTTCTGGGGCCAAATGACTACATGTCACCAGCAGTTCAGACCTGGGAGAGCCAAATCAAGGCTGTGAGGATCTGAGTGGCAGGAAGGAAGAGGGAGGAGGAGGCAGCATAACTGAACCTCAATCAGGAAAAAAGCATAGCTTAGTGGGCCTAGAACACACGCTTTAGGGTCAGACCTAGGACCAACTCCCAGCTCCATTATTTACTGATGGGCAATACTTTCTTCTCTGAGCCTCAGTTTGCTCAGCTGCAAAATGAAATGACAATAGCGTTTGTTTTATTGGGTTGTCTCAAGAATTAAATGAGAATGCATTGTGAGAGACTTGCTAGATACACAACAAATCTGTTTCCTCTTCTTCTAGAGTCATCAATAGACTACATTTCCCAGCCTTTTTGCATGCAGATGAAGCTGTATGACTAAATTCTGGTCAAAGGAATGTAGGTAGACGAGATCTATGACACGTAGTCTAGGGCTCACCCCTAAAACCTCTCTACTTTATACCCTTTCTTTCCTTGTCTGCTGGGTGGATGCAGAGGGCTCAGGGCTCAAGGAAAGCAGAGCCACTACACGGAAAGAGTCTTGGTTTCTGAATGACTATGTGGAACACAGCTCTCCTTTCTCTGCCCCCACTGACTTATATCAGATCATGGCTTGAACTACGGAGATTTTTAGAGTGTTGATTAAAATATTTAGTCTGTCCTGATTTATTCATTCTTATAGAGTTCATAGTAATTCTTCAATAAGTGTCAGCTGTTATTGTTTGCTTCCTGACTGGAATGGATGAATGGGCTGTTCCAAACCCACCGTACTTAAATGATGCTTAATGTTACACATGCATTTTTGTTCTCTTCTCTGGCTAGAAGACTGACTCCTAAATCTTTGGATTCCCCCCAAAAGAAATTAAATGATTCATTCCTTTATTAATTTCTTCAATCAATAAGTATTCACTGGAGGCCTATTAGTTATACAGTTTGATTAGGTGCTAGAAAGAGCATAGATGACAGCACCACCCTCATGGAATCTGCAACCGTGTAAGGGAGACGGACACGCAACCAACCGTGTTATCATGCAGAATAAAATGTGTGCTCTCAGTGTCACCTAATCATCATCAGTTGTAGCTTATGACACTTTACTTCTGAAGAAATCCAATAAAATAAAATTTAACTCCAAAAAAAGAGAAAGAAATCTGTAATATTTCTTCAGAAATCAAGCCAGGGCAGGTCTATGGGAAAGTTTTGCCGCTCTGCCGGTAACCTTCACCTCGACTTCACACGCTCAGGGAAAGAGAAGGGAGTAAGGTAAAGCAGGAACTGTTGTTTCATTGAAAACTAAATGTGTGTTTGTGCGGTGCTCCTCTGTGTCATCTTGCAGCCTTTCTGGCCCCTCCTTCTCCTCCTCCCTCCCCAGGATCCAGCACCTGGGTGACTTTGGACGCTTGCTCTGTCTGCGCCTGTGTCCTGCTTGCAGTTGTGACAGCCTAGGAGTGCTGGTTCTCTTCAACTTGCCCCCTCCCTTCCTAGAGCTCAGCTTTCCTATATGTAAAATAGTCTGCTAGACTGAAACTCAGTCACTGAACATGCCTCATTCCCTTCCACCCGTTACCAACCACACCGATGCATCAAGGCACTCAACTGTTGCCAAGCCGGACCCACTCAGGTCATTCCAAACCTCCTCAATACAGATTTCCAGTCGGCTCCAGCAATCAACCATTGTTGGCCCCAAAGCTAGATGATCTCCTGGCATCTTTGGTAACAAAAAATCATCTCTCGCCCCCTTACACTTATTTTTTAAGTACTTTTAGATATACAACCTGAGAAGAACATTGAAAGTGGCATGGCTCTCAAGAAGAGCTCAACAAATATTTGAGGACTGAAAAAGACCTCCCCATCCCCATCTCCTGCTCCCCTCTTCTGATCTTTGCTTCTATTCCCTTACAAATAAATTATTTCTCATTCACGGATACTGATCTCATGAGCACTTCCTGTGTGACCTGGAACTATATGACCTCAGAGGTTTATTCAGTCTGTCCCTCCACTGCCAAATAACCTACTTCCACAGTCCTTCCAGGGCTCCCAAGTGCTGAGTGTGGTGGAGAAGGACAGCTGTCAGGGCCAAGAGTTCTTTCTTGAAGTGCCTGCTGGTGAAAACCAAAGCAAGGTCTTTGGATCTGTTTGCTGATGATTAGTGGCCCGAAGAATTTCAAATCCTGATCTTGGATTTTGCTTTCTGAGTATATCATTAGGTCTGACGGTGTGCCAGACGGGCTTGGAAGCAAGACTTTGTAACAGCTTTTTTCATTCAGTATTATTTTTAGGGCAGGTCTGTTTCTTATTGATTGGGGCTTCTTGGGCCCCTTCTTTGCCTTGTCATGCTCAGGGCAACTTGGCAGCCCTCCAAGGACTTTGTTGGCCCGGAGGTGCTGTTGGCTGCCTCTGTTGACTGGCTGGTACAGGCCTGGGCTGAGGTTGCCTTTGTTCTTTCACAGTGGGTTGCTTTTTCTTAGGCTTGGATGGCTCAGCAAAAGTTATTGGATGCTCTGCAGGGTAGGAGCCTTGAGCTGCACAGTTTGTGTTGGAGACTGTGTACATTGTTTTGGGTTAATCTCATGGTGCCTGCATTTTTCCTTTTTATCTGACAGGGTGGATTGTATGGCACGGGAGTGGGGTGGGAAAGGGGTCATGCACAAGTCACTGCAGCCTGCTGTGTATCACGAAGGGCTCCTTCCCCAGAGCGAGGGGAGAGGGAGCCAGCACAGGTGCTGGTGAGACAACTGTTTAGGCTCAATCATTAAGGCTGTAAAGCCACCCTGAGGACAGGTAGGGGAAGGGGGAAAAAGAGACAAAAGAACAGCTGAAGAAGGCAATGGATCAGGAAGGTAGGAAAGAAAGTAAAAAATGGGAGAAAACGTTTCTTTCATAAATCCCTTTGAGATTACTTCAGCCATATCCTCTGAGAATCTATTATACAGAATCTGTTTCATACACCAGATATGCACCTCACACTGTATACAGATGTGCGACATAAATGCCACTCTGGGCTTGCTTTTCCCTCCAAGATTATCCCACCCAAAGGCCCGAACTCTATTCCCCAGGGAGCGACGACCAGCCTTTTGCTGTGCTGTTTGCATCTCCCAATCTTAGTTCCTTCGGCTCTCAACGTCCATACCTGAGACTGCAGCCTCCCGGAAGCCCCCCTCAAATCTGCTGATTTCTTCGGGGAGAAAATAAATCCACTTATGCCAAGAATCTCATAAATGCAAAAAGTTCACTAAGAGTCAGAGGGTAATGACGTTATTCTAATACCTCTTTTGGCAGCCATCTTGCCATTAGCTCACTTTTTGGTTTGGCACATTTCTCGCAGATCTATGCTTCCCTGTCTCACACTTTTCCCTCAGTGTGAAGCTATCTTTCTTTTTTTTTTTAACTGTACCTTCCTCTATTCCTTTTTTAATGATTCCTTTAATTCTTGTTTTTTAAGATTTTATTTATTCATCTTTAGAGGAGGAAGAGAAGGAGAGAGGGAGAGAAACATCAATGTATGGTTGCCTCTCGTGCATTCCCACTGGGAACTGGCCTGCAACCCAGGCACGTGCCCTGACTGGGAATCGAACCGTGATTCCTTGGTCTGCAGGCCCACGCTCAATCCACTGAGTTACACCAGCCAGGGCATGAAGCTATCTTTCAACTCTCCCTTTTCCCCTCTGACACTATTTGACAGTGGGTATTTCCTCAGTTATTATTATTATTCCTCTGGAAAATAAATTTCCTTATATTTGGAGAGATCTAGACAGTTCACAAGTTGTCTTCATAAGCTTTGTTTAAAAAAAGAAAGGAAAAGAAATCTTCAAAGCAACCCTCCAAAAATTCAGATCGTTAACTCAGTACTGGTAGAACTGGGCCTTAAGTCTAGGTTGTGTCACTCCCTGCCCTGTGTCCACCTACCTTTCAGGAAGGGCCAGCCACTCTTGTAGAGGGAGGGAGGGGAAGTGGGAAGCTGGATCTCTGAGGGTAGGGTGGAGGGCAAAAAACATGCGGAGGTAAAAATCAACACTGTGCTCCATGTGTATATCACAGGAAACTTCTTGGTTCAAGTCACTCATATTTTCTCTTTCTCAGGACCCCTTCATGACTTGCCTGTTTCCTTTCATTTTTCTTATTCACTATAGTTTCTGACCACAGTTACTCTACATTTACTCATTTGTTCCCCCATTCATTCACTCACCTTTTACCCAACATTTCTTGGTGTCTGTAACATTCTAGGTAGTGGTGTTTCTCTTGTCTTGTCTTCCTATCAAGGAGCACGGGCCCCTGCATAGCCTCAGGGCTGATGTTCCTGGCCTGGGAGCCAGAGATAGTATTTTCGAGAATTCTAGTAACAGGAGATAAATAGTAGTGTCCTCTGCAAGAGGTCAACCTCCCCATTTTCACTGGTACTTTCAAACAAAGACTACCATGTTTTTCTATGAATAAACATAAGATTAAGGGAAGCCATTTTTTCATTCCCAAGAAGCTAACACTCCAAGCCTTCCATCTTCCAAGAATTTCTCAGATGGAGGCTGTATGTGGTGGTGATCCAGCTCATTTGCTTGCCTCTCCTCTGTGTGCTTTCCACACATGGCTTCCATACACATGTCCCCTGGTTTGCACTCCACACCATTGGCTGTTCTTTCTCAGGCTTCTGTGAGGTGTTCTTCTCTTCATGTTGGAGTCTCCAGGGCTCAGTCCTTGTCTTTCCTCTCTAACTACACTCACCCCTTTGGTGATCTTATCCAGTCTCAGACCTTTGAATGCACCTCTATGCCCAACCCCCTCCCTACCCCCATCCCCCACATTCATTTCTGTACACCAAATCCAAGCTGGTGCATAACTGGGTAATCAACATTGCCACTTGAATGTTTAATAGACACAGCAAGCTTAACAGTCTAACAGAAACTCCGCATCTTTCCTCGTAGACCTCCTTTGCCAATAGCTTTCTCTACTTCAGCTACCGGCAACTCCCCTTTTCCATCTTCTCAGGTGAACTAACTTAAAGGCATCCTAGGTACCTCCCTTCCTCTCATTACCATTTAATCTATTGACTTGATACTTATTTAATGCAGAATCTCCTACTTCTTACAACTCCATGATTAGTATCATTTTGCAGGTCACCACGAACTCTCTCCTGGTTTGTTGCAACACTTCCTAACTGGTCTCCTTGCTTTGGTCCTTGCTTCCTCCCTACCCAAGCCCCCTCAGTATATTCTTAACACAGGTGCCAGAAAGAACACTTTAAAATATAAGTTGAGTCATGTGACATCTTTCTTCCCCTTAAAGGCAAACCTCAATGGATTCCTCTGATAGTCACAGTAAAAGTCAAAGTCTACAATGGTGTAGTAAATGGATCACATAAAATGGCTGCAATTCTTCGCTCCTCCCTGTATCTGCCTCCTTTGCAAAGCACCTTTACAGCTCCTCCCAGAAAAAGGTGGAGCCTGTTTCCCCACTCCTTGAATCTGGGCTAGCCCTGTGATTTGTTTAGGCAGGAGGTTGGGTAAAGTGTACTACATCTGAGCCTGGGACTTTCTTGGAGCCCTGCAGTGCCCCTATCAACAGGCCCAGGCTAGACTGCAGGATGGTAAGAGATACGTGGTCTAGGCTTCTCCTTGCCCCAGCTGGCAGCCATTCAGCAGTCAGATGGGAATAAAGCCATTTTAGGAAAACCAGCCTTGGACCAAGCTGTCACCTGGCCCTCCATGAACCATTCCAGCTGAGATAAGCCTGGCTTCGCCAATATCATCAGAGTCCTGCTAAACTATGGACTCATGAGGGGTAGAAGGAGCTTACTGATTTAAACCACTGGGTTTTGTGGTTGTTTTTTATGCCACATTTTTACAGCAATAAAAAATGAATACAAATTATCTGCAAGGACCTTCATAATCTACAACTTCCCTTATTTCTCTGACTTCACCTTCTACTACTTTCTGGAAGCCTTGTTCATAATGCTCCAGCCACAGTGTCCTTCCTTCATGGACTACACCACGGATACTCCAGCCGCAGCACCTCTGTGCTTGCTATTTCCTCTGTCTGGAATGCTTTTCTCTACACAATCCCATAACTATACCCATTAATTTTCATGAAACATGTTTAAACAACACTTCAACAAGAACTAAAACAGTCAAGGGCACAGAGCAGGACCAGGGTCCTGGCTGCCTTTCTGCTGAGTCAAGCATTCATCTGTTAGTTGTCTTGTGGGGACTGTTCCAGAAGCGGGGCCAGGACAGCCAACTTGGTAGAGAGGGTAGCAGTGGAGGGGCTCCAGAGCCTGCGCTGGAAACAACTGGTAAGGAAGTGTTTGAACAGAGACAACGGCTCTGTCAGGAGACATTCCTCTCCTACTCCATCTGCCACCTTCCTTGCCGCAGCACACTGTCTAGCAGCCTTGTTTGACCCAATATTTCTCCAAAGCACTTTTAACACCAGCTGGTCTATTGTGTACTTGTTTATGTACTTGTTCATTTCCCTTCTACTCCTCTCCTCCCTCTAGAACAGTGTCATCAATAGAAGTTTAGGAAACGTTGGAAAGGTTCTATTTTTGACCTGTCCAACACAGGAGCCGTGTTGAGCACACAAGTATATTTTCAGTGCTCAGAACAGAATCCACCCTAAGGGCTTGCTGAATGAATGAGTGAGTGAATGAATGAATGTGGCAGGTCAGAAGGACAGCAGGTTACAAGAAGAGATGTCCACATCAAATATTTTAAGGCCCAGTGGAGGCTATAACCATGATGGGATATGGTTTGGGGATAGAGACTATGGGCGTCTCTCCTATTTGCCACATTAGCCTCTCTGTTTGGCAAGATGTACTGAGTAGGGGAAGATTCCTCCCCTGCATTTATTGTTTACCATCTCCCCAACCAGTTGGGAAATGGGCTGGGCAGAATGAGAAGGTTTTTTGGTTTGTCCTTGTGGAGTATCCATGGGAGAAAGAGGGGCCCTGTGACACTGAGGCTTTGTGACACTGGGGCCTGTGCTAGAGCTCAGACACTGCAGGGCAACTCCGCTGCAACAACGGAGAGAGCCTGGGCTGAGGAACTGTCCCTGAAGCTGGGAAGGTCAGCACGGAGCTGCATCTCCCCTGAGCCTCAGGCAGTGTGAAGTGACTCTGGTGACCCTGGGAGCTAGTACCACGCACACCCATGGTCATTGACTTTCAGCTACTATTGCCTCCCAACCCAACCCTGTGATCAATAACACTAGCTAATGTTGTATCCCTGCTGCACAATCTATCCCAGTTTCCTTGTGACCGTCCCAGCTATACCTGTTGTCCCAATACCCAGTCGGTGTGGTGCCCCTTTCATTATCTAAGTGTCTGGATAAATTATGGAAGATTATAAATTACATGGTCATCTTACATCTAGTGTGCTTTTACTATGAATCTGGCATTGTTCTAAGCATTTCACACATTTCTCTTTTTTGCATTTACACCTTGCAAGCCAATGGGCAAATCTTAACTCCATTTACCCTAGAATCTGAAAGGCTAATGGACTGGTCTGCTGTTCTAACAGGTTTAGACCAAGAGGTTTAGACCATGGTGGTGAGTGAGTAAATAAACACCAGGAGCCTCATGCCTGGGGCTTTCAGGAATATACAATAACATGGACCAAGCACCTCCTCCCTCCTCCTGAAACGTGTTTCCTTTGGAGGGAAGCCCTGCCAGGGAAGAATCTTTCCCATGTCAGATAATTGTTTCTCTCTCAAGCAATCAGTAGCATGACAATTCCCAAGGTGCCAGCACGGGCGTCTGCTGCTGTGGGATCATTCCCCGCATCGAGCTGAACAATGCTCACACTCTGGCTTTATTTCATGAGAGCTGATGTTTTTCCATGGGAGGCTTCACAACTCATGGGAGGAGATGGAGCCTTTCAGGGCGAGGTCCAAAGAAAGCTAGGAGAGGCTCCAGCTCATTCCAAACCTGGTGTCTTCCAGACTGACTTTGTGCATGTCACGTCAAGGCTGAAGAACAGATGAGCAAACTAGGATGTGCCAGCTTCAGTCTGCGCTTCAAAGTGGAATCAAATTCACCCATGGAGTTGGAGTTGGATGATTTCCAGACTGCTTATAAACGTCATAGAAAGGCAGGAGCAACACCATGGTTGCATTCCCTGCTTTTTCTCTTTTCTTTGGAGTCTCTTTAAAAGAAGCTTTCAGCTCAGTGCATCATTGTAAGTGCTAACAATAGCTTACCGCTGAATAGCTCTTTATAATCTATAAAATGTCTTTCACATCTATTATCTCAATGGGTCTGACACCAACCTTATGAAGGAGACAAGTCTGTAATAATAACTTTGGTTTGAAAGGCAGAGCACTAAGATTCAGCGACATTTAGGGATTTGCTCAAATTCACCTGCGTTATGATAATAAGTATTATTTCCAGAGTGTTTTACATACATTATCTCATTTAATGCTCACAGCCCCACTGTGAGGTGGAGATGTTAGTCTGTCAGGGACCAGGAACCCTGTGGCTGGGAGAGGGGGCTGCCTGTAGTCAAGTCATCCAACTGGGAAGAGGTGAAGCTGGGACAGAACTGAGTCCCCACTGAGAAGCCAATCTGACTTGAAATCTTGTGTCCTTTACAAAATGCAGGGGGTAGGATCTGTTTCTGAAGCATTATTTAAAATGGGAAGAACTGTCTTACTGAGAAGACTGAGACTTTTATTGGGCCAAGAAAGGTGGGTTAGAAAGAACCCCAGAGGAGAGGTAGGAAGAGGGAGGTAGGGTCTGAGAGCTGCAACATGGGAGCCGGTGATGCTGCTGAAGCTGGTCGGCATGGGTCCTCACAGGGCCTCTAGGAGCCTCATGGGGCTGGCCACACACCACTTCATGACACAGGGACCGCACCCCTCTTATTGCCAGGACAAACTGGATGCTCAGTAAATAGTTGCTGCATGAATAGAAGAATGAATGGATTTTAAATTTGTAAAATAAAGTAAAAATCATTTTAATGGTTCCTCAATACCTGGATAAATATGGATAGCACACCCTTACCACGTGCTTTGTTAAGGTCTTACTAAGTGTTAGCTCTTTTCCTTATGCAACCATCTCATCAGTAGGCTGTAAACATGACATGAATTGACTATGTTTAAATCAGTATTTCTAACAAGCTATGTTGGTCACATATTCAAATTATTAGTGATATGTTGCACTTGAGCTACTTTGGGGGGTTACTTTTTGTTATTAAAACTCTATGTGGTTTCAGCTTCAAGTTCAGACTCAACACTCAAAACTTTCTCTTCTCCCTTCAGTACAGTCTGCTTGGGGTGAAGGTTGGGGCTGGCATGTCACGCCCTGACATGGAGGTGTTTTCTCCCTGCCTGTACTTCCAATCCTAAGCTCCCTGGTGAAAATAGGTGCAGAAGATGAGGAGAATCCCAGGCCCTACAGTAGTTTGATCTGGTTCTGTCTGCTCCTGGACACTCTGCTAGAATGGTATAGCAGGCACATGTAGTTTTCCTGAGAGTAAGATGGGCAGTATAAACACTTCACCTTGATTCCCTTCCTTTCTATCAGTGCCTCCCCATTCCTATCCCTTTTTCGAGTAGGGTTTTACCTCATATGGCCTCTATGTAACTCCTGCTCCTTGTTCTAGCCCATGGACTCCTCCCAGTGGATTCTGAGAACCATCTGGATCATCTTTCTTATTCTCCAACAACTGTGAGAACTGGATAGATTGGTGGCTTACTCCATCTTACTCCCAGGCATGGTCAGCCAGGGTCCCTTCTCACCCTGCTAAGCTCTCCAACAAGACTTCCTCCACCAGAAATCTTCAGAAATAAGTGGCACCAGTCTCTCTGTTTCTTTACATCTCAAAACTTCAGGGTATACATGGCAGACTCTCCCAAGAACTTCTTCATCATACCCTCAGTTATCTTCCTTGGCAATACCAAGTGGGCTGGCGGATTCTGCATTTTAGTAAGAATCCAGCAGGGCAAGAAGATAACAGGTTTCCCTTCTTACAGGTGCTCCTAGATCTGTGAGTGATTCTCTTAGAACTTCAACATTTCCCTTCACTTTGGGAGGAGAACACCTCTCTGCCCTTCTCTGCCCCTTACTGTGGAATACACATTAAGCTATACACTTCTACACAGGCCTGGCCCTCCCTTTCCTTCCTCTTCCTTTTCCCTGTCCTTACTGCGTGTAGACCAAGGATGATAAAAGGCAGTGCTATTGGCTGAATCTCCCTTCCAATAGGAAAAGGGTGGGGATGAGGAATGATTCTAAGTATTCAAGACATACTCTTTTTAGTCAACTTTATTTAGGAGTAATTTATATGCAATCAAGTGAACCTTTTTAAGTGTAAATTTAAGTGTGCATTCTGAAAATACACGTGTTTGTGCAGGCATCACCACAATTGAGATTTAGAACATTTCCATCATCCCCCACAAATTCCCTATGCCCCATACCGGTCTCTTTTTAGTTTTTTTTCCCCATGGCCTCTAGTTGCCCCTACTGAGAACTTCAATACCCTGTAACATTTTTTAACAGCCTTGTGATATTCATAGGTAATATTTTTATTTTCCAGCATACAAAAAACGAGGTTCACACTAAATTACTTTCCCAAGGAAAATGAAGACTAAAGCATTAGCATGGAAAGAAGATTAGAGTAAGAGATTCTGAGATTTTGTTGGAAAGAGTTGCTGATAAATCGGACCTTCTAATGGCAGACACGGGCAGGTGCCCAATGATACAAGTCCTTGTGGGCCATGCTGAGCAAATCTTTATTGTTCTAGAAATTAAAGCAATGGCCTGGGTTCAGTAATTAGAGTTTTGTTTCTCTCTGTCAGAATGACGTGTAGACAGAGAGCAGAGTCCACTGTGTCTCTTTCCTCCTCCTTTTGTGTGCGTGTGTGTGTGTGTGTGAGAGAGAGAGAGATTGCATACAAATGGAGTTGCCGTATAGCCCTCTTTCAAAAATATCTCTTATTATTCTGTCAGCTGCCTTGGGGTTTTCTTTTTTATACCGTTGGTGAATTTATTCTTTGTGTAAAGTTTAATGTGGTTTAAAAGAAAAAAAGAAAGTAGGGCTAGGAATTGGGAAAACTGAACCCTCACCAGAGTTCTCTCATGAAGAGCCATCAATTGTGTCTATGTTGCTTCTCTTCTCTGCTTCTTATAAACCTCCTTGGTAAGATGTGTGTGACGATCGTTGTCCTAATGGTGTAAAAATTCCAGAGAAAGTAAGAGCCATTTTAGAGCTGGTTCTTGGGTCTTCATTATTGAAACTTGATCCTTCCCTTTGCAATCTGCTCTCTTTGAGTTCAGTAAAAGGCCTCCTAGTTAATGTTGTTTTATCATTTACGTGAAGAGCAAACTCATCTCAAATATGGAGGCGATATCTAGAATGATCCCTGGTTTCCCCTAAAGGACATTTATTTTATCCCTGGTCAAAGCAAGGAGAGAGACAAAAAGACATTTCTAATTATAAAGAGATGTGCTGAAAGGAATATTCTTTTTTTGTTGTGAAACTATGGATCGGGTCTAGGTGACTTCTCTTACATTTTTTAACATTTCATAAGTATGGAAGGCCAGAGAATATTAAAAACACTTAAATCCAGTCTTCTCACATACAAAAGAATAGAGCCTATGAGCACAAGATTACAAAGGACAAAAATGAACATCTGCGCACTCCCCACTGCGGTGTAAGAAGGAGGGTGTTACCAGTAGGCCATTTGAAGCCCCATTAAACCCTCCCTGACGCACTTCCTCTCCCTCCACTGGCTTAACGAGGACAGTGAATTTGTCCATCCCAAGACTTGTTTTAAAACCGCCTAAGGTAGCGTCTCTTATCTTGTTCTAAGTGGACTCATGCTGACTGTAGTATTTTGCAACCTGCTTGTTATGTTCACTTTGACATTGGTGAGTTTTACATGTGAACCTACTCCAGATATTTATTTATATTCATATGTATATGGATATATGCATTACTGCATTATATGAATATACTGCAATTCAGTTACCATTTTCCTGTTAGTGAAAATGTGGTTGATTGCAGTTTTTATTATTACAAACAATGCTGTTTTGAACATTCTTGTCTGCCTTCTGATGCAAATGGGAAGTTTTTCTCGATTTAGTCCCAGTAATAAAACAGCTAGCTCTCCGTGTATGGCATATTCAGCTTCGGTACGTAATTCTGCATGGTGTTCCAGGGGAGCGTGCCGGTTTGAAGTCCTCCTAGAAATATGTCAGTGTTGCTCTTGTTCCTCAGTCTTACCAACTGTGTATTCTTAGGCTTCTTAATAATTTCCAGATGAGTATGAGTGGTACCTCACTGTGATTTTACTAATGAGGCTGAACATATTTTCATGTTACTTGCCACTTGTGTTTCCTCTTCTGTTCTATACTTATCCATTTTTATTGGGTTATCAGTTTTATTCTGATATGAAATATTTAGGAGCTCCTTACATCTTTTATAAATAGTAATTTTATTGGTTATACGTTACAGATATTTATTTCAGTTTCGGGATTTTCTTTTCATTGCCCTTATGTTGTTCTTCACAAATAGAAAAGACATTCTGTTCATTCAGGGACAAAAATTTTAACTTTGAGAGTTGAATTTATCAGTCTTTTATGGTTGGGTTATATTGTATTATAGGAAATTTCTTCCTAAACTAAAATCACAAATATGTTCTCCTGTATGTTACTCTAAAGTTTTATATTTTGCCTTTCACTTCTGTGCCCTAATCCATTCAGAATGAGTATAAGTCATTGTCCCCATGCTGTTTATGACCGGCTGATCCTTTCCCCAATGATTTGCAATGACCCCTACATTATACGTAAGGAGAACCTACCTATACACACGAGTCTGCTTTAGGGCTCTCTCTTTTAAATTGTTTCTCTCTCCCTCAGCCAATATCATTCTGTTTAATTTTAATATCTTTGTAATAACTCTAGATATATGGTAGGCAAGCTCTCCCTATTCCATATTCTTCTTCTTTTAAAGGACATTGGGGAATTTCTTGGCCCTTTGTTTTCCATTTAAATTTTATAATCATCTGTCAAGGTCCATAAAAATCTTATTAGGATTTTAATTAAAATTGCATTAAATCTATAGATCCACTAAGGAGAACTGACATCTTTGTGATTGTAAGTCTTCCTTATCCATTTATTTAGTTTTTTTAAATAAAGCTTATTATTTTCTCCATGAAGTTCTCATGTCATTTATTAGACTTATCTGTGGGCAGATTATATTTTTAAAAATACTATAAATACTATTCTAACTTCTGTATCTTAGTTTATATAGCTGATCTCTAAAATTCAATTTTGTTTTTTGCAATTGATTTTGATTTTTTAACTCATTGACTTTAAAGATAGAGGAAAGAAGGAAGAGAGAGAGAGGGGAGGGAGAGAGAGAGAAAGAGAGAAAGAGAAGGAAACATCAATTTGTTTTTCCACTGATTGATGCATTCATTGGTGGGTTCTTGATGTGCCCTGACCAGGACTTGAAACTACAACCTTGGCTTGTTGGGACGATGCTCTAACCAACGGAGCTACTCAGGCAGGGCCAGCAATTCATTTTTTATGCCAGTTTTTTTTTAATCCGGAAAACCTGCTAAATTCTCTTATTAATTATAATGCTTTTCTTTATTTTCCCTTAAGGTTTTTTAAAAAACGTAGCCAATCATATTATATATGAAAAATGCCAATTAAGATAAGATTTATTGGAGCCTTGAGATAGCAGACACTGTGTGTGGTTTTATAAAATACAGATTTTTGATCTTGGCCCTTTCATAAGTCACCTTATATAGTTCTGACAGTTTCTACATTTACAGAACTCTTCAAAGTTTCCATCTTTACTATGAACTTATTACATATAGAATCTAGCTTAAGGAAAGACAGGGAAGCTTTGCCTTTGATACTCTTGGAAGGGCCCAAAGGGATGATCTCATCCCACTTCATCACTTCATAGTTAAATACACTGACACCCAGGGAGGCTGAGTGACTTGTGAAAGTTATATTGCTAGCTAGGGACTGAGCTTGGATGGGAATCATGTCTCTTGATCCTTGACCAGGATTCTTTCTGTTACTCCAGATAGTTTTCATCTTTCTCCTCCACTTTTAGATCCTTTTTTGCCCAATAGGACCTTCATCTTGGGGCTATCCTCATCTCGTTCCATCACAGGGCCCTACTGCTTCTGCCCTCCATCACCAACCCTTTCCAGTTAAAGTGTCCCACTCCATCTCCTCCAGGTCCTGTTCATAGGGGTACTGCCAGGGCTCAGTGTTGGAGCTGAAGAGCCATTATTAAACTGAATATTAATGACTGTTTATGGCTTACTATGTTGCTCCTTGTCTAAAGTACCTCGAATGCCTCACTTCATGTAAACAACTAGGCATGTTTCTTTAGCTGAATTTATTGACATTTCACTATGTGCCCAACAATGTGCGTAAGGGTTTATATAAATTATGTCATGGATATTGTGAGCATTATGTCATGATCTCATTTGAGTAATTAGTTATAAGGGACCAGTCCAGTGAGTGATATATGCAGAGGCAGGTGGGGTTATTCTGCCCCCTTTTTAGTGATATCACTCAGGTCTTGATGCCCTGGGCACAGGGCCAACAGATGAGAGAAGCCTGCTTCTCTTCCAGCTCCTTCAGCTCTCTGCCTAGTGAGCGCTCTGTGCATGCTACTAAATGCCCAAGCAATGGAAATTGCTGCTTGGACCGGCTTACCAGAGCTATTATTCTAGACAGGATTCTCAGAGCTGAGACTGCTAACATGCCTGGGTGTCCCAGGGTTCTGAAACCCATTGTTTGATAATGAGTTGGAGAGCAATAGTCAGGCTGCAGGACACCGTGTATGGCTTAAGTGAAGAAGTGTCCAGACAAGAGGACTTTGATGTAGAATTTACCATGGCTTTCTACCTTTCAGCAAATTGCTGTAGTACCCGCCCTCTTGCTTGTCAGAGCAAAAACAAAACAAAAGATAACTATTAAATAACAACTGTAAAGAAAAAATTCAAATCTCATGATCCTTTATAGGTCTAGTCTGAAATCATTATTTTAAGGTTTATTTATCACTATAGTAACAGATCCAATGTTGAAACACCATCACCTGCACAGTGCTTTATAGTTCAAAAAAGCAGCACACTGCAGCAACTTTGACTTTCTAAGCCAGATGTTTTGGAGGCTCACCTCTCAGATGTAGGGCTTAAAAATTGAAGTGCCAGATGTGTGGTTCAAACCCATTGTTTCTCAGGGAGAAGCTCAGGTTAGTGAGTTACTTCTTAATTGTGGCTCTCTACACTGGGGTGAGCTCATGGCAAGATTGTGTCTTAGGCTCTCCTGGCTGCTTTGATAAGGGGTGTTTTATTATTTTTTTCATTCTCTCAACATGGGAGAGTTACTCAGCTAATTTTTGTTCTATTTTGTTTTTTTTCTCCAGAGGAAATTGTTATGTATGTAGCTCTCTGTTTTATCCATGGGATGAAGTTAGTTCAGGATCCTCCTACATCACCATCTTGAACTGGTGTCCCATAGCAACTTTGAGAAGAGGGCTATGGAGAAACTGAGAGTGGAAGCAATTAAGTAAGTCACTAAAGTTGATGTTTGGGTCAAATCTAAATGCAATGATCTTGATGAGGGGAGTTCTGGTCAAGACGGAGGTGTAGGTAGAAACCTTTAGCTTCTTTGCACAACCAAAAGGAGGATAACAACTAGTCTAAAATCAATCAACAACAAAAAGCGTTAGAAAATCAAACTGCATGGAACCCCAACAACTAAAGAAGTACAGAAAAAAATCAACCAGAATACCAGAGCCGTAAGGCAGTGGACCTTATAGACCAACTCAGAAAATCTGTGGGGAGGCAGCAGACTGTGGGGGTGGGTCTGGCTGCTGAGCTTGGCAGGCTGCGTGGGAGGGACTGACTGAAGGTGAAACTGAGACTCAGGTAGGTGTGGACTACAATGGTTGGGGTGGTGGGAGAAACCATCAGTCTCACATGAAAGTCTGCTGGAAAGTGCAGTAGAGATGATCAGGCAAGCTGCATTGTTCCCTCTCTGACCCTTCCTCCACAGTTGGCACTGAAAAGAGGGTTACCCAAGCTCCACCCCCTTACAACTTACCAGCTGCGCCAAGACAAAGAGATGTGGCCCAAATGAAGGAACAGAGCAAAACCTCAGAACTAAGTGATGAGGAGATTGCCAACCTATCTGATGGAGAATTTAAAGCCCTGATAATCAAAATGCTCACAGAACTGATTGAGCTTCATTGAAAAATGAAAGAACAGATAAAGGATACCAAACGTGAAATAAAGCAAAATATTCAGAGAACCTACAGTGGCAGGAAGAAAACCAGGACTCAAAGCAATGATTTGTAACAAAAGGAAGAAATAAACACCCAACCAAAACAAAATGAAGAAACAAGAATTCAGAAAAGTGAAGAGAGGCTTAGGAACCTCTGGGACAACTTTAAGTGCTCCAGCATTCAAATCATAGGTGTACCAGAAGGAGAAGAGGAAGACAAAGTAATTGAAAACTTATTTGAACAAATAATGAAGGAAAACTTCCCCAATCTGGCAAAGGCAATAGACTTCCAGGAAGTCCAGGAAGCCCAGAGAGTCCCAAAGAAGTTGGACCCAAAGAGGAACACACCAAGGCACATCATCATTAAGTTACTCAAGATTAAATATAAAGAAAGAATCCTAAAAGAAGCAAGAGGAACGGAGAGAGTTACTTACAAAGGAGTACCCTTGAGGATATCAACTGATTTCTTAGAAGACACCTTGCAGGCAAGAAGGGGCTGAAAAGAACTATTTGAAGTCATGAAAGTCAAGGACCTATATCCAAGATTACTCTATCCAGCAAAGCTTTCATTTAGAATGGAAAGTCAGATAAAGTGCTTCCCAGAAAAGGTCAAGTTGAAGGCGTTCATCATCACCAAACCATTATTATATAAAATGTTAAGGGACTTATCTAAGAAAAAGATGATAAAAATATGAACAATAAAATGACAACAAACTCACAACTATCAACAAATGAACCTAAAAGAAAAGAAAAACAATAAAAACAAAAACTAAGCAAACAACCAGAACAGGAACAGGATTTCAGTGGGGAGGGGGAAGGGAAGAATGGGGGGAAAAGTACAGGGAAGAAGAAGCATAATTAGTAGGTATAAAATAGACAAAGAGAGATAAAAATGGTGTAGAAAACAGCAGACTCAAAGACCTTATGTGTGCAACCCATGGACATGAACTAAGGGTGGGGGGGAATGCTGAAGGGTGGGGGGGGGCAGGGTAGAGGGGGAAAAAAGAGGGGAAGTTGGAAAACTGTAATAGCATAATCAATAAAAAACACTTAAAAAAACAAAAAGAACCCAAATGCCATGATCTCTTCTTACCTACCTAATACTGCCATTATGTTGGGAAAATCAAGCCGTGAATATATAGATGTTTCTTATGACCCACTAGGAGTGGGTGATTTTATATTGAAAGCAACTTTAGTGCCTTTTGAGAGTGTGTTCAAAATTCCCAAGATGCCCTGCAATGTCTTATTTTGAAACAGTTACTAACAGAACTTAAAAGACAATGCCCAGTCTCCTAGTATACATGTGTTAATTTCTACTATCCATCTTTTTAATATCTGATTTGTCTATCAATACATTGAAAAATACTGGGTTGGCCAAAACATTCATTTAGTTTTTTTGGTGCAAGATGGTTCCATTAGCACTTAGTTGTCTCTAACAAAACAATTTTGTTAGATTGTATTGTGACAGCTGTCATATCAACATGCATTTTTTAAAAAGTTATTAAATTTGGTGAATTTTTGTAAGCCATTTTAATATTGAAGATGGAAGAAAATATGCAATATTTTCAGCATATTATGCTTTATTATTTCAAGCAATGTAAAATGCAACTGAAACACACACAAACAAGATTTGTGCAGTGTATGGAGAAGGTGCTGTCATTGATCAAATGTGTCAAAAGTGGTTTGCAAAGTTTTGCACTGGAGATTTCTTGCTGGACAAGGCTCCACAATCAGACCAGCAAGTTGATAGCGATCAAGTCGCCATTGAGAACGATCAGCGTTATTATAGTACACAGGAGATAGCCTACATACTCAAAATATCCAAGTCAATAAAGTTATTGGTGAAAATAAAAAATGTGTTTTTTCTTCTAAGGAAATAACTAAATAGACTTTTTAGCTAACTCAATATAGTATGTAGACTTTTGCAAAACCACCCCCTTTGTATGTGTGTTTGTGTGGTTTGGTGGAATGAGACTATAAAGATTCATTAATTCAAGTTATTCAACAGATAGACAGTGGACCTGATAACCTAAGCCAACAAAGCTTTAGTCAACCACTAGGGCTCAAGGGCGTCAATCACCATCTCTGTTTGTGTCAACAAGGAGCAAAGCTCAACAGAAAAGACTAGAAAACAGAACTGGAGCAGGAGCGTCCAAGTGGGTCAGGAAGGTTTTAACAGTGTATTTAAGTTTCAGGTGTTTTTACTAAGAGGGTAAGATTTTAGCTAGGTAAGCACCCAGATGTGGGAATTATGACACTGGAGGATGTTCAAGAAGCTGGAAGGAAAGGGTCCCTGAAGAATTACCTGGGCATTTATGTCCATCTGATTAGATTGGATCATAATTAGTTATATTAGAATCTTAATTGTTATCTTAATACAGTGCAATTTGAGACATTATAAAGTTCTTTGCTTCATTTGCTACAATTTTTTAGGAGTCAGAAAATTGTATTTTTAAGAAGTGATAACTTTCATGCTGTCTGTATATTTTTATTTATTTTCCTTAGTTTCATCTAAGACCTGAGAGGGAAAATGACAAAAGGGGATTTTCCTCCCAAGTTTGTTCAGTATCTTCTTGGGGCCCAGATACGATGAAATATTTTCTTAGGAGCCCTCCTCCACTCAAAACTGGATGACTTTTGTGCCAATAAAGGGACAATTCCCTTAAGTCCCCCCCCACTGCCGCCTCGCCCTGGAGAATTTAGAGTAGAGGACGTCTAGTCCGAGCAACTGTGCAGCCCAGATGCCTCCGCTTCCCGCCCTGTGCCCATGTGGACATCAGTGAGCACGTGTTCCCATTGAGCCTGCATATGTGTGGGTAGTAACAAAACCCCCATTTTAAAGATGAAGAAACAAAATTTAAAAGTTAAATACCTAAGTCTCTATGATTCTGTAGCCCTTATTCTCCAGGGAACCACTACTAATTGATGAGAAATGGCAACTAACATGAAATTTATTTGCCTTACATGATCTAGTTTAACCTCATCATTTTCCAGGAAAGGTAAAAAAGAGTCTAGAGCATTTGACTAACATAGGCAAAAGTGCTCTGCAAATTTGTAAAGAATGCTGAAGATGTTAACTGTTTTTACCAAGGACATAAGTGAGTTGGTTTACAGCCATTCTCAAACTGAAGTGTGTGTCAGAGTCACTGGGAGGGTCTATTTACTCTGGACTCACCTCAGAGTTTCTGATTCATCAGGTTTAAGGGCCAGCCCCCCAATCTGCATTTCTAACAAACCCTCACTTAATGCTGATCCACAAATCAGTGCGGGTTTATAGGGTACCTGGACTTAAGTGTGATTACCGTGAAATTTCTCTTTGTTTTCTTTTGCATTGTTTCTAAGACTCAAAAATATTTTGTAAACTACAGTATTTTTTGCTCTATTATTTTTAGCGAATAAACTTTGAGACAGGAGAAGTGAATCAAAACAGTTTTTGCAATGTTTTTTCTGCTCTGTCAAGCTTCCCTCAGTGTATTCAATAAAATCATGATGATAAATGTAAATGTGTAACCATTGGACAAGAGCCATCACGGAGTTAACGCTAATTGGAAGAAAAATCAAACCTAGGTAGATAAGAAAAAAATTAGTCAGAAGCCAAGATAATGGAGTAGGGCCACAGGAAGCTAGAAAACTGGAACTATTTGCAAAGGAATATATTAGATAAAGCTTGCCATTTGGGAAGAAAGCAAAAAGATCTGGGCACCAAAAAATAAGATAACTCAAGTGTTGATGACTTATCTGCAGTGGACCATTCATTGTGCATAGTAAACAATCAAATAAACATCATCTTAAATACATAGAAGGCCACCCCATGAAATGGGAATGAGACCTTTCCAAAGGAGACTCCGGAGAGCGGAACCAGCACCAGTGCCCGGAGCTTCAAGGAGGCACATTCTGAAAGCTTTCTAACCATTGCCTCTGCAAATGGGCTGGGCTGCCTCCAGAGCAGGGACTTTCCTCAAGGTGGGATTGTCTGAGCAGAGTCAGGTGATCGCTGGAAAAGGAATGCCAGCAACAGATGCCGAGGCTAGGCTTGGAGACTTGGAAATTGTTTTATTCTGTGTTTTCCTGGGACCAGAGGAACTCTAATTTAAAATGAGGATAAAAATGAGGTGGCAGACAAGGTGAGAATGACTTCATTGAAGTCTGGAAGGAGGCTGGGCACGGGACTCGTGCAGGAAGGACCCAGTTCAACTTGCAGTCAGTCCCTCTACCCTGGGAGATGCAGTCTGTCCTCTGTAGAGCGAGTGCAGAAACAGCTGCTACAGAGTGGCCTAGTGAGCATTAAGTGGTGTGTCACTTGAAAATTGCCCCTGACACACAGTAGGAGTTTAGTAAATGTCCTGTATCCCCCTGCCCCCCCCCACTTCAGAAATGTACAGAAAACTCGACCTAGGGAAAGGCCAAATTTAGAAAATCCAGAACGATGAGATCTCTCAGATCTGTCTCTGAGGTGTGCTTTCCTAAAGGGGATGATGTGGAACTCTGTGTTTTCATCTGTGCTTGTCTGTATTTTCTTCCCTAGATCTGAGGTACTAGAGGTGCCCCAGTCACTTCAATAGCAGCTTCCTGAAATATCACAATGATCTGAATTTAAATTGTCAAGAATCGGTGAGTACTGACAGTCGTACAGAAAAGAAGAGAGAATTTGAGGTTCAGCTTCCTAAAGGACACCTCCACCCCTAAGTCTCATGCGGCAAAGTGAACATTTATGGCAGAATCTCCCAACACCCAGGGCAGACAGAAATCAAAGCAAAAGCTGGGGCAAATAGTTTATTCAGGTTGCAAGTTTATATATTCTGGATGGAGCTGGGTTTGAAAAAGATCTAGACGTAACTGTGCTTGTCCTAGAAACTTTGTTAATATAAGTACTTTCTGGAGTTTTGTATGTAGATGGGTTATGATATCCATCACATGTTATCAGGTTAGGAAAGAGAGGATTATAAAGAATTTGTTTTTAAAAAGGACATTGGATCTGGTAAGGTGAAGAATTATTGATCTGAACAAATAGTGCTGAAAGTTTCACCGGCTATTTTTAGTCATGTTGGGGAGGAGGGACCTCATCAAACTGAAGAGAAGGGCATCTGTTCCTTAATTGGGGGACAGTATTTTTCTTCACTGTTTTAAACAGATGGATTTGGCAGTCACCTCATGACTATGAGGGGACCAAGCTGCACACTGCAGGTTCCTGAGCAGTGGGGTCCCCATTCTGAGACACGCATCCAGAGCCTGCCCTGTATACGGTCTTCATTCAGTATGTGAGATAAGGTATTTCTTGGGACTTCCGCCAAGATGGAGGCATAGGTGGAAACACTGTGCCTTCTTCCACAACCAAGTTTGGATACAACAAATGTTTTGGAGAACTAAGACACACCCAGAGGCCAGAAAACCGAATTATATGGAAGTCCGACAGCTACGAACCGTTCAACGGGGACGGTAAGAGAGGCAGAGCCAGCAGCCGAGCAGGGTCGGGAAGGACAGACCTAGGAGCACAGGCAGCCCGGACCTAGTCGGGGTGTGGGGCAGACTGACCAAGGTCGCACATTCGCGCACAGTGAGACGGACCGCGCAGGCCCCAGGGGGCGAACCCAGTGGTGGAGGGCTGACGGAGGTGGCACACTCGCGTGCAGTGGAGTGGGGCGCGTGGCCCTGGTGACGGTGGTGGCTGCGGTGCTGGTGGGGGTCACGGCGGCGGGCGCCGGAGGGAAGCCATTGTCCCTCTTTGACCCCGCCCCCACATAAAACGTCACAACCCAGCGACTGAGTTGCCCTGCTCTGGTGAAAACCTAGGGCTCCGATCCTGCTACTTAACAGGCACGAACAGCCCAAAAGATGGCACAAGAACTCAAAGTCCCAGAGCCAATAACTCTAAGCGACCAACAGATTGCCAGGCTCTCAGAAGCCCAATTTAAAACACTATTTATCAGGATGCTCACAGAATTGGTAGAGTACAGTCACAAATTAGAGGAACATATGAAGGCTAAACTAATTGAAATGAAGGGAGATGTCCAGGAAACCAATAGTGATGGAAAGGAAACTGGGACTCAAATCAATGGAATGGACCAGAAGGAAGAACAAAACATCCCACCAGAAAGGAATGAAGAAATGAGAATTCAACAAAATGAGGAGAGGCTTAGGAACCTCCAGGACATCTTTAAACGTTTCAACATCCGGATTATAGGGGTACCAGAAGGGGGAAAGAAACAGCCACGAGTGGAAAACGTATTTGAACAAATAATAAAGGAGAACTTCCCCAGTCTGGCAAAGGAAATAGACTTCCAGGAAATCCAGGAAGCTCAGAGAGTGCCAAAGAAGTTGGACCCAAGAAGGAACACACCAAGGCACATCATAATTACATTAGCCAAGACCAAAATGAAGGAGAGAATCCTAGAAGCAGCAAGGGATAAGGGGACAGTCACCTACAAAGGAGTACCCATCAGACTGTCAGCGGATTTCTCAAAAGAGACCTTCCAGGCAAGAAGGGGCTGGAAAGAAGTATTCCAAGTCATGAAATCCAAATATCTACAACCAAGATTGCTTTATCCAGCAAAACTTTCATTTAGAATGGAAGGACAGATAAAGTGCTTCTCAGACAAGGTCAAGTTCAAGGAGTTCATCATCAACAAGCCCTTATGTTATGAAATGCTAAAGGGACTTACATAAGAAAGAGATGATGAAAAATATCAACAGTGAAAGGACAGCAAACACACAGGTATTAACAACCACACCTCAAACAAAAGCAAACCAAGAGGACAGCTAGATCAGGAGTGGAACCATAGAAATGAAGAACACATGGAGGGTTAGAAACAGGGGGGTGGGAGGAGGAGAAGGGGGGAGAAGGCACAGAAAATAGCATAGATGGTAGGCAGAAAATAGATAGCGGGGAGGGCGAGAATAGTGGGGGAAATACAGAATCTAAAGAACTTGAGACACGTGGTTATAAACTAAGGGGGGGAGAAGGGTGGGGGAGGGAGTGTGCGGATGGATGGGAATGAAGGGGGGAAATAGAACAACTGTAATGGTATAATCAATAAACTATATTTTTTAAAAAAAGGTATTTCTTAATTGTTTAAGCCAGTTTTCATTGAGTGATAACAAGTACGATAACAAGTACATCGGGAGACTACTAGTTCTAATTATAATCTTTCTAAACCATTTAATTTTTTAAAAGCACCATGTACTTGCATTATTTTAATTTTTAAAATTAAATTTTAAGGGATTCTTTTTTATAGGGCTTGAAGATCACTGATGTAGCTATTAATCATTTTTTGGTTTTTGTTTTTTGCTTCTTAAGAAAGAGGAAGAGCTTGGGTTGTGGAAATTTCAAAGGCTAAATCAACCAGTTGATGTCATCTATTTAGTTTAAAAAACAGTTAATTCCTTAAAAATGTAGATATGTTCAATCTTTTTACTATCACATGGGTAAGCAATAGTTTAATGGCTTCATTATTTCACTTTCCTGTCGGTTGTGCGTCATTATGCAGAATTTAGTAACTAGCAATATTGTACCAAAATGTGATTAATACATGGTGCAGCCAGAACTCAATGAAGCCATTTTTAGTGCTCTGTAAATAGCAAGACTCTCTGCAAAAAAAGAGGGTCATAGCCCTGGCAAACATGTCACAGCTAATGTCCCTCAACTGACTAATGCTCATTAGCATGAAACACATTAATAGATTTTCTTTCTCTGGGCACTTCTGTTCTTTATTTTTAGTTCTTTGTGGTGTAGTAGAAATATCATGTTTCTTTGAAACCAAACATGGGCTGAAATTCCAATTTGTACACTTACTAACCCAGTCAAGTTACTTGGTATCTGTAAGCTTCAATTTCTTCATCTATTAAATAGAGATAGAAAACCAAACTCTTTCTTTAAGTTGTTGTATAGCTAGAATTTACATGTAAAAAAAATACTAACCATGTACTGTCACATATTAAATAATCAATACATATTATTTTCCTTTCTTTTCTTTCCTCTAATTTTCCTTATTAGAGGTTCTTATAGTCTCAATGTTCAGTATAGCAGAGTGACCTCAGTATGACACAAGTGAAGGGATATTCAGAACAGCCTGGGGATGTCTGTTAAGCTGGTGAGACCTGCAGTCGGAGTCCTATTTGCATGGCTCTGTGGAGGCCTCTGGGAAAGAAGGCCAGCTTTGTGCCGTTGGGACCAAACACAACAAAGCACGTCTGGGGCACTCACAGGACTGGACAGCAGCAGTCAGGAGCTCAGACACCTCTAGGTGACGTGGAAGGGCTGGGGATCCCCCACCACAGACAGAGCTCGTTATCAGAGAAGAAGGATGATCACAGTTCTGTTCTCTTTTCGCAGGGATTGTGTGAATCCTAGAGCAAAGAGCCTGTTTTAGCCAAAGCACTTTTCAGTAAATTCTACAGCTCATTTGGAAATGGGCATGTTGTTCGGGGTCACCTTAAATACAACACAGCACGAGGAGATTAAAGTCATTCCCTGTCCTCCAAGTCCCCCTGCTTCTGCCCCCACAGGACACCTCTGACGCCTTCACAGCACAGAGAATTGGTACTGGGGCCAGTGGAATGATAGGGTCCAACAGAAGGAGGATCAGCAGTGAGTGCCCTACCGTTGTGCTGCCAGCCTGGCAAAGTGGCAGAAGCAACCACAGTGCACAGAGTAGAGGGAGCAGCCACTTCTGGGAGCAGGAACGCGGTCCATGTGCTCAGCTACATGTGTGAGACACAAGCCCCCACACTACAGCTGGATGAGGTCTGAGACCATTTTATCCCTTTTGAGGGGCATGAAGGTATCCACAAAACAATATTTAGAAACCATTGCAAGTCATAATGAAAAAGAATCTTTTATATGGGAGCGTATATATTATATATTAATTTACTATACCCCTGAAATTCATTTGTTTTATAATTTCATGCACTAAGCCACAGCTTGTTCATCGAGTTATTTGTCTCTTAGCCACAGAGTAATAATCTCAGGTCACTTATTGAGCACTTGCTTTATGTCAGGCTCTGAGCTGTGGGCTATTGTCCATCATTTACACATTTCCGTGGACAACAGCAGCCCTCTGGGGTGGTTATGATTAATCCCGTGTTACAGATGGGGCTCTAGGGTTTCAGTGGCTTGAATCACTTGGCTGTTGAGTGGATGAGTTGAGACTTAAACCCAGGTCCGTCCAGCTATAAACCTGTGCTCCAATCCAGTGTTTTTCCCCTGTTTCACAATCGGGTTTGATTTTAGTTTAAATGTTGATAACTGGGCCCATGTCTAGGCCTGTAGACTGGCAGCATCGGCACCACCTGGGAACTTAGTCCAAACAAAGCGGTCCAGGGCCCACCCTCAAACCCACCGAGTCAGAACCTGCATTTTAACAAGTGATTTGTGTGTATATTAAGGTCTGGGATGTACCACCCTGCCCTGTGCTCACCTTCTCTGCCCAGGAACCTTTCCAATATATCCATTTAATATCAAAGCAATCTCAGCCCATTGTCTAAGATCATCTCACAGCTTTGAAGAAGGACTAGCTAATGCAAAGTTTATCCATTTACCTTTCTGGCTGGATTTATATGATTTTACAACAATTGGTTGAAAAGTGCGTGATGCAGGCAGGCTGATGATCTGATACCAAGATTGCCCCAAAGATACTTTGGAGAAAAAGCATACATTTCAACAAAAATGACCTCATTCACAGTCGTTATGTGAGTAACTACAGCCAGCATCTGTTTCTAAGGCGGGCCAGAGGGCCCACTCCACAACTTGCTTGCCCTCTACCACCATGAAGCTAACTCAGCACGAAGTCAGGCTTCCATCAGCTGGCTGCTGCCTATTTGCCTAAGGAAAGAATTGCAGGGCAGAGCACTTTCATCAGAGACTCTGCGTTTCCAAGGGCTCTAGAAATAATAAGCTTTGAATCACTTCTTTACAAAATCCAGAACAAAAACCTGTGCGTTCCTGTGCATTTCTGTGCATCTAAAGAGCTTGTGGTCATGGTGGAAGAAGTGGGTTTTCTTGTTTTCATTGTTGTTCCTGGAACCTGAGACTCTCATTACCTAAGAGCACAGGGAGGGAAAACTTGAGATCATTTGCTCCTAAGATGACAACCCATGTGATAGCTAGGGTATGTGCTTAGCAAAAGAATTCAAAGGCCTTGTTTAAAACCTATTTCTGGATGAGAGAGAAAGAAACCAATTACCAGAGAATGGTAGTGATAATTAAGACAATGTTATGATTCACCAGGAAAAGCCTGGGTTATGAACAATGAACACTGTGCCATATAAATTGCCTGAGAGCTGAGTTTAATGATGTGTTCTTTCTTATTAATTGCTCATTCGCCGACATGGTCTGTAAAAGTTATTTTCTAAAAGAAACAAAAGAAGTCCACTGTCTCATCGCCACCTTGGCAGAGGTTACACATTGCTAAATTTTATGGCCTTGGCGTGTCTTTACCTAGCCCAGCATGTATCAGCATGAACTGTAATTTGGTTTTATATTTTTGTATGATAATCATGAGATATGATTCCATATGGGATTTCCATAACTCTAAACAGTCTTCTATTAAATAGCATAAGTTGAACTTTATAATTTAGCACGCTGATTATGTTCACTCATTCATGTAAAATGTTCCCATCTTTGATATTATCTCTTCTAAATCAAACCCAAAATAAAATGTATTTCGTCTGGATTGATATATTTTGGACCATGGACTGGGTTTACATGCATCTGCTGAAGCAGACTGCAGCGGGCTAGATACGATCAGGCTGGCTGTCTTCCCGACAATCCCAGCCACAGAGTCTACACGCCAGATGGAGTGGTACCACGGCCACGATGATGGGATCACAGCTCAGTCAGTCAGGGAGTAGAACTGACATCCATCCAGACTCACCAGCTGGTGGGTGAGAAAAAGCATTAACATTCACAATCCTGTTTCCTAAATTTCAGTAGCTCTGGGCCTCCCTGACCCATTCACAGAGGTAGTCCAGTTCTTTTCAGAGACATGCATCCCTAAGTATTTCTGAGTCTCTGAAAGGGGGCCTCACCAGTGTAGCCTGAAGGCTCCCTGGTCCCCATCAGTTTTCAGTGTGGGCAAGTCCACTCTTTCTCCAAGAGACTTCTGGAGAAAGTTTAAGACTTTTGTTCCAAAGAGAACAGTCTGAGAATGGCTGTGTACTTTTCTTGCAGTAACTGCTGTTCCCTTTCCACAAACCTGTGTGTCAGGGAGGTTTTCTCTCGGCTTTGGCCTTGACTTTATTCCTCAACACGAACCCTCAGTGAGGCTGAAAGGGAAAAACCTGCTGCTGTGTCTGTAGCTAGTAGGGGTTCTATGATCTAATGCTAGCTCTTATAATGCAAGACCTTTCGCAGTTTGTTAAAAATGTCAATGTGCTGTATTTTTTACTAGCTTATGTGGTACTCAGCATCTGTTTATATCCCATCTGTCCTTGGAGGCACCATCGTCCCTTCGATTCCAGGGTAGTTGGTTGCCTTGGGACTTCAGCAGTTTGATGGGTTCAAGAGGAGTTATAATTCTGTAGGTTATTCAGTTTTTTCTTCTAAGTGCCAGAGTGAATCTCCAGCTTTCTAAATCAGAAATAAAAAGGAGTTTATATTTTAGCCCAACTGCAGTAGGAATACACATGAAGAGCTTAAGCAGAGAATCAGTTATACTGGATTTATATTTTTAAAATGGTTACATGTTTAGTGTTTATTGGATATCAGCTATATTCCCCAAATGGGAGTTTCTAAGATAAAGTTAAAAATAGCAAGAATAATGTCCTCAAATAGCTCATAATCAAGCAGATAATCTTACTGATTGTAACAAGTAGCTAAAAAAAAATTTTTTTTTAATGCAAGTACTCTCAAGTACCCACATCTCCAAGTAGAAAGCTCTGGGAGAATTTGAGAAGGAACAATCTGATTTGGCAAGTAGGGCTAGTTATGGTAGAAGATGACATTTGAAATGTATTCTGAAATTTAAGTAGACTATGGTTTCAGAGGAAATTTGAGTAAGATGAATGTCTAAGGTTTTCTTGTAACTTGCTTTCTAAATATTTTACCTTCTTACAATTTATTTCCAGGCAAAAATGAATTGCTAAGAAAGGAAGGAAAACATTCAGGTTTACCAGCCAACCAACGACACCACCAACGACAGCTAAACCTTTCTTTTCATCAAAAAAAGAGTTTCCAGTCCTTGATATCTGTAAAAGATAGCAAGTTTGCTGATAAAGAACAGTAGGAGTAATAAAAACCGAAGCGGCTTGGGAAATTTTGGATTGTGTCCTACTATACTTCCTAAGCCAGCTGACTATTGGAATTCCCTCGAATGCCTTTACAAACGGAGGTCCCTTCACTGAGGCTCAGATTCACGCTGGCGAGGTCAGGACTGGACAGTTTTGTAAAGCTCTGGAGATGAATCTGGAGACCAGCTATGAAAAGTACATTGTGTGCCATATTAGCAATTTTGAAAAATCTGAATTTGGGTTTCTCCAAAAGCAGTTTCTGAGACAAGGACTTGATTGCAGACTGTTTATTTGGGAGGTGATCCAGGAAGCATAAACAAGGAAGTGAGGATAATAAAAGAAGGAAAGGAAAGAAACCAATAAAGCTTGATTAAGTGAGCTCTTCACCACTTTGGGCATGTAGGCCTCAATCCCACGGGGCCCTTTCGGCGGAGCCTATGCACAACCCTTCCTGAAAAAGCAGCCTGTGGGTAGCCGAATTTTGACCACTATATCTCGGTTTTCAGGAATGAGCGTCTCACCCGAAGTCCACCATCTGGAAGCTATCAATTGTCTTATGAGAAGCTGACGACCAGGCCCAGTCCAATAAGTACACAGTACTTCTAGTCACTCTGTATCCTGAAAAGGACAACCATCTGAATGTAGTATTTCCCCCCTAAATTGGTTATCTGAGGATTGTGTAACAAATAAGACTCATGGGATAAAAGATAAGCCCAATTGATAAAGATCTCTCTGAAGAGCAAGGTCGTTTGTAGGGTTTTTTGAAACTGGGTGAGATGATGTGAGGTAGAGATGGTCAGCACATTGAAACAGGAGAGAGTAAAACACAGTGGGAGAGACATGGAAAAAATAGCCAGTCTCTAAAGCTTCCTAGGGTAGTGATGTTTCTTGTTCCCACGAGAATAACTGGACTTACTCATCTTGAGACTAAGTTGTCACCTGTTCTTGGGTGCTCATGCAGATGTTTTTTAAAAGATTTTTTTTTTTTTTAGAGAGAGGGGGAGGGAGGGAGAAAGAAAGAGAAACATCAATGTGTGGTTTCTTCTGTAGTGTTTAATTACACTCTCATCTGGCATTGTCTGAAAAATATAAACATTTATTTTTTTAAAGATTTTGTTTATTTATTTTTAGAGAGAGGGGAAGGGAAGGAGAAACAGTGGGAGAGAAACATCAATGTGTGGTTGCCCCTCACGCATTCTCCATCTGGGGACCTGACCGGCAACCCAGGCATGTGCCCTGACTGGGAATTGAACTGGTGACCCTTTGGTTCACAGGCCAGCACTTAATCCACTGAGCTACACCAGTGAGGGCCAGATGTATTCTTATTTAAAAAAAATACCCTTTCGTCACTTGCAATAACTTGAGTGGATTAAAAGAGCCTTGACTTAAACAACTAAGGAAAGTAGCCCCAAGCCGCGGATGGAAAACAGGACACAAAATGATCTCATAGTTCACAGCTTTAAAAATCTGGGAGCAGATAATCAAAACTTGATCGTAATGTAACTATAATGACTTGTTCTAAGTGAGAGCACTTTTTCTTTCATAGAGCTGTTAATCCTGGGGTAAAAAAAATTAACTGAATATAAAGATTTTTGTGCTCAAATGCAGATAGTATAGAGAGCAGAGTTTTTTAAGATGTTTTTGTGTGTGGAATTCTTCTAATGTACTTCCAAAAAACCTGAGCCAGTCATATGGATTGTTCTTTATGTATTCCTATTTTCTAAATCCTCATATAACCAATTTAGGAGGGAAATATTGCACTCAGATGGTTGTTCTTTTCAGGACACAAAGTGAGTAGAAGTACAGTGTGCTTAATGGACTAGGTCTGGTCGTCAGCTTCTCACAGCCAATCATTAATACGCAGGTGATCCTCTGGCCACAGCTGATCTCTGGAGTAGAGAGCTTGGCCCGTTGCAACTACCCCAGGGCAGATTCTGTCTTTGACAAACTTGCTGCTCTCACTGAAGCCAGTGGGAAAGGCACCCATCCATGCATATGGAGAACTAGGTTTCCCAGACAATTTTCTTTTTATGCAAAGACTAGCTTTTTGCAAGAGGCAAGAGTTGTGCAAAATGGGATTGACAAAAAGGAGGGAGATTTTTAATGACTTGAGAGTCTGGACTTGGAATATATTTTAACAAATATTTATCATGTTGTGATTAGTGCTGTTTCAGCATTGTTCAATAATAAAGAGAAATGGAAGGCCATTTCTTAGAAGGTCTACATTATATGTGAATGATTGATTTTAAAATAATGTTTCCTTAGCACTACATAATCTACAGATTGCTTATACATGTGAGTATATATATATATGAATATATATTACAGATAATACACATATGTATGAACATATACACATATATTTGTAGGTATCTTTTATTTAATTCTCACAGCAACCCTTCAGGATAAGTGGTATTATCATTATTCCATTTACAGGCATAAAAATGACTTGAGCAAATTTGCTTGTAATCCCTTATATGCTATTTCATCTCTGCGTTTGCCACACTGTGTAATCAAGTGTGTATATGTGTTCATCCCTTTCAGTGGACCAGGAACTGGTGAACCTGGACAGAGTCCTCTTCACTTTGTATTGTCAGCCCCTAGCAGTTGTTGATAGTTATTGAATCTCCGTCCCTGTCTCCAGGTTACCCGCGTCGTCACGCAGTGAATGCTCTCCAGGCCTCCTGTGGCTGCCTGTCAGTTCCCCAGCTGTGCTTCATTCTTCAGATCCCAGATCAGCGGGCCCTGCTGCCAGTCACCCCCAACCCCCACCATTGTTCCCTTAACCCCCTGCCTGCTGCAAACTACCTGCGAGAGGCAGATGGCTTCAGCTCTCTCAGAGGCTATCAGCAGGTTTCCCAGCAGGCTTTGGGCCTCATCAGAGCTGAGGAACACGGGACAACAGTAACGAACAATTCTGGGATCCTTCTGTAGGTCAGTTCCTATATACACTCATTTCTTTATATACATTCTTTCATTTACACCTCAAAGGAACCTACGTATTATTAAGAGAAAAGAGATTGCAAGAACTGGTAATTTGCCCAAGATCACACAGCCAGCAAGTGGCAGATTTAAAGCCACTCCTCTGTTCTTAATCATAGAGAATAAATATCTGGACTGCTTACCTTTCTGAATGTTCCTGTAAACTGGCCTGCCTTGCTTCGGAATGTTGAATACAATGTTTAGAGCATGTCAATAAATCTATCCAAGAGCAAAGTAGTAGAGAGGCCTTTGCAATTATTCATTTTATTTCTTGTTTCTTTTTTGCACACCCTCCTCCCGACTTAGAGTTCCTTAAAGCTGGGACTAGGCTTTATATGTTTGTGCTTTAAGCTGAGCACATTGCCAGGAACAGAGAAGGTGATCTAAAAATGCTTCGTGAATGAATAAATGGATAAAGGAATTTCTTTGTCCATGTGCAGTTCAATCTCAAGCTTAGGGCCTCTGAGTGTTGATACCCTATTCAACACTTAGTTGTATGTAATGTACTAACTATTGTGATTCCTTCGATGGTCCAGTCTCATTTCCTCAGCCACAGGGTATAGAGCTTTTCTCCAACTGCAAATAATTTCAGAAATAGCTGCCATGCACCTGAGAATGATGATGGATGGACTAGACTTTTGAAGGGGCACCTGGAATAATTTTGATGACATTCATGTAGCCCCTACCAGGACCTTAAGTGAAAGAGTAAAGGAGGGAAGGTTGATCTTCGGGTTCCTTTGATCTCTTTCAGGTCCCCTATCCTGTGCCCTGAGTCATCTGCTCCTTTCTCATCTAAGAAACTGCTGCTTTTTACAGTAACTTTTCTCTCTAGTCGAAGCACATTCCAAAGTTTCTCTCCTCCTCCACTCCATCAACATATCTGTGTTCCCACTGGCTTATCTCTTCTAAGGGTCAAATTATTTTACTGTGCAATTTATATTGACTTGTAGATGACTGGTACACACCAATCCCTTGGTTATCTTTCTAATTAAGGAAAAAATATTTAACCAGGGTGATTTTTAAATAGTAAAGTAAAAGAAAAGGAGATATAAGTAGAGTTAGAATGGATGAGGATAGAAAGACTGTATCAGGAGCAGATTTGGCTGCTTATAATGGAAAGTCAAATAAAATGGCGTGAAGAAAACAGGTTTATTTCTGATGTTGAGAAAAGTCAAGGCAGCCATCCTGGGAGAAATGGCAGCGCCACAGATGTCCGGGGCCAGGTGTCTCCTGTCATTCTGTTCCACCATTCTCCGTGTGCATCTTCCCTTTTCAAGTTCAACTCCTGTTCCAAGATGGCTCTGGAAACTTTAGTGCAAAAGTAGAAGGCAGGGGGAATAGCAAAGTCAAAGTTCCTGCCCACGGCCTGTCCCCCTTTTAAGACATTTTCCAGGGAAACATACCCAATAATTTCTACTTCCATTGCACTGGCAACCCTTAGCTGTGAGGAATGATAAATATACTTTTATTTGTGCATATTTTCACCTGGAATAAAATCAAGCTTTTTAAAAAGAATAAAAGCAGATAGGCAGGTGAGACTCGGCACCTCAGCCCAGCTCTTTGAGTCAGTAATCAAGCTGCCCTGGGCTCCTGAGGGTTCCAGAGCACACTTGAGGCCAGGGAGCAGACCACAGAGTAAGGTATCTTTTCCACTGTACTATTCATCTTCTATTTCTTTTCTGGATCCCCAGGTACAAATTTTCTAGAAAGTTAACTCACAAAATATAATAAGAATCAGTGACAATCTAAAAGGCAGCTCCAAGAATTTCAGTAGAGGCCATCCAGCCTAATCACTGCACGCACAGAAGTGTTGAACTGAATGGAATTGAATGGGGCCTGTTTTTTTCCCCCGAGGCAGGGCATATTTAACTCAACATCCCCTGGTTGAATGTGTGCTTATAAGTGATCCCTTCTGTTTCCAGCCTCAATAGCAATACTCTGCTCAGTAAACACCCACACCTCACCCTTCATTACCTCCACTGGTTAGTTAGTACTTTCCGTCAGAGGTCAAACATGTGCAGGGATGAAAGCAACAACAAACATGCAGTCACTGTTTTATCTTAGGGTGAGTCATGTTTAAGGCCAATTTTGAAGAACTATTTGCGTTGAAATAAAGAGACACTCCTTATTTGCTTAGTCCAGCACCAGCTTATAAAAGGCACAGAAAAAAAAATATCTCAGATGGTTCTTTTAGTCTCACTGGGAAGATAAGGCATATAAAACAGTTACTACTTGAAACAGGTAACAAACAAACAAATCAAATAGACCAGTGATGGGCCATAGGTGACCACATGAACAGGGGGGGCCTGGAGAAAGGAGGCTGATGATTGCTCTAGACAGGTGGCCTGGTTGGTTGGAGTGTTGTCCTGTACACTAAAGGTCGTGGGTTCGATTCCCTGTCAGGGCACATACCTAGGTTGTGGGTTCGATCCCCACTCAAAGCATGTACAGGAGGCAATGGATTGATGTTTCTCTCTCTTTCCCCCTTCCTTTCTATCTAAAATAAACATATCCTAAGGGGAAGTTTTGTTTTTTTTAAAGGAGGTGATGCACCATGATGGGTAGCCCAATGTGCAAACAGAGGGTAAGTAGATAAGAACACCGTGGTCAGCCTGACAGTGAAAGCGGGATGCATCATGAGACCGCAAGCCAAAATGGAGAAGTAAGGAAGACTTGGGGTGAAGCAGGCGATGGGAGGTGGTGCCTTGATATCCAACTGAAACAAGAGGTAGAAGTAGGGCTTTGGTTGTTAAGTCAAGTGTTGGGGTATTAAGGTCAAACCAGGTATGGATAATAATGGGAGAATGTGGTACAGACTAAAACACCCATTTCAGATTTTAGCACAAAGTCTGCTCAATAGGCACAGATATAAGAATGGTAATCTCAGGACAGGGACTGTTAGTCCCTCCATTCTGGTTCTAAGCCCCCCGCTTTGGGAAACCAGACATTTTCTGGGAGCTAATGTGCACCAACCAGGAAGCACAGGTCCAGGAGAGCTTGTGCTGTGATTGCAGCCCAGCAGGAGAACTCGCCAGATGCTTCTAATAGTTCCACATCAGACTGCATAATGCCTGATGCCAGATTAATTGAATTTCTTCCGATGATGATGCTTGTATTTTTGGTTGACTTCACTAGAAGTGGTAGCTTTGACATTGTACCTAGGGAGTCTCTGACTTCAGGGGAGAATTTTCAGACGGTCCAAGGAAAGACCTTGGTGGAGGAGTAGGTCTGAAGCTCTTCCCCTCTGGAGAGTAAGCTGTGTGGGCCAGAGGGACTCAAGCCCAGGGCACATAGCTGGGCAGCAGAAGTACTCTGCAGTCTGCACAGACACCGACCATAGGTCTTATTGTCAGTGACTCAGCCAGAACTACGGGTCTGTGGAGAGCAAGTGATGAATGCTGTGTCTTAAGTATCAAGGTGACCAGAAGGAGAAGAGGAACAGCCACAAGTGGAAAACTTATTTGAACAAATAATAAAGGAGAACTTCCCCAGTCTGGCAAAGGAAATAGACTTCCAGGAAATCCAGGAGGCTCAGAGAGTCCCAAAGAACTTGGACCCAAGAAGGAACACACCAAGGCACATCATAATTACATTAGCAAGACTAAAATGAAGGAGAGAACCTAGAAGCAGCAAGAGAAAAGGGGACAGTCACCTACAAAGGAGTTCCCATCAGACTGTCAGGAGATTTCTCAAAAGACACCTTACAGGCAAGAAGGGGCTGGAAAGAAGTATTCCAAGTCATGAAATCCAAAGACCTACATCCAAGACTGCTCTATCCAGCAAAGCTTTCATTTAGAATGGAAGGGCAGACAAAGTGCTTCTCAGATAAGGTCAAATTCAAGGAGTTCATCATCACTAAGCCCTTATATATGAAATGCTAAAGGGACTTATCTAAGAAAAAGAAGATAAAAATATGAACAGTGAAAGGACAGCAAACTCACAGTTACTAACAACCACACCTAAAACAAAAGCAAACCAAGAGGACAGCTAGATCAGGAGCAGAACCATAGAACTGAAGAACACATGGAGGGTTAGCAACAGGGGAGTAGGAGGAGGAGAACGGAAGAGAAGATACAGAAAATAAGTAGCATAGATGGTAGGTAGAAAATAGATAGGGGGAGGGTAAGAATAGTATGGGAAATGTAGAATCTAAAGAACTTGAGACATGTGGTCATAAACTAAAGGGGGGATGGTGGGGGAGGGGTGTGCAGGGTGGCCAAGAATGAAGGGGGGGAAATAGAACAACTGTAATAGCATAATCAGTAAAATATATTTTAAAAAAAGAAAAAAAAGAACTTCCCAGACAAGAAAAAAACTAAAGGAGTTCATCATCACCAAACCATTATTATATGAAATGTTAAAGGGACTTATTTAAGAAAATGCAGATCAAAACTATGAACAATAAAGTGGCAATAAACACATACCTATCAACAATTAAATCTAAAAACAAACTAAGCTAATAAGAAGAACAGAGACAGGATCATGGGCATGGAGAGCATTTTGGTGGTTGCCAGGTGGGAGGGGGTCATGGTGGAATGGGAGAAGAGGTGAGGGGATTAAGGAATACAAATTGGTAGTTACAGAACAGCTGTGGAGATGTACAGTATAGGAAACGAAACAGCCAAAGAACTTAGGACACATGGACATGAACAGAGGGGTGGGGATTGCTTGAGGGAGTAGGGGGACTGGGTTGGGGGGCAAAGGGGAAAAACTGGGACAACCATAACAGATTATCAATAAAATATTGAAAAGGAATAAAAAAGTATCAAGGTGAGATGAATGGCCTTGCAAACGATTAAAATAATTCTTCACTTTTTAATAGAAGCAGGTCTGTACGGAGCTTTAATATTTATGGTGTGCTTACTGTGCGCCCTGCACAGTGTCAAGTGCTTCCATGGTATAAGAGTTTCTACCATGTTTGAAGCATTTCCTATGAGCTAAGCAGATGCTAAATGCTATAAGAATATTTCCTCTACTCCCAAGAGCATGCTTGTACCTGCATTTTATGTAGCTTACCACTGCCCTGCAGGTCGCATACTATTGTTTTATGTTTTGTACATAAAGAAACTAGGGCCCAGAGTTCTTAAATAATATCCATTGAGTGACAAAGTGAGAATTCCCTCCCCGGGCATTAAGCCTGTCATCATTTTGTGATGCCCAATATAATTCGCTTCAGGGCAGAGCCCGCATCTTTTTCCATCTTTGTGCACAAAGTGTTAGAAAGATAGCGGGGTGCTTCTGCCACAGCCAGGATGAGCGTGCTGAAGAACTGGGTGTGAGCTCTTTGCCCAAAATGAGTTTCTGCTTTCAAGATAGATTCCCCCGCTCCAGCTGTACTTTAATGGGTGTGGTGGATTTGCCCCCAGGTCCAGAGCTTATAGCTTCTATTTGCCTTTCTCTTGCAGTAGCCACCTTTCAGGAATCTGACTGGAGTCACACTCGGCCTTAGGCAGCTTGTGGTCTTGAGGTTTGAATATCCTTGAGCAGCCAGTGTGGGACAGTTCTTAAAGGTAATTAGCCTCTCTCTTCTCTCAAAGTCTCAAGAGCTTGGCAAGAGAAGCTGTGGAAAGTGTGAGGAAAGAAATAGAATTTATCCCGCTCAACAGTCATCAGTCAGCAGGCTGAAGAGCTTTCAGAGAGAGCTGGCGGCTGCCCTCTGTGTACAGAATAGCACTATCGCCTGGGGCTGCATCGGGCTGCCTGGGGCACTGTTCTAGCCATTACCTCACTGCCTCTCCTGAGGGTCGAGGGTGCTCGAAGGCGCACAGGAGCTCGTGGAAGGGCTAGGGCTCACCCCCATGCCCTAAGGTCAAGGGGCCAGGAGACACTCTCGGGAGCCCAGATAGCAGAGTCACAAATCAGGAGACCTGGCTGCCTTGTGTGGAGACTGAAGCTCCAGTCCGGTGCCTGCACAGGCCCCTCTGTGAGCTGGTGAGGCGGGCAGACAGTTCTCCGGGGCAATCACAGGCACTTTCTGCCTGATCTCATTGTTTTGTAAATAACACACTGCCTTGATAACTCCTTAAATCCTAGTCATTTGCAGCTGGCTCCCAGAAATAGGAAAAGGAAGCTACCTTCTCTTTAAGGTCTCTATCAGGAACTTGACATTACAGAATACCTTCCGAAAGAACCTTAAAGCTTTAATATAATTCATCCCACCCTGAATTTACAGGTGGAAGAAGGAAAGTGTCAATGAGGCAACTTGACCACGGCACAGAGGTGACAGAACCTAGATAGAAGGTGTATGGGAACTCTGCACGTTCTGCTTAATTTTGCTCTAAAAGATAAAATTTATTACTCTTATTATTTTTTAAGATAGAACTTGCTCCTAGCCACCCTGACTTCTCCTTAAGCAGACCTTTCCTTGTTTGAATTACAGAGGTGCCAGGTCCCAGGATATTCTTACCTTGCAAGCAGTCTCTACACCCTGAAACCTGCTAACAAACCTAAGTGATTTTCATTCATTTTTTAGAGCAATATAGCAGCTTTCTTTTCAGAAACAACTAGAAAGACCCAAGGTAGCTTTCTGTACAGACTGTAGGGTCCTGTGCTGGGTTGTGGGGGTGAGGTGTGGAGACTGTAATTTTAAAAGTACTTACATAATGTGCTAGGCCAATAATTTACCCATTGCCTCATACTGTTTTCCTCAAAGTAAAGAATGAACTCCAATTTAGTTGCAATTATTCAATCCAGATTGCTACATAATGTGTTGAATTAAAATCTAACATATGTACAAACTACATTTTTTCTCTCTCTAATTCACTGACTGCTCCTTCTCAGTTTCCTTGTCTAAATCTTTGTCACCCCCCAGATTTACTAACAGAGGAGTGACCGAGGGCTCAGTCCTTTCTCTTCCTTCCCTCTCTAACCAAACTCACTACCTTGGTGATCCACCCAGTCTCATGACTTTAGGTGTCATTCCTAACATATACCTTCATTCCAGACCTCTCTCTTGAACCCCAGACTTGCCCAGTTGACATCTTCAAGTCAACATATCAGAGACAAAACTCCTGATCACTTTCGGCTGAACTGGTCCACTTATAGTGATGTCATATCTTAGATGGCAACTTTGTCTTGCAGTGTTCAGACCAAAGACCTTGGAGTCATTCTGGACTCCAGTCTTTCTCATCCCTCAGTCAGGAGATCCTGTTGACTTAACATCAAAGTATATCTGCAGTCTAACTACTTCCTACCACCACACATTGCACTGATGTGTGGTTTGAGCCAACATCATTTCCAACCTGGATATGTGCACTAGCATCCTGACACTTCTCTCTCGAGTCTGTTCTCAACATAGCAGTCATAGTTGTTTTCTTAAAATATTAAATTAGGTTCTGTTACTCCTCTTCTCAAAAATCTTCCAATGTCTTCCCACCTTCCTCGGGGGGAAAAGCCAAAGTCCATATTATGGCCACAAGGCTACAAATCACACAGCCCTCCTTATATCCCTCTGCTCTTTTCCCTCTCTGAACTCACCTTCAACTATTTTCTTCCTTCCTGGTTCTGTTCCAGCCAAGAGTCAGCCATCTTGGGTTCTTGCCTATTCTTGCCAAGCACACTTCCACCTCATGGCCTTTGCACCATCAGTTTCATCTGTTTGGAGTGGTTTTTTTTCCTTACAAATTTGCTTGGTTGTCCTCATCTTCTTCCAGTTTTTCTTAGTTCTCAAGATGGTAAACTATCTTTTCTGTACTAATTCGCAGAAAAGAGAGAACAGCTACTTTTTAGATTAACACCTTGTCCCCCACACACAGTTGTTCTCAAAATAGAAGAGGAATTCTCAGCACAATGGCAATAGGGAGCACTTTCCAAAAGGTGGAAAACAATGGGATTGGATTAGCGCAGGAAACTGCAGCGCAGAATGTGAGCAAGGCCAGGTAGAGGGGCTTGCCATCGCCATCGAAGGTGGAGCTGGCAAAAGCTTGCAGAAGGTGAAGGGGATGACCATGCAGAATCAAAAGAAAGAGCATTTCAGGCAGAAGAAACAGCTGGTGACAAGGCCCAGAGGTGAAAGTGTGCTTGGTGGGAATAGGCAGGGCCTCCATACCGAGAGACAGAGGAATCACGGACCAGAAGAAGATCTCAAGACACCCAAACCTCTACAACTCTGCCTCAGTCTTCTTATGCCCCAGGGAGCACGTGGGGTCCACACTTCTGGGGCCAGACTCCAATGTAAAAGATGTCAATGAGAATAGGGAATGGGGAAAGATGGGCCACAGTGTTTAGTAAGTAAAAGGTCACTGGGAATCTTAAACAGGATAGTGTAGAACCATGGTTAGAGCAAAAGTTAAATTTGAGGATTCACCAGAAGAAACTGGAAGTTCAGGATCAGGGTCAGTGGGTTTAAAGTTGACTAGTGTAGGAGGTTTGGAGGTCTATGAAAAGGAAGCTAGTATTGGGGGAATAAATACAGTCCTCAGTGTAAAGGCTAATGTAAGCTGCCCTCTGAAGCATGTCTGTCTCTGTTAATAAGACAAATGTTTGCCAAGCAGGGAGGAACTCCTTGGGGAGGAGGCATAGGGTGTATGCTTTAGAGAGGACAGAGGTTCTGATGGACCTCTGGAGGGGCATCAGGAAATGGGGAGGTGAGAAGGGAGGAGAGCCCTAGGGGGAGACCTCTTCGGAAATGCACTTCACCCTCCACAGTCCTGCTGCCCCGTGGTTGGGTAAGGATGGGCCTCTTTTGTGTGCTCATTCCAGCTCTGCGATGCCAGCAAAGGAACCAGGAGGGGAGAAGAAAACTCTTTTTTTTTAAGTGAACTTGTTTTCTTGTATTAGTCATATTTACTTGTATTAGAAGGAGGTGATGTTATTTGCTGTTCCACATGAAAATCGGCCTATGAGTTATGTGTCCATCCTGTCTCATGTAATCACTGGGCAGCAAAGTTGCTTCATGATATTTTCCAAAAGGATGTCATAGTTACTTGTATTTTAATGTAATTTCAATATTCCTGGAAAATGTATGACATGGCATACTTAATCATAAATAGTTAATAAATTATAACATTACAAAAAAGTCTGCGTCGGGGCAAGATTAGGTTTCATTGACATCACCTTGTAAACATATAATAGAGAAGTGTTTATATAATACTTTGACTATTAAAAACATCAGAAATTGCCTTGAAAGTAAACCCTCTTATATCACTGTTTCATAATACTTCCTCACCCACAACGTTTCTGTTAATAAAACCCTAGGTTCCTGCCCCCCACCCCCCCACACTGAGTGGTTTTCCAACACTGTTTTGGGAAACGTCATAAAGTTCCTTCACTGGCCAACAATTACATGGGGCAGGATGACAGGGATTTGTGGTCTGCTTTTAATGTAGAACACCTCATAGCATCACTTCCTTCTCACGTCCTGACCTCGTGGAATCATCATCTTCTTTTTCTATTTTCATTTTGATTAGGCCAGGTTCTTGCTTCTTATTGGGCCAGTCATTCTTTCTCTAATCCATAAGCCAGTTATTTAGTCTTAGACATTGAGCTAGACTCTGACAAGATAATAAGCACTGCTCATATCTTGGAGAAGCCTGCTGTCTGGTGTGGGAGACAGACAACTGAGACAATTCCCAGAAAAGGTGTAAAATGTCATATTTGCTGTGCTCATGGGGGGCCAGTGTAGATATCCGAATCACCCCAAAGTCACTTAAGGCAGGTCCACCTGTACATACCCCCAAACTAACTCCGAATTCACACTGGGCAAGAAAAGGGCATTTCAGGCAGAGAGAGTGAGATGTTCAAGGGCTTGGAGACCAAGACAATGACAATCTAGGTGGACAGCTTCTCTGAATCCCCTGTGGACAGAGAGCTTTTCTGACTCTTCCTTGTAGAAGGAAGCAGGGGGCTTTTGGGTGTGGAGACCCCATTTCGTCATGGAAGCTCAGCAAGCCTGTGTTTGTTTCCATGTCCTGGCTTCTCTCCCATTTCTTCCATAAAGAAAGTACATTTCTCTGCACCTCAGAAATATATGCAGGAAGGATGAACACTGAAAAAAATTCAGGTGTGTGGAGAGCATAAGACTAGCTGTTTACCCCCTTTCCACATGGGGGAAAATCTGACACCTGCCAGGCACTAGACAGATGCTGCTGTTACTGCTTCTAGAATAAACAATAGATCATGGTAAAGGCCCCAACCAACAAGAGGCTCCCAGTGAGAAGGAAACCTGAGGCAATCTCCTGGGGCAAATAGGCAAACTGTTTCTCACTGACCCTAGTAATTCTTGTTTGTGGGCCCCTGGAAGACTTGCCTGGACAATGCATCTGTTCACCAGTTTCTTCAGTTTTCCGCTGGTTAGGGTTTTGAAGATATCTGTTAAAAGGCACAAATGTTATCTCAGTGAAATGTTTCATTAAGCTGACATCCAATGATTGCCCTTAGCATGAATTCAATGATACCAAGCAGGTATAGGACACAGAAAAAAAATTTTAAAAAGTATGGTGCGTGGGGTAGGGTAGGTGAGGGATAGTAACAAGAGGCTGGTTGTGCCCTTTGGGAGAAGGGTTCTGCATGAGACCAGGAAATGATCAAAAGCATTGGGGAGCAAATTTCTTCCTCACAGCTTTGCACAGGACCAGACCTCCTATACTGAACAACCAGAAGCAATATGTTTTGTCATCCTCTGGCCAATAGCACAACACACAGACTCTGTCTCAAGGAAAGAGGGAATGTCTCAGAGGTGACAAGAGTCCAGTTTTAGATGGACCACGGGGCAACAGACATCATGGAAGCCTAACTGTTATTTAATAGTGATTAAATAAATACTGGGTATCATGGCTACTTTGCTACTTCCTGTTGAGAAGTTATCTGACATCCTTCTTCATTCCTTTCCACCTGTGACTCCCCACTGTACTTATTTCCTATTGTTGAGTAACAGATTACCACAAATTTTGTGATTTAAAGCAACACACAATAATCATCTCAATTTCTGTGAGTCAGGAGTGTGAGCGTGATGGAGCTAAGTCCTCTTCTCAGGATCTCACAAGATGGAAGTCAAGGTGTCAGTGGAGCTGCAGGCTTATCTGGGGTCCAACTGTGGAAGAGGTCACTTCCAAGCTCACTCAGGTTGTTGGCAGAATTCATGACCAAGGGCCCCGGCCTTTGCTGGCTGTGGCTAGAGGCTGACCTTGGGTTCTAGAGCTTCCCCACAACATTCCTCGCCATACAGACTTCAACATGTCTGCTCATTTCAGCAAGGAGAGTTTCTTGCTCTAGTGTGCTGAAATGGAACCTGATACAACCTAAAGAAACCCTGGGAGTGACATCCCATCACCTTTGCCATAGTCTATTGCCTAGAGTGAAGTCAGAGGAGGGAGTGTGTCCCACCTACACTCAAGAGGAGGGTATTACCCAGGGAGTGGATGTAAGGAGGTGGGAATTATGGGGGACACCTTAAGGCTTGCCCACTCAATCTATGCCTGCGTGGCTGCCCCTAATATCCTCCCTTAAATTATATTCTTACCCTCCACTCCTAGGGACAAGTCTTCAGATCACAAAGACATTGGTATCACAGAGTCTGTGATTCTGCCCTCTACATATGCTTGAATTAATCATCTTAGAATATGAAGGCACTCTGTTCTCCTGAAGCTCCCATCACCTTGTTTTTTTCCTCCATAACTGGGAGTAATACTTTGAGGTCTAATCTGCTTCTTATTCTGAATCCAGGCTTGCTGTTATTCTTCCTGTTCCTTCAGTCCCACAGCATCTATATTTATAGCCGCTCCTCTTTCAGGAAAACAATTTCACCGCAATTTTTGGCTTCTTGTTTTCCTTCCTTGACTGAGTGCATGACGACACTGCTTCATCCCAGGGGGCTGTTTTTACCTGCGGTCTTTGAATTATTACATTACTGGCCAGCTTCGCCTACTCAGTCTTCTCATGCTCTTCATGCCTCCACTAATGTGATTTTTCTTGTGAACCCTTGGTTCTATCTTCCTGCATCGCACCTGCCTCTAGGGAAATTATCAGCTGTGAGTGAGCTAGTGCAGTCTGCATAGTGAATTGAAAAGGCACCAGGCTAGGAAAAACACCGCCAATGGTGGCGGAGGCCCCAGCAGCTGCTGGTACTGCCTGATGAATGTGGTGCCCACTGGGATTGTATAACATTTCTGCATTTCTCACATTCTGAGCAGGAATCCAGCCTTTCTTACTCCTGCTTTCCCTCCTCTCTCAGACATTTGCTTGAACTCTCTCTTCTTTCCACATCACCTGGAGACTTTACTTTGTGCCAAATGTTTTAGGTCCCACAAACCCAACTTTCTCTGGGTTCTACCACCAAGCCGAGACTCTAGTCTATTGCCTGGTGGCTGTCTCCCATGTGGGGCCAATTCTTTAGGCTGCAAAGGGGCCAGTTAGGAAACTATTTTTCTTTCCCTAAAGGAATTTCATCATGGCCTAAAATAATTCAGCAAACTTCCAGAAGTTTCTTTCTCCCAGCATGTTTAGCAGCAGGAAGAGTCAAATGTTCCTCAGTGCCTGTGGCTCACTCCCCATATACACAAACAGGTTTGACGAAATTCAGTTTCAAAAAAAACATTCAGTCGAGATTAGAAAATCCCAAATGTTTTTCAGCTTGAAGTTTCCACTTCTCAACAGTTTTTATATCCTGTTGGCTCAGCCTCAGCCACTGACTATTTGGAAGTTGTGTTGGTAGGAGGCTTGTTTATTTTCCAGGCCACTAGGAGACCTGGTGGGATATGATTTTTCTGGCTCTGTATCAAATCCATCAGTAATTATGTGTGCACCGCGATGCATGTAGACAAGAATAAACCTTGTTAAGGGGTTATGTAAGAGACACCACTCGACGAGTTTGTTCTCAATGGGTAATAAACAACAGGCTGCAAATAATACTCTCATGCACACAGGTATGTTATATATTAACTACATGCAATATTTTATATAATATATAGGTTACATTATATATTGACTATAGTATACGTGTCCATCCAAATGATACTTGAATGCTGATGGTAAAAAGCCACAGTCCCCTCTGTGGCCCCTGACTTACCTGTATTAGTCCTGCTCTTCATAGGTAACCACTTTTTAACGATTTCTGTTTGGGGGTTCTGTGGTAGTCATCCTAAGTAATATGCTTTCATTGTTGCTTTTGCTTTTGGAGACTTTAGACATTAGGCTACTAGATTCATGTGAAGGTCGTTGAAGATTTAGCTGCTGTTTTCCTCTATCCCTGTCTCTGGAAGGTTTTGGGCTACTCTCCTAAACTTTGGGGTTCCAAAAGCTCACGATACTGAATTCAGGGGTATCTATCTTTGTTTATTATGCCAGGTACTCAGCAAGCCCTTTATATTTAAAAATACTCTCCCCTCAAGTCTGGGAAATTTTTGCTTTAGATTTGTTTTTGATAATTACCTGCCCTCCGTTATCTCTCTTCTCTCTTTCTAGAATTTCTGTGAAGGACACATCAGCTCTCATTAGGACTGATCTTTAATGTCCCTTAATTTTTGCTTGTCCTAAATGCTCTTTGCTCCAGTTTTCAGGAGCTTTCCTCAGCATGGCTTTACACCCCATCTACTGAATATTCAATTTTGGCTCCAAAAATATTCAATTTTTTACTTCCAAAAATCAATCTTGTTTTTTGTTTATACCTTTTTAAGACTATACAGCTTTGTTTTTTAGTTTTATCCAAGCTAAAAAAATTTTGAGTACTTCTGAATATACAAGATTTGTATTTATTTTTTCTATAAATTCTATTCTACTCAGGTCTTATTTTCCTCTTGGGAACAGCTGATATTCATTTATTTTGGTGTTTCTTTCTGTTGTTGCAGGCTCTTTCAAAAACCTGGAGATTTTCGGTTGTCTTTCCAGATGACGGGATTAGCAGATTGCCCTGGAGCTCTGCTTGGGCCAGGATGTGTCATCAGCGGGCTGTCTCCACCGCACACTGGGTGCTGCAGGGCCTGCAGTGACAGACGGTAGAAAGCCCCAGGTAGCCACTGAGGAAGCCCTTACTCTGGGCCACTGACACCCATACTGGCTACCCTCGCTCTTCCCCGGACAGTTAATTCTATTCTGTTAGAGATGAGCTCTCAGATTATTTCACTCGTGGGCAAGGGCCTGGATTTCTCTTGCACTCGGAGGTGAGAGAAAGTGCAGCTGAAGCCACCTGTTCTATAAATAGGCTGTCTACTTCGGGCTACCTTTCTACTCCCACCTTTTTGAATCCAGAGGCACTTTGATCTTACAGGGCAGGTCAGCTACCTCTGTGCTGCCGGATCCTGCTCACAGCCAAGGTTTCCTTTGTGTCTTCCTCCCCTCGACTTCATTAACTGACACTCTTCCCTCCGCATCATACTCATTTCGTTGCTGTGACTTTTTTGTTGTTAAATTTAATTTAATTTTTAATATCTTCTTAATGGAGTCTCAGCAAAAAGAGGTGGTAAACACCTAGGGTCATTCCATGATTCTGGACTGAAAAGCAGAATGAAAATCATGTAGGTCAGTGCCTTCTGGGTCATTTTGTTTTTGCTTGTTGGTTTGTTTGTTTGTTTTTGTTTTCCCCTAAACTGTAAGGTACCAATGAAGCTTTAAATAACTGGACTCACACTGGAATAAGTTACTTAAAAGAATTATTGTACATATACATGTTCTCTCTAGTACCTATATGGTTGCGAATGTAAGGGTTTTTTATGCCCAGCACAATGTCTTGATCACAGAAGGGAATAAATTAAAACTAGCTGTTTCTCTCCTCTCCCTTGTCACCTGCTGAGTATATGTGCTAGCTTAAAATAACCCTATTATTTTAAAAATTGAACAATTTTATGTCATCTCACCTCCACTCTTCCTATAGCAGCCAGAGTTCACATGTACTAGGTATAGTTTCTTTTTTTTTTTAATCCTCACCTGAGGATATATTTTTATTGAATTTTAGAGAGAGAGGAAGGGGAGAAAGAGAGAAACAGAGGGAGAAACATCACTGTGAAAGAGACACAGCAATTCATTGCCTCCTGTACATACCCATCTGGGGATCGAACCCACAACCAAGGTATGTGCCCTGACCAAAGATCAAACCTGCAACATTTTGGTGCACAGAACAATGCTCCAACCAATGGAGCCACCTGGCCAGGGCCTAGGTAAAGATTCTTACAGACGCTCTGTTAGTGATTTGGGTGTTGGGATTGCTGATTCCTTTTCTGTTATAAATACTAAAGAAAAATTGATCACTTGATAACTTTTGGTTATTATCATTTGCTTATTATTATTTCCATGCTTCTACTACTTGAACTCCAGTTAGGCAATGAAAGAAGACTCTCTCCAAATTTTGTGCAGCTAATGGATCTTGCAATCACTGGCTTTAGAAATTTCTTTTAATAGATTTCAACTAATTGCTTCATTTGGAAGGAGTGAGCCTGCAGTGATCCTGTTACCGAACAAGGGTCTGATGGGGGGGCAATACTTGACCCACCGAGGGATGCCAAAAACTGCTTCAGAAAACAGGGGCCCCTCCCAAGGACAGTATACTAATATCTATTAGGCTCTTCTGTCCGCCGCCAATTGGAAAGACATCTCTCAATGCCAGAGATTTGTGAAAAGGAAACAAAATGTTTATTTAATGCTATTCAGGCCTAGTGCCTTCATTAAAATATCAAAGTCTTTAAGGGTATACACCTACACACACACACACACACACACACACACAGCACTCCCTTCTCCCACTTTCCCAACTCTGGGTACCGTAAATCAGGAAAAGAGCACACGTCTGTTTTTCAGGTCACTGGCACGTGAGCTGTGTCGCCTGCCTGTCCAGGCAGGATCTCCAATTAATCCAAAGTCATGTGGCACCTTCCACTGGCAAGAGTTCTTTGTACCAAGTTCCGGTCAAAGTCTCTCCTGGTTTCCAGGCCACTCAGCCAAAGGGAGCACCCCAAAGCTGCGTGGGCCTCTTCTACCAAAGCCGCACTCCACCAAAAGCGCGTCTTTCTTCTTCACCTGGCCGCAGGGATCTCCATTCTGGCAAAGCTGCGTGGTCTTCCCTTTCACCTGGCCAAGAGGGGGTCTGCACTCTGCTGAAACCGCATGGCTCTCCCTCCTAATGGCTACAGGGGTCTACATCTTTCCAAAACAGCATGGCTCTCCCCCTCCCCTGGCCAAGAGGGGGTCCTCATTCTGCTAAAGCCACATGCCTCTTCTGCAGGCACTATCTCAGAGAAGAAGCCTCCAATTCCATCCTGGNGGGGGGCGGGGGGGGGGGAGGTGTTGAGGGCATCTTAATAATATTTCTTTCCAATATTCCTATACACTTTGAGTTCTGGACACCATTCCAAATCTTTTCTGGGCCCCCTCCTGGCTGCACCCTGTATCAATCCTGCGGTGCCAGAGGTAACTCCAGCCTGGAGGACACAACACATGGATCAGCTCATGAATCGGGCACGCACTCCACACTGTAAATAAGCCGAGAAACATTACACCGAGCCAGGGCTGAGCTAACGAATGCTCTCGGCCTTATTGGCTAGTTAGGTCTTGCCGAAATATGAGGATCATGGCCGGGTGGAGGCCTTTCTTATGATTCATTTATTCCTAAAGCTGTGTTAGCTGAGGCACTGCAGCACGGGGAAGCAGTCTGTTGGGGTAGGATGAGTAAAGTTTAAGAGAGACCTGTATTCAACCCTGACCTTACCTTAGCTTTTATTTCATTAGGCTAATTACATCACCCCTCTAAGTCTGCTTCTTCGCCTGAAAGAAGGGGTTAATAATATTTACCACATAGGGCTGTGATAAGGATTGCAGTTTAAGGTGTGAAGCTGCGCACTCCACTCACGTACAGTCTTCCTTTGTGTTGGCTGCTGCCCCTCTGGACTCCATGCCTCCGTAGCTTTTCCCTTGAGGAAACAAGACAGTGATTACCAGACTGGCCGGAGCAGTCTGTGAGAAACACTGAAGAGCCCAGGTATTGTTTGCTGGATCCTGGCCTTTAAGCGCTTGCCCTCTCGGTGACTGGGTGACTCATGAAAATGATGGGCCTTGGAAGATAGGGAGCCCAAATTTAGAACAACAGAAAGAATTGGCAAGTTGACTAAAGCTATTTACCAAACAGTGGCATTAGGCAATCGATGCTTTTTCTAAGTGTCACTTTCTGAATACTAGATTGGACCTACTGTTGTTGTTATTGTTGCATTTCAAGGCACTAGGAATTTACAACCACTTCATCCTGACTCCACAGAAATAGTCGGCCTTTTATTTTGGGGGGTGGGGGGGTGGAGGGGAGGGGTTGAGGATTTCTCTTGAGGTTGAACAGATGAGGAACAAAAGCAGTTATTTTTTGTATATTAAGTCCATGGGGCATTTACCCTTTCTCTGGCTAGTGATTACACCAGAAGAAAAAAAAAGTATAACAATTTTGTGAGCAAGAGTCTTTAAGCCTAGTTAGTGAAAGCATCCAGAGTAGATTGAAAATGGTATTTCAAAACTGCCCCTTTCATTTGGTTTCTAAACTTGAAAGAAATCCAAACAAATATTCTACAAATTCTTAAACATCCCCCAAATGCTAGAATTCTCAGGGCACAAGAACTTGGAATGGCTGAGGCCATTTCCCCACTCCCCGCAGGAGGTCTGCTGGTGGAACCTGCAAGGCCAGAGCCCAGATGCTCAGAGCATTTTTTTCATGCTTTGTAATAGATTTTAAAGACTCTTCTGGAGAGGTTGTGGGGCAGGACAATACCCAGGTATATCTGAAACACTTTTCGGCAAAGAAGTCAGGCAATTTCTAAAGTAGGCCCATGGAAGCTCAGAATAGGTCTACTAATATTTTTTAGAAGCTTCCAACTCACAGTGGGTACGTGAAGAACTCACCGGTTGAGGTGAGCTGATGGAGAAAAAAAATTCCTCCTCTTACCCCTCATATTCCATGTTAAAAACACTTCAGTTCTACTTACTTAAGTCTGAAAATCTGCTGTTATAGGTTAATTTGGTGGGCTCCAGATTTGGCTCCTTATAGAGATTTCAGATTTCATCATGAGCTACTTAACCACTTCTATTGTAGCTTGTGTACTTTGAATAAGTAAACTAGATTCTTACTTGACAGCTGGTTTTGACAAGGGGCGTAGGATGGAGATCACAGGAGAATCCTTAGTCCCGGACAGAGAGGGATCTTTGCGGGCTACTATTTGCGAAGGGCTGGCTATTTCCTTCCGTTAGAGAGAGCTACCCTTAGTTTTATCCCCAGCCTCATTCCCCGCCCACTAGAAGGAGCAATTCAGGTTTCTAACAGAGAGGCCGTGTGGCACAATGGTCAGGTCAGACACTCCCGAATTCAACTGCCAGGCTCATTACTAGCTTGAAAAAGTTATTTAAACTTGTTGAACCTCAATTTCTTCATCTTTACAATGGAAATAATAACAGCTATCTCATAGGATTATTATGAGAATTTATGAAAACAATGTATATCGTTTTGAGGGTAGTGCCTGGTAGATAATAAACACTCAAAGACTGTTGACATCTTCATCATTACCATCAGCATCGTCACCTGGTGCCAGTAGGTATGGTCTCTGAGCAGAAATCATCTGTTACTAGTGAGGTGCTGCCCAGAGAGGCTCAGTTCTACTTTACCCGGGGTTTTCATTTGTCCACCCTTTAAAAGTAAGGTACACAAAGCACATCACTCTATTTGACCTTGGGGATAGGAGCAGGCTAATAGGGACATGAACACATTTATTGAAATTCTACTGGATCTTAAACCCCTCCATGATATTGTATCTGTGTCTCATTTAAGGTCTCAAAGTCTTGAATAAGAAGATATAAATAACCACAGGGAACTGTAGATGACTTTGGATGGACCTAGACATTGGGGTGGTTCTTCAGGAGGTACTAACCCTTTTCCTGGTCTCATTTAAGATTGTGGATGTACAGGTCGGAGGGAGGAGAAAAGAATAAGCAACAAAGCTTGTGGCCTGCCTTCACATCCTATGGAATCTCTCGGGATTATTTCTTCAAAGTTTACCCAGCGTGTGAATCTGACCCCATGACATAACATGTGTGAACAGCTCAGAACAAACAATATGATTTTGTTTCTCCCCCCGCTTTCCAGTTCCCTGTGGAATTTTCAAGGATGAACAGAGCCTTTTCATCCTGCTGGCAAGCAAGACCAAGTATCTTAGTTCCCTTTTCACTATCTTTCCTCCCCCACCCTTCTCAAAACCTTCATTTAAGGATTTATGGCATGAACAAGACAGGTCCTGATTTGTTTGTTGTGAGCAGAAGTTGAAAGGAGCCAGAAAGAAAGAGAACCATTTCTAAACCTCAGGAGTTTGGGAGAATTTTTTTTTCCAGAAAAATATATTCAAAGCCACATCTTTCCAATATGTATAAAATTAGCTATTTTAAAAAATTCAATTGTCCTTTCAATAGCCTTCTTGAGATTTGTTCGTAATAAGGCCAATGACAGTCCATCTGAAAATGCATTTATAACATAGATAACTTAAGCTATGACTTAGGTAACCTAGATGTGACTGCCTTTGTTTTCCTATTTTTGTTCTGTGGAAAGTCCAATGCCTTCCTCAGATTTCTGCAGATCCCCAGGGGACTTACGTGCTCACGATCACTTCTGAGTTAAACAATTTATATTTCAGTTCACTCCATTAGTCTTAAGCCAACCCTATTTTGAGACAGTTAAAGAACACAGTTTCTTTCCCTGGTTTTTACAAAATGCCACTCACATGGGCATTTTCTGAATGTTGGTGAAAGCCAGGAAGTAACTATAAACCAACATGAACAACCTGAATTAGCTTATTAGCCATATCTGTCTTTAAAGATGTCCTTCAGATACACTCCAACTTGAGTACCCTGCTGCTGGGCTCTTGGCTTTCTCGTTCACCATCTTATTCAGTCCTAGTGGACACTTTATCAAGCTCTCTTTCCCTTTCTTCCTTCCCTATCTCTCTCTCCCTGACTCCCCCCCCCCCTCCCTCCTTCCCTCCCTCCTTTCCCTTCCCTTCTGTTCTTCTCCTAACTTCCTTCCTTCCCTTTTTTCTCTCGTTCTTTCTTTTCTTCCTTTCTTTATTTCTTTTTTCCTTACTTCCTTGCTTTTATCTTATCTTTTTTGATTGTCTCCTGCTTATCTATGCCCACATAAGGAACCACACTTTCAGCCCCAGTGATTTACTAGGGCATTTTTCTATATAAAAGCATTTCCTTCCCCCCAAATTATGGGCAAGTTGCTAAGATAATAACAGCTTTGAAACCTTTACAAATTTGTTCTGGAGGTGTATTTAAGTTCACTAAAAAATGACTCCAATTTTAAATTAATTCAAGGAAAGTTCACTATTTACAGGACTGATATATTGTACTCAATGGCAATGTGAAAAATTCCTATTTTGGCTTTTCGGGTTATTTTAATAATGGAATATTGAGTTCTTCTTTTTACTTGGCAAAAGGATGGATGGAAAGAGCTCTGTGATATTTCTTTTTGTAACAAGAAGGGTTATGGTCGTTACTCAGTAGCTTCTAAAGGAAGATGTGTACCACATGCTTTTAAGCTGTGTTCTGTGTTCAGCTGATGGTGTCTGGGCCTTAGTCCCCCCTGGGGTGCACATATAAACACCTGCCCTGTTACACACCGGGAGGTATTGCTTTCTTGTGTGTTGAGGAAGAGGCAGACACTTACTTGTACTGGCATAATTTAGGGACATGGAGGAAGAGCCCTTTTCTTCCCAAAATAACTCCTCCAATTTTATTCTGACTCCTGAAATGCCTCTAACAGAAGATTAAAGTCTTCTATTCTACAATTTGATATAGGGCTTAAAATGCAGTCCAAATCCAAGAGGGGGAAACATCATGGGTAGTGTATATTCATACCAAGATGTAAATTAATATCAGATCTTTTTTCCTGAGAGGGTTTTTTTTTCCCTATAGGGGGAAGAAATTGAAGGTCCTTGAAGTAACAGAAGTTGAAAAAGTGAACAGAATGGAAATGTTGTGATATAAAGTCTATTTACAGAAGAGAGAAGTTTGGACAGGGAAGGAAACTAATGCTTATTGAGCACCAGCCTATGCCAGGCAATGTTCTGGGATTTTGCCAAGTAATATATCTTATGCAGTTCCAGAACACACTGAAGGATAAGAAAGATTGCCTTTTGTACTGCACCACATCTGCTTCACTCTCAGTCAGGCCATCCCCTTCCCTAACTGCAATGCATAATTCAGCAAGCATCTACAGACCATCTCTCCTCCCAGCCGGCACTCCACCCCAGCACAGATGAGACAGAGAAAAAAGTCTGGGGGCCAAACAAAGAGGATTTTAATACTAGAGTAAGGGGTTTAAAGTTTATTTTGTAGGCTAGAGTCAGTCACTAACAGTCTTGAGCTGAAAAGAAAACGTGCATGATTAATTTCTATTTTGGCTGAAAGTATTCCAATGGCTTCCTATTGCCTAAAACACTTCAAGGGCTCCTCATTACTTATGAGATAAAGACTGAAATTCTTAGTATGGACTCCAAGGCTTTGCAATGTCTGGCTCCTACCTATCTCTTCAGCCTTATCTTAAACTCTCCCCCTGCTTGCAGCAAGTGAGCCTCACCAGTCTTCTGTTATCACACCATGCTACCGCCTGCCCACGGGGCCTTTGTACGCATTGTTTCCTCTTTCAGGAAACCTTTTCCCCTTTGTTTCATTAACTTCTCCTCCTTTAGGTCTCAGCTGAGTCAATACTTCTTTGACAAAGCTTTTCCCAACCCTTGCTCCCCCCTCAACACCTACTGGATCGAATCCCCTAGTCCACGCACATGTGTGTGTGTGACTCCTTGATTACGGTAGTGCCCCCATTATCTGCGATTTTACTTTCTGCAGTTTCCATTGCTTGTGGTCAACTGCAGTCCAAAAGATTAAGTGGAAAATTCCAGAAATAAGCAATTCTTAAGTTTTAAGTTGCATGCTGTTCTGAGTAGTGTGATAAAATCCTACACTGTTCTGGATAAAATCCGTGGTGCCTGGGACGTGACCTTTCCCCCTCACCTGTAAACTATCTGGCAATTTGGATAGGCCAAAGAGAAGCAACAGAGTGCTTCCTTTAAGTGAAAAGGGGAGCACATATAGGAAAAAACATAGTATATATATAGGGCCTGATACTACCCTTGGTTCAGGCATTCACTGAGGGTCTTGGAAAGTATCCCCCACAGATAAGAGGGGACTACTCTGCTGCCTGTCTCCTTTAGTAGGACTATAATCACAGACAAGGACTCTATTTGGTTTATCATTTTATCTCCCTATTACAGTGGTGCATTGTCGATATGCAGTAAACTTTCATTAAAAGCAAAGGAAAATAGAGAATCACTTTTTCTATAACAATGTAGAGGACGGTATGGGCTGGGTGCTGGCTTGTAAGCAGGACGAGATCATGGAAGAAGCAAGCACCCAGTATACCATCATACGCTGTAGTCCAGCATATAGCTGTAAATGAATAATTTCTTGCGGCAGCCAGGGGCTCATCGAAGTGGTAAGTCTTCACCGGCAATTTGGTAGGCTGAATTCAAGGGCTGATTAATCCCATTCTACAGGAATCATCTCCGTTCACCCCTGGGTATAAAAAAAGCCCTGTCCTTTTTCATTAGTTAATTAAGTGCAGTGGCTGGTCACAGATCAGAAAGGTGAAAGTACCGTGTTGAGTAAGAACGCGCAGGGAGTGGAAATATGAGGAGTTTTAGCTGTGGGTGAAGAAAGGGGTTAACATCAAATTATGGAAAGGAGACAACACAGGAAAATTGCTTTATTCCAGCTGTCTCTGAAATTGTGACGGGTTAGAATAAGTGAGCTGGCGAATCGGTGCTATACCCTTCCTGCTGATGAGGGCATGAGAGTAAATGGGCTCAATCCAAAGGGGGAGCAATTTGAGCAAATTATTTCTCAACAAATTTCCAAAGGGATCTTATGAGGTCTTTGCCTCTGCAGAAAGGATAAGGTGAAATCAGGAATTTTTACTGCTTTGCTGATGAGCGGCGTTGTCCTGCCTCAAGATGGTGTGAGTGGTGATGATAAGGGAGGCGGGGGGAGGCAGGGTGCAAGCAGTTCCCCTAACCCAAGATTCCACCAAAAGGGCCGCATTGCCACAAAGGGTCCTGAAGCTATGGAGCGACCGTTCTGTGTGACATTTCTTGTTTTAATCTGGTAATACTTTGCAAACCCCATGAATCATCAAATACGCCACGCTTGAAAGATTTTGACAAGTTTTATGAGTCCACCTAGTGCTATTTATTTTTGTTCTCTGTCATTCTTTCTCTATGGGGAGGAACACTTTTCAGGACATCCTTCACAGCATTGGCCAGGAGCCACAGTGGCAAATCTAACTCCAGCATCCTGGAGCAAGGAGTAGCATGTTTCGCTCTCGCCAACTCCCTGGGATGGTGTTAACGTGACTGATGGGGTCAGCTATTTGCACAACCAGTAACCAGAGCAGATTCCAGGAATTCAGCTTGAGCAAGTGAGATGCCATTTTTTAATGTACGTAAGTCATGCTGGGATGTCCAGATCCATATGTTTGTTGAAGACTTAGCTGGTAGAATTTAATATTCACTCACAGGCTCTGTCCCAAGTATTTCTGATATGGCACAGTGCCTGAATCATCCTCTATAATAATTTCTCCTTAGGGACATAGCATTGAAAGAACTATACATAAGCAAAATCACTATATGGAAGTAGTGGCAAAATAGTGCTATTTTTGTCATTTAACTAATTAGTCTGGTTGGCTTAATTATCTAAGTCTGTGTTGTCTAATATAGTGACCGCTAGTCACAGGTTGCCATTGAGTCCTTGAAATGTGGCTAGTGACAACATCATTAATTTCAAATTCATGAGGTTTTATTGTTATTAAACTCCTAAACAAAGTGAGGATGCTTGTCAGTGAGTCTGAGGAATCTGGCTCAAACAAATTAGAATTGTTTTGTACTGCACAATTTCTGAGAGCCTTCAACAGCCCAGTGTGCATTACGTCTTTCTCGCAATGGGAGCGGTAGGGCAACTTGACAATGAGAGGTGGCCATGGGAGACATTCTGTTTCTTTCCACAGTGGATCTCAAGGAACCCCATTTGGGAAATGACTCCACATGAGCAGTTTCCAGAAGGAATGTGCAGGCAGAGAGCTATGCCTTTAATAAGGAAAATGTGTCCCTGAATTGCTGCCGAGAGGTAAGAGTTAGCTCCCTTGCTCTGTATTTATTTGTGCTGTTTGTTTTGAACTTTGACACCCCATGGATTTTACCTGTCACCTTCATCCTCCTCTGACCTTAGTGACACTGTTTCTCCTTTGAAAAATGAGTAGATTTGGTGAGATGAGCTATGCGATCTTTTCCAAGTTTAAAACTCTATGGCCCATTCTTTTTGACCTTAAAATTCTTACTCCTTTGTTTTCAAACCCTAGAGGAATAGTGCAAGTAAAAAAATAAGCTAAGGTCCTATTCAGTGGACTGTAGCATTCTACTTCCCTGAGCACCTCCTAACTGCAAGGAGGGAAAGCAGACCATGGCTGAGAAGTGTATGGTCCTGAGGACTTTCTATGGTGCCAAACCGAGAAGGTGGCTACAGAATCCTGAAGAAAAGGCAAAGCCGTTTCTTTTATGTATGTAGAGTGGTCTCCAAGGGCTTTGGTGACAGGAGTGTATCTTGATAATAATTGTGAGGCTCTGAAGACAGAAAAGGGATATAGTTACTGATAGGCTAGGAGCAGAGAGCGTCTGGGTGAGGTATCTGTGTGTGCTTGAAAGTGACATAAGTAGAATCAGAGACATCAATAAAAATATCATAGAATTATCCAAGTGAGAGGTGTTGGCCAATGATTATGCCCAGGTTTTTAGCTTGGACAACCAGGTAGGTGGAGGTATTCATTCTAAGAAATAGGTCCTTCATTCTAAAAGACTGGCAGATTTGGGGATAAGATAATGCTGGCTTCAGTAGGGACATGTGGACTTTGAGATGGCTCTGACACTTTCCAAATGGTTATATGTGTAGAAGATTAGGAATACATATCTGGACTTAACTGGAGATAGTCAATAGTATAGGGAAAATGGCTATCTTAAGAGGTCATATAAGGTCATGAATGGTCAAGAGAAGGACTTCAGGAGCTCCAACACCTCCTTCTGTGTAACTTTGGACAAGTACCCTTACCTCCCTAAACCTCAGCATCACCATCTGTAAAATGGTGATAACCGTAGTTTTTACCTAGTACAGTTGTGGTGAGGATTAGATGAGCAAATACGTGTAAAACATGTAGAAGAAATACATGTCATACTATGTAAATATTATTGTTACCATTTTATCCTTTTCAAAGAGAAGAAAACTAAAGTTAAGAGTGGATACATAATTGGCTGAATATGACACAGCTAAAATGGCGGGGTCAAGATTCAAGCCCAGTTCTTCCCGAGATATCTCCACCATTCTTTCCATGATACCATTTTGGCTGAAACCTTTGGCATTCAATGCATTAGCTCCTCATCCGTGAAAAGGGCATTATAATAATACACACTTTGTGGGATTGTTATAATACTTGTAAAGCATTTCTAACAGTGCCGGGATAGTGTGCTATCACATGTTTAATAGTAACAATAACATTTTGCCCATACCTGTGTCTGGAAGAACGAAGTGCCTCCTTTTAGAAGTAACTCAGGCAAGACTTATTGAGGCCAGAATAGGGCAAGTGAAGGGAGTCAGGAGGGGTGTGTCAGATGCTCCCTTTGTATGGGAAGAGAAGAATCCTAGGACCTTTGTGGACAAACTGAATGGAGTTGACAAGGCCAAATGGCTGTCATTCTTTGGACAAAGGGGCTTGGGAGGAGGTGGGTAGGCCAAAAAAACTTCGGGTCTTTCAAATCTGCAGCTTTCTGGGAAATGACTCTACACAACTCTACAGTGGCCACATCTAGGGTCAACGGACATATAGTGCCCCCCCAAAATAAATAGCTCTATCAAATGATGTGTGGGGAATGGAAGATGGGCACATGAGAGAAAAATGAAGCCAGGGATAGAGAAAAAATTGCAGGGCGAAAACAATCTGACTCCTTGTTCTCCACACTCTGATCCGTTCACGTAGCTTCATGATTTGTTTGTGATTGTTTGTGTAGTTGAGAATCTCTAGGGCTTTTTGATTGTTTTTTATTTCAAAATTCAGCACAGCAGGGAACAACTTTTATGCTTCTATTCTTGTTTTATCTGGAAAGAACAGAGTGAAAACTTTTTAATCTCCCCCCACCCCCACTCCCAACATAGCTGAGATGATTTAATGCCTCATAACAGAAGTAATTTTGTGATAATGACACAAAGGCAGCAATTAAAAAATATTGCTTGTTTCAGGGTCTATAAATTGGCGGTTGGTAATTGACAACAGAATGTGTTTCCTAATCCACTGAAATGATATCTTATTGCAAGCTGGCATGGTAATTACTGTATTTGTACAGTACCAGAGGAGTTCCAGCCTGAGTTTGACAAGGAGTTGATTAAATCACCCAGGTGTAATTGAAGGTTTGATTGCACTGCCTCTGAGCTGATCAGCATTAGTAATAGCCCCGCTTTCTGCTGTCATGTGTTTTTAGAGCTGGTGGTATTATCAGTTCTCTCAATCTCCCTCCCAGCACTCGGCCTCTGTGGTGCTTGTGTCATGGGGGCCCGGAGAGCTCCACAGAGCAGAAAAAATGAGGACAGACAGCATATTCCTTGCACCAGGCCCAGATGACATCATTTGAAACAAAAAAAAAACCCTGTTTCTAACTGCCTGCTTTGTTTCTTCAGCTGGAGAGGGCAGGATCATGGCCGTCAGAGACGAGGCTTGCACACGGTCTGTCACCACAGCACAAGGACAGGTGTCCACAGTACACAGGAAAAGGGCTTCTGCTCATTTTTGGCTCTTTGGTGATTTCAAATATTTGAAAAGTATCATTTTTCAGAAGTGCGAATTTAATCCGTTGATCTTAAACACAGCATTTTAGTTAGCTACCAAGAAAGATATTTGTGATCTTGTATTGTAAACAACCTTTGGATTTGAGGGGATTGTTTTATTTCCATGGTGTTTTCTGAATGATTGCTTTGCATAAAGCATATTGCAAAAGAAAATGGAAGATAAGATATATAGATAAATCACAATGCAAAGCTGAATGATAAAGGCTTTACAAATAATAATACAGGTTTCCCCACTATCCAAAAGTAGAATGTTCCTATAAAATTTTTCATGAGTTAAAATGGTATAAAAGGACAAAGCAGTTACCATTAATTTTTATGGAAATTTTCTGAGCACTCCCAGACCCTAAAAATAACCTACCAAATCATACCCAATAACACATAGAACCTAAAATAACACATAATAAACGCAATACCATTCTCACTTCTTGGGGTGCATGTGGCCTGTTAACAAGTTACTGAAAACGAAGTTATTTTTGATTTTTGCCTTTTTTTCATATAAGGGACAACCCTCTTTGGATTTCTTTTGGATATCAAAAAGAAATACTGAATGTAGGTCTTTCATAAAACAAAGAGGCGCAGAGAGAACTTTCAAGAAATGGGGGACACCTGTGTGTGCTTTGCCTCACAGAAGCGATATGTCCTGAGAAAGGTGTTTTTAGAAGATTCCACCACTGTGAGAACATCCCGGAGTGTGCTTCCATAGCCTAGCTGGCACAGTCTACTGCACACCAAGACAGCGTACCACTGTCACATGTAGTCTGTCATTGACTGAAACGTCACTATGGGGCTCATGACGGTAAACTATTTGAGGGAGAAAATATTCAGCATTCTACAAACACAACCAGCTAAGGTTATCTGTGGGTGATAGGAAAAAGAACAAGAACAAAACTTCTTCCCTCTAGCAATTTACAAATAGATAAAACAGTGACAACAATAAAATTATAATAGCTAATATTATTTTACTTTAATGCACCATGTCTGATTTTTTATAGGAACTTCTGTTAGAGATGCAATCTTTATTCCCATTTCACAGACAAACAAATTGGCTGGAGAGAAGTTAAATACCATCTTCAAGGCAGAATTGGAAACTGATGGATTGATAAATTGACTCAAGGACTTTCACAATAATCTGGCAAAATAATTGTTATCCCATTTACAAATACAAAAGAACCAAGCGAGAAAGAGGTCATTGAGATTGGGGTTGATCAAGGAATTCTCATAAAGGATTCATCTTGAGTTGAGACCTGAGAATAAGAAACTGAAAGGTAGAAATGTTGGAGGGGGTTTTTACATTAGGGAGGTCAAGTCCAAACCAACCAGTTTTCTTTTGCTACCGATCATTAAATCCAACAAAGAGATGGACAGTTGCTGGCATAACTGAGAACTCACAGAACTCCGTTAGCGACTTCTCTTCCCATTCGTGTGACAAATGATCACTCGCTGTAAAATCCAGATCTCGCCCTTCCAATATTAAGTCTGGTAAAGAGCTTCCAAGCCAGCTCCAGCCTCATCTGTTTTCTGGAATGGATGGAACCTCAGAAGAAAGGGCCTCCTTCCAGGTTCTATTGTGTTTTAGCTTTAAGGGGAAAACAGTGGGTCACTTCCCAGGAGAATCAGAAGAATTTAATGGGGATTTCAAGTAGGCACTGAGGTGAAGGTTTAGGGAGGGTCCTTCTTAGGATGGCATCTGTGGACAGATCTACCTCCAGTCATCCTCCAGTCAACATCCCAGGTTTAGTTTTCTGAATTTATTTTCTCAGTGTTTAGACAGAGAGGCCGTTTTGCATTATTTCCTCTGGAAAATATCTGGCTGCATCTATAGGGATTAAGCAGGGTTTTGATATCCAATAGGGGAGGAATCTAGCTCACTTAGGGTTGAGCTCACTGAGTAAAGAGTGACCCCCAAATGCACTTTGTTTCCCATGCAAGCTATGTGGTGAGGGTCAGTTCAAGAACACATGTTTGGAACTCTGCCATTTTCTGCGCTAATGTGGCTTAAGTCATTCTTAATTCTCTTGTACGAGGGCAGGTGGGGACTCGGGTGAAGCAAGTTAGTTACTCATTCTGGCCACAATATTTAGGGAGGCAACTTATATTCAAAATCTAGATTAATGCCCTTTCTCCCCCCAAATCCATGATGAACATAAATAAAGACATTGTCAGAATTGCAGATTTCCCTTTTGCTTCAGGCTCTAACACGGCTTGGCAGGGCGCTGCAGAGGTGTGAACCTTTGGTGGCGCCCTGACGTGCTCCTGCTGAAGAGAGGAAGCAGAGCGCCTGACAGCAGTTAAGCTCCTAAGGATAAAATCTGGCTTTCCTGGAGACCCGATTTGATTACTTTCCTGGACTAAGATTTGATTACTAACAAGGATCTTGTTCTAGTACTTGCGTCATTCAAAGGATTCCTGGGTGTCCAGGCCTAGGACCCACTGCCACTCTGAGTCTGTTAGGTGTTCCTACTATTATTTGCATCTATTGCTGGTGACCAGGGGTCAGAGCCTTGCAAGTACAGTCTGAATGTACTTATGTAGTCATAGTACAGGTGGACTAACAGACATATGGATTAACATAGTGACTAGTTCATCTTCATTGCTCAGTAAATAAATGGATGAATACAGGAATAGACAGAGGAACAAGGACAAAGATGTAGGACATTCCAAGGAATTCTTATGGTGTGGCCGTTGCTTTGTTCTTGTTGCAGTGAGCATACACTCAGTTCTCTACTAATCTTAAAGTAGTGAAGACACGATTACAGGATAGCATTAATCAAAGATTTATTCAGCAGCTCTACAGTGGACTTTGAAATTTATTTTGCCATTTAAAAAAGATGGATTTCTTTATTCCCATAGTTGTGGTAAGAGTTAGAAATAAATTGTGGCATTTTTGTTATTGCATTAATATTGAAATAGGGATACAGAAAAATACAAACTATAGTCTCTACATAGTATCCTGACCTGAAATTAAATGGGAGCAGGTCCTATGTCTCTTCACAAACTAAAATTGAAGTAAATACTATTGTAATGTCTACAGGGTTTGACACATAGTTAGTACCCCAATACATGTTTAATATGTAAGAAAATGCAAGATAAAATAAATTAATTTACTATCTTTTGAAGGAATCACAAATGCTCTTTTCTTTAATTTGCTAAGAGGTGCCAAAGTAGAAAATGCATTGCATCTACTAATTATGTACATTAACTTACCAACTGAGAAGAGTTAACTGTCAATCAAAGGGCCAGTTAGAAATAAGATTATTTTTATGTGCGGCCTCTCCATGTACAATCATAATAGATTTATAGAAAATGTGACATACTCTGACAACATTTAACCAGGATTCAATAAAATGTCAAATCAACCCCAGCTGATCTGGACTGGAAGTTGCGATTGTTGGGTGGGAGATTCTCTTAAAACAGGCAAAAAGACAAAAACCCCAACAAGCGCTTCTATCTCATGGCATGACTTATCTGATGACACACAATGAGGAAATAGGTCATAGAAAATTGAACAGAGAAAACTGTTGTTCATCTGCTGGAAGACAGGCTCAGATGGGTGAAGCGATTTGCCAATGCTACATAGCAACTAAGTGGTACCAGGTAATGAAATTGGGTTTTCAAATGCCAAAGCCCACGTGCATGCTACCGTGTCACTGCACAGTCTCTCCCACTTCCAAATAATTCTCAACTTGCCCATCTCACCCCATTATACAGCCCACATCTGTTTCCACCCGTGGCAGTATTTTTCTAAAGCTATTAATTACATATTACTTTTCAAACACAATTACCTTGATATAATCTTTCCTTTTCCTTGTCCTCTCTTTATCATTCTACCATGCACTACTCCATCCCCTGTTAAACTGTTTTTCTTTGATTTCAGTTATAAACAAATGACCCTTCCAGTTTTTCAAATCAGAAATCTAGAAGGCATTACTGTCATTAATGTCCCCCCAACTATCTTTCTCTCTCAAGTACATGCACAACATGAACTTTGGATCACAAATCCATCAAATCCATCTTCTAAATATCCTTATTATGCCCTGTTCTTAGTCTTAACCTTTTCGGCCTTGGATTTTCTTTTATTGACTGGACTCTGGTGGTTATCCCACACGTGGCCACTTTCTAAACCATCTGTTTTTTCTCCATGGACCCAGTCATTCCATTCTTCATTGGATCTGTAAACATGACTCCATGGGAGATGGAAGCAACAGGAGAAGGATGTGTTGTTATACAGCAGAATTTCCAACAGATCTTCAATGGATCAGCCGTTAGAGGAGGTCTACAAGAACAAAGGCACCTCTTTATTTGTTGGGCTCTTTTCGGTCCTCACCCCTGCCCCTAGGCCTTTACATTCTGCCTGGAGACCCACGGGGAGGTAAGCTAGAGCATGCAGAGCTCTTTCACATCGAGGATGTGAAAGTGATTTGTGGGCTACAGACGCAGCATGAGGTGGTCGAAACAGCACCAGGCTTGGGTCTTATCTCAACCACTTCCTAACCACGTGACCTTGAGCTGGTCCCTGAATTTCTCTGAAGTTCAGTTTTAAAGTAGAGCGATAGTAATAACTGCCTGCCTGCAAGGTTGTTATGTGGTTTCAAATAAACATTAAGTGTAATAAAAATAAAATGGCTTTGTCAACCATATACATATTACATGCATATTGGTTGTTCTATTATTAGGAGAGATATTTGAGAACTATACCTCCAGAGAAAGTGAAGATAAGAAAATAGTGGCAGTGAAATAGGGAGATGGACAAAGATACAGATTGTAATGCAGTAGATATTGTTTAATGCAGATGGTTGCACTCAAACTGAGAGAAATTATAGCCTAGAGTTTACAAATATGAGCTTACATTATCCTCAGTCAGAGTTCTAATTTTCTACTTATAAATTGGACCCATCAGACAGGTAACAACTCTAAAGTAATTAGTAATAATAATATTCCCTAACACTTATTGGTATATGTGCTAGACACTGTTGTAAATGTTTATGTGATTATTTCTGAGTATCAGCTTTTGTGTGTATGGTTCTTCATGTATAAAATGGCAAGAGTAATTATTATACTTTCCCCATGGGATTACTGAGATGAATCAACATGGTACTGTCCAAGTAACTACAACTCAAAACATAGCAGACTTCCACCATTGCTCAGTTATAACAATGAACTCCTAACCCAACTCCTACCTTGTTGTGTTAGAGAAGACAGAGCGGGGAGCCAGGACTTTCATGTCCTTCCAGTGGTAGTGTGTTCCCCTCCATGGTGTCAGTGAAGGCCTCATGGGGATCCCACCCAGTGGGTGCAAGACATTATTCCCCACTGGGGTAATAGGAGGTCAAGTGGTGAACTTGCACTTCCATTTCTATAGCAGCAGTACTGTAGCCCCCCAACCATTCCTTGCCAGAGCAGTGTCAGAGAAGGCTCTGAAAGCAAGACTTAAATAAGATACAGACTTTTATGACAAAATACTCAAAATGTTGCTCATCACACCAAAACCCAGGAAAGTCTCAAACTTAAATGAGAAAAAGCAATCAACATACACCAACAGCAATGTGACACAGAGGCTGGAATGATCTGAACCAAGTTCTAGAGCAGACATCACAAAACTGCTTCAGAGAGCAATCATGAACATGTTTGAAAGCAATAAAGAAATAGAAAGTCTCAGCAAGGGAACAGAATGTTTATAGAACAACCAAATGAAAATTTTATAACTGCAAACTAAATACCATAACCAAAATAAAAACTCAGTGGATGGGCTTAACAGCAGAGTGAAGAGGGCAAAGAAAATACCCAATAAACTTAAGATAAGACAGTAGAAATTACCCAATCTGAACAAGAAATAAACAGGATAAAATGATAAAACCTTAGGTGCCTGAGGGAGTATAGCAAAAGATGTAATTTTTGTGTCATCAGACACAAGGAGAGCAGGAATAGGTAAAAATAAAGAAGTACTCAAAGAAATCATGGCTGTCCTATGGTGGTAATCAAACTGCAATGAATAAGCATATTAAATGAACATGTCATATGCCTTAAAGTTATACAACGTTGTATATTTACCATATCTCAGGAAAGTGGGAAAAATAACAATGGCAAACTTATGCAAAACAAATAACTAAAACGTTAACTTAGTAAAATTAGGATATTAAAATTAGAAAGAATGGCTGAAAATTTCCCAAATTTGTAAAAAGACATCAACTTAAAGATTCAAGAAGCTGAGCAAACTGCAAACAGGATAAATTAAAAGAAATCCAAATCAATGCACATCATGCTCAGACTTCTGAAAGCTAAAGACAAGGAAAGCATGTTGAAAACTTCCAAAGAGAAATGACAAATAACCTACAGGAGGAAAACAACTCCAATGACAATGGACTTCTCACCAGAAACCACTGGTGACAGGAGGAAGCAGCACAACATTTTTCAAATGCCGAAATAATAGAATTGTCAAACCAGAATTTTATATCTAGTGGAAATATACTTCAGGAATGCAGGGAAAATCAAGACTTTCTCAGATAGAGTTCCAGCCAAGATGGAGGCATAGGTAGAAATGTTTCTCTTCTTCACACAACCTAGAGAAGGATAACAACTAATTTAAAAACAATAAACAACCAGAACTGCCAGAATAGCAAACTGCATGGAACTCTGACAATCAAGGAGTTAAAGAAACATTCACCTAGACAGTAGGAGGGGCAGAGATGGGTGACCTGGAAGGTGGAGAGGACCCGCGGCAAGGCGGTGGACCACGTGTGTGAGGAGGGGCTGGATCACCAGGAAACCAAACACTTAAAACCTCCAGCTGTAAAATACTGTGGGGGTTGCAAAGGCAGAGGGATTGCATGTCCATGAACCGAAGCGGGTAGTGGAATGCTGGTGGGTGGGGGTTGCAGGGCAGAGGGGGGAGAAAGGGAGAAGGAATATTGGGACAACTGTAATAACATAATCAATAAAATATAATTAAGAAAAATACTTTCTCAGATGAAGAAAATCTAAGAGAAGTTTTTACCACTGATCTATCCTAAATGAGTTGCTGAAGGAAGTTATTGAAACAGAAAGGAAAACATTTTTAAAGAGATTTTTAAAAATCTGGGAGGGGAAAGAAAGAACAACAGAAAAATTTAAAGTATGGGTAAATTCAATAGACTTTCTTCTCTTTGATTTTCTCAATTGTGTTTGATAATTGAAGCAAAAATTATAACATTGTTTGATGTGGTTTTCACAGTACGTAAAGAAAACATTTAAGGCAATTACACTGTAAATGGGAGAAAGTAAAGAGACTTCAAGGGAGGTCATATCTCTACACTTTATTCAAACTCGTAAAATATCGACATCAGTAGGTTGTGCCTAGTTATGTGTATATAAAAGAATGCTTGCAGCCACTACTAAAATACCTGTACAGAGATATATCAAAAACACTATAGATAAATCAATATGAAATTCTAAAATCCATTTAAGCAACTCACAGGAAGGCAGGAGAAGGAAAACAGAAAAAGACAAAGAGATAGAACACAAAAAATAAAATGGCAGATTTAAGCCCTAACATAGCAATAATTACATTAAATGTGTGATCTATGATTCCATTTCTGTAACATTCTTGAAATGACAAAAAAGGTGGAGAACAGATCAGTGGTTGTTAAGGATGAACAAAGATGGAGAAGATTAGTGGGCGTGTCTCTCAAGGGGTAGCTCCAAAGAGGCTTTGGTGGTGATGGAATAGTTGTGTATCTGAACTGTAGGGGTGGTCACATGAATACACACATGTGACAAAATGACATGGCTCCCCAGACTCCCCCCCCACACACATTGTGCCAATGTCAATTGCCTGGTGCTGATATTGTAAGGTAGTTATATAAGATGTAACCAGTGAGGGAAAATGGGTGAAGAGTACACGGGACTGCCCTACCTTGTACTGCCTTTGCAACTAACTGTGAAACTATGTTTCAAAAGCTTACTTTCTGTTGTTTTGTTTTGTTTAAGTAAACGCAGAAAGCAGCAAGTAAGGGATCTTATTTTAGTATCCTGGTTCAAATTTCAGAGACCAGCAGCGATTGGAGGCAAAATTTTGAACACTTGTTATTCCCTCTAGGTTTCCTTTCAGTTTATTTTTACAAACTTACCTGGGGAAGGGCATCTCTCTTGACTGCTAAGCTTTGGAGGTTACTTATAGTAAAAAACAAAAATCTGTTAGAGGCCAGCAGGCTGTCTCCAGATTCAGCTGGTTTAAGCCTCCAAACATCATCATGACCAAAGATGTAACCATCAGCCAAATGTATCATCACATACTATTCAATGCTGGGGTGGGAAAGAGAGTGATCAGGGAGTTTAAGAGTTTGACACATTTTCGTGTAAGAAATGCTTCATTTTCTTGTGAACGAGCGTGTTCTCGTGCCCTGCCAACAACAATATTTGGTTTTCAGATCCAGTTGTGGATGGTAAAGTTTTCAGCACTTTACAAAGCTCTTATTTTTCTTCACAAGGACATGGAATTTCTATTACCTTCTGTGGGTGAAGTGGAGTGAAAATGGGCTGAACTCTGTGTCTGACATTGTTTGAGAACATGGGTGTGTAATCACATAACCTTGTGTGGTAATGGAGCATGCCTAGACTGCAGTCATAATGAATTAATTATACTGTCTATTTCCTGAAAAAAAGACAGCTAGTAAAATAAAAAGAAATAAAGAATAATAAAAAGGAAACCCGAGCAGTGTGAATTTGTCAATGTTTGCCCAGAACTGCGCAGAGAGTAGAGAGGCGGGGTCCCCCAAAACGCAGCCCCCCTGGGGCCCGTACTCTCTGGATCTGTGATATGTCATCTGTTGTCTCGCTTTTCATCCATGAGAAATGACTCTCCTGTCTTCTGTGTCTTTTCCTCTGATAAACTCTCAGCGCCTCTAGAAGAGAGGTCCCATTCATTCCTACCCAGTACAGATGAAGTGGGCTTTTCTTTCTGTTCTAGTGTAAAAGCTAGGTTTCCAATTAAAAAAGAAAGTCAAAAATCACAGTGGCTTAAATTAATGAGAAGGTAACAGTCCCATACCACGCGGTGCAGTTGGAGGAGATGCCTTGTGCCCTGCTGTCCTCAAGGACCCAGATTTCTTTCTTCTTCCTGTCTGGACATCCTCTTGTGTTGTTCTACTCACAGGGCGGGGGCTGGGTCTTGCTGAGTTAGTTTGGTGTTAGGGCCTGTGAAAGGTAAAGGTGGATGAAGGAGTATGTGCTCCAAGTTCCAAGTCCACATTTAAACCCCAAGTGGTATGACTTCTCTTTGCACCTTAAACACAGGGATTTATCAAGCTATAAGGAAATCTGTAAAATACAGTCCCTGATCCTCTAGCTGGGCAATCGTGTGTGCAGCTTACAATGAGGGCAGACATATGTGTAGTGGTTTTTGCTTGTGTGTGTATGGGGAGGGACTGTCTATCCCTTAAATACTGGCGAAACAGCAGCCTCGCCACATTTTCTGTATCATCGCCATTCCCCTAGACGTTGAGTCTCAGCTCCCAACTCACAGTTTCAGTTGTGTGCTGAGATGTTGAAAAATAGGCCTCCATAGGGCTGAGTCAACAGGGAGAGATCAGAGCTGGGTCCCAGGACACAGGTGGCATCAACTAGCAGTGCTCTGGATGTCATTGTAGCCTTCACAGGACACTACCACGCAGAGGGACCTAAAAGGCAGGTGAGGGGTGGATGGAGTTCCCTCCAGCGCACGCTTTTCTGCTGTTCACCCCAAGGCCTTCCATTCCTCCGAGGTCTCGTTTTCTAAAATTCAAAAACTAACATCTCCCTCTCTCTGTCTCAGCTCCAGCATCTGTCCGTGAAGGAAGAACGGCAGACTGCAAAACTGACTCATAGAAGGGAGGCCAGAGGGGTAGAAGAAAGCTGTGTGAGCAAAGCAGGAGCATATTCTTGTTTATGTTTATACTCTCGGAACTTATAACAGTGCCTGGCATATAAATAATGTTAATAAATGTTTCTTGAACTGAATTTTATTTCTTGAGAGCTAAGGTAATTCTGGGTTGACCTTCTGAACTACTTACACTGGAGACTTTACTCCACTTTTGATCACTAACCCTCAGAGTGGGATTCTGCCGGTATTTAGTAGCAAAGCTTTGCTCCGGAACCTCAAGTACAAATCAACTAGACACTGAAATAACACAGATCAGGACTCAGCTTGCTTCTATGCTCCAAGCAAAAGATAAGCTGTTCCTTTTTAGACAAATAAACCACATTAAATTTACTACGTTATTGTACCACCAACAAATACCATGTTGATGGCCACCAAAAAAGCCATGTAACTCTTGTTTATTTAATCTATCCACTTCGCAGAGATTTCTGATAAATTTAAACAGATTTCCCCCCAGTTTTTTTTCTTACAGACTTCTTTTAAAAATGTATGTCCACTTGCACTTTAAGGGCATCTGGTGAGTTTTCCCTATTAACTCTATCATTTTCATCATTCGAAGGCCTTCTTAATAAGTAATTAGAGACACTTTCTCCGAGTGTACTTGGCCTTAACCAGTTGAGGATTCGCCTGACTTTCTCTTTCATCTCACGAAATGATTACATTTCCTACATAACAAAAACGTACCGATAATCCTTTACATAGCTTTTTGGCATGTAATATACGACACAAAATATACCATCACGAATCAGAGCTGGCTTCTTGTGCCCTTTAGATTTTACGAATCACCTTTCACCTTTATCACCTGACCATGTTTACCACCTCACGAGGTAGTTATTTTCATTATCAAAATTTTATAGATGTAGAAATTCAGGCTCAGAAACTTGCCTAAGGTGACACAATCGAGATCCAAATTCAGGTCCTCTGACTCCAATTACTTTCACTGGATCCTAAATCTCCCCCCTTTGCCCTTTGTTTGCAAAACCTCCATTTCTGTCATTAAAAGTCCAGGTTGATCGTGGATACCCTCCCGCAGACTGCTGTTCACCATGGAAATGTATCAACAATAAAAGGGCTGTTTCAGAGCCAGTCCAGAGGCAGTCATGGATGTAAAATGCGTGGAGCAAAGTCAGCATAAAAGATGATAAGCTTCGCGTGGTGTGACTGGTAGGGGTGAGTATCATTAGAGAGGAGCTGGGTTTGCTCTTCTACTCCAGCGACTCAGAGCCTGCCGTCAGATAACGAACAACGGAGCCATGTTTGTTTCTAATGCAGGTCTCTGATTCCAGATACAGACACCGTCACGATGCTATCCTAGCTCCCTAATGACACTTAATCTCCAAAATGTGCCAACGTGATGGCAAGTGGGGGTGATCTTCCAAGAATTAAAAATTAAAAGGTGATAGAAACAAGCTATCATGGAGACTGTGTCGGGATAGAATCCAAATCTTTCATCTCCACACTACAGGTTATTTCCTCCTCTAATTTTTAGTGTTGGACAGGAAAAGCTTACATGGTGGGAGTTTTTAAAGATTTAAAACATTCTTCTTTTAGGATAGCCGTGAGTTTTATATCCCAGCTGCTTTAGAGGAACACTTTGATCTTTGCCAGAAGGAGGTGTGGAAGAGGAAAATGAGAAGCCATCCCGGAGGAGGGCTTTTTGTCTTCTCAGAGGACGTTTTCCTTTTGGGTGGTCTCTATCAAGAAGTGAGTTCTTCCTTGTGAATCGCTGAAGTGGATGTCTTCTCCCTCCTGTCATTGTTCCATTTTTTTTCAAGTCATCAGATATGTTTAAGCACCTCCTATGTACCAGGCTGTGTGCTGCATGGTGGGGATGCATGGATGACTAAAACATGCATCCTGCCCTCAGAGATTTGTGGGGAGGAAGTGAAGTTTAGGTATGATCATGGTCCCTGAGAGAGTGAGAGCTGCAGGTTGAAACATAAAATTGAACAGGCAGTTTCAGGATGTAGTGATAATGGATGGAATATCACTCAAAACCCCCACGGGGGAAAATCTACCCAGGATTTGAGGGTCAGGAATGACTAACTCACATTCAAAGTGGGTCCTGAATTCAGAATTAGGAAACTGCACAGAGTGGATATACCAAGTATACAGGTTTCCCCTGCTATCTGAAAATACAGTGCTCTAGTTAAAATTTTTGTAAGCTGAAATGATATAAAGCCATGAAGCAATTACCATTAATTGATATGGAAAATTTTTGAGCTTTTTCAGACCTCCAAATAACCCACCCAAAACAATTGCACCCAGTTTTACTGGGAGGGTAACACCCTTAGGAGCCCTCCCAGACTTTTCTGATCCCTTAGGACACGTCCTGCTACCAGGTGCACAACATAAATGGAGACGGAGCCCGGATGCTCGCAGACACCATTCAGAGCTCTGGCAGATGATGCTGAGATGCTGAGAGTGGTTCCAGGGAGGGAGCTTGCTGGTAGCACTCCTGCTGCTCAAGCTGCACCCTGCCTCTGTAACGCTGGCTGAAAAAGAGAAACGCTGAATGCTAGTTTCATTTTTCACCTTTCTCATACAAGTAAAATCCCCTTCGGCTTTCTTTCAGTTAGTAGAAACCGGTACTAATGTCGGTCTCCTGTAAAAAGCAAAGTGCATCTCCTTTGCTGCGACAGAGGCCTCTGACTGATGTTCTGATGTTTGGTTGTCCATGTCTGTGGTTCAGGCATCCCATAAGCCATGGTTAGGGGTGCTATTTGAGGCTCTGAGGGCCAGAAAGGCAAACCCACACTCAGGAAATGTATACATCCCTGTGAGGAAGAATCACAGTCATTATCTTGACCCTGAGGTGGTCTTCTCAAGCAATAGGGCTGTATCAGAAGCCAGTGTTCACTATTGCCTGCAGGTTGCATATCCCAAGGTAGCAGGAGTTAGTAGTCTTGGTGACTGAATACCCATGTAATTGGGCCCATCTGTTTATGTGTGCAAAGTGCCAATGCTGGAGTTACAAATAACAAAAGACTGGCTGATGTCAACTAGCTGAGTCTACTTGGTTGCTTTCTATCTGCTTGTTCGTTTTTCCTACTTGGTTGTTCAGCATATCTTCCATGGTATATGCTTTCAGGCAGATGTTAATATGTGAAAAACCATCTTCATGCTCCATGCCCTCTGCATTCATCCAGACCTCCCTGTCTCCAATCCTCCAGTCCTTTTCATTCTGGGCCCCTGACCAAATGGCAAGGTCATTGACTGCTGCCAAAAATTCACATGTTCTCACCTTGGGCTATTTCTCCTTTTCTACAAAGTAGAAGACCAGATGCATTGCTCACAGCTCCACACACTGAGAAGATCAGCCTCTCTTTGGGGTTGCACCCATGTACCAAGCTGACCATTCCATAAATTAAGCTTGGGATTTCTCTCCTTCATCAGCCAGTTGTATGATGAATTATCTCTGCCCCAATATGGCCATGGGTGTGAACTTGTGCAACTGAGGTGGGCAACACACGAATCTGAGCTACCCACTCATGCAGCTACTCATGTCCACTGATCTTGTTTAGGCTCAGTCCTGAATGTACCACTTCCATCTTTCAATGGGCTACTGCTAAGCCCAACTTATGTCATGATTTGGTGGGTCCAACAGACTGCAGCCTATAATGAACAGTTCCCCTGGCATGGTTACTTGGTGCTTAATGGTTAAACATTCTGCCTTTACCAGGACAATATTCCAGGTGCTGCTTCTCAAAAGGCATGTAATTCTCTGCTGCAGATGGCATGGCCTTGCTCCAGACTTCCAGGAGCCTCTTTTGTGATTCTTGCCCTTAGGCTGGCATAAGCTCCGTACTAGGTCTTTTCCCGCCACAGACAACTCCAACACCATCATATCGGCTTGACCATATGGCTGAAGTGGCAGGGCTGCTTGCTGCAGTCAGAGCCTGCTGCAGAGTCCCTTCCTCCTCTAGGCTCCACTCAAAGCTTGTCGTCTCAGTGAGCAGGTTGGAGCAGTAACCCAGTATGAGATGTGATGCCTCCAGAGGCCAAAGAGATCTCAGAGGTTCTATGCTGCCTTCTTTGTGGTCAAGGACGGAAGACGCATTCCTTTGCCCTTTACTTTGGAGTTTATATGCCTAGCCCCTGGATCCCTAAAAACCTCACCGAAGAACAGTTTTTCGCAATCTTTATAAGGTTTATCTCCCATTCTCAGCAGCTTATATGTCTTATAAGCAAATTAGTCATCTTTTGTCCATTCTGTCTGAATAACATGAGGTCACTGATATCTCCTATCAGTGATGATCTATGGGATGAATGTTCACATCATACTGATCTCTTATGCATCTGTCATGACAGAGGATGGAAGGGTTAACATAGCCCTGAAGCAAAATCCTGCCACTTTAGCCAGATGATCCAACAAAACTTAGGAATATTGTTGTCTGTCCTGCATGAATGCAAAGTCTTTCAAATCCTCTTTTCTAAGTGGAATGGAAAATAACACATCTGTCGAGTGTATCTAACATACCATGGATTTGAAGGCATACTAATCTGCTCTAAGTACAGTGCATGTCTGGCATAGCAGCTGCAGTTGGGGCTACTACGTGGTTATGCTTTCAGTGAATTGGTTATGCTAATGAAGTCACTCACTCTCAAATCCATCTGGTTTCTGCAGGAGCTAGACTAGGGCACTAAACAGAGATATGACTGCCACCCCCTCTGCATCCCGTAGGGTTTTAGTGGTGGCGCTAACCTCTACCATGTTTCCAGCGACATGTTATTGCTTTTGATTTACTATGTTGGCCAGAGTCAGGAGCAGCTTCAGATGTGTCCTCTGTAATAGCTCTTACCCTAAACACAAAGACCCAGTAGAGGTTATTCCAATGGCCAAACATATAATTTTCAGTTATACACTCTAGGCCTGGGAAAATGACCTCCTAGTGGGTCCCTGAGCCCCCTGAGTACACCAGGAGCCATATTTTAGCCAAGACTCCATATTACCTGGTTCCCGTAAGCACCCCCCCCCCCACCTAACAGAGGGGCTATCATGTCCCTGGAGACCTTCGGGTCTCCAGCTACAGATGCTAACTCAGACTCTGTGCCTGATGGTCCTCAAAATGTCTGGGTATTTTCCACCTACCCAGTGTACCGTCATGCATACTTGTCATGGTGTCATAGGGTACGGCCTCCTAGGCACCTGACCTCCTCTTTAGTTAATGAGCTTATGATCTGAAGATGGGCTCATCTCTAGGACCACGAAAATTTATTGGGGTGAACACCCTCAGTCAGTCTTCTGCTTTCTTATCCCTTTCCTCCTTTTTTTGGTTGTAGACATTTAGAAACATCTCTGTTGGTTTCCCATCTATTTTGCCCATAGAGATGCTGAGCTCTTTTAACTAGCACCACAGTCCTGTGTCTCAAACACCTGTGCTTGTCATTATGGTAAATGTGGCCTCCGACATTCTCGGGGTTACCTGCTGCCGCCTGACCCTTGTTATTTTGAGACCGTATCATTCCTATGGCTGTTAAAGTTCTGTGACTGCCTCTCCTGCCATCTGCCCTGGCCCGCGGTGGACAGCACCACTGAATTCTCATTGGCACTGGTGCCCCTCACCTGTGCGTTCCTCGTGGCCTGGGTGGAAGCTGTGGCCACTGGGCCCTCCTGTGAAGCTTAAATACTGGGTAGGTTTTCTAGCTTCATATACTATATCCAAACCAACATGCTCACTTCTCTCAGCCTCTTTATTCCTTCTTCTACCCTCTGCCAGAGAAAATCTTCTCCACTCAACATTGGTCATCATTTCTTCTAAGCTTCTAAGAGCCACCCTAACAGCAAGTTTGTCCCCTCAGTAGTCCTTGCCAAGTGTTAAATCCTATGTCCCAAGAAAGTGCACCCAGACCAATAAATTCGTGTTTTTCCAGCCTTACATTCTATCCCTTTTGATCAAGTACTCTCAAAAGTTTATCCTACTGGTACTGCTTTCACTCCTGTCAGTACATGCTAGGTAATTTAGGAAACCACTTGGTTAGAGAATTTCCATCCAGCCTTATGAGGCTCTGCATGTTCCCAGTTGAGACGTGTTGAGATTTAACCCTAGCCATCAGTGTGACAACCAGGCTAGGAGACAGGGGCAGTTCCTGGGGGGGTGGGGGACGGGAGGGGGAATACTTGTTGCCTTGCAGGCAAGAGGCCTTTGCAGCATCTTCCAGAAATCTAGCTCTTGCTTAGGAAGAATAAACCATCTTTTCAGATTCTGAGGGTTTATAGGGGTCTGCAGAACCATTATCCTCAGGAGCAATTCTCCAAACGTCTTTTTTCTGTGTTTCAGTTTCAAGTTCTTTCGACAAGGTCCCTAACCTTAAAATAACCGAGCCACGTTGACTAAGCATACAGGTGTTCTCTGAGCTCTGTGACTCTATTAGATCTTCAGTCTGCTGCTAAGCCATGTCTACTTTTCCACTGCAGGGGAGGAGTGCTTCTTCATAAGCTCTCAAAGAGGCCCTCTGGCTCTGACATTTAGCCTTTAGCTACTTGTTAATGACCTTCAGTTTTTCATTGTCCCTCTGTAGGGTATCATTACAATTTAGTAGTAACCAGTCAACTCTGCTGTCTTTGCAGAAATTTCCCTCCAGGTCTTTTAAACACCTGAATCATTGCAACTACAATGGTAATCTCTCCAGGTCATTCTCCCAGGTCACCATACCAGGTCATTCTCCCATGTCACCATACCAGGTCATTCTCCCATGTCACCACTGGTAGTATTGTTAGCAGCCACCTTGTGCCAGGGGCTATTCATGCCCCACCTACCACTCAGGATGGCATCCCCTTTGCCTGGTGAGTAACGAGAGTGCTAGTCCCAAATCCCCATTTTACTGCTTTTTTTCCTTGGGCAACTCTTGGTGCCACTCTGTTCACTTAAGACCTTTAAGAAGCAGGCATCAACAAGTTTCATCAACAAGATGAAACTTGTAAGAGATTGGTTGGTGAAAATGTCTGAGGGAAAAGGCTGTACTCTTGCTGAAGTCACAGCTCACACACATTAGTCCTCAGGGAATGACTGAAAGCAGCAGGGATACTAAGCCAGGCTGGATTCTGAGAGACTGGGACCTTCTCTGATGGGTGGCTTGGGCCCCAGACTCCCTACTGGCTGGCCGGAATTTTCTTAGAACTGCACTGTAGTCTGAGGCTCGTCCTCCCTCATCCTCCTTGTTTCTCTCTGTCCTTCACTGGGAAGAGAGCTCCACTGTGGTTTGAGAGCTCTCCCTGCCTCTTCCAGCCCCCTCCCTTCTGCCCCTCATAGATCTGCTGTCCACTAAATCTCCTACACATCTCATTTTACCATGGAATCTGCTTCTTGCAGGACCACATTAACACACAGTTCTTCAGAGAACCCCAGGGGATTTGAAAGCCAGATTCCCTGGTGGGAACTTGCTTATTAGCACACGGTTTATTGGCTTCTCTATCTTCACTGCCCATCTCTCCCACTCTCTTACATGTTTCCCAGAATCTCCTTTCAAATGAACTGCAGGCATACCAATGCCTACACTAGAGATGCCTTTTGAAGAGACCCAAACTAAGATAATCTCTCTTTTGGGTAGCTACATAAAGAGAATAAATAACTTCTGCCAATGTGCGTTGAAATCCTTCTTATTTTAGACATTATCTTTGTTTTCTGATTTGTGCTTCTTTTAGAGTTATGGCGAGTTATGGCAAGTTACGGCTGGATGTCATTTAAGATGACCCCTTCTACCTCATAAAAAGTTCACACAAGGATCAAAACCTCTCTGTTCTTTAAAACCATTGCCTAGTCCCACCTGCTGTGCTTGCCTACTGGTTGTGGCCAATGCTTTGAACCCCTTCACAAAGCAGGGGGAACGGTATCAGTGTAGCAATCCAGACCACTTCAACTTCCGAGGAAGCACTGCCTTTGGTAAAGAGCAGAGTTAGTCTGTATCTCTTGAGATCACGAAACTTCTACTTTACTGTGATTAAGAGTACCTAAGGAAGAGGCCTCTTGAAGTGCAGGGGAAATGGTACTAATGAAAAACGAAATGGCATTTTTCATAAGAGTTAATATGAAATTCATATTTAATATTTATAATTCTGGAAAATCTTTCATTTTAGTATATATTCTAATATAAAATAACCTCAAAATCACCAATTAAAAATTGTATGCCAGAAAATATGCCTTTTTAAATAAAGCTTTGCATTTTCCCCCAAAACATTGCCACATATACCAGCTTGAGAATTGTAACTTTACATTGGGAAGATCTTCTGCCCCAAGACACTGTTTCAGGGTCCAAAGAGAAAATGAGTTTTTTTGTTTGGTTGGTTGGTTATTCAAGAATTCTTTTATTTTTTAAAACATTTTGCAGTTTTTATTTTTTATTGTTGTTGTATTATAGTTGTCCCAATTTTCCCCCGTTGCTCTCTCCTATTCCACCTCCGCCCCTTGAGAAAATGAGTTCTTGACTGTTGCTATATAAATGCACACATAAATATAACTGTATACAGAATATAACTCTGCCATGTTCAAGCATTTCTCAAGGATGCACATATAAAAGCAAAGTAATGAGGAAATGATTAACAGAGCAAATAAATGTAGCAAGGGATAATAAAACCAGTAGTGAAGTTCATCCGTGAGATATCTGTGCCCCAGCCTTATTTACTGGCTGAAACAAGAAAAAGAGGGAACTTAACCAGACCCAGTGCAATACAACCTATGAAAGGGTAATAGGGAGATAAAGAAGAGATTACCAATAACTGCAGCCAAGAAAAAAAAGTACACCTAAGAACAAAAAAAGTCACAAAATCTAAAAAATCTTTCTACAGTTAAGGTAAGAAAAATTCCGTGTGATAAAATGCCTTAATGCTACATAAATACAGGGAACTCTGAAACTGCCTATTAGTCAATCAGTCTAACAAGTTCCCAACTAAAATAAATCCTTTCCCATTCTGTCCTTAGAAGAAACATTTGAATCTGATTGAACCAATCAATCATCTGTTCCTTTATTGGTGCCTGGTAAAAGACGGGCCCCTGACTGGAATAAGTAGTACCAAGCTTGGTATCTTGAAACTGTCGTACTGGTTGGTCTACCCATCCCTCTGCCTGTCAGGAGGAGTGGTTATTTCCAATGGAGAGATCATCTTGGTGGTTGAACGGTAATGCCAGTGTCACGAAGAATGGACACCTATGCAGGGATGCTGAGCTCACAGCGGTACCAACTTTGCATGCCCCACTACCCTTGTCTCTAATTGCACTTTGCCTTTAGCTACTCATTTATAATAAAACATCCTGGAACACTGAAGCATAACAAATTTTGAGAGCGATTTTGGCAAGAGTGCAGATAGGCTCTCCATGGTACATACTATGCCCTGGAGGTAGCAGGTGAGGCTGTTAGAAGGATGGAAAATCCAGCAGTGTCTCTGTCAGTCCTTCTGTCAGGAAAAGACAGTGGCTGCTCTAGGTGAAACACATTCATCATTTATAAGACTCAAATGCAGTCTTCCCATCCCAGAAAATGGCACTGGAACCCATCCAGTTGCTCAGGCAGAAAACTTAGGAGTCGTGAAGGCTTTTTATTCCTTCTTTCCTTCTCTCCCACACCCATATCCAAACCTCTGGCAGCTTCTGTCTGCTGTGTCTCTGAAATCAACCCGAACCCACCCACTTGTCTCTATCTCTACAGGAACTGCCGCTGTCCGAGCATCATCGTTTCATACCAGGCTCCTGAAATTTCCTCCTCCTTGCTTTCTCTGATTCTTCTTTGCTCACTTGTGATTTATTTTTCTCTTAGAAGCTGGTGATCTTATTAAAATGTAAATCAGATCAAGTCACTCCTCTGCTTAAGTCCCTCTAGTAGCCTCCTATTGTCCTTCATGTCAAATCTGGAGTTCATACGGTGACTTACAGTATATCTCACTTTGTTCTCTTCACTGACCTCACCTGATTCCTCAGTCTTGCCATATTCTAGGCACACAGGTTTTGTTGTTGTTGTTGTTTAACTTTAAGTTTGGTCCCATTTCAGGGTCTTTGCACTTCGTATTGTTTATTGCTTCTATTCAGTCTTCCCACTTAGGACTTTACTAAAATATTGTCCTTTACTTAAATATTGCCTCCTCATCATAGGCTTCATTGATGATATGTCTGAAGTACTGCTCACTATAGCATACCTTTGCTCAAAGTAATTTTCTGTCATATTATCCTCCTTTATTATCTTCATAACATTTATCAGTAACCTGAATAATCTTATTCATTTGTATGTATTTTTTATCTTCTCCCATGTAGAAATTAGACTTCAAGACACCAAAGGTTTTAGTCCCAGTGCTTGTCACATAGTAGGCATTCAAAACACATTTGTTGTATAAATGAATGAATCTATGAATCAATCAATCTAGCAAGCAAGCTGTGGGAACTAAGTTTTTTATTCTGATAAAAAGAAGCCCTGCCACTCTCACTCAATAAAGTAGGTCTAATAACTACCTCAGATTGTTTTTCTGGGAAATAGGCATGATATTGGGGTGGCAAGATAAAATTTCTGGGGCAAATCTTTTTAAGATAAGGTTTCCAGTAACAGATGGTATCATTCAGACACTTTGATATAAGGGACTACATGGTAATAGAAAAAATACAATAAAGATTAAATTTAAAAAAAGAAAGAAAATAAAATTTCAGTTGGACTTTCCTAATATTAGAACTTCTGTGGGTCAATAGCAACATGCTTATTTACTTTCAGGATTAGAGTCAGGTATGAATACATATATATTCTTTTATCCTTTTATCTTTGACCTAATCTTTTTCTGACTACACGGAAGAGGAGACATCAGTCCAGTTCCCAAAAAATAAATTCTGAGATGGAGCTGAGCCTGCTGGAGATTTATTGGGGAGCACTGTACCTGTGTAAGGGAAGAGAAGAAAGAATTAAAAGAGGGACAAGTTGACCTGTGATTCAGTCTCATTGGAGACCTCAGCTAACCTTAAGGGTAGTTTTGGACTGGAATGACCCTTCTGATGTGTCCCAAGTTGGGTTAGGGAGGCTGAGCCTTTATATTCTGACTTGGGTCAGTCACCGGATGTGAGCTGGTCTGGAAGGGGGCATGGCTTCTAGCCAGGCAGTTCTCTTGAGCAGAGATGATCCCCACCAGGGATGTTGGGGCTCTTAACCAGCCACACTCTCCGCATCTGGGAGAGTAAGGTAGTCATTACTTAAGGAAAGGAACTCTGGGTGATGCATCACAGGGTCCACCACACATGCCAAGTCAGGAAGGTCTGATGTTTAGCCTCCTTCACTGGAGAGGGAGTGGAGAACGTGTGCTCCTGGCATCGAACCAACGGCGCACAGACTCAGGGCCTTCTAGTACAGCCTTCGCAAAACATTCAACAGCTGCTTTTAAAAGAGGCTTTGTTCTTGTTTGTTTGTTCGTTTTGTTTTCGTTTTCATTTGTTTATTCCCTAATTAAGAAATGGAAAGTCTTTTCTCTTTGCTCCGTGTCAGACTGTGGCTAAGCATCTGAATTCCTGCCTTTACGGGGGATCCTCCTCAAGTAAGTGGCTCTCCTCAACCCGTGCACGGTAGGCTACTCTGGGTTCTAGGACACAGAAGGGTGCATCTAAAAAATACTTTATCTATGCACACCAATGTTCATAGCAGCACAATTTACAATAGCCAAGAGTTGGAAGCAACCTAGGTGCCCATCAGTAAATGAATGGATCCAAAACTATGGGACATTTACACAATGGAATTCTATATGGCAGAAAGAAAGAAGGAGCTCCTACCCTTTGCAACAGCATGGATGGAACTGGAAAGCATTATGCTGAGCCAGGCAGTGAAAGACAAATACCATATGATCTCACCTTTAACAGGAACCTAAACAATAAAGCAAACAAGCAAGCAAAATATAACCAAAGACACTGAAATACAGAACAGGCTGACTGGTACCAGAGGAGAGAGGGGAGAGAATTTCAGGGGAAAAGGGGAAGGATTCACAGGAACAAGTATAAAGGACACATGGACAAAAACTAAGGTGGGGGGATGGGAGGGAGGTGGGGAGCACTGGGGGGTGGGCTGGGATGGGAGTAAAAGACAGAAAACTGTACTTGAACAATAATTTTTAAAATAAATAAATAAATAAATAAATAAATAAATAAATAAGGAAATTGCTAGGTTATTTGAAATGCAGTTCCAATAAATATAACAAATTGTATACCCTGAGCTTTCGGTAAAGCTACCATATAAAACTACTATTAAAAAATACTTTATCTAAACCCAATAATGGCTAGACATTAGTTATAGGAGTTGACCTGGGAAAAATCCATGATGAGAATATTCCTAAAATTCACAAGAGGAGTAATTCTGCCAAATTCTCTAAATCATGGTTTTTGTTTTGTTTTGAATTTACCCTACCATTTCCGATGCCAACAACTTTATTCTTTGGCTCTTACACTCTACTGTGTCTTATAGTAAGCTGGTGTGCTTATGGAAATCAGACTGTTGAGCTCTGTGGGCACAGAGTCAGAAGATACAAGGGGAAGCCAGGAACCTGTATGAAAAACACATTCACGGTGGTTTCGGAAGCAGGTGGCCCAGAAATCATACTTTGAGAAGTATGACTCATCTCATGGGCTAGCAAATATCACTTACCTAATAAAGCAACACTGCATGAGACTGATTCTTATAAGCAATCGAAATAAAATAATTTGAGCAAGAGCTTAAGAACAAGCTCTTTGCACAACTTTATAACTCCAGGCACACAGAACACAGTGGAATTATGCTCCACAGGTTCCATCTATCTCTCTGCGAATGGTGCTCTCCCATACTGGTAGGGGAGGAGGCCCTATCAAGGGAAACACAATCATCTCAGTATAAGTGAAACACCTGGGTCATCACTCCGCCACTGCAAACTCTGGTTTCCTTTTATGTAGAGAATGGCAGTGTAAGTTCTCACTCATCAGTTACGAGCCTTTTCCAGGACTAGTCGTATGCACTTTAGTCCATTCTCATATACCCTTCAGAGAAAGAAGCTTTCTTACTCGGCTCCATCCACACCATGTTACCAAAAACATGAACTTTTTCTACTTTCTTTCCAAAGCCACCTTGAACTCTTGCTGCCATTTCTTATACGGTGCTGATCCTGTTCTTTATTGGAGGCGAGGAACATTCAGTGTTGTTTTTCTCCTCAGCTACCCACCAAATCCTCTCAGTTAGGGAATGTGTCCTCTAATGGGTAACCTGGATCCTTTGATGGGTCAGGCTCTTTCCTTTTGAATGTGTTAAAACCACCAAACAAAATACAACATGTTACAACATGTTATGAATAAGCTTATACAAATTTACCACAATTACAAGGTGCCCAACCTAATGGAGTCGCTTTCTGCAGGGGGTTCGGTTAGGGAAGGAACCATATTCCCACTTGTTATCAGAAGCTCCATTCTAAAGAGCAGCTGCGTAAATTAATCCCTCTTTAGGTCAAACAAAGAGACTTTGTGTTTGTATAAACTGGTTTTTGGAAGACATGATTATTCAGTTGAAATATACCAGATACTATACCAAATACTCTATTTGATTTAGCTACTTTAACCCTTATTAAAACCCCAAGATAGGAAGCAGTGTTAGTATCTCCGTTTTGCCGATGAGGAAGCTGAGAAAGGGTTGTTGCTAAAAATTGCATAGCAAGAATTGTCAGAGCCAAGACTTGCTGCCAGGTTTATGTGATTCTAGAATCAAAATTAATCACAAAAATACACTTCCTAGAACCAGACTGCAGCCTACACCGTGAGATTTTGCAGGTATCACAAGGTCTTAGCTGTACCTAAGTTATCTTTCTCTGGTTTTGTTACCACAACATTCCTATTACTAGACAAAACAAATGAGTTGAGAGCATATTTTCAGAAAATCGTTGTTTTTTATCTTCACTCGAAGACATTTTTTCATTGCTTTTAGAGAGAGAAGAAAGGAAGGAGGAAAAGCAAAAGAGAAAACATCGATTGGTTGCCTTCCGAACTTGCCCTGACTGGGGATTGAACCGGCAGCCTCTTGGTGCATGAGACAATGCTTCAACCAACTGAGCCACACCAGCCAGGGCTGCAGGAAACCATCTTTGAAGCAGAAATATGACCTGAGAATAACAGAGCTCCCCCAACCCTTTACATACAAACCCCACTAGAAAACATTACTGGAATATTTTAGGAGCCTCAGAGAAGGGGACTCAGAATTAGTAAATTTTGATGGGAAAATGTGAGCTGAATTCTGAAGACTACATCACTGATTAAATTTCACTGCCCATTTCTGGGCAACTATGATTAAGAAGTAAAGTTAGAGAAGGGATAGGTAAAACCAAGTCAAGAGATGTGCTGCCTAAAACATCTGGGTAGATTTAGCCAATTTTAGCTTTTTGTTTCACTCTTCACAGTCTTCTTCCTAATTTTACCTTGAAAAATGGACTTGCCATGCACAGCTTTGAACTTTCCAATGGATGGTCAGCAAACCTCTTTCTCTAGACCTGTAACTAAGTGCTATTGATTGTTTAACATCAGCCCCTACCCTCTGGCTCACAGCACTCTCCCACCACCCTCTATCACCATCCTGCTTTTCACCTTCCTCAAAACCCACATTATTACCTAAAGTCATATCCTAGTACTTTATATTCAGTTATGTTATGTGATGCTATGTTATTTGCTTGTTTATCATTTGTTTCATTCTTTAGATAGTAAATTCCATGGAGGGCAACCTTATTAATTTTGATCAAACTCTACCTTACTAGCACCTAAAAAAATTCCTGAAATATAGTAGGTACACAACAGTTATTTGTTAGATGGATGAGTTGATTATGGTATACACTGCTATAAGATACTGAAGGAATTAATATGCATCATTATTTAGTGTTTTCTACTTCCCAGGCTTGTTTTAAGCATTTTATATTATTTACTCCTGAAACGCTCATTGTACTTTTGTGAGATAGAAACTATTTTTGTTCTCATTTTAAAGATAAGGAAAGTGAGACATAGAAGGCGATGTGACTTGCCTGATGCCATGCCTAGGAAGTGGCAAAGCCACAGTGGAACCCAGATTGTCTGGCTCCCAGGTTCCCTTGAGCCCTACACTAAAATAAGACAAGACACTGCCATTTTGGGAAGGGAAATCTTACCTACATGACAAGTAAAGAAGCTCATACTGAGTAACAAATGAAGGTATAATCAATAAGCTTTCTAAAGGCTGAGAGGAGAGAAGATTCTCAGAGGACTGAGGTCATTGAGGAAGGTCCCACAAAAATCTATAATTTGACCAGTTCTTGAATAATGGTTTGGCTTGAGCAGTGGAGGTCTCTCATCACTGAAGTCTCAAAGATTACAGTTAAAAAGACAAAACAAAACAAACAACAACAAAACTTGTCCCACTAAAGCACCAAAGATCACATGACACACAGACATCTTTTGGAAGATTCTGTTTGCCTTGGCTTCAAAACACTTACTGATGCTTATAAAGAGGCAGGGAAGAGAGAGGAAAAAGAGTAAGGGCCTGGAGATGTCAGCCTGCTGAGATGGGAGGCTTAGGAGACGTCAGTAGCCCAGGAGTGGAGAATCCCCCTGGAGAAAGCAAGATGGTAGCCTGTAGGTGGAGAAAGACTCACTTTCCCTCCCCCACTGTGCCTTCTAGCACTGCAGTGAGAACTGAGCTGTTAACACCAGAGTGTTCAGAAAGTAGGAGCTTTGTTTAAAAGGACTCATCCGTACCAGTTGGTGATTTCCCAAGTGAAGTCAAAACTTCAATGCATGATTCACCACTGATTGCTGTGATGATTATTGGGATGTCAAAAGATTGGCATTGCTGTCAGTGAGAAATGAGGTTGCTCATTCTCTGGATTACAATCTCAGAAGATTTAAACACGGCAGGGTTTCAAAGAGGTGGGAAATGTGTCAGAAAGCAACACACAAGACATAGCTCCCATTTTTTACTTCCCCATCCAAGACTACACCACAGGATTTTATGGGTAGTGCTTTCAATTTATTCTATTCACTGAGGCAGCAGGATTCTTGGTTCAATGAGCTAAGAATTAGAATCCTTTCTCTTGAAATTGGTTTTCGGAAGTGCCCTGGTGGGTATGACTAAGAGGTTTTAGGCACTGAGGTTTTAGTTGATGTTTGTATTTTTTTTATTATGACTTAAAGGGAAAAAACCCAAAATCTAAAATTAGCACTTGTTTTTTTCAACTTGGAACTTTATAAACATGCCAGCAATATGTGTGTGTGTGTGTGTTTTGCAATGCGCAATATTATAATTTCTTGACATTTTCATTGCTGTTTCTTGACATATTTAGTGAGGTTTTAAAGGTTTCTTTAGAAAGAGAGAGGGGGAAAATGGAAGAAAAAAATGGCTGGCTTCCAAATGACCATATGTTTCCAATTTCAAATTCAAAAGCAGAAGGAGGGACTTGAGTTCCACAGAGCTTTGTGGGAGTTAGAGAGCGGGGGAGGCAGGTTCTCTTTTTTAAATTTACTTATTGGAATTTCACTGTTACCCAATAACGGATGATTGGGAGGAAGATACAGTATTAGAAGGTTTCATTGAGTACCATCTATGTGTAAGACACTAGGTGGGGTGTGGTACAAAGAGGTTTAGGTGGGAAAGAGTCGGGGTACCTGATATGAGAGGAAGCAGAAAATCTGATAAAATATGGTGAATGTGTTCCACCAGAAATACTACAGATCAAAAAAGAAGCTGACCTGTTAAAAGAAAGATTCATAGAAGAGGTAAAATTCGTGCTGAATCTTGAAGATGGACATTTCAAGTAGAAGGAACTATAGATTCAATGTCACAATAATGAAGCTATACAAAGCACCTTTAGGTATGCTGACTGAGTCCACGTGGCTGGAACTGAGTTTGTATCGAGGTGGAGAGAGGATAATAAAGAAAATATTAGAAAAGTCAGTGGAGGTCAGATTATGGTGAACTTGAATGACAGGCTTGATATAATTTATTTCAACAATTCTAGAAGTTATTAACAATTATTAATTATTAGCCCTATTTTATAGATGAGAAAGTTGAAGTTCATAGAGACTAAGTAATTGTTCAAAGTGAAATGGCAAATATTTGGTAAAGCTGGACTTTAACTGAGGTCTGGTTGTTTGCAAATCCTCTGAACCTCTTTAGATCCAGTGATTAAGCAAACCTGAGAGAGAACTGCTGTGAGCCAGTAGGTGAGGTATTGTCCAGCAGGAACTGTGATTTTAAAAAATATATATTTTATTGATTATGCCATTACAGTTGTCCTATTCCCCCCTTCATTCCCCTCCACCCTACACACCCCCTCCCACCCACATTCCCCCACTTTAGGTCATGTCCATGTGTCATAAGTTCTTTAGCTTCTACATTTCCCATACTATTCTTGCCCTCCCCCTATTTTCTCCCCACTGTCTATGCTACTTTTTCTCTGTACCTTCTTCCTCTCTCTCCTCCTCCCACTCCCCTGTTGCTAAGCCTCCCTGTGATCTCTGTTTCTGTGGCTCCGCTCCTGTTTTAGGTGTCTGCTTAGTTTGCTTTTGTTTTAGGTGTGGTTGTTAATAACTGTGAGTTTGCTGTCCTTTCACTGTTCAACTTTTTAATTTTCTCTTTCTTAGATAAGTCCCTCTAACATTTCATATAGTAAGGGCTTGGTGATGATGAACTCCTTGAACTTGACCTTATCTGAGAAGCACTTTATCTGCCCTTCCATTCTAAATGAAAGCTTTGCTGGATAGAGCAATCTTGGATGTGGGTCCTTGCCTCTCATGACTTGGAATACTTCTTTCTAGCCTCTTCTTGTCTGTAAGGTCTCTTTTGAGAAATTAGCTGACAGTCTGATGGGAACTCCTTTGTAGGTGACTATCCCCTTATCTCTTGCTGCTTCTAGGATTCTCTCCTTTATTTTCATCTTGGGTAATGTAATTATGATGTGCCTTGGTATGTTCCTCTTTGGGTCTACCTTCTTTGGGACTCTCTGAGCTTCTTGGACTTCCGGGAAGTCTATTTCCTTTGCCAGATTGGGGAAGTTCTCCTTTATTATTTGTTCAAATAAGTTTTCCACTTGTTTTTCTTCCTCTTCCCTTTCTGGTACCCCTATAATCCAGATGTTGGAGTGTTTAAAGATGTCCTGGAGGTTCCTAAGCCTCTCCTCATTTTTTTGAATTCTTGTTTGTTCATCCTTTTCTGTTTGGTTGTTTCTTTCTTCCTTCTCTTCCACTCCATTGATTTTAGTCCCAGTTTCCTTCCCATCACTATTGGATCCCTGTGCGTTTTCCTTCATTTCATTTAGTGTAGTCTTCATTTTTTCATCTAATTTGCAACCAAAATCAACCAGTTCTGTGAGCACCCTGATCACCGGTATTTTAAACTGTGCATCTGATAGGTTGGCTATCTCTTCATCGCTTAGTTGTATTTGCTGTGGAGCTTTGATCTATTCTTCCATTTGGGCCATTTATTTAGTCTTGTCCCACCTGTTGTGTATGAGTGGCAGAGCCTTAGGTGTTCACTGGGGTGAGACAACCCATGTCAGTGTGTTGTGATGTTGTATGTGCGGGTGGGGTCAGAGAGGGACTAATGGCGCTAGTTCTGCACTCTCTCAGATTTCACTCCCCTCTGCCGCTTCCCACAACCAGCACCTTTTCAATCAGTGCTTTTAGGCTTTATTGCCTGTCGCTGGGGCCCTGGGTGGCACAGTCTGTGTTGCTGCCCGTTTTTGCTTAGGTGTTTACCAGGGCAGGGCAACGCAGTTGCTGGGGTGTGACACTGTATGTGGGGTGGAGTCAGAAAGGGAGCAGTGGCACTTGTTCTGTGCTCTCTTGGATTTTGGTCCCCTCTGCCACTTCCCACAAGCAAATTGGGCCCTTCTGGTGCTGGTTCCCACGTGGGTGGGCTTGTGGATGTTCTAGGACCCTGTGGGTGTCTCCAACAAACTCTCCTATGAGGCTGAGAGCCTTTCCCAGCACCTCTATCCCCAAAAGTATATTCAATCAGTGCTTTCAGGTTCTATTTCCCATTGCTGGGGCCCTGGGTTGCGTGGTCTGTGTCACTGCCCACTTTTTGCCTGGTATATCTGTACACAAATGTGTTTCCGCTGTCAGCCAACTGCTTTGTGGGTCTCACTGGGTTTGCTCATTTTCCTCCCCACACTCAGTTCTCCTAACCACTGCCTCTTCCTGCCATGATCCTCCTCTCTGCTGGCATCCAACTCCACTCCTCTTACCAGTCTGTATGAATGGTTCCTTGTTGTCAGACTTTGGTACAGTTCAATTTTCTGTCTGTTCTGGTTGTATTTTGTTTCTAAATTTTTGTTGTCCTTAAATTTGGTTGTGCGAGGAGGTAAAGTATTTCTACCTATGCCTCCATCTTGGTCTGAGGAACTATGATGTTTTATGGCAGGGAGAGGAAATGAGAATGTGTAAATTAAACAGCAACTGCCTAGACCTCAGGTGAGCACGGGGCATGGTAGATGTAGCAAGACCCTTAGGTCCGCAGTGCTCTAGGTGAGTCCTCATGAAGGACCTCATCATTTATGGAGGAAGTTTCTAGTCTCAGAGTTGGGGGTTCTCCTTCCATATCAGTTTCCCGGGAAAACGTTTACTAGAAAGCACATGACGGGGCTGAGGAGTCAGAGTGGTTAAGGGTATCCGGAGCCACGGAAGCCCAATATTTCCTATCTGAGTAACTGTCCCCTTGGAGCACTGAGGGATTTCTGTGACAGAGATTCTTGAGTCAAATCCAGTTTATGAATTCCACAAAGCACTGTGAGTCACTGAAGTGACAGGGCAGGGGCCTTAGAAGCCATTTTGTTTGTAAGTGGCTTGTATCTAATTATAAGAACAGTTTACTGTTGCCCTGGCTAGGTAGTTTCAGTTGGCTGGAGCATTGTCCTGTGAACCAAAATGTGGGTTCCATTCCTGGTTGGGGCAATTACCTACATTGTGGGTTCCATGCCCATATGGGAGGCAACTAATAGATGATTCTCTCTCATATTGATGTTTCCCTCCCTCCCTCTCTAAAATCAATAAACGTTGGGTGAGGATTTTTTTTAAACGGCTGATTATTTTATGTTACCCCCCCAAAAGGAACTGAGATGCCCTGAAGTGTAGATCCAGGTGCTCAAAGAATATATGTAATTTGTCTTTCTCTGTCTCTCAGATCTGTTATCCTCAGCATTGGTTTCATTCTCAGATTGGCTCTCCGAGTAGTAGTAAACCTGACTGACGGCAGCTCCAGGCTTCCATCTTTCACCTGGCATACCCCAATGGAATGAGGATAGTGTGATTCATGGAGTACTCCTTTCTTCAGAAATGCAGCATAATTCCTAGCGCTAGGTCTTACAGTCCAGCTGAGTCACATGCTCATTCCTAAATCAATTACAGTGGCAAGAAAACATGCTCTGATTGACTAGTTCTGGGTCACAAGCCTACCTCCACGGTTAGGAAAGAGGCCACTGCACTCAAACCTCATGGTATGTAAATGGAAAATGAATGGTTCTCCAGGGAAAATTGGGTTGTTTCTACTAAAAGATAGAACAATGGTTGCTGGGCAGCTGTCATTATCATGTTTAAGGCATTATAATGTTAAAGAAAGTTGTCATTATCATGTTAAGGGCACAGCTCATATGAGGAATGGACACTGGGCAGAGGGAATAGGAGAAAAGAAGCTTCAACCACTAGGACAGAGTGGAATGACTTCTAGGTTTCCAATTTTCTGTGGGAGGTCTGTGCTTCTTCCTCCCATGACTTCCTCTTACACCCTTTGCCTTAGACTTGTCAGCAAGCTGGGCTCTGTCCTGAACCCAGGCCTCTGCATGGGCTGCTCCTCTGTCTGGAATGGAGGCCCATCCCATCCCAATATCCACCTGGTAAGTTTATACTTTTACATCCTTGTATGCACCTCCCAGCAAGACATCAGACATTCTTTTGCGTGTGTGCTAACCATTACTTTATATGAGTTTACCTTGAGAACAATGACATGTAGTAGGCCAACTTGATAAGCTGTAATTGTATGTTGAATAAATTGTTTCCTGATTGCCATCTGTGAGGGGGCCAGGGGAACTGGCCCTATTCTTGCAGCTGATGTGCTATAGATGTTATACTTAGACTATGCATAACATGTATAAATTAATATCAGCCCTAAGTAAAATCACGCAACAAGCTTTGTTTCCTCATTTTCTGCTGGGTTTTCTCGGAGAGTCAATTCTGTCTTCTACATAGAGTGTAGTGTCTTTTAAGGAAACATCAAATAGAAAGAAACCTTCCAGAACTTTTTAAAAAAGATTCTTTTAGATCTTCCCCTTACTGCTCTGGCTCAGTGCCAAATAAGCCCTTGAGGTCCTTTCTAGCTGTGTTTCAGGTGTCCTGGTCATTCTCACAAGGTCTTCTCAGTCAGTATCATTATTTGGGAGACCGTTAGGACAGGTTTTAAAACATGACAGAATATTCCAGTCTGTCACCACCTGCCTTTAGGTAACCCAGTTTATTCAACATGAAGAGCCCCAGGGAAGCCTTCTTGGAATTACTATTCTTGCCATCATTTTTCACAAGGTGGCATATTTAGGACAAGACTAGTCAGGTACTTCATAATCATGTTTCCCATGAGGCCACTGACAAACTCGAGAGCTCTAGCTCTTTACCAGGCTGAACTCTCACCTTTGGGAGGTTGGAAGAACTGTGTTGGTGAGCTTGCCAAACTTCCAGAATGCAGCACAGCCTGCCCAGCCAGCCTGTCAGAGAGTGAGATGATTTACAAGCCAGAGTCTGAGGGAACCAAAAGTGAAAACAGAAGGGAAAGCCTCTGAAGGGCACAGCTAAGAATACAGGGTGGGGCCAAAGGAGGTTTACAGTTGTGAGTATGAGAAACTCAATTGATTCTTGTATTATTATTCATTAATTGTTGTATTATTTTTCCATACCAACAGCTGTAGTTTTCTTTTTTCACCATTCCATGATGCTCTGGGGATCATGTGACAAATAGGCTACTGCGTCAGTTTTGGGGAAGCCCAGGTCAAGGTTAGAACAGATATTAATTGTCAGTCAGGGCATCAATTTTCTCAGGACCTGAGCTGGGTCTCATCATTGTTCTCATCAGAGCTAAATAAAGATGCTCCTTGAATTACAGTGAGGTTACTCATAATCAACTCTGTAAGTTGAGAATGTTAAGTCAAAAATTTAGTTCATACACGTAACCTACCAAAGATGATAGCTTAGCCTCTTCTACCTTCACCTTCTCAGAACACTTACAGTTGAGAAAAATTACCTAATACAATTAATACATCGTAGAGTACCCATAGAGTATCAGTTGCTGGCCCTCATGAGTGTGTGCCTGACTGAGAGCTGCAGCTCTCGGCTGCGCCCCAGCATCATGAGAGTGTATCCTACTTCACATTGCTAGCCCAGGAAAAGATCAAAATCCAAAATTCCAAGTAGGGTTTCTACAAATGCATCTCACTCTCACACCATCATGAAGTTGAACCGTCCTAAATCAAGGTCTATCTATACTTAGAAGGGGCACGGGAAGTGAAACTCATTCTTTTCTTAGAAAACTTTTCTACAGCTTCCCACTGAGTTCTGGTACCATCTTTTCCTACTCCAGCCAAATCTCACAGTTCTCAGCCTCAAAGAGCTCAAGATTTACGGATGGAACCAAACCATAAACAGATAATTATATTACACAAGAGAGAACAAGGATGAATGTACACAAAGGATATTAAAGGACTTCAGAGAAAAACCCAGTTGAGTCTGGGGAGTGTGGACGTCTTCTTAAAGGAACTGAAATGGTTTTGCTTCTACTGTTTCTCCAATACCTAGCATAATGTCTGATGCTTAATGTGAGCTTGGCAAGCGTTTGTAGGATACATGCATGAATGATTGAGCCCTTGGTATTAAAGTTGGGGAGATATTAGTCAGTCTAAACAGAAAAGTTTAGGTGGGTGGGCTCAGAGAGTGGAGCACAGAGGATATCATTGTAAGTGGAGGACACTGCACAAGTAAAGGCACAGGAAAGAAACCAGATACCTTGGATGGAGAATCGGACTGGTGAAACATTGCTGGAGCATTAACCAATTAGGTGAGAATGAATCAAGATATAGCTAGAGAAATATGCCTGAGCCATATTCAGGGGTAATACTGGAAACCGTGTCAACTGGCACAGCACCAAGATGTGAGAATGGATGCTGGCTCAGGAGGCACCCTATGCTGGCATGGGTTATCCCTTTAGATGCTTGATTATGGAAGAAAGTCTGGGAAGCTTGGAGGTGGAGCTGGGGTGGGTGAAAGGGGATCTTCAGCTGAAGAAGTGGGAGTTGAATAGGAGCCTAGACGGTTCAGAGAGAAGGCAGGGTGTATACACCAATAGGGAGATGTGGTCTGGAGCTTGTGGAAATTTTTTTCTAGTTGCTTCTCTTTTTTCAGTGGAATGTGATGCCAGACCACCTGCTGGGCGTGAGGCCAAAGGATGAGGGGCTGGCGATTCATTGAGGAATGAGGAGGTATGGAATAGTCATGTGAGAGAAAGGGGGGAGTGACCCAAGCAGGGCATGCAGGGTCGCTGGGCAGCACTGATCACTCATTGAGGTTAAAGTGAAACCCATCGAGACTAAAGTGAAAGCCATCAGTGTGAGTTTGCTTTTCTCTGGCAGTGTTAAGCTTTATGAGTGCTGGTGCGTAGAAGGTAACGTGTTGGATTTAAACAAAGGGACTTTTTTTCCAAGCGGATAAACCAGAAGTTGAGGTTTGATGTCCGAATTATCTGAACTGTTTCAGTACTCTGTGTTATGGAAGGGAACTGAAGAGAGGATTTCTCATCCTATCTTTTGAATCAGTTTCATGTATATACCCACTTACGTTTTTGCTCCTCCTTTCACAGATTTCTTGACAATGTTGTCTACACTGACTGGCTTAATTTTCTCATTTCCTATTGAGTTTTCACCCCACTTCTCTGGACATCTCTTCCAGTCTTTGTGAATTTCTTTCCCCTTGCTGCTATTACTCCTGGGTTATCTCATCCACTCGCATGGTTTTCATTATGTAGACCTGCAGGGGACTTCCAAATCGGTATCTCCAGTTCTGTTCTCTCTACTGAGCTCCAACCAGCCCCTTCTACTCCTTACAGGACCCAATCCTTCCAGCATCCTTCCCACACTGAACAGCTCAAAAGTCCTAAGTAATTTATTAGCTTTCACACTAATATGTTCCTCTTGGAGTGTTCTCTGTCTGAATGGTTCCATTACTGACCAAGTTGTCCTGCCAGAAGCCTAAAGATTTATCAAACCCTCCCTTTCATCATCACATCCAACCTATCAATTAATCACCAAGCAACCATCGCTTGTACCTTCTTCATATTTTAGTGAATGTCCCAAGTTACTGACAATGGACAGGTGATCAGAAGAATATCTTAATTAAATGAAACATGTTTTTTTAAATTCAGCTTGGGTCTGGTGCTCATATCACCTCCACATTCTTGGAAATTTACTGTGGACATTTGGCAAATTGCTTTTGTCTCTGCAAACAGCCTGACAGCTTTTGGCTTTTGCAAAAACAGACTTGAGGGCAGAGCTAGGAATATTTAGTCTGTTTCTCATTGAATTATCCAAAAAGAAGGAATGGAAGCCCCACCCACTGACCAGTCCTAGTTGCCTAACTCAACTTTCTTACATTTTATGGTTGGAGTCATAAGGGAAAATTCAAAGTGAAACTATGGGCTCTTTATCTTACTGTGTCAGAGTCTTCCACAGGCTGGAGGGTGTACCTTTCCATTTAGATCTGCTGTACTTCTAGACGCAACGCAAGCTGAGCTGAGTTCTTGGGAAATTCTGGATAGCTGGAGCACATCAAAGGGAGTTTGGAACGGTTTATGTCGTTTGAAAGTTCTCGGGGCAAAACTGCCTTCCTGTTGCTTTTGGAAACTACAGTCTAGAATTGGAAAAGAGGTAAACAACAGGAACCCACTCACCATTTGGTTTGCTTCCCATTTGTACTTGCTAATTATTTTATGCTAAGAAGAGAGCATGTTCCTCTACATTTTTTTTGTTGTTGTTTTGTTTGTTTTTTAGGCTTGCTGCAACCATGGGACACTCAGTGGATGAAAGCGAAATCAGTTCACTATAGTTTAGGCACAAATGGAACCAGGTGCATTCTGTCATGGAAACCAATAAATGAACTTTCTCATCTGTTTCCCTACCCTTTCTGCCTAGAACAGGTGGAATTCATTTGCTACGCGATTAGCTATTATCCAAGCCTAACAGTTCTGAAAATTTCAAAGTAGTAGTTGGTGGTTATGAATTTAAAGTAGGGTTAGTAGTTATGTCCAGCAATCTCCCCCCTGCCCCCGCCCCAACTCATATTATGTATTAGTAAAACCTGTGGGCAAATCTCCCCCTTCTGGCAACTCCTTAGCTGGCTCTTGGGTTCTAACTTCTGTTCTCAGAAATCTGCAACTTCTCTCCTACCTGCTTTTTTTTTATTTCAGCAATTTGCTCACTTGCCATCATGTCTTCTATTATTTATCTATTTATTTATTTGTCCCTGTAGATTAATTTCTCTATTCCTTTGCTATCATTTTAGCAGGATTTGAAGAAGGAGAGAGATAAACTGATAATATCAGTCACTAATTTTTCACCAGAAGCCTTAATTATTTTTTTTGTTTGTTTTTGCCACTAAATTTAATTCCTTCAGGGCAGAACTGGGTGGATTAATCTCTGCCTTGACTACTTTGTACAATGTCTGTCATTTTCCAGTCATTCTTACTGAAAAAAAAGAGATGAAATACATTTTTTGAGGAGTCCTTTTGTTAATGCCTAGAACAGGATAAAACTGTATGTAAAAGTTCAGACTGATAGAGATTACAGAGCAGATAATGATGTTAGGAATTGGGTCAAATATACTTTTGGATCTGCAGAAAAAACAAAATGCATTTTTCTAAATTGTGTTTTCATAGGCTAGATGCTTGTCCTTAACTTTATGCATTCAGGTTCCCAAGGAGCATTTTCCCATTGCCCAAATGTGAGGACATATTCAGTGCACCAAGCGGTGGCCCCTCTCTGTGCTTCTGCCACCACCAGTCCCTACCATTGCTGTGTCTTCCCTGAGTTGTTCTCTGAGGGTTCTCTGAGGGTGGAGGGTGGCTTGCAGGCTGAACCCCTGGCTCAGGCAGCTGAGTAGGAGAAGAGGTGGGTGGGTGGTTCAGTAATTCATTTTTGCATGCCTGATTTAAACCAGCCCCTTCTCACCAAATGGGAGCTTTCAGCTATTAGAGAAGACACGCAGCCCCTTTTGTCCCTCTGCCTTTTAAGCTGCAAAGATGCCTTTCACCAGATCAAAAGATTAAGGCTCCTTCTAGAATTCCAATCCAGCTGGTTCTGAGAATTTTAAATGTGCCTGAAAAAAGCATCTGTTCTTTCCATGTTACTTCTACCTTCCCTTCATACTAAACACCTCTTAAGGCTGATAAGTGGAGATTCTATAGTTTGTAAGTCCAAAAGACAAACCTCCTACCATGCATTTATTATTTCCTAATTTCACTGCTTCCAAAAAACCTCTAAAATAAGCCTTTAGATTCTTGTTTTTTACGGGCTGCAACCCAACATGCTCAGTGCTGACTGTGGCTCTCTTTCCCAGGGCAGAACATGACATTCTCACAAGAACTTGGCTTACATATTTTGAGAAACTTAAAGCCTTGAGAAGCTTTCTCGAACTGGTGTTTTGAAACTTCCTAATGCCCCAATTAAAGAGACTTGCAGTTTTCTCTGAGTTTCACAGCTCAGCTTGGTATAATCTGGATTGGGGCTGTTCCAGGAGAAGAGGTCAAAAGAAGTGCAAAGTCATACATAATGTATGCAGCATTTTAATAAGCATCCTTTCATACTACAGCTTCTCTTCATGGCTTCTCATAAAACTTCACAAGCCACAGGCGCTCTGACTATTATTTTTTAAAAGAGTAACAGAAGGAAATGTTCAACCTCTTGTAATCTAAATTGCTTCAGAAATTAAAATGTCTTTATACAGATGCCTCACAACAAAAATCTGTACTCGGTGGCAATGATCCTCATCAAAGTGAGATAAACTCAAGTTGTGTCAATTCATACCAAGCTTGAGAAATTTTAACACTCGTTTGCTATTTATAAAGTGAAGATGGATTGATTAGTGGTCCACGGAGAAAGGGGATTTGAGCCACTATCTACTAACCCTCAACATGGAATAGAGAAGAAAGAAGGTATAATTTCAGCAAAGCAGACCAAGGAAAGCACCTTTTTAAAGTTCATTTTGTTCTATTTTTACTTCATAGGATAAGGGCATTTCTGGTTTAAGTGGAACCTTAAAGAATACATAAGATACTCTTTATAAAAATCTCTGCTTAGTGGTATGGCACACATTTTTGATTGTTTACCCAAGAACCATTCTCATCCATTCTTTCTCATTCAGGAGCCCATCAGAGTCCGTCTCCGAGAATGAAGGGGAGTCATGTTGGGCCTTGATAGAAAGAATGGCACACTGCCCAGAACTTATGAGCTCGGGGCTAGATATGGCACTGGGTGAGATTTTGAGTTGTTTCCTTCTGGGCAGAGAGTGAACGCATTTCATGTAGATGTGGTTATCAAGGGCTCCCCTTTCTTCACCTCCTTACCGGCACTTGTTTGTTGATTTATTGATGATAGTCATTCTGACAGGTGTGAGATACATCACTATGGTTTTAATTTGCATTTTTCTGATGGTTAGTGACATTGAGTGTCTTTTCATATGTCTATTGGCTATCTGAATGTCCTCTTTGGAGGAGTGTCTATTCAGGTCATTTGCCCATTTTTTAATTGTTTGTGTGTGTGTGTGTGTTGAGTTTTGTAAATACTTTATAAATTTTGGATATTAACCCCTTATCAGATGTGTTGGCGAATATATTCTCCCATTCTGTGGGTTGTTTTTTTATTTTGTTGACTATTTCCTTTGCTGAGCAAAAACTTTTTAGTTTGAGGCAGTCCATCTTGATTTTTAAAAATGCATTAATTAAAAAGTCCTGCAGAGTTTTTGAGGCATAGATGGCTCCAAGGAACTGGGGAGATTGAGTAAGCGAATATGTCTCTTACAGACATGAGCGTACTGATCACTGTAGCTGTGAGCATGGAGGATTCTGGCTCATCAGTTCTAAGTCCAACATCCATCTATAGAGACTGAGTGGGTGAGGGAAGATAAATCAGTCCACCTTGAACTACATGGGCTAAACAGAATACTGTGAAGTGAAGGAAGGTTAAGTGCCCAAAGGAAAATGCAGAATGATACTGGATAGATGAAAATGCCTTACTCACCCCATTTATTGTACACAGACAATTTAACATATACCTCCTTCCCCGACATGATGCTAATTACTCCTTACACGGTAGGGAAGAAAGGACATACTTCCTCCGCCCAGGAAGACACTCATTACTGCTAGTTTCTGCATCTATTTGTAAATTGAGGTTCTCCAACTGACATGCATTCTTTTAGGTCAGGACAAAATATGGCTCCTCATGGACCTATGACTAAGTGATACAGTAAAACATTCTCCTTCAAAAAAGAGTGTGCAATATGGAGGGAAAATAGAACATTCACAATTCAAGTTCCCAGTTGGAGCAGGAGAGAAATTAAGACAAAAGTTGCTCTGCAGAAGTTAGCCCGCAGCATATCCCATACAGGTGGGCAGAATTAGCGAGGAGCCCTGTGTGCAGTGCAGTGAGACAGTGAGGTCTCAGACATCCACCCTTGCTGACTCCAGGATCTGCTTCAGAGGGACCGTCTTTATTCTTTTTCCCCTGTGGCCAAGTCTGAGAAGAGTTATGTGATTCCTCTTTGCAGAACTGCCCTGCATCTATTAGATCTAAAAAATTTAACGATGGACTTTCTATTCCTGCAGATCTGGAGCTTTAGGGGTTGCAGACTTAGAGTTTTTTAGGGTACTACAATTTCCTTAAAAACCCAGTCAACAGTGGGCCAATTTGTTAGTAAATAGCTATTGTATAGATATCTTCTGGTTCACAGGCCTGTGCTCAATCCACTGAGCTACACCAGCCAGGGCAGATTATTGTATAGATATCTTAATGATTCATAGGCTTTGAATATGAAACCTGTCTTTATAGTTTCTGTGTCTTAGAAGTAGACCTTGGTCTTTACCATCTTTCTAGCTCTTGTTGAAGAACTTCTTCAATGCTGACTATGCCTCAGAACAACTCAAAACAGTAGGCTAGGTGAGGTCAGGCACAGGTAACTTGGGTGAAGTACACGGCAAGCAGTGCATCCTTCTGGATGTCGACCTTGTGGGTTTTTCCCACCTCCCTGCTTTGCTCCCAACAACATGGTTAGAGGTACAGAATTCAGATTTTCAGTCCTGCAGTTGTCATGATTATATGACTCTCAGCAAACTTGGCTTTCTGGACGTGGATAGGTCCTCTTTCAGAAATAAAACATCCCAGGGAGTTCGGTGGGCACAGGGCTGCATATCCGTCCCTGAACACATCACTGTGGCAGTCAATAGAGGACTTTGATTAGTCAAGCTGAGTCATGTCCCCACTCTCGGGAAGCAGAATCATTGTCAAAGCTACCACAAGGACAGTGCCTCTGTGACTAGCTCACATCTTCACTTGTTTGCTCCAGCCACATACAACACTCAGGTGTATAATAACTGCACTTTGTCTCAGTTACATTGTACATCTATATGTAATATAGACCTATATGTAATATAGAGGTATACATTTACATATGTCTAAATATACATTTTATGTAGCTTGCATTATGTACAGGGGTGGGACAGTAGGTATACAGTTGTGAGTAGCTGAAATACAGTTTATCCTTATATTATTATTTATTAATTATTGTATTATGACTGTAAACCTACTTTTGCCCAACCCTGTATGTATGTATGTATGTGTGTGTGTGTGTGTGTGTGTGTGTGTATCTTCCCCACAACTTCTTTTTCTCCACCTGGTGGGACACCTGTGAGACCTGGTTACCTATTCTGGTTCATGTGCAAATTGGAGGTAAAAGAGACTTTACATTCCCTGGGCAACCTGTGGCCAGTGAAGACAAAAGCCCGTGGATAAATGCCCTTCTGTTTCCTTCCATTTCAAGGCACATTCCAGACAGTTTCTCATGGGATTCCTACAAGATGGAGGCTTTTTCTTCTTACTGCCTTACTCTTCCCTGGCCCCGCTCCTGTTCTTTGAGAGTACTTCCCTACATAAATCACCTACATGTGAACCTTGTGTCAGACTCTGCTTTTGGAGAAACATGGACTGAGCGTGACCATTAAGGAATGAGACACCAATAAAAAGTGTCTCTGATAGAATCATGGTTAGCATCACAGCTCATGTGTATTGAAGCCTTAATCACATAAGGCGTGTCTCGGAGTAAGTGTGCTGTATGTTTTGACCCAATCAGTCCTCACAGCAAGTCAGTGGAACAGATGCTATTCTACTGGTGAGGCATAGAAAGTTAAAGGACGTGTCCAAGGCCACACAGCCTTTACGTGGAGGGAGTAGGATTCGATTCCAGGCAGTTGACCCCAGTCTGCACGATTCGTCATTACCCTGTCCTGCTTCTAAGACTCATCAGATGTAATACCTCTTTGATATGTTTGTTTAGAAATATTCAAAGACATCTTTCAGGTTTTTCATGACTTCTCCAGGTTGAACTAAGCCAATATCACTACAAATTTTTATTGAGAAGATACTATGTATGGAGCAATATGACAGCACTAGGGACAGAGCGATGGAGAAAACAGACCCTTTGGTCTCCAGATGCTGACAGACCAGCAAGGGCAGGCACAGGTGAGAGCCATGGAGGTAAGGCTATGCAGTGGTGCAAGGCAAACACCTGAGAGATGCCATTACCCCATCCCACTAGAGGTAAAAATGTACCTGGGACTGGATGCTGGGAGTGAATGTGAAAGGAAGGTCCAGAGTGTCATCAGGGTACAACAAGGACACTGGGTGCCGGTGGTGCCTCCGCTGGGAGAGGGAACACTGTAGAAGGAGCATTGGAAGAAAGCTGGTTTGCTTGTGAAATAAAATAAAACTGCTTTGGGACCTGATATGATCAATTCTCCTCATCCTAGGAGTAAGTCTATTTTTCACTATGCAGCATTTGGGGACTGTGAGTATCAGGACATGGCTTTTGCTTGGGTCATAATAAAGGCAAGTTGTCATTCCAGCTGGAGACGATCCTAATCTGTGAACCCGTGTGTGTACCCTTCTACTGAGCTTCATATCCCTCTTTTCTTGAATTTTGTAGTGGTCTTTAAGTTGTGGTTTTGTTTTTGTTTGTTTCTGTTTCTGTTTCTGTCAGCTACGTCACACTAGGACTCCCACTAAAGTTGGCAGTCAGTCAGTCTTTGATCTCTTTTTGTATTTTTTCTTTTTTAGCTTAAACATAGAAATTTATATTTTCTAAAATGTATTTTATCAAGTTGAGTTTATTGTTTTAACTTGTTAAGATCATTCTGGGTCTGGATACTGTTCCTAAACATTTTAGCTTTCTGCCCAGTTTTGTGCCATTAATACAAGGCTATAGTTTTAATAATTATGAGAATAAACAAGGTTTCAAATGGTATCTAGGTACACTCTGTCCTAATTAAAAAAAAAGAAGGAAAGATCTCAGAAAAGTTAGGTCACTAAGATTGCCACTAATTCCTGGAAAAATTCTAAAATAAGTTATTAAATAAATGTTTTAATAAACTGAACAAAGAAAGTGCTGATTGCTTCAAAACAGCATAAGTCTTCTAAGAAAAAAAATATACCATGCTTGTCTAATTTCTTCCCATGATGGTGCTGCAAGACCATGGGAGGAGAGGATTCCTATAGACATCGTTATGTGAGTTTCAGCAGGGAATTCCATGAAGTCAGTTGGTCCAGATGTCATGGACTGAGGTGTATAACAGAACAAGGCATCCCGACCCAGCTTACATGGTGCAGTTGGAAGCATGAGCCGGGGCTTCTGGTCAAATTGGAGCCATGAGTTCCCTTCCCTGCTCAAACACAGAAATGAAAGATGAAATATGGAAGAAAAAGTAAAAAGATGTAGCCTTGCTCAAAAACAAGAGAATTTCTCTGTGCACAAAGAAGGAACAGAAGCACGCAATGCCAAATGGGATCCGAAGGCCAGAACTCTAAGAACAGGTAGAGATGGCTGAAAGTTTAATTCCTATGGTGCGAAGGGCCCCCAAACAGTCTGTGCACACACATCTGGGCATGCCACGTTCCATCATTATTTGAAAGGGTTGGATTTACAGGTTTACTTAAAAAAGAGAGAGAGAGAGAGAAACTCTGGCAATAATAGGACTGTAATAATAACCTGCTGTGAGTAAGTATAAGCACTTGGTTTTATGTTGGGTTTTAATCATCTATCTACAACATTTTTTGTGTAACTTGCTTGGTGTCTATAGTCTTTTGAGTAAAAACAAGTGAATTGCATTAGCCTAGAATTCAAAGCACGGATCCAGAACTCAGCTGCTCAGGGCCCTGCACCTGTACCACAGCCGCTCTCCCCTGCATGGCCTTGAGCGAGGGGCTTTCCTTAGAGAAAAGAAAAACTGAACGATGACCACCACTTCTTATGTTGAAACCTCAGGTGCAGATGGTAGTGTGCACCAGTAGAGATCTGCCTCACATTGCCTGTTCCATTGGCTATTGCCTTTTACATTGTTTTTTTCTGAGTATCTCCTGACCACCAGAACATACAATGCATTTCAAGGTGATTGTTTTCTGTTCACTGAAGTGATGTCTAAACCTTTCTCTGTGTGAGAAAAAATGAATTTGTTTTGTCATATTCATTCTTCTTTCACAATCACATGACCTGATTAGCTGACAAGAAAGGGCTGAGTGTCCCCATCTAGCCTGCCAAAAGTTCAGCAGAGATCTGCCTGGACTCTGTGTAAACAGAATTATGTGGCAAGCTGGGAATGCTGTCAGAATGTGACATGCCTTGAACACCCTTAACACATAGTCCGCATACAACCCCAGTGTATTATTCAAATGAATACCACCCAGCGTTGTGATCACTTAATAAAAAAATGGTTTGAACACTTACATACATGCTTCCCATGAGCGTGCAGTTTTCCGTTTGCTGCAGTGGAAGGTGGTGGTCTGCTGAATGCCAGGGTGTGGGAGAGGGGAGACCGTGCTGCGGTTTTGCAACAAGAACTCCCCAGAGAAAACCGACACCCGCAACCCCCCAGCTCCCACTTCCTTCTTGGAGCAGCAGCAGTTGACCTCTGCCCTCTCTCTGTGAACCATGGTGCCAGGAAGTTAGGCGGAGAAAGATTCCTGACCTCCAGGAAAAATAAGCGACTTGCATGTGTGCCGTATAATACCCCTTTTTCTTTTTCTCTTCCCTCCAATTTCCACTCCCATTTCTGTCACTTTCTCAGCAAATCCTCTGAAATAGAAGGTTGCTGTGCAGCATGACGGAGCAAACACTTCCATGAGAAACTCTCCTTCTTAGTTCTTCAATGTTTCTCTTATGGTATCTCCTCCGTCCTCAGCCTGTTGATTCTCGCATGAACACCTGAGCCACACTAGTCAATGTGTCTCTTTCCTGCAGTTTTGGACTGGAGATGGTAGAACACTCTGCCAGTCCTCCCCAGAGATAGAAATGGTAAGATATAGTAACACTTGAAACTATTGCCCTCACCCTACCCATGGTTTCTATGAACAGGACCGATTTGTGGTAACACAGAATGAAGTCCTGTGAGGAAAGAAGCCAGAGCAAGAGAAAGAAGGGGAGAAAGACAGAGAGAGGGAGAGAAAGGAAAAAAATTGACATCGTATGTGTCTCTTCTTCTAGTTGTTTCCTTGCCCAACACCCCTGTCCTTCCAACAATTTGGTTGTTAAAAATTTTCTTTATTTAATGAACAAAATATATTCTCTTTAAAAAATCAGTTATCTTAGTTTCATTTTGTAGCCAAAAGGATCATCTAATACAGCATTATAAATCTGTCGGTAGGTAAGTGTCCTTTGCCTACGATTAGACAATTCTAAGATGCAACATTCGCGCCCATCAAGAAGGGCGGATTTGCCCATCCACCTTTAGCGGGCAGTGCCTCTCGCCGCCATGGGAAGGCTGCATCCTGCAGATGATTCAGGTAGAACACCGTCCCTCAAAGATGATAATACTGAGTTATCATCCACATGCTTCAGATCCCCTACCCTTCAGGTCTCCTCAATGGTCATGCATCTCCCAACCTAAGGAAGAAAATATCAATCTTGGCCTTACTCAAAGCCGAAGACTAATACCGCAGAATTATCTAGAATTTCAGACCACAAATGTTTACCTGAAAGGGAAAAAGGCTTAGTTACACCCTCTGAAGCAGTGATTCAGAGCCAAGGGGTGTATGCGTGGGAACCGGGTACCTCGGGGACAACTGCATCAGGATCTGTGGACGTGGTGGGGTGGAGTTGGATAAGAAGTATTTATTTATGCTTATTCAGCTCTTCCCAAAGTGTAAGCTACTCTCTTCTCAAAATTAAGACCTAATTCTGTCTACAGAAATCAGGCCACATGTGGTCTTCGATGAGAAAATGCATGCCTAAGCCACCTAGGGTACTGGGTGCTTGCTAAGTTCAGCCGAACAGTGCTTCTCCAATTAGGTGGCACAATCAACTAGTGAGATACACTTCAAATAAGATATTACTACTAACAAAGTATGAAATTTAAACTGTATTTATTTCATAAAATACAGCGGACTCGTGGAAGTCTCCTGGCACTGCTTCAACTCCTCTTCACTCCTCTGTGTGGTCCTGAGGGGAAGGAAAAAGTAAATGTATGACATTTAATTAGAACACAAAAAGTTGGATACAGCCTTAGGTAAGTCTAAGGTATAACCCTAGGAAGAGTGTCATATGTAAAGGTCATTGATCCTGTTGGTGAGGATAAAGGTGCTGAGAAACAGTGAGCAAAGGGCATGCTGAAAGAGGTGTGGACCATGGGATGACTATGTACAGAGATGAACACCACCTTCATGTAGGTGAAAATCTGAAATCAATCTGAACATCTAACAACAGAGGCTTGTTACTATATTATGTAGATGCCTGTCTATTGCTTGTATTAAAATCCATGTTCTCAAACACCATCAACATAGGAAAATGCTTGTGATATAATTTTAGAAAAAAAAGGCACAGTTTCTAGAGTCTCCATTTTGTAATAAAAGACAGAAATCAAATTAGAAATATGTTCAGATCATAACAATGTCAGAATAGTAAGACTATTGGGGATTTTATTTTATCTTCTGACTTTTCTATATGTTCCAAATTCACACCGATAAAAATGCAGTTCTCTCTATAATGGGGATTGGTGGGAATTTGTTCAGAAAATAAAAACTAAGACCGTCAGGTCAAAATGAACACAGGAGATGTTGCTGTTTCCCCCACACTTTCACCACACCAGGTCGAATGTATCTGAGCAGCTAAAGTGTTGGAGGAAGTAAACTGCAAGGGTGGGATAGCTCCATCATCTCCATGGGAAATTATTTACGATTTTAACTTTTGATGTTTAGTTCTTTTTTCTTATTTATAGAAAAATCATTTTAAAAATCATTTTTTAAATTTTTTTCTTTTTTCATTTTAAAAGAAAAATCATTTTAAGAAGCAGGTACTCACTCTGCTTCTTAGACCAAAATTAAAATTATTTTATTTTTTGTCATTTACCCTTTTGATACCAACTGTTTTTTCTGCTTCTTGGCTCTACTCTGTGTTTCTACTTTTTCCAAAAATTGAAATAGTGACTTGAAGTCTTTTCTTAGAAATGTTCTTGGTTAAAATAAAGATCAGTTAAAATGACAGAGGCTGGACCTGCTTAGTGCTGAAATGTAAGTGATACTGAGCTGATATCTAGTGTCCTTTCTTCAAGGAACGTCCTTTTGTGCTCACCAGCTGTTTCCACTGTTCGTCAGCAATAAACTCCTTCATAGGAAGGGGTAGGACTCTGGGAAGGTGTTAGATCCCCTCTCCCACGCCTGCTCTCTTCATTCAGTGTCCTCCCGGTAGTCAAGTGTCTGAACACACTCTATGTTCCACTTCTGCTATCAGAGGCCATATGGGGATTTGGAAAGAGTTTTGAACATGTATTGAAGTGCTTTTTTAAAAGTGGATTTGATTCCTAATTACAAGTTAGACAACCCTGGGAAAATTTCTTAATATCTTGGTATTACGTTTCACTTAAAAAAATGGCCGTGGCATTATTTATCTCATGGAGTTGCTGTGAGGATCAAATGAAGATAATTTACTATATATTTTAGTACAGCATGTGGTAGATGCTCATCGTATGTTCATTTAATCTCAATCTGACTTCCGAAAGGCAATCTTTGAGAGGCAACACGTGGACTAAAGAGAGTAAGTCAGCTATTTCTGGGTTCAAATCCCTATTCTATCACTAACTCTGTGACTTTGTTCTGATGTTCTCTAATCAGTGGGGACAATGACATCTACCTCACAAGTGTGTTGTGTATATTAAGTATACTTAGAACAAATGCATGATAAGTACCCATTACATAGACTATTTAACAATAACATTATTATTATTATTATTATTATTATTATTAATTAGTGAGAGGGGGTGGCTGGAAGGAAAAGTTACAGCAGAAGATTGTAGAAAACAAAAAGCAGAGAAAGAAACCACAAAAACAATTTTCTTTGCTCCTAAAATCCATCCTAAAAAGAATTCCTTGCTAACATGCGTGAACATGAAGGTGTTTTCTTTCCCTCATCCCCAGAGATGGTAGCAGAAATGGAACTAGTGAACAGGCCCAATTCAAACAAAGATATCTACAGAAATAACATTGGGGGAGACACAAGGTTTGTTTTGGCAAATAGAAAAGATTTCTGATTGTTTTGGTTTTCTTCTGTTGGAGCCAGTCAGCATCTGGCTTTGAGAACTATGGGCATGGTCACCATATGGCCTACACTTTCTCTATAGAAGTCCCAGTTTAAAATATTGAGTCACATTGCCCCCTTAAGCACACTTGTATCTGTGAGACCATGGATCCTTATTCGTAGTTTAGAAAATATGGTCATGTGACTACAGAAGTCTGTATTTCACAAGATAAGAGTAAAAATTGTAGGAACATTTAGGTCATGAACTAAAGAAAAAAACCTGATCTACATCTATGTCTATATCTATGTCTATGTCTATGTCTATATCCATATCATCTATATCTATATCTATCTATATTTTTCTCTCTGTGATATCGATACCCTTATACTTTAAGCCAGTTGCTGGTTTGGCACTTTTCTCTATAAAAAAGAAGCAATATAATAGGTTTCCAGGATGAGTACAACCAAACCAATGTCTTTGAACAGTCAGGCATTCTTGAGGAGATTTTGCTTCTTCCAGTCTGCTAATTTTTATTGAAAGAGCAGAGGGGAAGGATGTAATAATAATAGTAAAAACTAGCTTCTATGTCTCAGAAACTGGCTAAGTATTTACATGCATTAGATTATCTACTGTTTGCAATGACCCTATAAGCAGACACTAGTATTTCTTCCTTTTACTTATATGGAAACAGGCTCAGAGAGATTAAGTAATTTACTGATAGTCATATGGCTGGTTAGTGACTGAGCTGGGTTTCAGTTTGTTTGACCCCAAGCTTTCTCAATAGGTGGACTCATCATACATTTAAATACAGTGAACATTTCTGAAATAGGGGCAGGTCTGAAACTTCTGGGGTGACCCTGCAGCTGTGGAAGAATCAGGCAGGCTCCTGTTCACAAAAGACCAGTTCTTTCTAAAAGTTGTGTTTTATACTGGAATAATCTTGGAACCAGAAATCAATTTCGTGAAAGTCAATGGATCTGGATGGGGTTATTAGAGACCTGCAAACCCAGGGGTGTTTGAGGTTTGGCTACACATTTTGTTATATTTTTCAAGGGCTCTGCTAGAGACAAAACTCAAAACATGTTTCTGCACAGTAATTATCCACTTTGTTTTCAAATTCATGTGTATTTCTGGAGGAACTAACTCCCTGGACCTGTTTCTTATTTTAGTGGGTGCCCCTTATATAAATATCTACGTACAGATCAGGCCTACGGGACACAGTGGAAGTTAGAAGACCTAAGCTCAGCCTGGTGAGACCAGAACAACAACAAAGCAAAGAAACATGTTTAATGATCTTTATTTACTCTAAACTTATTATATATATATAATATATATAACATTATATTGAGTGACCCATGTGCAAGCCATTGATCTTGATGCTGGTAACAACACTCTCGTCCTCAGGAAACTTTCACTAGGAAAGCGATACAGAGACATGAACACACAACCATATTACAGTGTAGTAAAAAGACAGGGTTCTGTAGAAGCATAGAGTCCAGGCATTTAAAGCCAACTTAAGTGATGTTCCAGTTATGTATTGCTGTGTAACAAAATATCCCAGAACTTAGTATATTAAAACAACAACCACTTACTTATATTTTGTTAGTTTATGGGTCAGGAATTTAGGCAGGGGTCAGCTAGGAGATGCTTTTCTTTTATATGGTGTTGTCAGGGGTCATTTGGTAATATTCAATGGGGGGATTGATTAGTCTGTAAGATCCAAGTTGGCTTTTCTAACTTGTTAGTTACCTTGCTGGGGTTAACTGGACTCTATTGGTCAAAGCGACCACAAGTTTTCCTGGGTTCAAGGCAAGAGGATTTAGACCCCCTTCTCTCAATAGAGGGAATGCCACAATCATCTCCATTACCATAAACTATTTAAATTTATCACACACGCAAAATACATTCATTTCCTCCTCATTTACAAGTTTCTGTTTTATTATGGTATTGGTTTAAGCCTGAGGTCCAGTATCTCATTGTCCAAATTAGATCCAGATCCAGATAAGTCTCCTCAGGTTCAGTTCCCTGGGTGGGCTTCCTCTCACTCTGAAGACCTATGAACTTAATGAAAAATTTTTCTATGCTCGCTGCCACAGTGGTGGAGGAGGAAGAAAAAAAACTGTAATACACAGTCCTGTTCAAAAAGATGTGCAATGCAAGGTGCAAAGCAGTTACTGGTTCTTAGCAATTCTGAAATTCAACCAGGAACTTGCCTATTTTTTGCTTAGGCCTTACTCATGATCCCAGGAATTCCCCGTAACTCCGAAGCCCACGGCTCTCTTGGCTCCACTCTCTGAGTCACTCTTGCCTATGCGTGCAGCTGAGTGATTTTCTCAGTGTGCTTTGGCTCATGGAAATTCAAGGATCCAAATCTTTTCTTTTTGTGCTTTGTCTCTTTCAGTTTATACTGATATAATTTTTTAAACCTTTGTGGGTTCATTATGTACCAATTTATAAAATTCACCTCATTAAACAAAAACCCATGGTTGTGAATCTTTTCAAGATTAGTTCTTTTCAACCTTGGGTCGCCAGTACAGCTACTGTGGGAAAATGTACTGCAGAGTCTTAGAAACACAGAAGTTTAACAAAGAGAGCCTACGAGACTTGTTCTCAAGATACTTAAAGACTTCTTTTGGACTAAGAGGTTAGATGAAGCATGAGACAAGGTCACGTAGTGGTGTTCATCTGGAGGATGAGCTAGGATGTAGAATCCCAGATATAGTTTCATTCACTTATTATTGCCTTGGTGAAGGTGGCTGGAAGGTTAGGCTTAGCTGGGACTATTGTCCCACGTGTCTATCCATCATGGAAGCTTCAGAGTAGTCAGATTTTTTTTACATAGAATGTCAAAGTTCCAAGAAAAAATATTACAGTATAAACACAGTAGAAGATGCATGGCCTTTCATAACCTAAACTTCCGAGTCACATAGTGTCACTTCCACTGTTTTCTACTGGTCAAAGCACAAAACACTCACATTTAAAGGGAGAGGACTTAGAAGCCACCTCTCAATGGGGGCAGTGCCAAAGAATTTGCAGACACGTTTAAAACAACCACAGGTGTCCACAGGGAAGGACTTCCACTGAAATGTAAAAAGAACAGGAATTAGGTGTAAGGGTAGGGTTGAATGGGGAAAGGTGTTCAAAACAGAGATAACGACTGAGGTAAAGCAGGGACCACAAAGGGATTGAAAACATTTTGTGCAGTTATAATACACGAGGGTAAAGTGAGGGGTCAGCAGCAGCCATATGGAAAAGGGTTATCAGAATTGCTCTTTGATTTGAGTAAACAGACACCTACCCTTGGGCTTAACATTTAAAAGGGCCTTCTTGGGCCCTCATTTATATATGGCCCTCCCTCATGGTATGAGGAATTTTATACCAGAGTCAAGAGAGTCAACATTTGCTCATGTGGGAGCCATGTGCCCTTCTAAACCAGGCTTCAGGTAACTGAGACTCTAAAACCCCTGCTGAGGCAGGGCTGAGGCCCCAGGAACTGTGTGAGAACAAGAAGTGGCCAAGAGGCAGGTGGTTTGGGGAACAGTGGGTAGAGCTGGGACAGGAGAGCTGGAGTGTCTACATGCTAGTGAATAAGGCTCTCTGCAATGTAGGACCGAACTCAGAGAGGGCAGAGAAAGGGGGCAGGATGAGTTTCCGGCCTCCCAGTACCAAAGGGTTCTGGCCCAGAGCTCTGAGAAATACAAGAGTTCTAACTTTGAACTGGCCCTTCCAGACCCTTAGGAAATTATATTTGTTAAGGTATTCAGGTAAAGCAAAGTTAAGAACAATTTGACCACTTGATTCATAACTTTATGAGTGGTATTTAGTCTCCATTTGTACTATTATCCTAGTCCCTTCAAGACTCACATGGACTATATAGAGCAAGCTAAGGAGTTTGTATTATGTTCCGAAAGCAGCGTAGAAATAATAAAGGACTTTAGTCACACAGGTGATACTTCTTCATTGATATTTCACAAGTACCTAATAAGAAAACTGACACATTGTGGACACACAGTAAATACTTTTGAACGAATTAATTAACATGTGAGTTTTAGGAAGATTTCTCTGGTGCAGTATGGCAGAATGGTGAAGAGCAGGACCGAAAGCCCTGAAACTAGTTAGAAGCTCTAACTAGTAATTCAGGTAAAAAGGTGTTGGTGGCCCCCCTCTGCTGTGGATCTTGGGATGAAGAGGCTAAGAAATAAAAGAAGCATGCACATCCACTGTTGTATCTGTCATACTGTATTACGAGTTCTTTTTATGGGTCTGTCTTCCAGGCCAACTATGACATCTTTGAGAACAAGCCATGGCTTGCTCATCTCTTTATTGTCATTGTCTATGCTAGGTGTATGATATATGTTAGCCACTTAGATAAAGGTTCACTGGATGGATTAATGCAGGGAAGGATTATAACTTGTAAACTTTTCACAATCTCATGTCTTTATGTAGCTGAGGAAACTAAGTCTCAGATTAAATAACTCACAATAAAACTTGAGTGTCTTTACAGGGCCCACAAAATCTCCACATCACCTGCCCCCATCAACCCTTCCAATACCACCTCTGCAACCTTCTCCCTCATTCACTCTCCTCCAGCTACACTAGCTTTCTTTGTCTTTAGTCAGTGGCCATGTGTGGTCCTGCCTCACCATTTTTTTCACTTGTAGTTTTCTCTTTCTTCCAGCTCTTTGCTTTTGCTGGCAACTTTTATGTCTCAGCTCAAATGTCATCTTTCCAGAGAGCTCTCCTCTGAGCACTCAGTCTCCAGTAGCTCCATCTCCACAAGAATCAGATCACACTCAGCTCACACTCAGGCATATCGCCTGGTTTTACTTTCTTCACAGCTATGATATTATCCAACATTGCCTCATTTATGATAGGTGCACACATGTGTCATTAGCCTTGTTTCTTCCCCATGGGAACATAAGCTCCTTGAGGGCAGGACAGACTTGGTCTGTATCCCCAGCAATTGAAATACCACCTGACAAGTCATTGGCATTTAGTATGTAAATAATAAATAATAGACTCATGAATGAACTTAATGCACTCATAAGGTGTGGAGCCAATTTGAGCCCAGCAGTGTCACCATAGGGTCCATGCTGTTGCCCACGCCTGTCAGTGCAGCCTCACGCAATCCATGACTGTAGTGCCTGTCTGTGTCTGTTCACCACAGTAGCCCCAGCACTGGATCTGCACCTGGTACGTAAGGTGCTTAACAAATATTTGTTGGATGATTCAAATTTGAACTAGCATGACTATCTTAAAGAACCTGCTGTATTACTTTATTACTACAGGGTAAACAGGACTACTATCATCTAGACATCGACACCAGAAGTATAATAAAATTCTACAACTGGTGATGAAATACACAAGGGCATAACAATTCTAATTGTCCTGAGACTACCAAACTGAGTTTAGGGAGATGCCCTAGACAATGTTTCCATTGTCCAGGCAAGAGATGGTGACAACCTGAACTAAGACAATGCAGAGGGGATGGGGAAAGGAGCTGAGGATTCAAGAAGCCACTAAAAGTAAAATGGCTCAGGGTGGGGTTTTACTGAGTGTAGTAGGTGAGGAACTGGAGTAGTCATCAAGTTTGACACAGAGTGTGCAAGATGGAGCACAGTGAGATGAGGAGTCGCCACATTCTGGAAGTTTGGATGAGAGGGGGGTAGAGTAGAAGTTAGAAAGCAGATGACACAAGGGGACATTGACTTAGGATGGGAGACATTAGAGTGTTTTTAAGCTCCCTAGGAAGAGTCAGATGACAGTGAAGGGAAAATACAGGAAGGGGAGGTTGAATGATGGAGCGAAGTGCACAAATGCTTTGAAGCCATTTGAAGTGTGTACGCATGTGTGTGCGTGGCATTTAGCTCTACCCAGGAGAACTGGTTTTAAAATAAAGTTGTCATTTCTTGCCCTTCCTAGGCTGCAGAAAATACACACGCTGAAAGGTGACATAGAGCCTGAAGCTTAGAGATCAAGTCTATGCTAGCGGTTACTGTTACCAAATGCTTTCCTTAAGGAGACAAGTTACTTTATTAGAAATACTCCAATGTTTAAGAGAAAGTATAGTGTGCTTCTTTAAAATGAGTTTTTTCTTTAATTTTAGGAAGCTTTTGCCAATATTAAAATTTCTGATCTTACTTAGTCAAACTAAAGCATTCATCATCACACCTCTCCCTGCACCCTAGGCTCTCTCCTTGCCTTTCTCCAGATTTACTCAAAAATAAATGTCTAGACTTCTGGCCAAGAAGGAGGGGTAGGTAGACACACTGTGCCTCCTTGCACAACCCAAAGAAGGACAACAACAATTTAAACACAAAGACCAACCAGAACTGACAGAAAGTTGAACTGGATAGAAGTCCGAAAACCTAGGAGTTAAACAAGAAACATTCATCCAGATGGAAAGGAGGGGTGGAGACATGCAGGTGGCGTAAAGGACCACAGCAAGGCAGTGGCGGGTAGAGGGGAAGGCACAAGGTGGCAGCTGGCCTGCAAGGCAGCAGCTAGTGGGGCTGGTGGTCCCAAATTTGCATGCAGATAAACTGGGAGGATCAATTTAGGAACCAGACAGACCACTTGGCCCAGGACTCCAATGGGGGGAATAAAGCCTCAAACCACTTTTTGAAAACACCTGTGGGGATTGAGGCACAGGTGTGAGAAATTCCCAGCCTAACAGGAGAGAGACCCACAGAGTCCTAGAACATACAGAAACCCACTCACCAGGAACCAGCACCAGGAGGGCCAAATTTGCTTGTGGGTAGCAGGGGAAGTGACTCTAAGTAGGCAGGGAGCAGAGCAAGCGCCATTGTTGCCTCTCTGATCCCCGCCTTCATGCATCATCACAAGACAGTGATGTGGGGTACCTCATCCTGGTGAGCACCTAAGGCTCTGCCCCTCACTACGTAACAGGCATGCTGAGACAAAAAAAAAAAAATGGCCCAAATGAAAGAACAGATCAAAGCTCCAGAACAAATACAATTAAGTGACGAAGAGATAGCTAACCTATCAGATACACAGTTCAAAACACTGGTAATCATGATGCTCACAGAATTGGTTGAATTTGGTCGCAAATTAAACGAAAAAATGAAGAATATGCTAAGTGAAATCAAGGAAAATGTACAGGGAACCAATAGTGATGGCAGGGAAACTGGGACTCAAATCAACAGTGTGGACCAGAGGAAGAAAAAAACATTCAGCCAGAAAAGAATAAAGAAACAAGAATTCAAAAAAATGAGGAGAGGCTTAGGAACTTCCAGGACATCTTTAAACATTCCAACACCTGACTATAGGGGTACTGGAAGAAGAAGAGGAAGAGCAACAAGTGGAAAACTTTTTTGAACAAATAAGGAAGGAGAACTCCCCCAATCTGGGAAAGGAAATAGGCTTCCAGGAAGTCCAGGAAGCTCAGAAAGTCCCAAAGAAGTGGGACCCAAGGAGGAACACACCAAGGCACATCATAATTACATTACCCAGGATTGAAAATAAGTAGAGAATCTTAGAAGCAGCAAGAGAAAAGGAGAGAGTTACCTACAAAGGAATTCATATCAGACTGTCAGCTGATTTCTCAAAAGAGACCTTACAGGCAAGAAGAGGCTAGAAAGAAGTATTCCAAGTCATGAGAGGCAAGGACTTACATCCAAGATTGCTCTATCCAGCAAAGCTTTCATTTAGAATGGAAGAGCAGATAAAGTGCTTCTCAGATAAGGTCAAGTTCAAGAAGTTCGTAATCACCAAACCCTTATTATATGAAATGTTAAAGGGACTTATCTAAGAAAAAGAAGATAAAAAGTATGAACAGTGAAAGGACAGCAAACTCACAGTTATTAACAACCACACCTGAAACAAAAGCAAACCAAGAGGACAGCTAGATCAGGAGTGGAACCATAGAAATGAAGATCACATGGAGGGTTAGCAACAGGGGAGTGGGAGAAGGAGAGAGGGGGGGAAAGTACAGAGAATAAGTAGCATAGATAGTAGGTAGAAAATAGACAGGGGGAGATTAAGAATAGTACAGGAAAAGTAATAGCCAAAGAACTTACATATCTGACCCACAGACAGGAACTAAAAGGGGTGGGAGAATGTGGGTGAGAGGGGATATGCAGAGCAGAGGGGAATAAAGGGGGGAAATGAGACAACTGTAATAGTATAATCAATAAAATATATTAAATAAACAAAAAACTCAAAACAAAACAAAACCAAAAAACTGGTAAATATATGAGGTGATAGATGTGTTAATTCAATTGTGAGACTCATCATGTTGTACACTTCGAATACAGTAGTACAATTTTATTTCTCAATTATACCTTAATAAAGCGAAAAAAAGTCTTATAAATAATGAACGTCTAGACTGTGGGCTTGACTAGCTCAAATACATCAACATATTTCTCTAATTAAGAGACCAGTACATGCATGTTGCTGCTTATGACTACAGAGTGCTGTGCCTGGGCTTGGGCAAGGGGGAGGGTGATGGTGGAAAAGACCTAAGCAAAACTTGCTCAGGAGCTGTGTGGCCTTGAGCAAGTCACTTCATCCCTGCACTAGGATGTCCTCCTCATAAAATGCTGCTCTTTGGGGTTGCTATGATTTGTAAATTGTCCCTGAACTGTAAGGATTACATATAGAAACATATGAAACATATTCCTCTCTATACAAATTTTCAATGTTACTGAGATACAGGGATAATATTAAAGGGGTCCAGACAGACTCATATATGGAGAACAGATGACAGCTATTTGGGGGGTGAGGGGGTGGGTAGGTTAGAGGGTGAAGGGATTGAGCAAAAAATAAAAAGGACTTATGGACATGGATGAACAGGGTGGGGATTTTGGAGGGGAAGGGGGGTATAAGGGGACTAAAAGGTAGTTGAAACACTATAATAGAGATTATGTATTAAAAAAGAATAAAAAGAAACAAGATGTGAATTATAAAATGGTAGAGATGTTTATAATTTGAGTTCGAGGAAAGGAAACATACAAGAAAGTTTGGGCATATGGATTTTTGGTCTAAGATCTTTATTACAATCTTTGACAATGTGTTATAACACAGAATTTCCTGTGTTATAACAGGTGAATAAAATTTTCCAAGAAAATTATGTATAAATTAAAGTTAACTTAATCCAGGTTAGACCTGCCTCTTCTGGCTTCTGTCCTTCTCAGCATCACCTCTTCTTGCTTCCCAGGGTACTTCACTCATTCATTCATACCTACCTATGTGGTTTTCCAAAAGAACCAGATCTCTTTTGAGTACATGTTCTTTGTAGTCCTTCTGTCCCTGCCTCTTGACTAGCTAACTTACTCATCCACTAGGACTCACAGTGTCAAGACCAATTTCATGAGGATGCCTCCGCTGAACAGCTTCCTGCCAAGCCTGGACCATTTAAAATACTATTATTACTTGTACTTCTCATATCATGGCCCCACTAATATCTCCTTGAAATTGCTGATTTATTGTCTGAGATTCCCACTAAGTTTACATTTTCAAAGACAGAAATTGTGCCATTGTATCTTCAGTATTTGGTTTGGTGCATGTCACAAGCTGATGCTATACATCATATCAAATAAGATAACTGTAAATTAGTGTAGCCAACTGGATGAAACAATCCTATGTCCATTCCAAAGATGAAAAAAGTAAGGCTCTGTCTGAACAATGACTTTTCTCCTAGACATATGGCAGGGGGCTGGAGCAGACAGAGCCCCTCTAAGTCCCATCAGCAGCCTCCTCTGGGCATGCGGCTAAGGCAGCTTGGAGCTACATCACATGCCTTTCCCCTGAACTTTCACAGGAGATTAGCTTTTGCTTCTTGGAAAACTGAACTGAATAAGTGGAAAGAAAAGATGTTTGTAACTAACACCAAAGAAAAGTCTGTTTGTTCTCAAGACACTGAGCATGTTGTTCAACCCAGTGAGTTCATCCATGCATTTTCTTGGACCCTGCGAGGGTCATAATGGCAGCAGAGTGACAAACTACTCAGTGTAAGCAGGCCCATTCAGGCTGCCCCAGGGCCGGATTAATTTAGGCAATTGCTTCGCTTTCCTTCCCTAGGCTAAAGAAAAAGACTGAAAAGGGTGTATACGCACCTTGCTTATCTGCTCACTTGGACTGTTTTCACTCCACCCATCCTCCCCCTGCCCCAACTACTGCCTGTGAAGCAGAGACGACCTCAGTTTATCCTCATTCCTAATATTAGTTCATTCCAAAATTCAGCACTGGGGCACCCGGTGGGGTCTAGCTTGAAAACAAGGAGGCCGCTAGCTCCACCCTGGAGTTTAGCAGCCAAGATGCCCAGGGAAATGGGGTGAGCAATGAAGGAGCTCTAAGAACCAAATCTAATCTAAGTATGCAGGAGTCAGGAATTCTAATCCTTGATTTAATCTGATTAGTGCTGAGGGTCAAAATCCTATAAGCACTTTAAGGTGAGGGCCCAGCTCTGGGGAGTTCTTATGCTAAATTCTTACCCCGAGCACAGCATATGACCAGTTTCATGAGGGAAAAAATCTCTCCTTAACCAGTCATGTGTGCAAAGATTAATGTCCAAGGATGAGTACTGCCATATTATTTATAGAATCTAAAACTAGAAATGTACCTAAATATTTGTAATAAGAAATTGATTAGATATATTTGTGAAATATACATAGAGTGAATTTATGCAGTCATAGAGTAGAGAATATTACATGACATAGGGAAATTCTTAATGCAGTAAGTAAAAAAGAGCATAGCGACTGATTCTAAATTAGATAAAATGTGTAATTATATTAAAAAATGCACAATTATGATTTTAAAATGATTTTTTCAAGTTTTCACAATAAACATGTAATTTTTATAAGCATGAAAACAAATAGTACTATTTAAAATACATAAATCATTTTTCATTATGGTTTTTGTACGAAAAAGAGCCACGTTGGGGAGGGGGACTTGGGAGCAAGCGTTTACTATGAAAGACTGGGAGACTGACAGTGATTTGCCCAGACCTGCATGAAAGGAGGACTAGGTTCACTCTCCCTTCAAGTTAGAACCTATTTCTAGGAGATCATCTGGCACCAGTATTTAATACTCTAATGTCACCAGAAGTTGGTCTATTGTGTTTTCTCTCTTTCTGGTATTTGCATTTAAGTCTTACCTCCAGTGAAACTACAAAGGCACCATCATTTGTTAAGGAATTTGAGACACTCAGGAGCATGTCAAAGGCATGTGCAACCGGTTTTATAATGAGAGCATTAGATTCAGATTCAGAATCCTGAATCACACAGCCTCACCAGCCACTCTGTACCTTAACAAGCTGACTAAATTCTCTGATCTTCAGTTGCCTCCTAAATTGCATTCTAAATTGAGGATGATAATAGCTACCTCCACATTTGGTCATGAGAAATTAGTTTATCAAAAAGTGTTTGCTTTGTCTGTGCTACAACCGTGGTATTTAACAGTGTCAATCCCTGTCCCAAACATCTGCTATCTAGTAGGATGCACAAGCAGATACACAGAGAAGGCAGTTACAACAGGGTGTGGCAACTGTCATCACGGGGACAGTACACAACGCTGTTGGAGCCCACAAGAATGGCCTAACCTGATACAGTGATGATAACTAAAACCCAAAAGATCAGAAGAAATTTTCCAGGCATAGCTGGGAATAATACAGTCCCATAAGGGCCTATGAAAATGTCCTAAGGCCTGCAAATAACAATGGAGAAACATAAACTAACTTAATCAAAATTAGGTAGTTTTAACTGGTTGAACACATCTAAAATGTACTGCTTAGTGAATGCCTAATGTTTTAAGACTTTGTGTTAGAATATAACATACTCAATATTTTACTGATGAGTTATTTGTAAATATTACATATTATGTGTCCATGTATAATATATTAATAATATATAATATACAAAAAGTTTACTCATCAAAATTTGCTAAAGGTGGGTAGTTAATTAAAAGAGCTCATCAATACACTGAATAATAGATCCGAAAACATCTTGATTATTCAGATTGGAAAGAAAAAAAGCAACACATTTTTTAAGTTTCTCACGCTATGCTGGATGGGCCATTCTCCTCAATTTATTTGCCACAACTCTTCAAAGTTGGGTGATACATGGACCATGCCCATTTTTATGGCATTGCCTCAGATCTGGCTCCAATTGTCTACATGAAAACGTAAGGAAGAGGTGCACAGAGACCACATTTAGGTGTTTCGTAGCCAAGGAGTTCAGTATAGTCAATAGTGGGTTGTGATAATGGTGCAGTGAAGTGTAACATATAGAACCAAGAATTAATGTTCTCACTCTCTTCGGGGGTAGCGGGCCCACACGTGGATATTATATTCAGCTTTGGGCCCGATACTTTAAGAAAGACTGATAACCTGAAACCTGTTCACAGGACAGGGTGTTGAGGAGAGTTGGAACTATCAGGGGTAATGATGGAAGCAACGAGGCAGTTTATTTGGAGAAGACTGACTCAGGGAAACATGCTAACTATCTTCAAACATAAAACAAGTTCATTCACATTGCTGAACGGAATCAGATGGACTCTCTCTGTCTTCAAAGGGTAGAACCACAAAAGAAATGCTAATGGGACAATTTCTAGCTCACTAAAAAGAACAATATTCTAATAATAAAAGCTGGCTGGAGAGGAATAAGTTGCTTCATAGGGGATGAGTTCCCTATTACTAGCAAATATTAAATGACCTCTGATGGGTGATATTTTAGAAAAGATTCAATCATCAAATGGATAATTAGGCTACACAAACTTAAAGCTCTTTTCCCCAGCAAAGGCGCTATGTGTCTGCAATATTCAGAGTTAATAATGACATCACCATCATCACCGTCAACAACAAATTCAAAATCTATTCTTATTCTGTGGGGATACACTGTGTAATACAGCAGTCCCAGCTCCATGAGGCTGCTAAACCCTTGAAATGGAGCTGGTCTAGTTTGAAATATGCTGTAAATGTAAAATACAGACCAGATTTAATAATTCTTTATATATTTCATGTTGAAACAATACCATTTTGAATTTACTTCGTTGAATAAAATCTATAATTAAAATTAATTTCAATGTTTCTTTTTATTTTGTAATGTGGTTGCTAGACATTGTAAAGTTACACATGTGGCTTGCCAGGAAGAAAGCTGACATTCCTGGCTTTGCCCGGGTCAGTTCCACTTTCCACACCACAGTCTTGGACAGAGCTTTCCTTAGGCTCCTCCACATTCTCTAGGGCAGGTTATGAGCCTACAGGAAACCCAGACCATAGACCCAATAGCCAAGGCCTTGCACCAAACCTGGCTATACACCACAAGAGGGAACAAACTGTGCTGAAGTCAGAAATAAGCTCAAATAGATCAAAAGGTTTTAATTTCCTAAAACGCTCAGCTGAAACATAACCAAGGAATGTCTTCAAATTGGAATTGAACCTACCTACATATTTCCTAAAACTAGTGAACAACCATGTCACAGTGAGCCAACATTAATTGGATTTGGGTCCTTGCTTGCAACCAAGTACAAAATATTTACCAACCTTGTATATTTTGGCTTCTGGCACAGAGATTGCTTTTACAGCAAAATGATTAGAGTCAGCATTCTTTTCAGCTAGCAAACATGAATGGGAGCTCACTGTTCACAAGTAGGTGGGTCTATCATATCTACACTAAGGCAACCTTAACAGATAGGGTGATCCTTTCACATGCTCTCAGGCTTCAAGGTCAAAGAGCTCCATGTTGAAGAACATGGCTTTGGAGTCAGAGAACCTGTGTTTGAGAGGAGGCTCTTCCTGCTGACCAGCTGTGTAACCCTATGTAGGTTATACAATACTCCTAAAGCCTCAGTGTCCTAATCTATCAAGTGGCTGTGATACCACCTACTTCGTAATTTTATATAGTTATTGTAGAGATTAATGATTATATATCATATATATGCTACATGCCATATATTTATGTACATCACTTGGTATTGTGTACCATACTATCATTATCATCATCACCATCCCCAAGTGACTATGAGCTCCTTAGGGGCAGGGTTGTGCCTTTATTCACTTATCGTTCATTGAGAGCTACTCTGTGTCGAACCTGTTATGTTTCTCGGGTGTATGAAAGGAACAAGACTGACAAAGTCCCTACGCTCTTGGAGTTTATATTCTCCTGGGAATCATAGATGAACTAGTTTGCAAATAAATATATAATCTCAGCAATGATGAGTGTTAAGAAGAAAGACAACAGATTAAGGGAGTAGAGGATAGCACAAGAAATGATGAGAGATTTTACTTTCAGCTAGGATGTCAGAGTGGCTTCTCTGAGGCAAAATTTGAAGTGAGGGACAAAGCTTGGTCACGGTCCAATGGAAGCATATTACAGAAAAAGGAAGCAGCAAGTGCATGGAGGAAAGAGCATGGTGCTTTGAAAAACAGTACAAATGAACAGAGTGATTGAAACAAATTAGGCAAGGTATAATATGATCAGACTGTTGGTTTTGGCAAAATGAAAAACGTTGGTGACCATAACCAGAGTATTTCAACAGAATTTGGGGATATAAATATGAGTGGAGTGGGTCAAAGAGAATAGAGGAGGCTAGGAGTTAGAGACAGGTAATATAACATACTTTTAAAAAGATCTTTGCTGTAAACAGGGGCAGAGAAGTAGGTCAACAGCTAGGATGGGAGATAGTAAGGCAAGTTGTACATAGATGAGAATGATTCTGCAGAGAGGAAGAAACTGCTAATGCAGGAGAAAGAGGAAATAATTTCAGGATTTTTGTAGGAGCAAAGTCCCTGAGTAAGTGAAAGAAGGGAGGCATTCGTGCCCAGGGACGGGCCAGGCTCAGGTAGCAGCAGGAACTATTTCCACATGTAACAAGAAGGTGGGCAGAATATGTCCGTCTGAATTCTGGGAGGTGATCACCTTGGTGGTGGACCAATGAGAAGGGTCTAATGGCTTCCATCTGCTTAGGTACTAAAAAGTATTGAGAAGGAGAGAGTCAGGAGGGTCACATTTGCCATCTTACATCCTGTACTGAGAGCAATGTCTATGCAAATGTTCTCCAAAATCTTTGTTGACTACCCAAAAGAGTTCTGCTCCAAGACCCGCAGGAAGAGAAAAATATCCAGTTTCCCTTTAGCTTTACTCCCACCTCTCCCCTGTTTTCTTACTCTCTCTTGTACCTGCAGAGCTTTGCTCAAGTTGACAACTTTCAGTTCATGTTACCAAGCATTTATTACGTGATTCCTCAGTGATATACCTACACTAGGTATGGCCATATAGGGTCGAATGGGTAAGGTCGAGGAATTCACCTTCTTATCTAGATGTCTGAAAAGTACACAACAGACTACAGTCCTGAGGGTAAGTACTTTGACAAGGGTCCCCATGAGGGACACCTTAGCTATTTAGAGTATCAGGGAAGATTATTCTGGACCTGAATCTCCATTCCCCTTCAACTTTTTCTTCCTTTATCTTCCCCAGCCATCTTAACTATCCCTCACTTTAATGCCCTTCTTGGATCCTACCTCCCCCATAAGAAGTGATCTTGCACTGATATATTTTTAAGTATTTTATTGTTTATGCTATTACAGATATCCCACTTTTCCCCCTTCACCCCCTCCACCCAGTCCACGTCTGCCCCGCCACTTCTATAATGGACTAGTCCCCTCACTGTTGACTTTTTAAATGACATGTAACAATGTCTCCAGAAACCCAATGCCAAGTGCTTCCAAGGGCTTCTCTCAGGAGAAGGTCACTGGTGTCAGCAACTTGATTCCAGGCCAGAAGTGTAGCCAGAGTTCATCGTTCCCATTGGGCCTTTCCGTTGTAGCCACCAATGGGAAGGAGTGAGTGTGGGGAGATGAGGGAGGGGCCAGGCCAGGACTTCATCCAGATTCATCTTGTGCAGCTCCTTGGAGCTCTGCTGACGGCTCAAGTTTCATTTAAGATGCTTGAATTGGGCAAAGAACTGGAGCTGCTGTCTGGTGGAGAGGCCGTGGGCAGGCCGTGGGCAAAGCAAACATGCTGCCTGGCACATTCGCTTGAAAGAGAACAAGGGTGAGGGTTGTAGGCTGTTTTGCAGGACAAACCGCCAACTCCAGCAAGTGAAACAGCAGGTCGGAGACTCTGCAGAGGGTCCTAAAGCACAGGGAACATCATTAAAAGGCCTCTGATCTGCATTTTGCTCAAAGCCATAGCAAATATTTTCTGTGTTCATCTATGGATATAATAGAAAAGGACACACTTGGGAAGGTGCACACACACCTAGACACTATCATCGAATGGCCAGCCTGGGTCCCGCCTGCCTCCTTCCCCACTTCCCCACATGAAAGCGGCAGTCCCATCTTGGAATCTTAGTCTTGTCCCCTTCTTCCTTTTTTCCTCCCCTACCTGACACAAGAAGTGCTCAGAGGAAGGCCCACTGCCTCGAAAGGTTGCAAATAAAAATAATATGGAAAAAGACATTTTCTGAACCTAGTTCATTTTGAGATTAGAATAAAGACATAGACATTTGGGGTGCTGACTCAACTAATATAGATTTACTGGCATGAGAGCCCAGGGCTGGGGGGCCAAAGGTGAGCTCATGCAGTAATTTCTTTACCTAGACAAGAGTGGAGCTAAAAGCACAATGCAATCCAGATGGCTTCCCCGAACAGACTGAGAAAACGTGAATGGGAGTGATTTCCTCTTTAGAGATATTCTTGCTTCTCAAACTCCACTCTCTCCAAAATTCCTCCTTACCCAAAGGCATAGGACAGGAATCCCCACCCCACCCCCAACACATTTCAGACCAAAATACATGTTACATGTTAGAAATGTGCTGGAACCACCCAACAGTCATGAAAATAGGTATGTAAACTGTAAAATCCCACTTCCATCTTATTCTAAAACAACATAAATATCACACTTTTTTTTATCTGGATAGAAAACAAAAACTATCAGATTAGCCAAAAAACCTGTTTAGGTTTTTTTTTCTGTAAAATAAAAGGCACACATTTCATTTTACCAAGTAACTTTATTTGGGTATTTTGAATATGTTGGCTTTCTCGCTCTATTGGCTTCCAGTGGGTAGAGGCCAGGGGTGCCACTGAACATCTTCCAGTGCATAAAACAACCCCACAGCAAAGAATTATTTCGCCAAAATATCAATAGTACCAAGAAACTTCACAAATCACCTGTGACATGGTCAATCAGTCACAGCATTTTCTCCAAACACTGCACGAATCTTTTTTTATTTCAATTGTATTTTTAACCTTTCTTGAGATAATAAAGCATAATATGTCAAAAATATTATGTATATTCTTCCATCTTCAATATTAAAATGGCTGCACAAAAAGTCACCAATTTTGATGTTGCTTTTTTCAAATGTACGCTGATGTGAAAGCTGTTGCAATACAATCTAACAAAATTGTTTCAAATGAAGTTAGAGACAACTAAGCACTACTAGAGCCATCATACAGAAAAAACAAACAATTTTTTTGGCCAACCCAATACTATTTCTATAAAATCCAAGTGTTTACTGTGGTCCTCCACCATTTCAGGCCCATTAAAGATGTGAAAAACCTCATTCAAATGTACTCGTGTCAAACAAGGATTGGAAAGGGTAGGTGATGGGTGGCTCACCTGGTTGGAGTGTCACCCCACATGCCAAAAGTTTGTGGGTTCTATCCCCATTTAGGGCACAGACCTAGGTTTCAGGTTCGATCCCTGGTTGGGGCATGTGCGTGAGACCAACAACTGATGTTTCTCTCTCTCCCTTCTTCTTCCTCTAAAATCAATCTACATACCCTAGAGTGTGGATTAAAAGAAGAAAGAAAAGTGTAGATGACATACTTGCTTCATGCAACTATCTCCACATCAAAATTTGACACATTTGTGATTTAAGCACTGCCCTTGTCCTCCCCAGCAAAAAAAAACACAAAAAAACAAACAAACAAACAAACAAAAAAAAAACCAGGATCTCACAGTGAAAGTCTCTTTTTTCATATTCTTTTCTGTAAGAAGCCTTTGTGACTTCACCCTTCATGCTTCCCGTATCCAACTTTCTGCACCTTGGGTAAAAGCCTCCTTTTCTGAGACATATTCCTCCTCCTACTGCCAAGGGACTTGGAAATACGGAGAACTCGGGGATTTAAGGGACCTGGCATATAATAGGTACTCCACAAATATCTGTTAAACAAACGACTATATGAATGCATGAATTGACCATCTGGCATAGTTCAAGTTAATGATTACCTATAATTGTATAATGTTTGTTCTCCCTGAGATGGGGGACAGATTAAAAATAAAAGTAATATAAAGATAGGCTTAGAAGTACTCAGCTTTAGGTGGTAAATCAATTCTAGGCCATGAAGAGCAACCTTAAGGGCGTCTGTAATAGGAGAGTGTTGCCAAAGATGCCTTGGCCACCCTGCACTCTCTCCTTTGGCCTTCCTTTAGCAGTCCCGACATAGCTCTGAGCTTTGGCCTGACTTAACATGCTCAGTTGTGTTTTCTCAGGAGAGACATCTGGGTCTGCTGAGCGTCAAACTTTTTCAGAAAGATTAAACTTCTGATAAACATCTCAGTCTGGAAGCTTGGAGCAATCTGCTTCACTTTTCGTAGTCTCAAGGTCTTCCCAAGTATCTGTCTGCTTCGTTCACTGAGTCAGAGCCATCTCAGACTGCTGACTTTTTCTTTGCACCAGGGCATTGCCTTTCAGGAAGAGGTCCAAGACCTCTGCTACCTACGTCTGCCCCCAAACTTTAAGATTCTAATTCCCATTCCTGGGACATCTGTGGAAGTCAGCCTCTCTGTGGAAGGACATGCAGCTCGTCTCTCCCCAGTTTTCAACAGACACCCTCAGTCACAGTTCTAACCATGATGAATGAGGAAGATCTTAGGGAGCTGGCCCGACAGTGTTCTGGAATCTTTCGCTGGATGCGTTTAGAGTCTGACTCATGGTGCCATTGGTGCTAACTTGATCTACCCTTTGTATAGCCACTGTGACTTGACCTTAGGTTGTTTCAAAATCTGATTTGGGAAGGAAGCCTAGTATGAATCCTAGAGAAATAACAACTATCAGCTTTCAGCCAGAGCTGGAAGAGTACTGCTCTGGTAGCAAGCATCGGAACTGGGTTTAGGTTCTTCTGAGGACAAGAGCGGTAAAGTGAGGAGCACCGGTGATGGGAGGGCAGGTTATGCTAGAATGCCTGCGTTGGTAGATGACTGACACATCTGGTCTCCTAAACAATCTCATAAAACAGTTTAACATCTGTCACTGCCTACACTGTCTGAATTCTCCCTTTCCCTTATGTTAATGATACCTTGAGCAGATTCCAAAACTTCCCAGATTCCATAACTGTGCTCTTGTTTTTTAACAAAAAAAAAAAATCTATGTAGTGCAATTTAAAATTCCCAACTCAAATCAATTTATCCACTATCTCTTCCCCACATCTCCGGCGTGGTCTGAGGGATTAACATGGAGGGAGTATTCTTCTGTTTCTTTCATTACTCTGGCTCCCTGGAAAGTGCTCCGTCACTGGGTCTGGAATACCTCCCCTACCTCTCTTCCTAAAGCCTGACTACTCGGCTCTTTGAGGCTGCTTGTGAGAGCAGGGGCAGTGGAGCCTATGGTGGTGGGTGTTGCTGATTCTTTGGCTAAGAGTGACTCTGTGGCTAACACCCTCTGCTCTCAGGGGGACACATTTAGCATCTTCTCAGTGATTCTGCCTGGATCTCCCCACAGTCCAGTTTTCTTATACAATTCAAGTCCAGAGATTGCTCTGACCAGGAAAGAATCCCACAGAGACAGAAGCTAGCTCTAGACTTGTCCCTGGAAAGCTGTGGAGTATAGTGGCTGAGACAACCAATGGAGGAACCAGGAGCTGAGGGGTATTCCAGCTCCACTGCTTATTTAATTACTCTGAGCCTCAGTTTTCTCATCTGTACACTGGAGATAATAATGCCTGATTCACAGTTATGGTGAAAAGAACCATGGGCTCTGTGCAGTTCCAATGTCTGAGTTCAAATCCCAGATCCACTAATTAGTTCCTACATATGTGATATTAGGAAGACCTTACTTCTGAGACTCAGTGTCCTCATCTGTAACATCAAAATAGTATTTTTAACTCCTTCATAGGGTAAATGTACAAATTAAATATATAACAATATGGATTATATGTAGAACAGCACATGAGACAAAACAAGCACTCAAAATATACCAGTTATTGCTGTATTCTGCAAGGAAAGCACTTAGCTCAAAGCCTGACACTGGTTATAATTACTGAGCAGAGGAGAGAATTTCAGCAGTAGATTTTTACACTGAGGTTGGTATTGACATAGGGCATTCCTCTCCTTACTACCTTGCTTGGTTTTAAACATGTCCATGGCCTTTCGCAATTCTCTTTCCGACATGTTCATGCATCTCTGCATTTGCTCACTTCCTGTGGTCTGCTGATGAACTCAGGAGCCTGCGCAGGCTCAGGCAGTGCTATTTCTGCTCGAGGAGACAACACCACCTACCCCCAGGTGAACTACCTCCCCTCAGAAACAGGCCACTGTTTACCAAGCGGGTAGAGGTCTGAGCGAAGCTGTTTATCCCGCAGTCAGACTGCAAAGGCTTCTACTCAGCACATTTCCTCGCTGCCTGAGAGCTTAGGCCCAGTTATTGGTACTTCTGCATCAGCCCTGCCCCTGTGGGGTCAGACACAAATTTGAGGTAACTGATTTGTCAGCAACCAGCCTTGTAATACTTTAAGTTGTTTTTTCCAGTGTGGATATGAATTAATACCTCCTCATACACACTCTCCCACTCAGGCTCCCTTGTGACCAAGAGGCATAATGACCTGAACCATGTCCATCTGTCCTACCTCATTCACCCCAAGCCTCGGCCAAACCAAATTACAGATACCAGGGGCACTACACAGGCCACATTTTCAAGCCTTCACAAACACATCTCTTCCCTCTGCTGGGAACCTCCTTCCCTGCCATTATTTCCACCCTTGACAAACTTGTATTCATCTTTCTGAATTTTGCCTCTCTAGCCCTTTACCAATTGGGTAAGACACTCCTCCTCCATGCCACACTCCACGCATGGCAGCTTATACCTCTTGCCACATCATGTCTCACTCATATCTTCTCTACTAGACTACGAAGCCTTCAAGGGCAGATATTTCATGTTACATATCTCTGTATCCACAGGACAAAGTCTGTAGTGATACACTCCTATAGAGTTGGTATGAAGCAAATAGTGAACCCTGACTGAATTTCCAAAATTGCTGCCTAAGGCAGTTCTGTTGGCTAATATCTCAAAGAACTCAAAATAGATAGAAGTGAAAAAGGAAATTGACATCTTTCATGGAACTCATTAATGTGCTCCTGAGCCGTCGAGAAGGCTCTGTGAAGGGATAGGTATCTGGGACAAATCCTTATCTTCAAAATCAAAACTCCCTTCAGTAGGTGCCGTCTTAACCATTATTGCCATCTGCATTGTTGGAAGAGGTTAAGATGGCTAGTATACAACAATCTCTCTTTTCCAAACCATACCCATGTCAAAATGATAAATTCATATTAACAAAACAACTGGAGCCACAGGTGCTCAGACACACCCAGGCCATACCAGGCATATTTCTGAAGGAGTGGGACCCTACTGGTTTTGTATCTCTTCCCCATGGACCTCCATAAGGAATGCCCCTATCTTCTCATGCTCCCTGTCCTAAGAGCCTTCCCATGAGGTGTCTTTCCTCCACCCCGAACTTATCCAAATGCTTTTCTTAGCTCTGCAATTGCTGGGCTGTCCTCTGAGATGAAATTCAGATGTCATCTCCCAACTGCAGCAAAAATAGCTTCACGGGAAAAGCATGCTCCGTATACACAATGCCATGAAATAAGCATGTTTATAATCTCGAGTTTAATAACATGGAAACTGAGATTCAGAGAAGTAAAATCATTATTCACATTTAAACAACCAGTTAAAGGGGGTTTAATGTTGAATAGAATAGTTTATTTGCCTTTCTGAGCTTTAGATTCTTTGATTGTAAAATAAGCAGATGAATGAACAAGAAAAATAGACTTAAAGATAGAGAAAAATTGGCAGTTGCCAGAGGATTGGCAGTGATGCTATGGGCAAAAAAGTGAAGGGGATTAAAAGGTACAACTTATGACATAAGTAAGTCACAGGTAAGTAAATTACAGTACAGGATACAGTCAATAACATCATAGTAACTTTGTATGGCGACACATGGATAGCGGACTTTTTGTGGTGATTACTTTGTAAGGTATATAAATGTGTTTCATGTGTTATACACATGAAACTAACATATTGTATGCTAACTAGACTTTAATTAAAAGGATCTTTATATTCCAGAATGAAATAACAATAATAATACCCATTTAAGTACAAATTAATTAGTTGCTTATGTAAAGTATCTAGCCAATTAAAGCATGGCCTAAAAGAGTTATTATAAATCTTAAGTAAGTTAAAGAATATAAAGAAAAACATGAACACAATAAATAGAAAAATGGAACATACCTGAAAAGGCAAATGGAACTTCTAGAAATCAAAATTTGATACGCAAAATAAGCTATACACTGGGTGATGATTTTAACAGTAGACTAGAAACTGGAGAAGAAAATAATAGTAAATTCTAGAATGAAGCTACACAAACAGTGCTACATGAAACATAGAGGAAAACAGCCTGAAATAAATGAACAGAACCTCAATAAGCAATCATGCAGTATCAAATGATCATACACTAGATACATAAATTGTGGTTCCACAAAAGGAGAGAGATTTGAGAAAATAGTAAGAAGTAAATATATAATTGTGAAAGAAACTAAAATTCCACATATCTAAGAAGGTCATGAGGTATCAAATCAAATAAAACATTAAGGAAGTCACACTGAGACACATCATAATCAAGTTGCTGAAAACCAGTGACAGAGTGAAAGTTTAAAAAGCCACTAGAGAGAAAAAATTCGCACAGACCTTACACAGAGTAAAATAAGGATAAGAATGAGAGGAGGTTCTTCATCAGAAACTACACAATCAGAAATAGAACCATATCTTTAAAAGGGTAAAAGAAATATTGTCATTAGAAGGACAGTAAAAGAATACATCAAAATAAATTGAGACATAAGCTATATAATGGATTTGAAAACAGAAGGCACTTCTAACCAAGATACTTCGGCAAGTTTTTTGTCGTTGTTTTTAGAAATTTACTTGTTCTAAAATTTATGCGGGAAAAGCAAAGCATCTAGAATAACCAAAGCAATTTTTGAAAAGTGGGACAAAGTTGGAAGACTTACCCTACCTGATTTTAAGATTTATTGTAAAGTACTAACAATCAAGACAGTTTGATATTGGTGTAAGAACAGACATATTGATTAAGGGAAAAGAATAATGAATTCAGAAATAAACTTAAACATACATTGACAGTTGTTTCTTTTGTTTGGTTTTATCTTTCTGGCCTTGGCAATTGATTTTTAACTGAGATGCCAAAGCAATTTGAGTGCAGTCATGGTGAAGAAAATTTATTGTATTACTATATTTTAACAAAAAATTACTTGGCTATTGAAATAAAAATATTACTTTCAGTCATGCTCTAAACACAAGAAATATTTACAGATAAATTTTAAAAATATGAAAGATGAGTATATAAAAATTGTACATTATTAACAGAATCTATGATTAATTGGTTGTCAGCAAAGCTGCCAACGTAATTTAATGATAAAACACAGTCTTTGTAACAACTGGTGCTAGAAAAACTGATATCCATGCAGAAAAAGATAATTTTAACCTTTTCCTCGCATCACATCCAAAGTTAACACAAGTGAGAAACATATACCTCAACATAAGAGCAAGACCTATAAAATTCCAAGAAGGAAAATAAGAGAAAATCTTTGCGATCTTTGTAAGGCAAAGATTTCCTAGCAAAGACACACAAAAAAGCATAAGAAAAGAAATCATGTATCTGACAAAGTAGTAGTATTCAGTATAAATTATTTTACAAACCCTCTAAGCTCAACAACAACATGACAAACAACCAGATTTTAAAAGCAGTGAGAGATTTGGATAGACACAACACCAAAGCATATATGTCAATGGCAAATGGGCACAGTAAAACAGGCTCTGTGTAACTAAGGTAACGCCCAGGTCATAATTCTGGCTCGGTCACTTGCTTCTCGTGTGAACGTGGACAGGTTTGCCTCTGTCTTTCTTTGCCTCAATTCCCTCATAGGTAAAATATCAATAATAATNCGGCCTCCTCCCCCAGCTCCTCACTCTCTGCCTGGGTCATCTGGTCTCACTGACCCACCTACCCAAGTCCCTCTAGGGGCTGATTTGTGCTGACATCACATCCTTGGATCTCCACAAGCTATTTCCTTCTTTTTCCAATAAAACATGAAAACGTTTATATTGTATCTACAAAATTTATGTTTCTGCTGTAATAAATGCTATATTTCTTTTTTCAAGTATATTTTATTGATTATACCATTACAGTTGTTCTATTCCCCCCTTCATTCCCCTCCACCTGCACACTCCCTCCCACACCATTCTCCCCCCCTTAGTTTATAACCACGTGTCTCAAGTTCTTTAGATTCTATATTTCCCCCACTATTCTTGCCCTCCCCCCTGTCTATTTTCTACCTACCCTCTATTCTATTTTCTGTACCTTCTCCCCCCTTCTCCTCCTCCCACTCCCCTCCATGTGTTCTTCATTTCTATGGTTCCACACCTGATCTAGCTGTCCTCTAGGTTTGCTTTTGTTTTAGGTGTGGTTGTTAATAACTGTGAGTTTGCTGTCCTTTCACTGTTAACATTGTTCATCTTCTTTTTCTTATATAAGTCCCTTTAACATTTCATACAATAAGGGCTTGGTGATGATGAACTCCTTGAACTTGACCTTCTCTGAGAAGCACTTTATCTGTCCTTCCATTCTAAATGAAAGTTTTGCTGGATAAAGCAATCTTGGCTGCAGGTCTTTGGATTTCATGACTTGGAATACTTCTTTCCAGCCCCTTCTTGCCTGTAAGGTCTCTTTTGAGAAATCCGCTGACAGTCTGATGGGCACTCCTTTGTAGGTGACTGTCCCCTTATCTCTTGCTGCTTCTAGAATTCTCTCCTTCATTTTAATCTTGGCTAATATAATGATGATGTGCCTTGGTGTGTTCCTTCTTGGGTCCAACTTCTTTGGCACTCTCTGAGCTTCCTGGATTTCCTGGAAGTCTATTTCCTTTGCCAGACTGGGGAAGTTCTCCTTCCTTATTTGTTCAAATAAGTTTTCCACTCGTGGCTGTTTCTTTCCCCCTTCTGGTACCCCTATAATTCGGATGTTGGAACATTTAAAGATGTCCTGGAGGTTCCTAAGCCTCTGCTCATTTTTTTGAATTCTCATTTCTTCATTCCTTTTTGGTGGGATGGTTTGTTCTTCCTTCTGGTCCATTCCATTGATTTGAGTCCCCGTTTCCTTTCCATCACTATTGGTTTCCTGTGCATCTCCCTTCATTTCAATTAGTTTAGCCTTCATATGTTCCTCTAATTTGTGACTTTGTTCCTCTAATTTGTGACTATGATCTACCAGTTCTGTGAGCATCCTGATAAATAGTGTCCTGAATTGTGCTTCTGAGAGGCTGGCAATTTCTCGGTCGCTTAGATTTATTGGCTCTGGGACTTTGAGTTTTTCTTGCGCCATCTTTCGGGTTGTTCGTGCCTGTTCCATAGCAGGATCAGAGCCCTAAAGTGTTCACTAGAACAGGGCAAGTAAGTCGCTGGGTTGTGACATTGTATGTGGGGGCAGGGTCAAAGAGGGACAATGGCTCTCACTGGTATTGCAGGGCAACTAAGTCGCTGGGTTGTGACGCTGTATGTGGGGGCAGGGTCAAAGAGGGACTATGGCATCCTGTCCGCTGCCTGCTGCCACGGCCCTCACCAGTGCCGCAGTTGCTGCCGTCACCTGGCCACGCGTTTCGTCCCACTGCACGCGAGTGTGCCACTGCCGTCAGCCCTCGCCCCCTGGGGCCTGCGTGGTTTGTCTCACTGTGCGCGAATGTGCGACTGCGGTCAGTCTGCCCCGCACCCCAACTAGTTCCGGGCTACCTGCACTCCTGGGTCGGGGGCCCTGTCCTGCCCGACCCTGCTCGCTGCTGGCTCCGCCCCTCTTACCGTCCCCGTTGAACGGTTAGATGTAGTCGGACTTCCGTATAATTCAGTTTTCTGCCCTTTGGTTGTGTTTTTGTTTCTCCAAACCTTTGTTGTATTCAAACTTGGTTGTGAGAGAAGGCACAGTGTTTCCACCTATGCCTCCATCTTGGCGGAAGTCTGAAGATTAAAGATTTTTAAGGACATAAAGTACTCAGAAAAATGCCTGTCACATAGTAAATGTGCAATAAATATTTTTATATTTGAAATTATTTGGACATTTTTGCCTGAAAATTTCCTCTGGAAAAATTTTTGATCATTGTGTTTTTTTCTATGGCCACACATTTTCATACTTTCTGACCTCTCCCAGGAAAGAAGAAGGTGATGGGTGACAGAGGACTTGGCCTGTTTGAGTCTTCATGTGCTATTCTGAGCATTAAATAAAATAATCCTTCTTAGATACTTAGCTATATGCTTGGCACACAGGCCATACTCCATAACACTAATTAGTGTGTCTTTTCTTCTAGATGTCTAGCATGGAGCTGGGCCCATAGATTGTAAAGTCATTGCTGAGCAAATATATGGGTATTTGGTCTTTCTAAAAAGATTTTATTTATTTATTTTTAGAGAAGGGGGAAGGAAGGGAGAAAGAGAGGGTGAGAAACATCAGTCAGTTACCTCTCATGCACCCCCAACTGGGGACTGACCTGAAACACAGGTCTGTGCCTTGATTGGGAATTGAACCAGTGACATTTCGTTCACAAGCTGGCACTCAATCACTGAGCCACATCAACCAGCACATGGATATTTAGTCTTAAGCTTCTATAAATGAGGGATTGTATCTCTGGCCTTCTTGCTACAGTATCATAGAACCCCCAATTCACTAGATATTTAATAAATACTCTTAATTTCCTCTGGCGAGGAAAAAGAAGAGGAGAATATTAGCTGATTGCAGCTCCTTGGCTGCAAATTTTCCAAAGGAGCTGAGGTTAGAGATTTACCAGGAGTAACCCTGAATGTTTTAAGCATTCTTAGAAAACCACAATTACATTGATTATGTGCTGCCATTGGAACATTCACTGGAAGCTGCACCCCTCTGAGGCACTGAGTGGTGATGAGTTTCTGTAATCTGTCCAAAAGGTCTCACCAGGCTTCTCCTGCCAGCAGCTGGCATTTCAGAAAGCACACCCCAGGGTGGGGGTTGCTGTCTGTGACTCAGAACAGAGGAAAGCTAGGAGGCCCATAAGGGGATTGAACCTATGACCTGGTCCTCATTAGCACAATGTTCTAGCCGACTGGGAAATAATGCCGACTCCTTGAGTGTTAGCTAATACTGACCTACTTAGATATGAGGGATAAAAGCACACATTTTCCCTCCGACATCAGCACAATCTGTCTCTTAGAACTGAAAGGACAGAGAAAGCCCTTTTACAGGGAATTTCTGGGTCAATAACTCTCATCTCACACTGGATTATGTTCCTCAATTATTCTTTCATCCAATAACCACTTCTCTGCCTACCCACTCATGTTCCAGCAAATATTAGACAACATGTCAGGCCACTGGAGGCTCCGGTGGCATCAGTCACCTCCACACAACCAGATCCTCTGCTTAGAACACTGCCATCGCCCACCACCTTCACCACTTCTCCTCACATCCACTGTTTGGCTAACCTGTACTCATCTCTCCTGTATCAGCAAATTGTCCAGGAAGTCTTCATAAATTCTGATGACTGGGCTTCATACCCGTTGCGCGCGCACCTCTGCACTCCAGACCCCCTTCCGCAGTACTTACCACACTGCACTGCGTCAGACTGTGTTCTCTTTCCCGAAGCCCCAGTGCTGCAAGCACCTGAGGTGCAGGGCTGTGTCTTGTGCAGAGTTGAATTCTATTAACACAGTGCCTGGCATAAAGTAGAAATTCAAGAAAAATTTGTTGAATGAATGAACAAATGAATGATTGAAGGAAATTCCAATTTTCTTTCCTCTTGCATATTAAATACCCTAAGTTATGCTAAATACTATTCAAAAGTAAAAAAAATAGTACTTAGATCGAGCCTTTCTTAAAGACACTGCTTAAGTCTTGGCTTTAGCTAAAGTAAGATGAGAAAGTATTTTGGAATCATATGTATCTGAATTTAAATTTACAGGTTATTATTAACTACTCATGTTTTAATGTTTCTAAAATGAGAATAACAATAGCTCTTTATGATAGAGTTATTAAGAAGGTAGAATAAATTGTTTGTGTATGTGTATATATATAATGTTTGTGTAGTGTATATATATATAAAGTTCCTGCTGCTCAATAAACATATGCTCTCGCTTTCCCTCTTCTGACTAATAAGCTTTTTAATGAATTTCTGTCTGGTCTTTCATTAGGCAATAAATACCACTTTTTAATAGATACATACATACATATATGTATACATATAGTATACTCTTTCAGGTGAACTGGAAAAGTATTAAAAATTTTAAATTTAGTATATTTGTATGTATGGATGTTTGGTTTTTTATACTTTTTTTCATATATCATGCTCAAATATAAACCCTTTAAAATTAATTGGAAAAATAGAAAAGTATAAAAGAATCAAATCAAATATATTTATTTCCTTTTTATATGGTAAAAAATCTATGTATCCCTTTTTCATTAAGTAAATAGAATCCATTCTTGAAAACATCAACAAAGGAAGTTCTAGGTCCATAATCAGTCAATCTATAATTTTTAAACAGTAGTCCTTTGAAGATTCTATATATTTCAAATGTTATATAATACTTTGATTAGGAATGAAAACTAAAGATATATTTTTGAACCAGTTTTTCATTGTCCTTGGAAAACTACAGACTGGATAATTGAAGAGCTAATGAACTTAGATAAATTATATCATATTTGTTGAAAACTTAAATATGAAAAAGTCAATCATTTCATAAAATGCATTTCATAAATCTTAAGTGATTTATGCTTAAGATGGATCCTCATCACTTAGCGTTTACATTTTTTCAGACTCTGTTTTCTGGATTAATACATAGAGAGAATTCTCTTTTTCAAGATCACTGGAAGAACTATAATTGATGTATATCAAGATACTCACCCAGAGGAAGCACTAAATTAATAGCTAATCTCTCTGAATATTGATAATGCTCTCTGGAAAACATCCAGTTTGTTACACACACCACTAGACAGTCGCATTGTGCCACAGTTGAATTTCTTCATAAGTGAAGTCTTCCTTACCTGTTCTCCTCTGCTCTGAACCCATTCCCATGGTCCTTAATTTCTTCCTTCCCTGGTTTCCCATGACACCTCATTCATAACAGCAGGCATGTGCATATTGCAGCCATGTATTCCAATTATTATTTTAAACGTTCGTTTCCCACACTCTCAGGTAGATTTCTAACGTAGGAACTATGTCTTACTCACCCTGTTTCTCCTCGCATAGTGCCTCACATAGTTTCCTAGCAGTGATGTAAAGAATGAATAAATGAGTTCATGGGTGAATGAATAGTAAGGATCCATTTGGGGCTTTCAGAATAAACAACTCTGAACAAGGACTAATGTGGGAACGACAAGACAGATACACATTCATAAACCATAGGCGGCGGGCCACACAGAAAAAACAGATGAAACAATGGCTTTCAGATATTGGACAAAAAGCAATGGAAGCCTGTGATCGCTGAAAAAAGTAAAATGAAGGATGTAAGCCCTGCAAATTCCCCAGATTATCACTGGAGACAGTTTGTAGGCAATAACTCAAGGAAGAAAGAACCCAGAGCCTAGTGGACTCAGTTAAGAAAAGAAATCAAAGTTTGAGTAGGCCAGCAAGGCCAGAACTCAGGGGCATGGTGTTAGAGAGGAGGAAGCTGGGCAGTATCAGAGAAGGCAGAGCGGGCTCTGGAGATCAGCAGATGAGTATCCTCGAACCTCTGGTTGAGTGCTTATCTGCACAGACACGGGAAAAAACAAACCAAGGCTGGAGAAAAACCACCAAAAACAGGAGGTTGAAAATTGTTCATTTCAAGCTCAGAATAGTTTCTGTTCCACCAGTCACATGGGAAAGATACTGATTAGAATCCTCAGAAGCACATTGCCTCAGTATAGTAGTTAAATTATCTCGACTAAAAGTTTCTCTGGAGTGGCAATAAATAAACCTTAAAATGAAGTCTCTAGAGAATAAAATTGATTGCAAGGAACTTGATTGGGTGCCAGAAGAAAGTCCAACACTATTTAAAGAAATGCCAAACAAAAAAAAATCTGCACCAAACAGTGTAAAATTCAAAATGAAAATTTACTGGGAATGCCCAAAAGCAGAAATATAACACATATAATCAAGAAAATAATTAATAGAGATACCAAAAAGAGGGGTGATAAAGTTAGCAGACAAGGAAATAAAAACAGGCATTATAAATAAACTCTGCATGTTCAGAGCAGATAAAGAATACGTAAACACAATGAAGAGATAAATGAAAGGTATACAAAAATCATCCAAGTAAAACTTTCAGAACTAATTAGACACTGAAGAAGAAGTGATTAGCACACCTGAAGACATAGTAAGAAAGCTGTCCAAAATGAAGACAGGAGGAAAATGAACAGAGAATCTGCAATCTGTGAAATAATATCAAATAGTTAATATGCTTACAATTAGAAAATACATTTTAAATAATAGTGCTCAGAAATATTACAACAGTGATGAAAACTATGAACGCATAGATCTGAGACACTAAATGACCCCAAGCCAAATAAAAATAAATAAAATCATACCCAAACACATCTTGGTCAAATTACTGAAAACCATCAATAAAAATAAAATCTTAAAAGCACACAGACCAAAAAATAGAGACACATTACATAAAGAGCCACAAAAAGAAGAATAAAAGCCAACTTCTCTTTAGCTGCTATGCAAGCTAGAAAACAAATGAGCAATATATATATTTTTTTAGTCTTCACCCGAAGATATGTTTACCAATTTTAGAGAGAGTGCAAGGGAAAGAGAAGGAGAAGGAGAGAGAGAAAGACTGATATATATAAAAAAAGAAACATCAATTGGTTGCTTCCCATATGTACCCTGACTGGGGATTGAATACACAACCTAGGCATGTGCCCTGATGGGAGACTCAAACCCACGACTTTTTGATGCACAGGATGACTTTCCAACCAAATGAACAACTCAGCCAGAGCAACATTTTTAATTATCAAAAGCAATAACTTTCAACTCCGAAATTTGTTTCATGGGAAAATATCTTTCAAAAATGAAGACAAAATATTTTTTAAATAATCAAAGCTAAGAGAATTCATTACCAGCAGATATTCATTATAAGAAACATTAAAGGAAGTTCTTCAAGAGAGAGAAAATGACACCAGATGTTAATTCCAACCATCAGAAAAGAATAAAGAGAATAGATTTGTGGGTAACTACATAAGTTTTTTTATTTAAAATTTCTTTAAAGAACTCTTTAAATAGAAATAACAATAAATTGCTTAGTTTATAACATATGTGTAATAAAATGTATGACAAAAACAGCACAAAGGAACGGGAGAGTGCAAATTGAAGTACACTGTGGTAAAGTTCTCTGACCATATGTAGAGTGGTAAAAAGTAATCAAAGAGTGGACTCTGGTAATGTAAAGATGTATTCTGTAAACCCCAGAACAACCACTAAAATTAAATTTAAAAAATAATAGATAAATAGATAGGTAGATAAAACAAAGAGATTTGGCCTGGAAGTCATAATGGCAGTTAAATAGGTAAAACAGTAAAAAAGGTATGGAATCCAAAAAAAAGTGGGGAGCAAGAAAAGATAGACAAAGATCTAAATCTAGACATATTAATAGCTACATTAAAATTAATGATTGCATTAAGTAATCTAATTGTAAAGCAGAGATTGTTATATTGGATAAAAAAGCAAAACCCAACCATATACTGTTCAAAGAAACCCATTTCTTGTATAAAGACAGAGTTTAAAAGTAAAAGAATAAAAAGAGATATCATGAAATAAACATAAGAAAGTCTAATTAACTATTTCCTACACATTGTCAAAGTAGAATTCAAAAGAAGAAAAAAAGTGATGAAGAGAAACACTTTACAGTAATAAAAGGTAATGATTTATTGAGAACTAACAATCCTAAAAGTGTGTATGCATGTGAAAACAGAGCTTCAAAATCCATGAACAGATAAGAAACAAATTCACACTTTGAGTTGGAGACTTCAACATTCTTTATCAGTAATTAATACAACAGAAAATTAGAAATGACATAAAAACTTGACTAATGTTACCAACTAATTTGACCTAATTAACATTTACCGAACACTCTGCCTGATAGCATCAGAGTGAACATTTTTAAAAGTCTACCTGGAATATTCACCAAGGTAAGCTATGTTATGAGACATAAATGTCTATACATGGTTTAAATCTATAAAAATTTAAATCTTATTGATTAAAAACTATTTGCTTTGATTTATTTATGAAAGTAAATTAGAAATATAAAAGAGATATTGGAAAGATATTCAAATGAGAGAAATTAAAAAACACATATCCAAATAACCAATGGGTCAAACAAAATATGACAGAGAATTGAAAATGCTCTGAATTCAATTAAGATTAAAACACAGTATAAAATCAGTAGGATGTCACCCCTGGCTGGTGAAGCTCAGTGGATTGAGTGTGGGCCTGCGAACCAAAGAATCGTGGTTTGATTCCCAGTCAGGGCACATGCCTGGGTTGCAGACCAGTTCCCAGCAAGGAATGCATGAGAGGCAACCACACATTGACATTTCTCTCCCTCTCTCCTTCCCTTCCCCCTCTAAAGATAAATAAATAAAAAAATCTTTAAAAAATAAAATAAATATATAAAAATCAGTAGGATGGCAAGTAAAATTTATTAGTTTAATGCTTATAATAGAAACCAAGAGTAATCTTAACTTAGCAATCTAAGCTGATTTAAGACTTTTGAAAAAGAAGCAAATAATGTAAGATAAGATAAAAGATTAAGGATAAAAAATCAAAGAAATAGAAAACAAAAACAACAGAGAAAATTGATGCAATCAATGGTTTTATAAATAAAATTGATAAAACACTAGTAAGAATGATCACAAGAAAAAAATGATTCAAACTATCAATATCAAGAATGAAATGAGAACATCATTATAGATCTGATGGATTAAAAGGAAAAGGGAAATATGATGAACAGCTTCATGCCAATACATTTGACCACTGAGATAAAATTTAAAAAATGGTGTTGGGAGAACTGGACAGCTACATGCAAGAAAATGAAACTCGAGCACCATCTTACACCATACACCAAAATAAATTCAAGGGGGATAAAAGACTTAAATATAAGCTGCGACACCATTAAAGTCCTAGAGGAGAACATTGGCAAGAAAATCTCAGATATTTCATGCAACAACATTTTCACTGATATGTCCCCTAGAGCAAGGAATATAAAGGAAAGAATAAACAAATGGGATCTCATCAAAATAAAAAACTTCTGCACAGCTAAAGAAAACAGCATTAAAATTAAAAGACAACCAACTGTATGGAAAAACATATTTGCCAATGATACCTCAGACAAAAGTTTAATCTCCAAAATATACAAAGAACTCACACGACTTCACTCTAAGAAGACAACTAACCCAATTAAAAAATGGGGAAAGGACTTGAACAGACACTTCTCCAAGGAGGACATACAGAGGATCCAGAGACACATGAAAAGATGCTCAATATCACTAGCTATCAGAGAGATGCAAATTAAAACTACAATGAGATACCACTTTACTCCGGTGAGAATGGCTATCATAAACAAAGCAATAAACAACAAATGTTGGAGAGGGTGTGGGGAAAAGGGGACTCTGGTCCACTGTTGGTGGGATTGCAGACTGGTACAACCATTATGGAAAACAGTATGGAATTTTCTCAGAAAACTAAAATTGGACCTACCTTTTGACCCAGCAATTCCACTGCTGGGATTGTATCCTAAGAACCCTAAAACACCAATCCCAAAGAACCTATGCACCCCAATGTTCATAGCAGCACAATTTACAATAGCCAAGAGTTGGAAGCAACCTAGGTGCCCGTCAGTAAATGAATGGATCAAAAAACTATGGTACATATGAACAATGGAATTCTATGCCGCAGAAAGAAAGAAGGAGCTCCTACCTTTTGCATCAACATGGATGGAACTGGAAAGCATTATGCTGAGTGAAATAAGCCAGGTGTTGAAGGACAAATACCATATGATCTCACCTCTAACAGGAAGCTAAACAACAAAGCAAACAAGCAAGCAAAATATAACCAAAGACACTGAAATAGAGAACAGGCTGACAGTGACCAGAGGGGAGAGGGGAGAGAATTTCAGGGGAAATAGGGGAGGGACTTAGAGGAATATATATATAAAGGAAAAATGGACAACAACTGAGAGGGGTGGAAATGGAGGGAGGTGGGGAGCACTGGGGGGTGGGCTGGGATGGGAGTAATAGACAGAAAACTGTACTTGAAAAATAATTAAACAAACTTTAAAAAAATAAAAATAGCCCTGGCTGGAGTAGCTCAGTGGATTGAGCACGGGCCTGCGAACCACACGATCGTGGTTCGATTTCCAGTCGGGGCACATGCCTGGGTTGCAGGCCAGTTCCTTGCAGGGGACTCACAAGAGGCAACCATACATTGATATTTCTCTCCTTTTCTCCTTCCCTTCCCCTCTAAAGATAAAAAAATAAAATAAATAAATAAATAAAAATTTCTGGAAAGTCACAAATTTCAAAGGCTCATTTAAGATGAAATAGATTACCTGAATAGTAGTATATCCCTTAAAGATATTGCATTTGTATTTAATAAGCTTTCTATGAAAAAAAAAACACTAGGCTCAAGATGGCATCACTGGTGATAATGAATTCTACCAAACATCTAAGAAAGAAAATAAAATTTTTATGCAAACATCTGCAGAAAATAAAAGCTTTACATTGACACCAGTTGATGAAGGTATAAAAAGAGAAAACTATGAACATTTCTAACAAAAATGGTAGCACATCAAATCTGCCAATATGGAAAAAGTTATACATTGTGACCAACTGGAGTTTATCCCAGAAATTCAAGTTTGGCTTAATTTTCAATATCAATCAATAAGCTTTCTATACTAACAAACAAACAAAAAAAAACCCCAGTGATAATATCAATAGATGGAGAAAAAATAGTTGACAAACTTTTGATCAAGATGGAAGCATAAGTAAATATGCCTTGCCTCCTTGCACAACTACAGTAAAAATTATGGCTACAAAGCAAATATCACCCAGATTTATCGGAAAATTGAACTGTATGGAAGTCCAATAGCCAAGGATTTAAAAAAGCCACATTCATCTGGATGGGTAGAAGGGGCAGAGTCACGCAGAGAGGCTGAGAGATATGGAGGGGCATGGAATAGGCAGTCCCACATCCATGTGTGGTAGATAAAAATTAGGGGGATACCTTGGAAGGGAGGGATCCCAGTCCCAGACCAGACCACCCAACCCAGGGTTCCAGTGCCAGGAAGATATGTCCCCATAACGGTTGGCCATAAAAATGAGTAGGGGTTGTGGCAGGGGAAGAAACTGCAAGATTCTCTTCTTAAAGGGCCCACAATGGACTTAGGACTCACACAGACCCACCCCTCTGGGATTCAACACCAGGGCAACAGCTGGAATGACACCAGTGGCATATGGGGAGAAATTGAAGTGATTGGGAACAGAGTGAGTGCCAGGAGAGAGCTTCCTCCCGGGCAAAGCTCCAGAGGCCAAGCAGCGGCACTATCCTCTCTCTGAGGCATCCCTTACACAGAGCCACAGAGCTGGTGACTCAGGTTGACCCTGGAAATTACCTAAGTCTCTGTGCCATACAACCTATAGGTGCACTTTTCTATAATAGGCCATACTACTTAGGGAGTCAAAGCAACTCTACCTAACACACAGAAACAAACACAGGGAAACTGCCACAATGAGGAGGCAAGAAAATATGGCCCAAATGAAAGAACAGATCAAAACTCCTGGAAAAGAATTAAACAAGATGGAGATAACCAATGTATTAGATACAGAGTTCAAAACACTATTTATCAGATGCTCAAAAACTCACTGAGTATGGCAACGGCATAAAAAAGACCCAGGCAGAAATGAAGGTTACATTAAGTGAGTAAAGAAAAATCTACAGGGAACCAATAGTGGAAGAAATGAAACCCAGAATCAAATCAATGATTTGGAACATAAAGAAGAAAAAAACATTCAATCAGAATAGCAAGAAAAATGAATTAAAAAAAATGACGGTAGACCCAGAAACTTCTGGGACATCTCCAAACATGCCAACATCTGTATCAGTGATGCCAGAAAGAGAAGATGAAGAACAAGAAATTCAAAACTTGTTTGAAGAAATAATGAAAGAAAACTTCTTTAATTTAGTGAAGGAAATAGACACACAAGCCCAGGAAGCAAGAAGAGTCCCAAACAAGTTGGATCCAAAGAGGACCACATCAAGACACATCATAATTAAAATGCCAACGATTAAAGATAAAGAGACAATCTTACAAGCAGCAAGAGAAAAGCAGGGAGTTACCTACAAAGGAGTTCCCATAAGACTATCAGCTGATTTCCTCAAAAGAAACTTTGCAAGCTAAAAGAGACTGGCACGAAGTACTTAAAGTGATAAAAAAGCAAAGACCTACAACCTAAATTGCTTTATCCAGCAAAGCTATCATTTAGAATTGAAGGGTAGATAAAGTGCTTCCCAGACAGGGTAGAGCTAAAGGAGTTCATCATTGCCAAGCCATTATTACATGCAATGCTAAAGGGAATTATAAAAGGAAAATAAGAAGATCAAAATAATGAACATTAAAATGGCAATAAATTCACAACTATCAATGATCGAATCTAAATAACAAACTAAGCAAACAAGCAGAACAAGATCGTAGATATTGAGACATTTGGAGGGTTATCAGCTGGGAGGGAGGAAAGGGAGAATGGGAGGAAAGGTGCAGGGATTAAGAAGCACAAATTGGTAGGTACAAAATAGACAGGGGGATGTTAAGGAGAGCATAAGAAATGGAGAGGCCAAAGAATTTATATGCATGACCCATAGACATGAACTAAGGGGTGGATTGCTGGAGATAATGAGGGTACTTGATGGAGTGGGGGAAAGGAGGAAAAGTTGGGACAACCATAATAGCATAATCAATAAAAAATATTTTTTAAAGATTTTATTTATTTATTTTTAGAGGATGGGGAAGGGAAGGAGAAAGGGAGAGAAACACTGATGTGTGGTTGCCTCTTGCATGCCCCCTATTGGGGACCTGGCCTGCAACCCAGGCATGTGCCCTGACCAGGAATCAAACCAGCGTCCTTTGGTTTACAGGCCCATGCTCAATCCACTGTGCTACATCAGCCAGGGCAATAAAACATATATTTTAAAGAAAAAATATTGGGGACTTCCGCCAAGATGGAGGCATAGGTGGAAACACTGTGCCTTCTCCCACAACCAAGTTTGAATAAAACAAAGGTTTGGAGAAACAAAGACACAACCAAAGGACAGAAAATTGAATTATACGGAAGTCCGACTACATCTAACCGTTCAACGGGGACGGTAAGAGGGGCGGAGCCAGCAGCGAGCAGGGTCGGGCAGGACAGGGCCCCCGACCCAGGCGCGCAGGCAGACGGGAACCAGTTGGGGTGCGGGGCAGACCGCGGGCGCATATTCGCGCACAGTGAGACAGACCACGCAGGCCCCAGGGGGCGAGGGCTGACGGCGGTGGCACACTCGCGTGCAGTGGGACGAAACGCGTGGGCCCGGTGACGGCAGCAACTGCGGCACCGGTGAGGGCCGTGGCGGCAGGCGGCGGACAGGACGCCATAGTCCCTCTTTGACCCCGCCCCCACATACAGCGTCACAACCCAGCGACTTAGTTGCCCTGCAATACCAGTGAGAGCCATTGTCCCTCTTTGACCCCGCCCCCACATACAACGTCACAACCCAGCGACTTAGTTGCCCTGTTCTAGTGAACACTTTAGGGCTCTGATCCTGCTATGGAACAGGCACGAACAACCCGAAAGATGGCACAAGAAGAACTCAAAGTCCCAGAGCCAATAACTCTAAGCGACCGAGAAATTGCCAGCCTCTCAGAAGCACAATTCAGGACACTATTTATCAGGATGCTCACAGAACTGGTAGATTATAGTCACAAATTAGAGGAACAAAGTCACAAATTAGAGGAACATATGAAGGCTAAACTAATTGAAATGAAGGGAGATGCACAGGAAACCAATAGTGATGGAAAGGAAACGGGGACTCAAATCAATGGAATGGACCAGAAGGAAGAACAAAACATCCCACCAGAAAGGAATGAAGAAATGAGAATTCAAAAAAATGAGGAGAGGCTTAGGAACCTCCAGGACATCTTTAAACGTTCCAACATCCGAATTATAGGGGTACCAGAAGGGGGAAAGAAACAGCCACGAGTGGAAAACGTATTTGAACAAATAATAAAGGAGAACTTCCCCAGTCTGGCAAAGGAAATAGACTTCCAGGAAATCCAGGAAGCTCAGAGAGTGCCAAAGAAGTTGGACCCAAGAAGGAACACACCAAGGCACATCATAATTACATTAGCCAAGACCAAAATGAAGGAGAGAATCCTAGAAGCATCAAGGGATAAGGGGACAGTCACCTACAAAGGAGTACCCATCAGACTGTCAGCGGATTTCTCAAAAGAGACCTTACAGGCAAGAAGGGGCTGGAAAGAAGTATTCCAAGTCATGAAATCCAAAGACCTACAGCCAAGATTGCTTTATCCAGCAAAACTTTCATTTAGAATGGAAGGACAGATAAAGTGCTTCTCAGATAAGGTCAAGTTCAAGGAGTTCATCATCACCAAGCCCTTATTATATGAAATGCTAAAGGGACTTATTTAAGAAAAAGAAGATGAAAAATATGAACAGTGAAAGGACAGCAAACTCACAGCTATTAACAACCACACCTAAAACAAAAGCAAACCAAGCGGACAGCTAGATCAGGAGTGGAACCATAGAAATGAAGAACACATGGAGGGTTAGAAACAGGGGGGTGGGAGGGGGAGAAGGGGGGAGAAGGCACAGAAAATAGCATAGATGGTAGGTAGAAAATAGATAGGGGGGAGGGCGAGAATAGTGGGGGAAATATAGAATCCAAAGAACTTGAGACACGTGGTTATAACCTAAGGGGGGCAGAATGGTGGGGGAGGGAGGGTGGGGGTGGAAGGGATTGAAGGGGGGAATAGAACAACTGTAATGGTATAATCAATAAAATATATTTTTTAAAAAAAGAAAAAATATTGGACAAAAATTTACCATCCATTTTCAGGAAAGAAGAGATATAAGGGATTTGCCACAACCTGATAAAAGGTATTTTAAAAAATGTTTTCTTCCTAAATTTGAAAATAAGGCAAAAGGTATCTACCCTCACAACTTGTAGTCAACTTGTACTGGAGGTCCTAGCTAGTACAATAAGGCATATAAGAATAAAGGGACAGGATTAAAGAAAATAACTACTTACCCAACTTCATGCAGCTGGAATGGGTGGGTTCTTCATCTCAGTTCTACCTTTTTCTCCAGTAAAACAATGGGAAGGCTATTTTACTATATTCTTGTTGGAATATTTATTTGCCAGCTGTAGTTGAAGAAGAAAACAGTTTTACCCATTGGGCAGAATCATGGATGGCATGTTGTGCCCTGCATAACACTATTGAAAACCCCCCTCTGATTAAGCAGCTCACTTTATACCCATGATCCTGGACGTTAGGGTTTTTGGAGGATGCTCTAAAAGTCCACGCAGCAAAATTCCATCCCAAAAAACAAGCAATGTACATAAAGGCATCTTGCAAGGAAGCAAAAACACCTCTGCAGAAATATTTTGCTTTCAATCTCCAGAATACATAGAACATCTAACTAATTAGCTTAGAGTCACAAATTAGGTTTAAAAAGTGGGAGAGAGGAGGAAATGGTGGGATTTGAAAGAAACCCTGTGACTCCACTAATGGTTCTGACCAGGAAACCTCTACCCGCCTGTAACCTTAGCCATAGAGATACTCCTGTCCTTGCCATTAGACAGTCTGTGCCAGCTTGGCATGGCTTTCTTGAACTAGAAGGTCTACTGCGATCTCCTTTCAGGACACCGTAGTTCTTTCTGAGAAGGAGCTGGGCTGTTAGAGGAAAGGTGAGGAGTTCCTCAAGCAAACAAAGGGAATGTTGGGAGGACCTGCACCAAAGCCACAAAACGATTCCTCCAGAAAATTGTTCATCCGCATAACCTCTCTCTGGAGGTTGGCAAGAATGCTTAGGGCTTCATGAGATAAAATACAAGGGTAGTGGCCGCCACGGTGGCAGGGCTGCATGTTGACTCAGTGGAAGCCCACAGTTTTCACCCAGGCAATGAAGACAGAGTGGAGGCTGCTGGTGCCAAGGTGATGCTGGCAACAGGTGCTGGGGATTTTTTCCCACCCTTTGATGGGACAAGAAACGAGCTCTTGCCTCCTTTGAATAACTGCTTAAGTTCTTTAGCAACTGAATGGAATAGGTCTCCATATGGCTTTATTTTCATCGAACAAAAAATCATCCTGATTCTTGTTTTTCCCAATAGTGAAGGTCACAGGCAGGGAAGAAATGTGGGCAGTCATTTAAATAAAGATGGCTGGCTTTATTGGTTAATTTGCAGATATTTATCAATTGTCCTAATGTGCAACAAGCGTACTACAACAGGCTTCATTGAGGAGGACAAAAATCATAGCCATTACCAGCAGCCAAATTTCATTGTCTGTTTACAATGTACGAGGCACTGTGGTAATGATTTTTATGGATATTATCTTTTCAAATCCTAACACAATCTTATGTTATTTTTCGCATTTCCCAGATGATGAAATAGACACTCGAAGGGTTAGTACCTTCTTGCCAACAGAAAGATAATAAGCTTGGACAAAGACAGATTTGAAAATAGTTTTGTTTAACTCCAATTCCTGTCTAAACATTATTCTAGACTCCTTTTAAAAGAGACAAAGCCATTCCTCATCTCAAAGTAACATTTTCTTTTTGCCTAGTTAGCTTCACCAGATTGCCAGCCAGTCAGAACTAACCATACACCTCAGAAGCTGACCTGACAGAAACTGGAAACTCTTACCAACTGGAAACCTTCCATATTTCCTGTTTCTGCCAAGTTGTGTAGAGCTTCATAATTTAAGGAAAGTACAACTGGCAGGGACCCCTCCTTCATCCGTTCCCTTCCATTAGGTGATTTTATGCTCAACAGCATGCCTTACTTTCAGTTCACAGAAGCAGAACTGTGGGAAGTTCCACAGATAATATTTATGCAGGTAAATGAATCACCATCTAGAATGAGAAGGTCAATTTTAGAATTCAGAATCTGAAATGCATTAGTTCTAATCACAGTTGCTGAAGTATGTTCCTGCTTGTTAATAGGTTTATCAGAAATGTGCTAGGCTTATTTTAGATCCAGTTAATCATACATCCATATACATTTAGAAATGAGTTATACTGATTCAATCATTTGAAGCCTCCAATGCAATTCAAATGGTAATATTACTTCATTCATTCATTAGTTATAGAACTCTTGTGATGTCTTAGGCAAAGCAGTGAGACCTAAAGATACAAATAAAAAATGTTTATGTCCTCAGGGAGGTCTTTTACTATTTTTGTTTAATAATATCTTTCAATAAAAGTGACTGCCTTTTCCTTCTTTCTTTTTAATATAATCTGCAACACATTTTCAGTTTAACTTGAAATTTGCATTTTCTGCAATACATCAGACCAGATAATCAGATATCCTGAACAACCTTTCTGTTTCTGATGAAAACAGCTAAAATATCATGTGTGTATATGTGTGTGTGTGTGTTTAGAATATTCTAAGTGCATTCCTAAGCTGACAAGAAAGTATATAATATGCTAAAGCCAAAACCAAGTTTACATGGGGAGGTGAAAGGCAAGTAAGTGTGAATGTGGCCTTGACCCTGATAAAATCGGTTAAACCCTGGTGAACCTGAACCCATGTTTTAAAGTCTTATAAGGCACAGAAGAAAGCAGAGAAGCACGAGGCCACACCTAGTAGGAAGTCTGATTGCAGGCCCCCATGTTAAGCTGAGACCTCACAGGGACACAATTTCCTCTTAGAAGTAGACAACACGGAAGTACCTCTTTCCCCTTGGCATGGAGTACAGAGGGGAAAGAATCTCTCCTAATAATTTGGAACTGTAACCAGCTCTCACTCAGGTTTTTGGCCCAAGTGAAAACTTTCTGGGTGGTCCAAAAAGTTCAAATAAAAATTTTGATATAAAATGGTCTTGGATTTTAGTGACTGCCTCCAGGTGCTAGAAAGAAGCAAAATAAAATCCTCTCCAAAGGAATTTGATTTCAACATGACCTGAAAAGAATTCTCTCAGATAATGATCCAAAGGGATATGAGCTAAAAGTAAAAAATTGCAAACACGCAGGTAAACAAATAACCATGAATATAAGCCAGGAGAAATTACACTGCAGAATTAGTCAAAACTTGAGATATTGGAATTATCATATACTGGATATAAAATATTTAATATTTTTGAGAGAATGAGGTCTAAAAATATAAGCAAGAAACAAGAGACTATAAAAAAGAAGTCTGAAAAAATAATTTGAAAATTAAAAGCAGCAATAAAATAAATTAAACAATGAATGAGATTAGAAACAGGTGAGAAGAGACTTAATAAAAGGAAGATATGTTCAAAGAAATTACCCAGAATGTTTCCAAAAGAGGCATATTAAAAATATAATAGATTCATAAAATTAGAGGATATATGTGAAAGTCCAAAATAATATAATCAGAATTTAGAAGGAAATAATATTAAGGAGAAAAAAAGCATAATTTGAATAGATAATAATGAAAAATTTTCCCGAAAGACACCAACTCACACACAAACAGTGTAAAAAAAAAAATCAACACCTGAACATATCATAATGAAACAATAGGACACCAAAGACAAAGAGAAGATTTTAAAAACAGCCAGTGAAAAAAATTTAACATGGGTTTGGTTTGTTCTCTCAAAACAAAATAATAGCCAGAGTTTTCAAAAGAAAAAGAAATACTGCCATTTTACTAGATTTACTGCCATTTACTAGATTTTAGTAATATTTTCTGAATAAACAAGTAAATTGTAAGCAGCAGATCTAAGATAAGAAGTCCCTGATTCCAAAATCTGTGTTTTTAAATCTCAGATATGCAAACCAAAAGAAACCCAGCCTTAATGAAACTCCAGATGCTGACATTTGACATGTGACTTGACAATGGATGGGATGCAGAGCTATATTCCTGATATTTTGATCATGTCTGTATTGCTAGACTAGGTCCATAGCTATCCTCTCAGACCTTAAATTGCACATTTCCAGCAGAAAAATTTACACTATCACTTAGTCTGGCTAAGTCACTGATTAGAAACTCCAAAAGATTCTGTTCTTCCTAGCACATCACCTTGCAACACAGACCTGTGAAACAGAGTTGGCCACTGGTTTTGCCTTAGAATTGGCCAGGTGGGGCTTACATTTCTAGATATATGATCTGGGAAAGTTCCTTTTGTGTTTGTTCCTTTGTTTTCTCACCTGTAAACTGGAAATAATAACATCTATGATTTGTGGCAAGGATTAAAAAATGTATGTCAGGTGCTTTGCGCAGAATTGACTCAGAATAGTCATGGAAACTGGCTGTTACTATTAAGCAATCATTCTGTTCCTTCATTTTTATCTTCTACTGCTCTCAGCCCAGACATTTCTCCTTTTTCTCATGTCTTGCTGGCTTCTTTTTTCAAGGCTAGTGATTTGCAAAGAGGGGCCCCCACAGCAGCAGATCACCTAGGAACATTTTAGAAATGCCAGTTCTTGGGCCTCACTCAGACCTACCGAATCAGAAACTGGAGGCCAAGGCCCAGCAAACTGTGTGTTAGCAAGCCCCCCACTGCGTGATTCTGTTACACAGCAGGACCAGTGCAGGTTGTTCAGCTCTGACCCGCAGTGCAGGTTGTTCAGCTGTTCTCATTGAGTAGGAAATTGCAAGCGTGTGGAGGAGCTTTGGCTGTCGCAATGTTTGATCCCTACTAGCAATCAGTGCAAGAGGGATGCTAAGGGTTCCAAAATATTCACTTCCTTAACCTTTCTCTCCCCTTGCACCTGTTGAAATCTTGCACAATTCCTTGGAATTGGCTCCTCCACACTTGTCTTTATCCATTTCAGCCCAGACCATGGTCTCTCTTAGGACATGACTATATACAATATGTATATTTAGTATTCTTTCATATAAAATATCCCTGAAGGGGAATTCTTATATCTTACTTCCTCTGTGAGGGAGGAAGCACTAGTTTAGTAGCTAAAACCCCAGACTACTGAGCCAGAATGCCTGAGTACAAATCCTAGCACTGTAACTCCCTTAACATACACCCCTGGATTTTATTACTTATTGTCTCTGAGTCTCAGTTTCCTCATCTGTAAAATAAGGCTAGTAATAATATATACATCAGAGTGTTGAAGACTACATCTTTAGAATGGAGCTTGGCACAACGTAAGCACTATACAGTGTTGCCTTGTAGCTGAAGTTTCAGGGTGGGTTCAGGGTGGGTAACTGGGCATGTTGCCTTCAGTGTCCCTGCTGCAGAGTCCCTCCTCCTGTTCCTGTGACAGTGGAGGTCAAGGACTTGGGAATTTAGGATCTCAGCCATCTCTTTCCATTTCTTTCTACTTGAGAGATATAAATGAGGACAAAATTACATTCCCAGAACCTCTGAGAGTCTTTCTATTTGAGTCATGTTCTTTTTAATGGTTTTGCTCAAAAAGAGCCTTGTTTCCTGCCAATTTCTGATGGCTGTCTTCCATCACCTGCCCTTTTGTTTCCCAGAATCCCACAGGCCATTAGTCTAAGTACGCATCCCTGGCAGGGTCCCTTCCTTTGGCGGCGCTAAGCACGGCATGGGCTGATGAAATGCTCCTTGGAGCCTGCCCGTTCAAACACAGGGTGCATCCAATGCTGTAGCTGATGACATCTCAGCCTGAGGTGGAAGGAGAACAGAGGACGGTGGATGGTTATGTAATATGGCAAGAGGAGGAGGTTATGCATGCATGAGGAAAAGGAGCATCCCAGGGGTAAGCTCTGTTTTTACGAGGAAGTCTGAGAGTAAAGCAGGTAAGTTAGGCTCTGTTTTGTATGGGATGTCATATCGGCAAAGATGGCCAAAAATGCCTGTGGGAGAAAAATACTGGTCATACAGCTCTTTTCACTGGTGTGAGGAAAAAGAATGAAAAAAGTCTGTGCCTTTGTCCATTTTTCTAAGAGACTCTCTAAAATTAAATTCTTACTTCACCAAGGAGTCATCTCTGGTATCAGATAAGAACATTTTAGCTCTAGCCATCTGCCTGTTGATTCTTTAGTTTAAAGGAAGAAGAGGAGGAGGGAGGGAGGGAGGATTGCAACATTATCTCAGCCAAGATCTATCTTGGCAGAACTGCCAGGTCCCCAGGCCCACCCTTAGTTCGGCCAGTTTGTGGCTTTCATATCATCAGTTTAACCAGGAGAACTCTGATTGGTGAATGGACTCATACTGAGGAAGCACACCAGAGACCTGACAAAACTGGAGTATTTCTTTATAGTTTAGGTTGAGAGATAAAAATTCTAAACAGATTGGTAATCACAGGAGCTGATGGTATCATTTTCTACCCAATCACAAAAAAAATGGACAGGGCTTGTATATACTCTTTCACACACACACACACAGATATCAAAATGGCCAATTATTGTATGAAAACATGCTTCATTGTACTAATCCCTTGGGAAATACAAACAAAAACCACAAAGTCCACCAGAATAGCTAAAACTGATTAATCGTGAGCAACGATGGATCAAGTAGACTCTCAAACATTGTTGGGAATAAAAATTGATGGCATTTTTTCCCACCATGGGAAACTCTGATAACCTCCATTAAAGCTGAAGACACACATACCCAATACCCAGCAGGTCCACTTTGAGGTACACGACACCACAGAAATGCATGAAGAGGTAGGTATGAAAATGTTCAGAGCAGCGTTATGATAATAGCCACAAGTTGGTTACAGCTCCAGTGTTCCTCAAAAGTAGAAGGGATCAATACACTTTGGTACGACCACGACAGAACTCTATAGACAATGAAAATACACCATTACAACATGCAGCACAAGGGAAGCATCTCATGGACCTAAAGACTATCTAGTACAGGATTACATTTACAGAAAGTCTAAAAACAGGCAAAACTAATGCATAGTAAAAAGTCTGAATAGTGACTATTGCTGGTTGGAAAGCACCTGAAGGGGGTGCAAAGGAGGAGCCCTTAGGTGCTGGGAACGTTCTATTTCTTGATCAGGATGGAAGTTACATGAGTGTATTCATTTCATAAAAATTAGTCAAGCTGGGCACTCATGATCTATGCCTATTTCTGTGCATCCTCTTCATCAGTGGTTTTCAAGTGGTGATAATTTTGCTTCCCAAAGGACAGTGGCAATTTCTGAAGAAATTTTGAGTCGTCACGACTGACAGGATGTGTACAGACATCGAGTGGGGGTACAGCAGAATATTGCCTAACATCCTGTAAAACTTTCTGTACATCAGTAAAAGCAAGTGCTCAAAACAAAATACCCCCAAAATAATAATTATAGCAATGATAATGAAAATAATGTACATGGCTGGCAAAACACTGGTACAATGCATTCCTGAAGAGAGCTGAGGAGGCCTTATACTGTACCCACTTGAACTATGCAAGTCAACCCATGCCGACAGGTGGCAGGCCTAGGACCAACATTCGAAGTTCCATGTGAATGTAACTGTGGAGAAGCTACATGCTAAGTGAAGCAACTAGGGTTTAAACCCAGGAAAGAAATAAATGTGCTCCCCTTCTTTGAGCGCCCCTAAACTAATGTTTGGGAGAGAAGCTACTGGATGTTTTGTTCCAGCCTGGTATCCTAATGTGTTGCAGCGTAGTACTATTTGTGGAACTATGTCAATGAACGAACAGGTCTCCCGGATGCCCTCCCAACCATGCACATTAATTCCAATGCAGGAGCCCTGACTACCGGCACATCTTTGTCTCCCAATGTCCTATGATCCCAATTTTTCCTTTGTTTTTCATCAACTCAAAATTTATCAAGTTACCGATCCTGCGTCCTACCAGAGAACCACCTAATTTCTCTAAAACATTAATATATGTCAAGGTTTTAATTGTGTCAGTAGACTGATGTGCTTCCAATTTTTATAATTTAATTTTAAGAGTTGAAGACACAGCCCCAAATCCAAAGCAGTAACTGATGATAGACATTTCATATGTTTGTGGCGTGCATTTAAAAAAGTTAGTAAAACTGGTGAATTTTTGTGCAACCATTTTAATATTGAAGATGGAAAAAAATCTGCAACTTTTTGGCATATAATGCTTTATTATTTCAAGAAAGGTAAAAATACAACTGAAACACAAGAAAAGATTTGTGCAGTGTATGAAGAAGGTGCTGTGACTGATCCACCGTGTCAGAATTGGTTTGCAAAGTTTCCTGGTACTATTGCCATTTCAGCCAAATAATTTTTTGCTGGGGGGCTGTCTCATGCATTGGAAGATGTTTCACAGCACCCTGGCCTCTACCCACTGGAAGCCAATATCAAGAGATAACCGACATCTTCAAAATATCCAAATCAATAAAGTTATTGGTGAACATGAAAAATGTGTCTTTTATTTTACAGGAAAAAACCTGAACGTACTTTGTGGCCAACCCAATACACACAGAAACCTCAATCCACACTGAGGTCAATGTGCAAGCAGGGGAACCCACACTGAAATTTTTAGACTATTTTGACTTATAATATTCGGTAGGAAAAATAATGTCCCTCAACCCCATCCCTGAAAGCTGTCCATGTCCTAATTTCTGGAACATGTAAATATGTTAGGTTACATGGCAAAAGGGGAATTAAGACTGCAGAAGGAATTAATGTTGCAGTTTGAATGAAGGTTGCTAACCAGCTGACTTTAAAAAGGGAGATGAGCCTAGATCATCCAGGGGGACCCAATGCAATCACAGGGTCTTTAAAAGAGAAGGAGGGCGGCGGAAGAGAACCAGGTAGGGGACCTAGTTAGAAGGGTTCAGCCCAACATCGCTGGCTTTGAAACCGAAGGGAAAAAGCGGGAATCCTAGGAATGTGGGCAGCAGTTCTAAGAGGCGGAAATGTCAAGGAAATGGATTTTCCTCTAGAGCCTTCCGAAGGAATGCAGCCGGGCCAGCACTTTGAATCCAATGAGGATTATTTTGGATTTCTGACTTTCAGAACCGTTTGATAATAAATGTGTGTTATTTTAAGTCACTGCACGATGGTAATTTGTTACAGCAGCAATAGAAACTCATACACTGTGTTGAAGAAATGCCATGGATCACACAGACAACCAATAAACATAATTTATATTTAGCTTTTGCATATAATTACAGAGAGCATACATGCATCCAACCCTCCCCCCCACACACACACACGCACACACACTTGTAATCTTTAGTCCTTTACATTTCTGCCCAGAGTTCTCCCTTCTAATCTAATTTGATCATGTTATCAGAATTCAAGGAGGGAATGAGGGCAGCCAGGGACTTGCTGCAGTTGCTGTGAGTTAATTGGGAGATACCTGAACCGTTGCACAGGCATTGTCTGCATTGCCTGGGGTTAAAATTGAATTGTGTAAATAGAGAGAGAAAAGCTTGTTTACTCTCTGGCAGAGAGAATATCTGCCAGAAAAATAGTGGTCCTTCTGCTGACAAAGTTAGTAATTAGCAGATTTGCAAAACTAGGGCATAAAATACACACAGGTGCAAATAGATGTCTGTAAAAGTGAAACAAGTATTTTGAGGTTTCTGGGAGGGAGTCAGCTCATGAACTCCATCCCCAGGAATATTACAAGCCAGCCTACGATCCAGGTTGCCATGCACTGAGTAGCAGCAACCAAGGGGTGTCTTGGGGAAGCAAAGATACCCACTATTCTCATCAGCCCCATCACCCAAATCACTCTAAATAAATATCAAACCCAAGTAAAAACATGATCACTATGTAAACACAGCTCCAAGCTGCTGCTAAGTACCTACACTCTCTACATAAAAGTAACGTGTTTGTCCTCCAAAAGCGGCTTCAGGGTAGTCCTCACTCCGCAGTCCCACGCGATCACAGACCCCAGGCCCTTCCATTTGGGAAATGCTGGTGATACATATAGCAAGGGCATTTATCTTTCCTTTCAATATGCACAAAGTAAAAGAACAAAACAAGTGGTATAATGGAAGCAGTGATGAGATGCCAAGAATTTGGCAATAAAATGGACAAGACTAGCTTCCACACACAAAGGCTCAAATCTGATAGATAGATAGATAGAGTTATATATCTATATCTATCTATTGATATAGTTATATCTATCTACCTATACATATATGCCTTAAAAACAAAGACTTAGGTCAGCAAACCCTAGTTATAAGCAGATTTAGAGTATTAGTTACATTTAAACAAGCAATGCATCAATCAGAAAGGGACTCTCCAGAAAGAAAAGTATCAAAAAAAGAGAACGACACAGAGAAGCAAACTCTGGCTGGACTCACACAACCACTGTCTTCCAGTTCGGGGGAAAGCAGGGTGTAGGTGGGCGGCTGGGAGGTCTGTGTGGCAGGTTCACATCTGATGGATGGAGACGGCTATGTCAGTCCATCATGTTCTGGTCAAACTAGATAAATAATCCAGCTAAGTCCCCTGGTTCTGTTATCTGTTCACCAAGCAATTTTTTAAATCATTGTCTTAGTTCATCCAGGCTGGCATAACAAAATACCACAGACTGAGTTGCTTATAAGAGCCCAAAATTTATTTCTCACCAACCTGGATGCTAGGAGATCCAAGGTCAAAGCACCAGCATGGCCACATTCTGGTCAAGGCCTTCTTCCTGGTTCACAGCCAATACCTTCTCTTTGTGACCTCACATAGTGAAAGGGACAAGAGATTTCTGTGGCGTTTGTTTTATAAGGGCCCCAATCCCATCAGTGAGTGCTCCGCCCCCATAACATAAGTACTTTCCAAATGTCTTCCCTAGTACTGTCATTTGGGAGTTACAATTTCAACATCTGAATTTGGAGGGGACAGAAGCAAACGTTCAGACCACAGCAATTATAATGTGACTATAAGAAGAGAATGCACTAATCTTCAATCGGGAGAAATTTATCTGCTTGAAATGGTTATGCTATTATCCTAAATTTATATATTATTTTTCTAGTTTAATTTGGACTATGCACTGACTTTTACCTGATTAACATTTGCCTCATAAGAGCTCCAGGAGCCCTTGGCTCTTTTGCTTAAAGGGAAGGATTTTGCCAACTCTCCATTGGGTGAGATTGCTCATAATTCCCACCAGAACACTAGTCCTGCCCACGGGATGGCTGGAATTCTCCCAGAGACTTATTAGATTCTCTGGGATAGTGTTCATGTTCCGCCAGGACTATCTTGTTTTGAACCGCCTATAAGCTGAAGTGCCACTAAAGACCTTTTCTCTGGCAAAGAGGGTATCTGCAGAAGGAAAAAAAAGCAATTCTTTGCTGACAAAATTAGTAATCTTTAGATTTGCAAAACTAGGACATAAAATACACATAAAAGAGACCCCCCCAACCAAATCTGCTCTTCAAAAATATCCCATTCTCCTGTCCCCTAAGTAAACACCAAGGAAAGAGTGACTTATTCATGAAGAGAAAATTAAAACATAAAAAGGAATTGGCTAGAAATTAAAGAGGGGCTTGTCTCAGGAAGAAGCACAGAGGCCAAGTCACGTGGCCCTTGATGCCCTTCCAGCTCAGCCCCATGCAGCAGCCTCTGTGGTCGGGAGGAGGCCCTGGGGTCAGCTACCTTGGATCACATCTGATGTGTTTCCTGGCTAGTAAAAACACTAGTACCTATGTCTCCAACCTTTACTTTTAATTAAATATTTTTTATTGGAATGCTGTATAAATACGTACAAACATAAATCTGGGTATAAATTCCTTATGCTCACGCAACTATAAACTTACAGAACCAATATAATTCAAATTAACTCTATTTATTCAATGTGACAGATGATGTTACTTTGCTGAAATAAAACCACTCTCTCCTCTGTGAGTATGTACTCGGTGCTGAGTGCCAGAGCACGGATCTTCCAGGTTTGGCAGCCGGAGCTACTACGCGCTGTGAGAGAACTTGATGTTCCCGGCACAGTTCCTTATTTAAGCTACTCTGAGACTTTCGTTCACAGCCTGCATCTTGCTTGATGCCATTGGCCTTCACTAATACATTAATTTTTTTCCCTGTTCTTTTCCTTTCTACTTGAGGCCAATCAAATGATAAATCCAAAAGCCCAAGCCCAACCCAGAGGTGTGTGACAGCGCTCAGGTAGCCATTTGATGGCTCAAAATGTGTTTCTGTTCACGTGCTTCAACTACTTTCAAACTAAACATGGACCTTGTTTTCATTACTATGGAGAACTTACCCAGGGCAGTTGGGAACTAGCGAAATCTAGTCTCTTGATGGAGCACCATGTCCTGCTTCCCCTCCCTCCTCCCAACGTGCAAGAAAGATGTGAGACACAAAATCAATGTTTCCCTTCTGCTCTTGGTGCACAAAATGGTTGAGCAAACCTGTGCCCTTTTCCTTGATTTTGCATCTCTGACCTTCTCTTTCTAAATATTATGCAAATTCTCTGGGGGAATATTCATGTAGCCAAACTCATCTTCTCAAGGAGAGATAAAAGCTGGAAAACAGTGAGACAAGAGTCTTAGTTTCTATTCCTTTTCAGTTTTATAAAATAGCAATAGCCTTTCTCTAAACAGAGCAAACATTGGGTATGATCAGAAAAATGCCCAAACACCGTATTTTTTTTCCCTGCTCATGCCCACTACAGCAGAAGACTTGCACCTGCCTCTCCCTTCTACTCCGTTTTCCCCTTCCCTTGGGAGGTGAAGTAAACGTTTAGGATGAAAACAAATAAGCACTCAAATTTAATAAATTTGAAACACTGGTTATGAGACCTGTGGAATAGCTACATCAGTTCTGCACCTTGATAAACAGTTTGGAAGGAACGCTGGGGTCTGGACAATGCTCCCAGAAGCCAATGCACCCTTTCCTCCAAATGCCCACTGACTGAAAATCCCACTTGGACTGTATATAAATTTCCATACAAACGAAGATCAATTGCTGAATTCTGTGCCTCCACATTGATCCATCAGCCTATTCCCAGGAGCACCAAAGTGTTTTAAATACTATTGACAGATAATGAACTTCTGCAGCTGACCTCCTTTCTTATTGTTCTCCCACAATTTTATTTTTTCTTTTCGTCTTTTTTGTCTGTATTTTTGGAGATTTCATTATCTTCATTTTTTAGATATATAACTTGCTCTTCAAGCCTTCTTTGAAAAAAATTAGCAAACATATTTAATGTAAGAAACATTTCTTATTTTTCCTCCTTCACAGTAGTCTGTTTTTATTTTAAGGCTGAAATATTCTTGTAAATATTTCTAACAACAATAGATCAGAACGTTCTAAACTTCTTTTTTTGCTTTGTTTCCTGAGTCACTATTTCTGATTTTTCCCTCCACCTCTAGAATCTTTTTTGCTGATGTTTTTTCCCTAAGATATCTAGATATTCTTGGTTGTCTCCATTAAAAAGAGATCCCTTTTTTTCACATTTTTTATTGTTGTTCAAGTAGAGTTGTCTCTATTTTACCCCTACCACCTGTGCCATCCCGCCCATCACTACCTCTCACCCTCAGTCCTACCCCTCTCGGGTTTTGTCCATGTGTCCTTCATACATGTTCCTGAAAACCCTTTCTTTCACTTCTTCAAAAAGGTTTTTAAGTTCCTATATCTATAGTACTTTTTCTCAGCTTTTTTTACAGATCTACTGATTTTAAAGTATCTTTTCTCTGATTTCATCAAGAATTTGGGAAGATGTAGTTCACCATCCTATATAATTTAGTAAATTTTTAAAACAAAATTCAAAGCACTTTTTAAAATAGTGTTGGCATAAGTATGGAAATTGCATACTTCATCCAAGGGTATATTTTCATGCAAATGCCCACTGATCTGAAGTGTCATCTGTATTATATACTAAACTTCTATGTAAATGTAGGTTTATTTCTGAACTTCACGTTTTCTCATTGATCTATTAATCTATATGTCTGTAACACAGTTTTTAATTAGTCACTGCTTTAATTACTCCTATTTGCCCAAGAAATATGCACTTGTAAAATGGAAGGGATTGTGAAAAAAGACAATACAGATTCGTAGCAAACCTTGAAATTTCATTTCCTCCGTGTAGACGTTCTCGGTGAATAGAAAAACAAGTAATTACATGTGACTCAGGACGTTTCCTCAGCATTTATGATAATGTGTTTTTGTCACAAACTGTATATAACATATAACATCTTTAAAATTGCAACTAATCTCTCTATTAAAAGCTCCACTTTACAGGAGAAACTAAAGCTTGGAGAACTTCCGAGGCTTGCTCGAGGTTGCCCAATTTGTGAGCGGCAGGGCCTGGACTCAGGCCTCACCCAGAGCTCAGACGCTCTGTGCCACACAGTGTGTGCCAATCGTCCTCCACACAGTGAAAGTTCTTTGTTCATTTATCGAAATGGCCTTCATTAACTCGCTTGTTTTTCTGCTTCAAATGACTTAGAATACAAGTCCATTGCTGACTGTCCACTGTCTCCGTTCCCCGAACCAAAAGGTCACAGTACCCCACAGGCTTAAGACTGCCAACTTTCATCTACTCCTTTACTACGCCTGCAAGATAGGCTCACATGTCTGTGTTGCAGCTTACATATATTTTTGTAAATGTTTATACACAATGAATACATTTTACAATCATGCAAAAACATGTTTATCAGATGACAAAGCTAAAAAAAATAGAGAAATGAAAATATTTATATTAATGAGGCCATTTTATGGAAATGTTATTTCTTTTAAAATCTATGGTAGTATCATTGTATTTACTGTTTTAAAGTATTTTTTATTTATTTAATTTGTTTAATGTGATTTAAAAATCCACAGTTAAAGAGTAATGAAACATTCCTCTTCTATTATGTGTACGGATTTATTTTAAGATTTTTGCTTCCCTTGTCCCCCTCTCTAACTAAGGCCTAAAAATGCATAAAATGGCCAAAAGGAGGAATTGGGGAGCAAAGGGCCTCGGTAGTTGCAACCAAAGAAACAGCTGGGAGAGAGATATCATAAAAGCAAACTAAGGAAAGGAATCAGGGAGAGAGTGAGAAGGAAACAGATCTTTTCTGCTCTCAACCACTCCAAGAGGGAAGGGGCATAAAAACAAAAAGAGAAAAAACTGCTTGAAGTAAATACAAAGCCTGAGGAAGGGTAGGAAAGGAAGAGAGAAAGATTAGTGAGAGATAAAGGGAAATGAATGGATTGAGAAAACAAACAGGAAATTAATCTGAAGAGGATTGGGAGGACAGGGTGACAGCTGAGGTTTAAGGAGTGTGCTGGTCAGATGCAAGCATCATTGTTTTATGCTTCCCCAGGATGGCTCCTGCAAGTGTCAAACATGCCTCCTTTCAAAACACTCCAGAAAAAAAAGAAGAACTCACACCCCATGTGAAAGTGAAACTAAACATCCCCCAGTGTCCTCTCAAGTTTCAAACACAGAGATATGTATGGTGATTTAATTTAGTTAGAAAGACTCAACTGGTCAGAAATTTAGCTTGATCACCAAAGCCCAGGTCCCAGAAGACCAAGTTCTCAGACAGGCCAGTGATTCATTTACCAGATCCAAAGCAAAAGTAATTATCTAAAACTTGGAAATAAAGCAAGAAGATCTTTCATGATCATACTGGAGAATTTTCTAACCAACCTTCTGTGTCTCTTGATTCTCTAGGGCTGTCGTTCAGTTTGACTTAATATTTATTATTAATTAGTACTCAGACTCTGTGTAAAATTAAGTTTTAGCTTATAGAAGATTGATAAGTTGTGAGTTATTTTTGTCCAGTGGATATAAAAAATAATAAATGTTCAGTAAAAAAAGGAAACCTCAGAGTTTACCATTTTATTGAACTCCAACAGCATTAACACTTTTGTATATAACTTAAATACCTTATTTAATCATTCTTTCTTTCCCCTACAATATATACTGCTTTTTCTCAGTCTCTGTTACCATTCTACCCCTTCCCTCACTAAAAATGTAAACAAATCTTTGACATGTGCTCCATATATTTTTGTATATTTTTAAATGTTTAAATATATGTATTTTGACAATAATAATAATATATATTTCACTAGCTATTAGCATCTGCCAGACACTGTATTAAGTCCTTTGTGAGCACTACCTCCCTTAGTCCTCTCATCAGCCTTGTCATTTGTGTAAACTGAGGCCCAGAAAAGATAAGTAAGTATCATTCTTCAAGATCATCCACAAACAGGGGAAGATTTAGAACTCTGGACCAATTTCCTAAGAGTCCTGCCTTCTTGCTACTGTGTTGTATTTTTCTGCCAAAGTGCAGAAGCAATGCCTGTCACAGGTAGTGTGTTGGCAAGATCAAGAGGTCCTAGAAAGATGCTGAAATGGAAGGTGGATGCTAATGGTGGGAGGCAATTAGAGCAAACAAAGCTGTTGGAGAACTAATATATGCTGGTCTTGGAAAAGGGAGTTATTATCTCCGTTTAACAGATGAAAAGACTGAAATTCAGACAGAACAAGTTACCTTTCCCAAGTCACCCCATTAATAAGAAGCTAGGCAAGGGTGTGGAAGCCCATCACCAGACCCTAAGGCGAGGACACTTTCTCAGACTCCCCATTTCTGAACAGATGGTCAGCAAGTTCAGCCTCATTTGTTCCACTTCTTAGTTCCGAACTATGGTCGCAGCTGTCATTATTACCCCTTTGTCCTGGATCTGTTTGGCTTTGAGATTTTTATCTTCCTGCTTTTGTCTTTGACATAATGATCAGGCAACATTTAATTTGGCCTCTGGTTCTCATTTATTTTTCTGGCACTGATCCCAGAGACCAACTCAAAGGAACAACACACAGTCGTAAGATATCAACGGCCTGATTTCTATCAGGCTTGTCTGACTACTAGAGTTCATCATTCCTTTCCTAAGTATCACCCACCAGCTCTCCCCACCCCCACCATGGTACAACATATGGACACAACTTTTATAGATCTGCTACTCACTTGCCTATAATACCAGTTTCACACCATAGAATTAGGTTCAGTTAATGAACGGTAAGGTCAAGCAGATGGGCTGCTCAAAACAGTATACACACAAGAAGAATTCTATCTAAAATCAATCATTACCTGAACTTTTTACACAAGGAGTCATAGATTTTTTTTAATGAGGAAAAAGAATCGGTACCAATGTCTGCATTTTTTTGCCAGTTTCATCTCCATAAATTCCATCTAACAGGACTCAGCATAAGACTGTATTGAAGAATATCAATTGATGGCAATTAATCTGAGAACAAACACGCCTAGAAACTTAGTTACCTTGAGCTACTTAGATATGTGCTTTACAAAAGCATCTCCCATTTTTTAAGACTCTGACAATATTGACAGTGTTCCTCTCTGGATACTAATACCTTCATCTACATGAGAATTTTTAACTCATAGGTCTCCATTTCTACTTTTCCATGATTCTGTGTTACTTCTATGTTTAAATTCCTGCCCATAATCTAAAGAAGGCAACAATTTCTACTGTGTTATGTTTTACTTCAGATAGCACCGGTAATTTACTCAGAATTCTCCCTTAGTAGGAAAAATCACTGAAATAACACAGAAGGAGTGAGAGCAAGGAGGTATGAAAAAGAGTGGATGTCCCTCTCCTCATTAGACTTCATGGTCTAGTAGGAAAAACAAACTCTGAGTATGAAATAACAACTTGTACGAGAAGAAAGGAGCTCAGAGAACACAGAGTAAGATCAAAACTAGGTGTAAGTGTGAAGAAAGTAATATTTGAACATAGCTGAAGAATGAGAGCTTAACTAAACAAATAGGTGAGGTGTCATTTCAGGAATGGGGAACAGCATCTACAAAGGCTTGGAGGTAAGACAATGGTAGGTTCAAGCAAATCCCACATCAAATGGCTGCGAAGATTAGTTGTTAGGTGCAGCAAGTTTTCACAGAAAAATTTCAACGTGTGTGTGTGTGTGTGCGTGCATGTGCCCAACCACACATGCACAGAAAAATAAAAATTGACCACAAAGCAAAGATGATTCTTTTCCAAAGTACATTTATTTCCATTGTTTTCCAAGAAGTAAGTCATCATTGAAGCCAATTAATAAATCTACAGGTTCTTTATGAATATTTATCATCATAATCATGATAGTGATCAACTGCATTACTGATGGGTTAAGTACACAATAAACAGATGTACATCCTAACTCTAAAAATTTAAAAGCCAATAGTTCTTAGGGGTTGGTTATGTGGATAACCTACCTACTTGTGAGATGAATCATAAGGAGCTTTCCAGAGCAAAGAGTCCATAGTTCTATAAAGAAACACCATTGGCTTAGGAAGAATCTGGTAAACATTTGCATATTGAATGAATTTAAAATCAGGTTAATATATATAAATACTATTTTTTTAAGAGTAAATTCTATCTGAGAGTGGTCAGCCATGAGAGGGTATAAGAGGACACAGAAAGTATGTGAAAAATGGGTGGAAATGGGGGCACTGAAGGTCTTGAGAATTTAAGGAAAAATTAAGTATTAAGGTTAAAGGAAAATTTTAATTTCTGGTCGCCACAGACTTATGGGGACAGGATTTGCCCTCCCACTTAAAACAACTAAAAATCTTGACAAAATATAAAGCTATGTATTTTTAAGAAGGAGCACAAGCATTTGGCATCAGACAACCAAGGTCAGTTTTTCCTAAAAGAGAGTGAACGAAGGAGGAGAAACCTCCAATGGCCCAAGCTTACTCCCTGGGGAACGTTGCCAGGCGAGGGAGCAGAGAGGGGAGAATTTAGGCAGAACCCAGTGCTCTTCCTGAGCAAAAGAGATGAATCTGAGAGTCTGAGGATGACAAGACATTTACAGTTCTCAGAGCAAAGTAAAACGAAGGAGAGAACTGCACCGACAGGAACTCCGAAGATCTGCAGACAGCCTTCCTCTCTAGCATTGAGAGGAAGTACTTATCAGTACATGCATGTGAGGAATCTAAGGCTGAGGAAAGAACCATTGACACAGATGAGAGGAAATTGCCTGCGAATTGTGCCTGTTCTCACCAGCAAGTCTGGAAAAACTCAAAATTCATGGGGCACCAGGCAAAGGTCTTTCCTCAGCAGTGGGAACGATCAGCTTTAGAATGATCCCTGCTCCTGCCCCACCTAATAAGTCATAAAAGCAAGACCCCCAAAGGATCAAGTTACTTTCGAGTATTTTAATTACATCTCAAAGTAAAAATCAAGAAGAGTTATTGAAGTATAAAAATATCTAGAACCTAGTGAGGTAAAATTTACAATATCTAGCTTCCAATCAAACATCACCAGCCATACAACAAGGCAGGAACATAGCACCCAGCACTGAGAGAAAATTCAGTCAAAACCAAACTACACTGATGCAGATAATAGAATTAGTAGAGAAGGACATTAAAGCAATCATTATAACTGTATCCCATATGTTCAAATTTAAGTCTGCAGATTTAGAAAAATGTATAGCATGTATCCGTTATTATGGTATCATACAGAGTATATTTGTTGTCCCCCAAATCCTCTGTACTCTGCCCATTCACCTTTCTCCCCTGAACCCTGATCTTTTTATTTTCTCTATATAGTTTTGCCTTTTTCAAAAGGTCTTATGCTTGGAATCATACATTATGTTTTTAGATTGGCTTCTTTCCCTCAGTAATATACATTCATGTTACCACCCTGTCTTTTCTTGGTTTGATAGCTAATTTCTTTTAATCGATGAATAAATATTCCATTATCTGGATGTACCACGGTTTGTTTTTCCATTCACTTACTAAAGGACACCTTGATTGCTTCCAAGTTTTCTCAATAATGAATAAAGCTTCTATAAATATACAGGTTCAGGTTTTATAATGAACATAAGATTTCAACACCTTTGGATGAATATCAAGGAGTAGATTTTGTGTTAAGAGTATGTTTAACTTTGTGAGAAATCACCAAAGTGTCTTTCAAAGTGGTCACACCATTTTCATTCCCACCAACCATGTGTGAGAATTCATGCTGCTTTGCATCTGTGGCAGCAGTTGGTGTGGTCAGTATTCTGCATTTTGGTCATTCTAACAGGTGTGCAGTGGTATCTCAATGTTGTTTTAATTTTCACTTCCCTGGTGACATAGGAGGTGGAACATTTTTACATGCTTATTTACCATTTTGTCATCTTCTTTTGTGACAGATCTGTTAAGGTCTTTGGATCATTGTTTTTTTTTATTTTTTATTTTCTTATTGTTTTTTTCCCTTACCATTTGTCCCCCTTTTACTCCTGTTCCCTCTTGTCCTGCAATCGCCACACTGTTGTCCATGTCCAGGAGTCCCTTTTTCTTTTAGCTTAATCCCTCCACCGCTTAACCACCCTCCAGAGCTGTCAGCCTGCTCTCTATGAGTCTGTCTCTATGTTGCTTATTAGTTCAGTTTGTTCATTATATTCCACACATAAGTGAAGTCATATGGTATTTGTCTTTCTCTGACTGGCTTATTTCACCTAGCAAAATGTTCTCCAGGTATGTTCATGATGTCACAAAGAGTAAAATTTTCTTCTTTCTTATGGCCAGGTAGCATTCCATTGTGTAAATGTACCATGGTTGTTTCAGCCACACATCTACTGAGGGACACTTGGGTTGCTTCCATATCTTGGGGATTGTAAATAATGCTGCAATGAACATAGGGGTGCTCATGTTTTTTCAAATTAGTGTTTTGAGTTCATTCAGACAGGTTCCCAGATGTGGGATTGCTGGGTCAAAAATACATATCCATTTTTAATTTTTTGAGTCATCTCCATAATGCTTTCCGCAGTGGGTGCACTAGTCTGCATTCTCACCAACAGTGCAAAAGGGTCCCCTTTTCTTGACATCCTCACCAGCCCTTGTTGTTTGCTGATTTATTGGTAATAGATATTCTTACCAGTGTGAAGTGATTTCTCATTGTGGTTTTAATTAGCCTTTCTCTGATGATTAATGACATTGAGCAAAATGACATTAATGACATTTTGATATGTCTATTGGCCATCTGATATCCTCTTTGGAGAGATGTCTATTCAGGTCCTTTGTCTATTTTTTAATTAGATAGTTGGGGATTTTTGGTGTTGAGTCTTATAAGTTTTTTATAAATTTTGGATATGAACCTGTTATCAGATGTATCAGCAAATATGTTCTTCCATGCTGTGGGTTTTCCTTTTATTTTGTTGATGGTTTCCTTTGCTGTGCAATCTTTTTAGTTTGATGTTGTCCCATTTGTTTTTTTTTTTCTTTTGTTTCCTTTGCCTGAGGAGATACCATATTTTGCTGTGTATAATGTGCTCCCATGTATAATGTACACCCATGTTGTTGGTCCAAAGTTTCAGGAAAAGAATCATTCATTTTAATTTTTTAATTCAAGTTTTTATTTATTTATACTTAGATACTTGTTTTTTTTGTATTACAAAGGAATTTTGGCATTTATTTTTTATCATATTATGGTACAAGAAATTTTATATACCAAATAATTATAAAACATACAAACAAATAAAAGATATTTTGGGTACTTACCACGTATAACATGCATTCTTATTTTCCTCTCAAAAATTGAGGCAAAACATGTGCATCATACATGGCAAAATATGGTATATCAGATAAAACATTGCTACCAGCAATTCGATTTTGCCTATGTTTTCTTCTAGGATTTTTATGGTTTCAAGTTGAACATTTAAGTCTTTAATTTATTTTGAATTTATTCTTGTGTGTGACATAAGAAGGTGGTCTAGTTTCACTTTTCTTCACATCTCTCCAATTTTCCCAGTGCCATTTACTGAGTAAACTGTCTTTAGTCCATTGTATTTGCTTGATTTCACTGTCAAATATTAATTAACTGTAAAGGTGTGGGTTTATTTCTTGGCTCTCTATTCTGTTCCATTGATCTGTGTGTCTGTTTTTATGCAAGTACCATGCTATTTTGATTATGATGGCCTTATAATATAGTTTGATACTAGGTAACATGATTTCTCCAATTTTGTTCTTCTTTCTCAGAATTACTGTTGCTACATGGGGCTTTGTGGTTCCATATAAATTTTTTTAAACATTTGTTCTAATTCTGTTGAATACATCATTGGAATCTTGATAGGTATTGCATTGATTCTTTAGATTTCTTTGGGTAGTATGGATATTTTAATAATGTTAATTCTTCCTATCCAACAGCATGGTATGTTTTTTCACTTATTTGTATCTTCTTCAATTTTTTTCTTCAGTGTCTCATACTTTTCCAAATACAGGTCTTTTACATACCTGGTTAGGTTTATTCCTAGGTATTTTATTCTTTTTGAAGCAATCATGAATGGACTTTTTTTTTAATTTCCCTTTCTGTTAGTTTGTTATTGGCATATAAAAATGTAACTAATTTCTGGATATTGATTTTGTATTCTATTACTTTGCTAAATTCATTGATCAGTTCTAGTAGTTTCTTGGTGGAATCCTTGGGGTACTCTGTGTATAATATCATGTCATCTGCAAATAAAGACAATATTACCTCTTCCTTTCTAATTTGGATGGCTCTTATTTTATCTTGTCTGATTGCTGTGGCTGAGACTTCCAGTACCATGTTGAATAATAGAGGTGAAAGTGGTTATCCCTATCTTGTTCCCAATCTTAAGGGGAACGTTTGTAGTTTAAGCCCATTGAGTATGATGCTGGCAGTGGGTTTGTATGGTCTTTATTATATACCACCTTTATTATGCTTAGGTATGTTCCCTCTATTCCCATTTTGCTGAGAGCTTTTATCATAAATGGGTGGAAGATTTTATCAAATACACTTTCTGCATCTATTTATATGACTATGTGGTTCTTATCCTTCATTTTGTTTATGAGGTGAATTACACTTTTTATTTACAAATGTTGTACTAACCCTGTATTCCTGGAATAAATCCCACTTGATCATGGTGTATGATCTTTTTGATGTATTGCTGTTTTCAGTTTGCTAATATTTTGCTGAGGATTTCAGCATGTATGTTCATGAGGGATATAGGCCTATAACCTTTTTTGTAGTGTCTTTATCTGGTTTTCGAATTAGGATAATGCTAGCCTTGTAAAATGAGCTTGGAAGTCTTCCCTTCTCTTGAATTTTTTGAAACAGTTTGAAAAGGAGAGGTGTTAGTTCTTCTCGGAATGTTTGGCAAAATTTACCTGTGAAGACATCCAGTCCATGGCTTTTGTTTATTGGGTGTTTTTTGATTAATGCTTCAATTTCTCTAGGTGTAATCCATCTATTCAGATTCTCCACTTCTTCCTGATTTAGTTCTGGAAGATTGTATGTGTTTAGGAATTTATTCATTTAATTCAGGTTGTCCAATCAGTTGACATATAGTTGTTCGTAATACTGTCTTACTATCCTTTCTCCTTCTTTGGTGTTGGTTGTTACTTCTCTTCTTTCATTTCTGATTTTATTTATTTCCACCCTCTTCCCCATATTTTTTTGATGAATCTGGTTAAAGGTTTGTCAATCTTATTTACCTTTTTAAAGAACCAGCTCTTGTATTAATTGATCTTTTATACCCTTTTTTAAAACTCAATTTCATTTATTTATGCTCTGATCTTTATTATTTCCTTTCTTCTACTTACATTGGGCTTTGTTTGTTGTTCCTTTTCAAGTTACTTTAAGTGTAAATTGTTTATTTGAGCTTTTTCTTGTTTCTTGAGATAGGCCTGTAATGTTATGAATTTCCCTTTTAGGGTTGCTTTCCCAGTGTCCCTCAGATTTGGGGTTGTTGTGTTTTCATATTCAGTTGTTTCAAGGTATCTTTTGATTTCTTTCTCGATTTCATTGTTGACCCACTCATTGTTTAATGACATGTTATTTAGCTTCCATGTGTTTGTGTATTTTTCAGTGTTCTCCATGTGATTGGTTTCTAGTTTCATAGCATGATGGTCAGAGAAGATGCTTGATATGATTTTAATCTTCTTAAATTTATTGATACTTGCTTTTTGTCTTAACATGAGGTATATCCTAGAAAACATTCCATGATCACTTGAAGAGAATGTATAGTTTGCTGTTTGGGGGTGAAATGCTCTGTAGATATATATTAAATTTATTTGATCTAGTGTGTCATTTAATGCTACTAACTCCTTGTTGATATCATGTGTAGAAGATCTATGCATTGATAACAGTGGATGTTAAAATCCCTTACTATGACTGTATTACTTTTGATCTCTACCTTTATGTCCATCAAGATTTACTTTACCTATGTAGATGCTCCTATGTTGGGTATATAAATGTTTATTAGCATTATATCCTCTTGTTGGATTGTTCCCTATATCGCTATGTAATGTCCTTCCTTGCTTCTTACTGTTCCTTCAGTTTTAAAGTCTATTTGGTCATATATGACTACTGCTACCTCAGCTTTTTTTTTCGTTTCTATTTGTATGAAATATCTGTTTCCATATCTTTTCCTTTAGTCTGTATGTATCTTACATTCTAAGGTGGGTCTCTTAGAGACAATATGTACGTGGGTCTTGCTTTCTTATCCTTTCAGCTACCCTATATCCTTTCATTTGAAAACTTAAGTCATTTACATTTAAAGTGATTATTAATAGATATGTATTTATTGCCATTTTATTTTTAAACTATTTCCCTTTGTTTTTTTCTTTTTCTTATTTTTCTTCTTAAAATAGGCCTTTTAACATTTATTGCACTGCTGGTGTGGTGTGCACAAACTCTTTCAGCTTGTTCTTGTCTGGGACGCTCTTTATTTCTGTTTCAGTTTTAAGTAATACCTTTGCTGGGTAAAGTAGCCTTGGTTGTAGGTTCTTGCTTTTCATCATCTTGAATATTTCATGCCAGTCCCTTCTGGCCTGGAATATTTCTGTTGAGAAATCAGATGACAGTCTAAAGGGAGCTCCCTTGTAGGTAACTCACTGTTTCACTCCTTCAGCTTTTAAGGTTCTCTCCTTGTCATCATTTTAATTATGATGTGTAATTCCAGTTTGGTCCTGGGAGTAGGTTAGTGTGGCTTCCACCTACTCTGACACCATCTTGGATCTCCTGGTGCATTTTTAATTGAGTTATTTGTTCTTTCAAAGTTGAGTTTTAAGAGTTCTTTGTGTATTTTTAATAAAATCTAACTAAAGTGATTGGTTTTATCAGATGTGTCTTTTGCAAATATTTTCTCCCTATCTGTGGTTTCTCTTCTCATTCTCTTGATGTTGTCTTTCACAAAGCAGATTTAAATTTATTGAAGTCTACCTTATCAATTATTTTATTCATAGATCATGCCTTTGATGTCTTATTTAGAAAGTCAGCAACATCCCCAAGGTCATCTAGGTTTTTTCCTATGTTATCTTCTAGGAGTTTTATAATTTTGCATTTTGCATTTAGGTCTGTGATTCTTTTTGAAGTAATTTTTGTGCAAGGTATATGAACTACATCTAGATTTTTTTGCATGGGATGTACAGTTGTTCCAGCGTCATTTGTTGAAAAGACTATCTTTGCTCTGTTGTTTGCCTTTGCTCCTTTGTCAATGATCTGTCACATTTTGTAGGTCTATTTCTGGTCTCTCCATTGTGTTCTATTGATGTATTTGTTTATTTTTTCACCAATTTCTTGATTAAACTTTTAGAGATGGAAGTACAATGCCTGAGATGAAAAATACAATGGATTGGATTAACAGACAACTAGATATTTCAAAAGGAAAGATTAGTGAATTTGACAGCATAGCAGTGAAAACCATACAAAATGAAACACATAGAGAAAAAATATAAAAATAAAAGGAGCAAGGTTAAGCTGTAGGATAACTTCAAGCAGACTAATATCCAGTTAATTGGAGTCCTTAAAGGAGAAGGCAGAGTAGGGACAAAAATATATTTCAAGAAATAATACCATAATTTTTTAAAATTTATGAATGCCATAAATCCAAGAAGTTTAAGAATCTTCTAGCAAGAAACATAAAGGAAAGCACACCCAAGCACATCACAATTAAATTGCTTAAAATCCACATTAAAGAGAAATCTTAAAAGCAGTAAAAAAAGATGCATTATTTAAAAAGAAAAAATAAGAATAACATTAGATTTCTCATTGGAGATAATAAAGAGAGAGAGAGCAGAACATTACTTTTGAAATTCCAAAAGAAAAACACTAGCAACCTGGACATCTATAACCAGCAAAAATTATAATTCAAAAATTAAGGTGGCCCTGGCTAGGTGATTCAGTTGGTTGGAGCTTCATCCCATACACCAAAAGTCTGGGTTTGATTCCTTGTCAGGGCATATACTTGGGTTATGGGTTCAATCTCCAGTTAGGGTGTATACAGGAGGCAACCAATCAGTGCTTCTCACATCAATGCCTGTCTGTCTCTCTATCTTTCTGTCTGTCTCTCTCTTCCAATAAAAACATATCCTTAGGTAAGGAATACAAATTAAGGTAAAATAAAGATATTTTAGATATAAAAACCTGAATAAGTCATCACAGATAATTCTACAAAAAATGTTGAAGTAAATTCTTCAGTTAGAAGGAAAATGATACGGAGTGGTATCCAGATTTATATAAAGAATAAAGAACAGTAGAAAGAGTAACTACATAGATGAAATATAAGATATTTTCAAATTATTTAAATCTTTTAAAAACTATTATTTTTTAAAGATACTTGACTATTTAAATAAAATAGTAACAATGTAGCATAGGGCTGATAATGTGTAGAATAGGAAAATGTATGACAACAGTAGCATAAAGACAAAAAAGGAGAAATAGAAATATGCTACTGGAAGGTTCTTTTACAATATGTGAAAGGTATATAATATAACTTGATGATTGACTGAGATAAATTAAAGATATATACTACAAACCCTAAATTAACCATCAAAATTACAAAGCAAAGAGTTACAGCAAATAAACCAACAAAATAAAAATCTGGAATCACACAAAAGAAGGCAGAAAATAGGAAAATGGGACAAGGAACAGATAGGAAACATAAACAAATAGCAACACAATGAGCTCACACTATGTCAATAATTACATTAAACATAAATTTTCTAAGCACCCCAAGTAAATACAGAAAATGTCAGATTAGATATTTATAATAATTTTAAACTAATAAAAGAAATTTAAGAACATGAAGCTCAAATTTGTAGAATTCCAGAGATCAATAGACAATCCATAATTATTGTCAGAGATTTAAAAACTACCCTTTCAATAATTGATGAAACGAAAAAAATAATTGATGAAACAAGTAAACAGAAAATCAGCAAGGATATGTACACTTGACCAACATTATCAACCGACTTAGCTGATTGATGAAACAGATAAATAGAATTAGATGAAATGGACACATTCCCTGGAGATACAAACTACTAAAGCTTACTCTCAAGAGTAGCTCCACATAGTAAAGAAAATTAATTTGGGGCTAAAATCTTTTTCACAACAAGAACTCTGGGCCTTGATTACTTTATCAGTGAATCCTACCCAGCATTTAAGGAAAAAATATTATTCAACACAAATGTTTGTTAGCACTTTTATTTATAATATTCAAAAACTAGAAATAACCCAAGTGCCATCAGGAATGAATAAACAAATTAAGATATTTCCATACAGTGGAATACTACTCAGAAATTAAAAGGAATAAACTATTGACAACTGCAACAATATGGTTAATTTCCAAATAAGTATGCAGGATGAACCAACAAGTGCAAAAAGAGCACATACTACATGATTCTATTAATGTAAAACTGTGGAAAATGCAAACTAACTTACAGTAACAGAAAGAAAATCAGTGATTGTCTGGTGGTGAGAGGCAGAAAGGGAGAGAGAGATGACCAAATGACACAAGAAGACTTTTGATGGTGATGAACACGCCCATTTTCTTGATTGTGATGTTTTCATGGGTTTAGAATGTCAACACGTATCAAATTATACCTTCAAACATGAGCAATTTACAAAAACTATGTCTCAATAAAGCTGTTTAAAAGGGGATATTAGAAGAAGACAGTTTAAAAACAGTTTAGTGGAATAGACTGAAGGTAGATTTTTGTTTTTAAGAAAAAGCTTTCCAAATGATTCTTTAATTGGGAACTACTTTAAGATACACAGACACATTGCCCTGCCACTAGAAACAGGAAAACAAGCCTGGCAGGCACTTTTATAACTTTATTCAACAATCAGCAGTTTGTTCTCACCCACATTTTTGAAAGTGGAACCATAGGTGGCCAACGTATGGAGCTTGTTTGGTGAATCTTCATCCTCATTAGGTTTTCTGGACAACCACACTCAGGTACAGTATGGGACATTCCTTATCCCTTTGGCTCAGACAGCTCTGTTGAACCTGGTGTCAATGTGCACATCTGGAGTTCCCATCTCCTTCATGGCAAACTTCCAGATCTCTTCGAGGGTCCAAGGGGCAGGCTTCTTAAAGTCCACTCCATGATTACACTTGTGGATGCTGAGGGTGTACTCTCTGGTCACCATCTCCTTGATTGCAGACAGTCCTCCTTCTTCTTGTCATCCTTCTTTGTGGGAGCCACTATGCCAGGCCCAGGTTGGAAAGAAAGAGCATGAGGTATTGTGGGTGGAGGTAGATGTTTAATCACTGCTGACCTTGTAGTCTGGCCAGAATGTTTTCCCCTAAGTGACTTTAACATTTTTGCTTTACTGAAACAAACTAATTTTTTAAATTCTAATTCCCCCACCTGAAACAAACTACTTTTAACATGGGTGGATTTAACCTTGTTTAAAATAGAAAATAATTCTAAATAACTAACATGTACTGGTCATTCTTATCTAAGTAAGAACTACTTTAATATGACCACTTTTCCTGATTTTTGGAAAATAGTAAATGCACACAAGAAAAATGCTACTACTCATAAGTTCTCAAAATGATCAAAACAGCATTAATAGTAGATAATATTTATTGAGCATTTATAACCATTGAAACACTGCTAAGCAGTTTATGCAGAGTATCACATTCTCTGAGTTATGTACAATTATTAACCCCATCTGGAGAGGAGAAAGCAAACCTCAGAAAAATTATTAAGTAGCATACTCAAGGTCAATTGGCTTGATAAGTTATAGGGTCAGCCTTTCAATCTGTATCTTTATTCAATCCTTTCACCCCTGTTCCCTGAACCCTTCCATGAGTCCCATCTCATTCAGTGTAAAGGCCAAAGATCTAACAATCATGTACAAGGTCCAACAGGGTATACATGCTGCCCCTTACCTCACCTCACCTCCTATTTTCTCATGACCACACTCTCTCTAGCTCCCTCTGCTTCAACTCAGAGATCGGTATTGGTTTTCAGACATGCTGTGCAAATTCCTTAGGACCTTTACAGTGACTCCTCCCCCTAGGGTTACTGTATACATTTGTGTAGTTTGGGCTCTTAGAGGGCTCTAAGGGTTGCTCTTCTGAGCCCTGATTCCATCTTCTGCAAGCTATTCTCTCAGACATGCACGAAATTTGCCCCTTCACTGCCTGCAGGTATTAGCTCAAATTTTAGTATCTCAGGGAAGCACATATGCCAGTCTGAGTCTCTCTTTCTTGCTTAATTTTTGTCCATAAAATTTTAAAATCCAGGTCATAGGTACACTATTTGGAGATAGGGCAGTCTCAAGTCTACTGTTCACAAAGAATTCTTCAAGTAATCTTTTTTAAAAAATACAATTATTATTATTTTAATATATTGTTTAATTTAATTATTTTCAAGTACAGTTTTCTGTTTATTACTCCCATCCCATCCCACCCCCTGTGCTCCCCCCTCCTGCCCATTTCCACCCTTCTCAGTTGTTGTCCATGTATCCTTTATATATGTTCCTCTAAATCCCTCCCCTATTTCCCCTGAAATTCCTCCCCTCTACCTCTGGTCACTGTCAGCCTGTTCGCTATTTCAGTGTCTTTGGTTATATTTTGCTTGCTTGTTTCTTTTGTTGTTTAGCTTCCTGTTACAGGTGAAATCATATGGTATTTGTCCTTCAACACCTGGCTTATTTCACTCAGCATAATGCTTTCTAGTTCCATCCATGTTGTTGCAAAAGGTAGGAGCTCCTTCTTTCTTTTAGTGGCATAGAATTTCATTGTGTATATGTACCATAGTTTCTTGATCCATTCATTTACTGATGGGCACCCAGGGTGCTTCCAACTCTTGGCTATTGTAAATTGTGCTGCTATGAACATTGGGGTGCACAGGTTCTTTGGGATTGGTGTTTTAGGGTTCTTAGGATACAATCCTAGCAGTGGAATTGCTGGGTCAAAAGGTAGGTCCAATTTTAGTTTTCTGAGAAAATTCCATACTGTTTTCCATAATGGTTGTACTAGACTGCAATCCCACCAATAGTGGACCAGAGTCCCCTTTTCCCCACACCCTCTCCAACATTTGTTGTTTATTGCTTTGTTTATGAAAGCCATTCTCACAGGTGTAAAGTGGTGTCTCGTTGTCGTTTTAAATTGCATCTCTCTGATAGCAAGCGATATTGAGCATCTCTTCATGTGTCTCTGGATCCTCTGTATGTCCTCCTTGGAGAAGTGTCTGTTCAAGTCCTTTCCCCATTTTTTAATTGGGTTAGTTGTCTTCTTAGAGTGAAGTCGTGTGAGTTCTTTGTATATTTTGGAGATTAAAACTTTGTCTGAGGTATCATTGGCAAATATGTTTTCCCATACATTTGGTTGTCTTTTTATTTTAATGCTGGTTTCTTTAGCCATACAGAAGCTTTTTATTTTGATGAGATCGCATTTGTTTATTCTTTCCTTTATATTCCTTGCTCTAGGGGACATATCAGTAAAAATGTTGCTGCGTGAAATATCTGAGATTTTCCTGCCAATGCTCTCCTCTAAGGCTTTAATGGTTTCACGGCTTATATTTAAGTCTTTTATCCACCTTGAATTTATTTTGGTGTATGGTGTAAGTTGGTGCTCAAATTTCATTTTTTTGCATGTAGTTGTCCAGTTCTCCCAACACCATTTGTTGAAGAGGCTATCTTTACCCCATTTTATGTTACTGTCCCCTTTGTCGAATATTAATTGACTATAGAGAGTTGGGTTTATTTCCGGGTTCTCTGTTCTGTTCCATTGGTCTACGTGCTTGTTTTTATGCCAATACCAGGCTGTTTTGATTACAGTGGCCTTGTAATACAGTTTGATATCAAGTATTGTGATCCCTCCTACTTTGTTCTTCTTTCTCAACATTGCAGCTGCTATTCGAGGTTGTTTATGGTTCAATAATAAATTTTTGAAGTGCTTGTTCTGTGTCTGTGAAATATGCCATTGGTACCTTAATAGGTATTGCATTGAATCTGTAAATAACTTTGGGTAGTATGGACATTTTGATGATGTTAATTCTTCCAATCCATGTACACGGTATATGTTTCCATTTGTTTGTGTCTTCCTTGATTTCTTTCTTCAGTGTTGTGTAGTTTTCTGCATACAGGTCTTTTATCTCGTTGGTTAGGTTTATTCCTAGGTATTTTATTTTTGTTTTTGCTATATCGAATGGGATTTTTTCTTGATTTCTGCTTCTGCTGATTCATTGTTGGTATACAAAAATGCCTTTGATTTCTGGATATTGACTTTGTATCCCGCTGTTTTGCCAAATTCATTTATTAGTTCAAGCAGTTTTTTGGTAGAGTCTATAGGATTTTCCATGCACACTATCATGCCATCTGCAAACAATGACAGTTTTGTTTCCTCCTTTCCAATTTGAATGCCTTTTATTTCCTTTTCTTGCCTAATTGCTGAAGCTAAAACTTCCAATACTATATTAACTAGAAGTGGTAAAAGTGGACACCCTTGTCTTGTTCCTGATCTTAGTGGAAAAGATTTTAGTTTTTGCCCATTGAGTATGATGTTGGCTGTAGGTCTTTCATATATGGCCTTTATTATATTGAGGAATGCTCCCTCTATTCCCACTTTGCTGAGTACCTTTGTCATAAATGGGTGTTGTACCTTATTAAAAGCTTTTCCCGCATCTATTGATATGACCATGTGGTTTTTGTCTTTGCTTTTGTTTATGTGGTGTATTACATTTGCTGATTTGTGGATATCGAACCATCCTTGCATCCCTGGGATCAATCCCACTTGGTCGTGGTGTATGATCTTTTTGATGTATTGTTGGATGCAATTTGCCAATATTTTGTTGAGGATTTTAGCGTCTATGTTCATCAGCGATATTGGCCTGAAGTTTTCTTTGTTGTGTCTATCTGGTTTTGGAATAGGATGATGCTGGCTTCATAAAACGAGTTTGGGAGTTTCCCATAATTTTGGATTTTTTGGAATAGTCTGTGAAGAGTAGGGGTTAGCTCTTCCTTAAATGCTTTGTAGAATTCTCCTGTGAAACCATCTTGTCCAGGCCTTTTGTGTGATGGGAGTTTTTTGATTATTGCTTCAATTTCATCTGCTGTTATTGGTCTGTTCAGGCTTTCTACTTCTTCTTCATTGAGTTTTGGAAGATTCTATTTTTCTAGAATTTTGTCCATTGCACCTAGTTTTTCAAATTTCTTGGCATACAGTTCTTCATAGTAATTTCTTACAATCTCTTCTATTTCTGTGGTATCAGTTGTAATTTCTTCTCTTTCACTTCTTATTGTGTTTATTTGTGTCCTCTCTCTTCTTATGAGCCTACTTAAAGGCTTGTCTATTTTGTTTATCTTTTCAAAAAGAAAACTCTTGGATTCATTGATACTTGGAATTGTGCTTTTAGTCTATATGTCATTTAATTCTGCTCTGATCTTGGTTATTTCCTTCCTTCTACTTGCTCTGGACTGTGTTGTTGTTCTTCGAGTTCTTGCAGGCGTTTAGGTTGTTTGTTTGAAATGTTTCTATCTTCTTTAGGTAAGCCTGTATTGCTAGAAACTTCCCCCTCAGGACTGCCTTCACTGTGTCCCATAAGTTTTGGGTTGTTGTAAGTTCATTTTCATTTGTTTGCAGAAACTTTTTGATTTCTTCCCTAATTTCAATCTTGACCCATTCGTTGTTTAATAGCATAGCATTCAGTCTCCATGATTTTGGGTATTTTGTTTTTTTCCTGTGGGATTGGTTTCTAATTTCAGTCCCTTGTCGTCAGAGAAAATGCTTGGTATGATTTCAATTTTCTTGAATTTGTTGAGGCTCGTTTTGTGTCCTATCATGTGGTCTATCTTTGAAAATGTTCCATGTGCATTTGAAAAGAATGTGTATTTAGCTTTTTTGAGATGAAGGGCTTTATATATATCAGTTAAGTCCATTTCATCTAGGGTGTTGTTCAATGCCACAGTATCTTTGTTGATATTTTGTTTGGAAGATTTGTCCATTTTTGACAGTGGAGTGTTAAAGTCCCCTACTATAATTGTGTTGCTGTCAATATCTTTCTTGAAGTCTTCTAGGATTTTTCTTATATATTTGGCTGCTTCTATGTTGGGTGCATATATATTTATAATGTTAATGTCTTCTTGGTGGATTCTTCCCTTGAGTACTATGAAGTGACCTTCTGGGTCTCTCTTTATGGCCCTTTTTTTGAAATCTAGTTTGTCTGATATTCGAATTGCTACCCTGGCTTTTTTTTTTTCTTGACCATTTGCTTGGAAAATTTGTTTCCAGCCTTTCACTTTTAGTCTGTGATGGTCTTTTGTCCTGAGGCGGGTCTCCTGTAGGCAGCATATGTGTGGATCATGCTTTCTTATTCATTTGGCTATTCTATGTCTTTTGATTGGAGCATTTAATCCATTTACATTTAAGGTTATTATTGATAGGTACTTATTCATTGCCATTTTTTTGTACCAGAGTTCCTCTCTGTCTCTCTCTTTTCCTTCCTTTCCTTAAAGCAGTCCTTTTAGTATTTCTTGTAGAGCTGATTTGGTGGAGGCATATTCTTTTAGACTTCTTTTGTCTTGGGAGCTCTTTATTTGGCCTTCTATCTTGACTGAGAACTTTGCTAGGTAAAGTAGCCTTGGTTGTAAGCCTCTGGTTCTCATTACTTGAAATATTTCTTGCCATTCTCTTCTTGCTTGGAGTGTTTCCATTGAGAAGTCAGTAGCTAACCTTATTGGGGCTCCATTGTATGTTACTTCCTTTTTCTCCCTTGCTGTCTTTAAGATTCTCTCTTTGTCTTGGAATTTTGCCATTTTAATGATGATGTGTCTTGAAGTGGGCCTCTTTGGGTTCCTCTTGAATGGGACTCTGTGATTCCTGGATTCGTGTAACTTTTTCTCTCATCAAATTAGGAAAATTTTCCATCATTACTCTTTCAAATAGGTTTTCTATCCCTTGTTCTTCATCTTCTCCTTCTGGTATTCCTATTATTCAGATATTATTACATTTCATATTGTCTTGCATTTCTCTTAGTCCCTCTTCATTCTTTTTGAGCCTCTTTTCCCTTTCTTGCTCTTTCTGGGAGATTCTTTCTACTGTGTCCTCCAACTCACTGATCCGATCTTCTGCCTCATCGATCCTGCTTTTCATTCCTTCTACTGTGTTCTTCAGTTCCGAAATTGTATTCTTCATTTCCTCTTGTCCTTTGGTGATAGTTTCTATTTCCTTTTTCATGTTGATATAGTTTGCGGAGAGCTCATTGTAGCTCCCCTGTAGTTTCTGGTAGCTCCCCTCTAGTTTCTGGTAGCTCATTGTGAGCTCTTTGAATTTCCTGATAACTAGTGCTTTGAATTCAATATCTGATAGCTGACTTGCCTCTCTTTCATCTAACATTATTTCTGAGACTTCCACCTTTTCTTTCATTTGGGCATTGTTTCTTTGTCTTCCCATTGTTTATGAGACTCTTCTTGTTAGCCTCGGCTTCTTAAATTGATCTGTTCTGACTCCCTGGGTTTATAGTGTGAACTTCTGTGGTAGAATAACTGTGAAATTCAGTGGTGCAATCTCCTGCCAGTATCTTGATGTTCTCCACTTCCACCTACTCCTTTCTTTGTGTGTGTGTGATCAGTTGGAGGGGGAGACAAAATGGTTTATGACAGCAGGAGAGTACTTTATGATATTTACAGTCACAGCTGGTAGAGAAGAGATAGAAGATCTTTAGGCTATATATAGTATTAAGTATAATCTTCAACCCACTTTTAAGAAAGGATAGACCAAAGATAAGTCCCTTGTTGGGGAGGGAAGGCTTGTGAGTTGTATCTAGAAAGCAGTGAGGTTGCGGGTGGTCAGATTTTGAGGTAAGGTGAGAGTAAAGAATAGTAAATAGGTGTAGCGTGTGAGCAAGTAGAGTTCATCACTACAGTAATAGAATTCAGGAACCTGTAAAGTGGTCTAAGACCTGAGAGATGTGTTGTGAAGTATTTACAGTGGTATAGAAAGCAACAAACAAACAAACACACAAAAAAAGGGCAAGAGAAGTGAGGAAAACGCAATAAGTTTGGAATGAAAGGAAGAAGGACTAAAACAGGAAAAAAAGAAAAGCAAAGTACTGAAAGATACAGCAACAATAAAATTTAAAAAATATATGATTACTAAAAAAAACGTTAAAAAAAACCCCTCCCTTGTTGGTTTCAAACTGTCCAATCTGGTTTTTCTGGTTTCGGCAGGACTTCTCTGTGGGCTGGGTTGTAGGCCCATGAGCACTCTGGCGAGTCAGCCAGGCTACAAGACTGGGGTGCAGGTGCCCACCTGACAGGGTGCCTGGGTCCCACGGGATCTGGTACTGGTCCTTCCCAGTCCTGTGGCTGGATGAGAAGCAAGTCAAGCTGCCTTCACAGGAGAACACCTCAGTCCACTTTCCAATAAAAACTTCTCCAGAAAGCCTGCCTCTCAGCCCAGCCCAATCCCCAACCTGACTGGTTAGGACAATTCTCTCAAATTTCCTGGGCTGGCGGGCTGGTGGGCTGGCAACCACAGACATCTAAACTGAACATGTCCCCCTGTCCTTGCCACCCTCCCTGCAAACCTAGGCAGACAGGTCTCTGCCACCCAACCCCGCCTAGATGGGGAGGGACGGAGCCAGCTCTCTTCCAAGGACCCTGTGGCAGGCCCAAGGCTCCACTGGGTGCCGGGCTTCTGATGGTCCTCCGTGGCACTGGCCGCAGATGGAAGCCTCTACACCCCTAACGCAGCGGCTCTGGGGCATTACGGGCTTGCCAAGGGCAGCCGGCCCTGCCGCTGCCCCTTTTGTCTTTACTCACAGGTGCCAGGCTCTGGATGAGTCCTCTGTGGCAGACGCCCCGACTCTGGTCGTAGATGGAAGCCTGATGGCCCTGACAGCCGTGGCTCCAGGGCCGTTACACACCAGCCAAGGGCTGACGCCAGCCTGGCCACCTCCGTCTTTACTCACGGCCCTGAGACCCCACGGACCTGTAGCTGTCTGGTCCGTCACTATCTCTGGTCTCTTATTTTCATAAATGCTGGGGAATTGTTGGTTGGGGAATTGATTGCACTGTTTCTCAGTAGATCTGCCAGGATTTTCTCCCAGGGGTACAAGAACTGGAGTCGCTCCATCCTACTCCGCCACCATTTTCTCTGTACCCACAATTATTAAAATGATCAAGTCCCTTAGATATTTTGATAGTAAAATTAATAGCCATAAAGTCCTATATTCTTCTTATTTGAAAAATTCAATTTCACAGGCATTTAAGCTCACTAACATATAGCTCCAAAAACAAAAATATACTTGTATATGTCACAGAGAAAAAAATACAAAATGATAATAGAGTTGAGTTGTAACTTTGTTTTATAACTTTCACTTTGACTTTTTGTATAAAGTTGAGGCATTAATGGTTAGAAAAATATTTCCCCACACACTCTGGAGGGGTAGGAGGAGTTAGTAGTTGTGCCAAACTAAGAGGCCTTAGATGGTTATATACTACAAGTTACCGTATAATGCCAACATGCAGCAAAATATCCATTTACAAGTTTGGCCATTCTGAAGCTTAACCTTTTGGTTGCCTCTAAGTAGGTGTTAGCTTCCCTAGAGTGTATTATTAGTGTTGATTTTCCCTGTTTGTTTTTTTTAAGAAAACATTAAGTTAAGGCTCCTCCCTCCCTTGCATTGTATACTAGACTTTATGACTGTCTCCCATGCTCCTTGGATTACTTGGTTTATGCTAGCCACAGAAAGCTATCAAAAACAGTTTCATGCTTCTACCAAAGAATTAAATCTGATCCTTCAATATCTGGTATTTTGCCAGTAAGTCTACTGATGTGGGATTATTGGAAGCCAGTCACACAATTTGAAAATAAACTCTAGTTCTCCTTAGGCCAAGGACTCACTCATTGCAAAACATTTTTGCAAATATAAACGCTTAGATTTTGATCCATGAACAATACATTTTAGACTGGTTTAGAATAACTGGTAGTTTATTTTAAAGAGAAGGAAAAACAACTGAGCACAAGTTTGCTGTCTTTTGAACAGTTTGTGAAAATATGGTATTGGTATAAAAATGTTTTCATTTTCTTGTTATTTTAAGTATTGTACAGAGTAGTTAGTATTAATTAATATTTTTGGAAAACCTAAAAAAACTCATTTTCTTTAAATATAAAATTTGCTTTTATCTCAACTAACTTAAAATTCTTCAGTGATAATGTATTATATATGCACAAAAGAATATGCTTTGTTGGAGAAAAAATTTTTATTGCAATGTGGTTGTATTCATCCTTTTTCAGTTTTTAAAGTTTTTTTGTAAAGATACCACTTAAAATTTCCTTTGCATCATAATGTATGCAAAATATTGATGCAGTGCATCACAAAATAAAGGCTAATATTTAGTGAGGGGCTGATTTACAATGCACTTTTTGGTGTTTTTTTGGAAAAGCTACACTTAAATCTATTCTGAAACTGTTCATTTTTAACAACTTAAATGTCACAGGTCAAAAAAACCTTTTTGTCCATAGCAACTAATGTCATTCTGAGTAAAAATAATTATAAATTAAAATTATTACCATATTTTATTTTTGTGTACTGTGAAAAGCCAGTTTTTAGTATGGAATTAAGAGCACCTAATTTAGGTTATTATGCAAAATTACCTAAATTAAACAATTCATACTTTCTAGTTTATACTTAGGTGTTTTATTTGGATCAGAATAGTGAAAACACTGCACAAAACCAACTCAGCTGCTTTATTTCACTTCTTCATACATGCACATTCTTAATTTACTGATAAGAAAGGGGAAAAAAGAAGAAAAGGGCTACTTTATCTTCCTTGTTTGATGTTACGCTGTCGTTTCCAAGTAAGTGATTGGCTAATACCAGGAAGTAACAACTAAGAGAGGATGCCGCAGGCAGAGTTCCTCGGTGGTCCGCATTTCTTAGAACACGATTGTCTTCTTTCTGCCTTTGAAGCACATTCTGCTCCAAACAGAAAGCTTTGTTCAAATGCAAAGCTCTCTTGTGGATACCCCTGCTTACTCAGTCTTGGAATTAACCTACCCATCCCTGTGCTTGACTCCTAGTCTCGCTGAACTCCCACCTATTGTAAGCCCACCAGAATTTTGTGCTCCTGGGGCACTGCAAATTGTTTGCAAATGGATCAGCAAAGAGCAATGGACACACAATGCATGTCTCTCCTCTGCTTATGTGCATAATTCATCATCCCATCAAACTTTCATGTATAGAACTTAAGTTCAAAGATAAGTTTTTAAGAGTTTCCAGGTAGCAGCAGCAGAGCTTCAACCCTGGTTAGAGCTACTGTCTCTCTCTCCCGGAAATACTGCAAAAGCCTCCCTAACTTGTCTCTCAGCTTCCACTCTTTCAGGCCCCCAACCTTCATTCTAGTCTTTACATAGCTACTGGATTTAGTTGAAAAAGATAATAATAAACAGATCATATCATTCTGTTTCCCAGAATCCTCCAACATCTTTCCCTACCCAGGCATCACACAGGCCCTCTTCCACTCCCTTGAAAATTTCATTCCCATATAAGAACCTTGGAAATTGCTGTTCTCTCCCCCTTTAGTTTCACGATTGCCTCTTTCTCACCTCTAGGAATCAGCTCAAAAATGTTCCTTCAGAATTAGTTAAATAAAGTTTATGCTATACAGAGGTTTCAGATGGAAATATACATATATATTGACATGGTGAGTATTTATAACATATTAAGTGTAGGAAGCAGTGTGTCAAACATATATAATTTTATCCTATTTTAGTTTTATTTCAAATGTCAATAAAATGTGTACATACATACAGTCTAAAAGAATATATAGTAAAACATTAATAGCAATTATTTTTATTTTTAGCAGTGACTTTTCAGATGACTTTTTCTTCCTTTTTATATTTTATGATTTTTCTACAGTGAGTATGCATATTTCATGTAATTTTTGAAAGCATGAGGGAATGAAAATTTAATATGATGAGAAGTAACCCCCTTTTTTTGAGCCATCTTAGCTAAGCTAATTAACTCCTTCCCATCACTCTTCTTTCCAAAGGAACTAATCATATATAGATTGCACTAATAAGAATAGCTATTGATATTACTGAGCATTTACTTGGTGTCAAGCCCGTTGTTAGGTACTTTAAACTCATTATTCAATCCTCACAATTGTATATGGATTAGATACTATTGTAGTCATCAGCACCGTTATTATCATCATGCTGTTATTGTTCCTTTCCTTTTACAGAATAATAAAATGAGATAATCAAGATATGTAAGGCTTAGATTATTTAGACATTTGGTCCTAAATTGCACAAGCTATATTTGGAGAATTGGAATCAAACCTCTATCTGTCTGTCTCAAAAATCTATACTATACCATCCCACTCCAAGACAGTGTTCTTGATATTGGTTATGACCTATTTTCTCAATAAATTGACACCAAATGGGTAGTTATGAAACTCTAATAGTCAAGCAAAAAAAAAGAGCAATTTAACAATTATTTAAGAACTGTATTAGAATTTCTTTTTAAAAATTTTATTTGTGCAATTGCAGTTCACATCCAATTTTATTTTGTATCCGTTTCAGGTGTACAGCATAGTGGCTAGATAATCATATGCTCTACAATTTCTTTAATACCACGAAGAGGAGTCACAGTCTGAAGCTGTACTTCTTCAACATTTTTGGTCCTTGCATCCAGTATTCTCAACCCTCCAGGTACTTTCCTCCTCCAAAGCCAAGTGCCCTTGTTTTTTTCCCTCTTCTCTCTTCCTCTTGATTTCCAATCACCAAAGAAAACACCAAAGAAATCACTCGCCCACTTGAAGGTTTGGGGAGAGGCAGTGACCAGATGAAGTTGCAATCCTTTTGAGTATCAGAAGGAGGTGAGAGGCTGGGAACACTCATTCTATGGATTTTTTTCCCTTACATAAAATTACAATCACCAGCATGTGAATTTGTGGCTTTTTATTTTACCAAAAAGTATAATTTTACTTAGCAATGCTGGGCACCATAGAATATCCTCTGAGTACTGAGTTTAGATTGTAAATGGGAGATAAATAAAATCCAGGGGTGAAACTGACTTCACAGAGGAAGTATAGATGGAGTTAGATCTTGGGAGTTAAATGGCATTTGTGATGAGCACAGGTGAACTTAGGGCTCCTGGAAGAAGAGCAAAGTGCCAACATGGGCATGAGTAAACTTGGGAGATGGGCATGAACAGGTGTTAGGCTACCTGCTTGGTGGAGTTTCCACAAAAAGAAAGAACAGGAGATAGAATTCATTGTTGTCTCTAGACAAGAGCTGAGGGACCCCTAAGTACTATTCTGGGAAAATGATAAACATGTCTTTATTATTTAGATCTCTTCAAAAATTTGTTTAGAAAACTAAAACTGTCTCAAAGTCTACTGATGTTCATCTAGAAAAATAATAGTTGTATACTTACCCAGACTTCTAGTTCTAGCTAAACAGCCAATGGACAGTGGATAAAGAAAATATTTTAAAATAGGCAAAAAGCTACCTTGGAGATTAATGAGCTTCCTTAAACTGAATAAACTTCACTTTAACTTACAGTAATTTTTGATATGGTTTCTCTTCTTTCTTCCTGTTTTCACTGTAATTCCCAGCTTCACACAAACACAGTGAATAAACCACCCTTTGGAATTGTTCAGGATAATCAACAGAAGTACTTCTGTCTACCAGACTCCTGCTTTTGAGTAGACTTTGTTTCAAAATATTTTTTTAATCTCACTTAATACTCACAGGTTATCTCTAAGTATAAAAAAATTTCCTTGGCCAGTGTTCTTGTAATTCTCCCACCAAATCTGAAACTGTTTTCACGAACTATAACCCTGTTACTTCAAAGCACAATGGCTTCAATGTCATTAATTTCCTTTCTTTCCTTTCACTTTCCATTTCCCTAGTCAGCAAGTTTCCAAATTCATTTTGTAGTTGAGGCTTCAGTATTTTTCTTATTTCTAAGAGCCTTTATCTTTTTATTTTTAGGGCTCATGGCTCACATAGCTTTTTCACTTGTTTCCCCATAATTTTCCTCATCCCCTTATTCAGAAAAAGGTACCAAAATTTTCATTTTTGTCATTAATAGGTGGTTTCTTCCCCTTTCACCTTGCATGAAGGCCTCTGTTTTTAACTATAGGCCAGAAATTAGGCCTAAAAGAAATGACGAAGAAGGGCCATCTCAGAGTTTGGGAGGAGCAGACTGTAATAGACACTCTTAACTACCTGACTGCTCTAAGGGCCAGCTGGCATCGACAGGTGAGCAGCGCTCTCCACGCCTCCCCAGGGGCCTGAATCAGGTCTTACAGCACTACTTGAATTCAGGAGACAATTTTATGAAAGTAGACAGTAGTTGACCGAAGAACCAACAGAATGTAAACAAGTTACATAGGAATGAATAAAATCAATGAGGAAAAACTACATGCTACTTGTTTTAAAGTGTGTCTGGTGTTTTTAATGTTCTGTTTTGTGATGAACATACAAGACTTCCCTTTTTCTTTCCTTTTGTTCTATTTCTAATGCTCAGTGTAACAGGCTCTATTTGTACACACGAAAGGAAACACACTTAGAATGTTTCTGATTTGTACTGATCTCTCAGAATTAAGTAAAAATATCTTCTGGGAAATCTTAATACAGATTATAAACTAATGAATCTTTAAGGACGATGATGAACCTGGTTACTGGAATCCAAAATAAAGCTTTTATGTTTGGTTAAGCTTATAAAAATCACAACTGGCCCTGGCTGGTGTAGCTCAGTGGATTGAGCGCGGGCCTGTGAACCAGACGATCGCAGTTCCATTCCCAGTCAGGGCACACACCTGGGTTGCAGGTCAGTTCCCGGCAGGGGCCAGTTCCCAGCAGGGGATGCACGAGAAGCAATCATGTTTCTCTTCCTCTCTCCTTCCCTTCCCCTCTAAAGATAAATAAATAAAATATTTTTAAAAAATCACAACTGCCCTTTAGCAAAAGAGATAAGACCTCACTGAGCTCAGATGTTATAATTTCTAATTGTAATTTATGTATAAATAAACACTCTATACAGATATCACCTCTGGCATAATCTATGATGATTTTGTCAAAAATATGCAAGATATTGATTCCTTTATTTACAAAATACTTAGGAAATAATACTTAGTAAATAAGTATTATTTCACGTACTTTTCAATGGCATTGTGGTTATTTACACGGGACTTTCAAGAATCAGTCCTTATGCCAGAATACAACTGAACAGACCTACTGGGTAACCAAAGCCACGCTGGCAATGTCATGTTGGAGAACAAATTCCATTTAATTACACATGAAGAGCCTGCCATTACGGAGCAGGGTCGTGCTTTATACAGTAGTCCCGTCTCCTCTGTGAGGGTCATGTTCCACATCCCCCATGAATGCCTGGAACCGAACCCTACATACACTGTGTGTTTTTGTATATATACATACCTATGGTAAAGTTTAATTTATAAATTATGCACAGTAAGAGATGAAGAACAACAATAATAATAGAACAATTATAATAATGTATTGTAATAAAATTATGCAAATGTGGTCTCTGCTCAAAATATCTTATTGTACTGCACTGAGTTTTTCACTTGAAGCATTTTAGGGCTTCTTTTTGGCTTATTTAAAATGCCAGCATCGTTACTCTTGCACTTTAGGGCAATTATTTGAGTAAAATAAGGGTTACTTGAACACGAGCTCTGATACACCGCAACAGCTGGTCTGATAAACAAGATGGCTACTAGTGACTAATGGGCAGGCACACCGCATGGATACCCGGAGGAAGGAATGATTCCCCACCCCTCAGCTGAAACAGACCGGACAGTAGGAGATTTCGTCATGCTGCTTAGAACAGCATGCAGTGTAAAACTTATGTATTTGTTTATTCCTGGAACTTTTCATTTACCATTTTCACATTGTGATTGACTATGGGTAACTGAAACCACAGCAAGTGAAACGACAGAGGGAGGGAACAAATGTAGTTGGGATCAGTATCTACAAAGCCCTCTCGGGGGGTCTGTGTCTTTTAGCTGGTAATAAAGATCAGTTCCTGGAAGGCCAGCGATCTCATTGAATTGGGGAACCCTGAAAAAAGAGGAATTCATTTATGACTATAGGTTCTGTGGGAAGAAGCTGGTAGAGATTAGTTTCTTACTTACAGTTTCTTAGCCTCAGAATAGATAAGCTGATACAAGTAGCAGGAAAAAATCTCTGGAGTGATAAAAGTCATTGAAAATGCACCCCCAGATTCTTTGTATAACCTCCACACAAATTAATTAGGTGAGTTTCTCTTTATTTTATTAATATGACAAGAAGGCTTATGATACATTATTTGCTGCACTTATATAAATGAATAAGGCCAAATTGAACATAATCTACACACCATAAACAGTTTCAGAGACTGCATGTAATAGCTACCACTGAATTGGTATAATAATATAAATTATTGTACCATTAGTATATGGCTCTCTATATAGGGAATACATTCAGCCTATGCATAATTTCAATTACCGCTAAAAACTATAGAAGACACTTAATTAAGCAACACATTAGATTAATGACCTGAGCACAAAGACGTGAAATCAGTTTTTATATGCATGTGAGGACATCTGGATGCACGCATTACCTAGAATAATATTCAGTTTGTTTACGATGGTAGAAGAATATTCAGGGAAACTTGAACATAAGGCAAATAGATGATTGCATAATTTTAAATGTCTTACGAGGGCCTATCTGAAATTCATCTGAGTCTCTCAAAAAATATAGCTTTAACTAACCATTGATTAGGGTCCAGATGTTTTTTATCTAATTTAGTGATCTTACTTCCCCATCCTTATTTCCACTGACTATATAAATCCCAGTTTCTCATAACTTCATTGAACCAGCTTTGTCACTCTAATGGTCTTTCCATCAGTCACTTAAGTGAAGCTGACACTTCCCAAATATCTTTTTTTTATTGTAGTAAGAGTATTGAACATGAAATTTATCCTCTCAGTAAAACTTTGAGTGTATAATGCAGTATTCTTTTTTTTAAAGATTTTATTTATTTATCTTTAGAAGGGAAGGGAAGGAGAAAGGGAGAGAAGTACCAATGTATGGTTGCTTCTCATGCGTCCCCTGCTGGGAACTGGCTTGCAACCCAGTCATGTGCCCTGACTGGGAATCGAACCTCGATCCGCTGCTTCGCAGGCAGGCCCGCGCTCAATCCACTGAGCTACACCAGCCAGGGCTATAATGCAGTATTCTTAATTATAGAAACAATGTTTTGCAACAGATCTCTAGAATTTATTCACCTTGAATAGCTGAAACTCCATACCAGTGGTAGAGGTCGTGCACACATTCCCCTCCCCTCGGTCACTGGCAGCCAGCACCACAGTCTATGCTCCTGTGGGTGAATGACTATCTACGATGTCTCATGTACGTGTCATTCATTATTCAGTACAAGTACTTCTGTGACTAGCTTATTTCATTCCACATAGCTTTCTCTCAGTTCATGCATGTTGTCACACATATGGCATGACTTTCTTCCTTTTCAAGGCTAAACAATAACTATTTGTATTCATATGCCATATGTATCCACTCACCCATCAGCAGACGCTTAGGTTGTTTCCACATGTTGGCCGTTATGACTAATGCCACGATGAACATGGGAGCGAAATCTCAAAATCTTAATTTCAGTTCTTTTGGATAAACATTCAAAGTGGGACTGATGAATCATATGGTAGTTCTATTTTTAATTTCTAGTCTTAATTTTCAGTTTCTCGTTCGTATATAATGGTTCATAGTAGTCTCTTATGATCCTTTTTATTTGTGTCATCAGCTCTAAGGTCTCATTATTTCTGATTTTATTTATTTGAATCTTCTCTTTCTTAAAATGAGTTTTATTGATTATGCCATTACAGTTGTCCCATTTCCCCCTTTCATTCCCCTCCCCCCTGCACACCCCTCCCCCCACCATTGCCCCCTTCAGTTTATGTCTGTGTGTCACAAGTTCTTTAGATTCTATATTTCCCCCACTATTCTTGCCCTCCCCGTGTCTATTTTCTACTTACCGTCTATGCTACTTATTCTCTGTACCTTCTCCCCCCTTCTCCTCCTCCCACTCCCCTGGTGCTAACCCTCCATGTGATCTCCATTTCTATGGTTCTGCTCCCGATCTAGCTGTCCTCTTAGTTTGCTTTTGTTTTAGGTGTGGTTGTTAATAACTGTGAGTTTGCTGTCCTTTCACTGTTAGTATTTTTCATCTTCTTTTTCTTATATAAGTCTCTTTAGCATTTCATATAATAAGGGCTTGGTGATGATGAACTCCTTGAACTTGACCTTGTTTGAGAAGCACTTTATCTGCCCTCCCATTCTAAATGAAAGTTTTGCTGGATAAAGCAATCTTGGCTGTAGATCTTTGGATTTCATGACTTGGTATACTTCTTTCCAGCCCCTTCTTGCCTGTAAAGTCTCTTTTGAGAAATNGTAAGGTGTCTTTTGAGAAATCAGCTGACAGTCTGATGGGAACTCCTTTGTAGGTAACTGTCTCCTTTTCTCTTGCTGCTTCTAGGATTCTCTCCTTCATTTTCATCTTGGCTAATGTAATTATGATGTGCCTTGGTGTGTTCCTTCTTGGGTCCAACTTCTTTGGGAATTTTGGAGCTTCCTGGACTCCTTGGAAGTCTATTTCCTTTGCCAGACTGGGGAAGTTCTCCTTTATTATTTGTTCAAATAAGTTTTCCACTCGTGGCTGTTTCTCTTTCCCTTCTGGTACCCCTATAATTTGGACGTTGGAACATTTAAAGATGTCCTGGAGGTTCCTAAGTCTCTCCTCATTTTTTTGAATTCTTGTTTCTTCATATTTTTCTATTTGGTCATTTTTTTCTTCCTTCTGGTCCACTCCCTTGATTTGAGTCCCAGTTTCCTTTCCATCACTATTGGTTTCCTGTGCATTTCCCTTCATTTCAATTAGTTTAGCCTTTATTTGTTCCTCTAATTTGTGACTAAAATCAACCAGTTCCGTGAGCATCCTGATCAGCAGTATTTTGAACTGTGCATCTGATAGGTTGGCTATCTCTTGGTCACTTAGAATTATTGGCTCTGGGGCTTTGAGTTCTTCCTGAGTCATAATGTTTTGGTCTGTTTGCGCCTGTTCAGTATGAGGGGCAGAGCCTTAGGTGTTTACCAGGGTGGGGTAACCCAGGTTGCTGTGTTGTGACGCTGTATGTGGGGGCCAGGTCAGAGAGGGGCAATGGCATCTGTTCTGCTCTCTCTCAGATTTCAATCCCCTCTGCTGCTTCCCACAAGCAAACCTGGCCCCCGCTGGTGCCAGCCTCCGAGCATGTGGGCCTGTGCACCCTCCAGAACCCTGTGGGTCTCTCCAGCAAACTCTCTGTGAGCCTGGGAGCTTCTCCCAGCACCTCGACCCAGAAAGTTTTTCCAATTGGTGCTTTTAGGCTTTAATTCCTGTTGCTGGGGCCCTGGTTTGCATGGTCTGTCTCACTGCTCACTCCTTTGCCTGGTTTATCTGAGTGTGAATGTGTGACTGCGGTCAGCCAGCTGCCTTACTGGGTCTGCCCGTTGCCACCCCACACCTGGGATCTGCCAATCACCACCTGCATGCCTGGGTCAGTCTGGCCACTTTTTCCTGCACAAACCTGCTCTGCCAGCCGCTGACTCCACCTCTTTTACCAGTCTGGCTGAATGGTTCATTGTTGTCGGACTTATGTACAGCTCAATTTTCTGTGTTTTGGTTGAGTTTTTGTTACTAAAACTTTGTTGTCTTTAAACTTGGTTGTGCGAGGAGGCACAGTGTTTCCACCTACACCTCCATGTAGGCGGGAAGTTGAACTCCTTTCTTCTCTCTCTTTTTTTTTAGTCAAGCTAAAGTTTTGTCAGTTTTGTTAATCATTTTAAAGACCCTTGGTTTTATTAATTTTTAATACCTTTATTCTGTATATGATTTATTTCTGCTTTAATTTTTCATTGTTTTCTTCTGTTAATTTTGGGCTTGGCTTTTTCTTTTTATGTCTCATTCCTTTTCATGTAAAGTTAGGTTGTTTATGTAAAATCATTCTTTATTTTTCATGTACATTTTTATTACTTTAAGTTCTCCTCTTAATACTGATTTAGCTACATTGTATAAGTTTTAGTATGTTCTATTCTTATTTTGTTTGTCTTGAGATATTTTCTTATTTCCCTTTGATTTCTTCTTTAACCTATTGGTTGTTCTAGAGCATTTTGTTTAATTTTCATGTATTTGTGATTTCTAGTTTTCTTTCTGCCTTTGACTTCTAGTTATTCCATTTTAGTCAGAAAAATATTTGGCATGATTTATTATTTTAAAAAATTTTAAAGTACATTTTTATTATGCTAATACACCTGTCCCATTTTTTCCCCTTTATCCTCTTCCACCCTGTATCCCTCCTCCCATATGCATTCTCTCCACTCCACCTTAGTTCATGTCCATGGGTCATACATACAAGTTCTTTGACTTCTACATTTCTTATACTGTTCATAACCTCCCCCTGTCTATTTTCTGCTTCTTATTACCCACACCTTTTCCTCCCAATTTTCCCCCTTCCTGTCCCCACTGATAACCCTCCATGTGATCTCCATTTCTGTGATTCTGTTCCTGTTCTAGTTGTTTGTTTAGTTTTTATTTTTGTTTCTTAGGTTCAGTTGTTGATAGTTGTGAGTTTGATAGTTGATAGTTGTTCCTAGTTTTGGATGTTCTATTTCTTGGATAAGCCATTTTAACATTTCATATAACAAAAGCTTGGTGATGATAAACTCCTTTAACTTTACATTATCTATGAAGCACTTTATCTACCCTTCTATTGTAAATGTTAACTTTGCTAGATAGAGTAATCTTGGATGCAGGTCCTTGCCTTTCATGACTTTGAATACTTCTTCCCAGCCTCTTCTTGCCTGTAAGGTTTCTTTTGAGAGATCAGCCGATAGCCTTATGAGAATTCCTTTGTAGGAAACTCTCCTTTCCTCTTGCTATTTTAAGATTCTGTCCTTATCTTTCACCTTGAGTAACTTAATTATGATGTGCCTTAATGTTTTCCTCCTTGGGTCCAATTTCTTTAGGACCCTCTGAGGTTCTTGGGCTTCCTGAAGGTCTATTTTATTCACCAGATCAGGGAATTTTCCTGCATTATTTGTTTAAATAAATTTCCAATACCTTACTCTTCCTTTTCTCCTAGTACTCACATGATTTGGTTGCTGGAACACTTAAAGTTGTCCCAGAGTTTCCTAAGCCTCTCCTCACTTTTTTGCATTCATGTTCTTTCATTCTGTTCTAATCTGATGCTTATTTCTTCCTTGTGTTTTAATTTGTTGGTTTGAATCCTGGTTTCCTTCCCTTCCCTGTTGGTTCCCTGCATATTTTGCTTTATTTCACTTTGTGTAGCTTTTATTTCTTCCTTCATCTTGTGACAGAGCTCAATAAATTCTGTGAGCATTCTGATTACCAGTGTTTTGAACTCTGCTTCAGACAGGTTGTCTATCTCCTTGTTGCTTAATTCTTTTTCTGAAGTTTTGATCTGTTCTTTCATTTGGGCCATATTTCTTTATCTCAGTGCACCTGTTACATGGTTAGGAGTGGAGCCTTAGGTATTTGCCAGGTTAGGGTAACCCTCTTTGCCGTGTTGTTGCACTGTCTGTGAGGGATGGGTGAGAGAGGGAACAATGACACTTGCTCTGCTCTGATCCCACTTTTCATCATTTTCCTTGCTCCCCACAAGCAGATTGTACCCTGTCAGGTGCTGATTAGCAGGTAGGTGGTTTTGTGTATGTTTTAGGACCTTGGGGGTCTCTCCAATGAACTCTTCTGTGAGGCTGAAAGTTTCTCCCACTGCCACTATCTTCACAGATTCTTTTAGAGTCTGATGTTCTAAGTCTTCAGTTTTCTGCGCTGAAACCCTGGGTTTTGCTGTCCATCTCACTTCTCCACTGTTCCCCCTGGGCTTCTCTGCACACAAGTGTGGGATTAACTGCTCAGTCCTCCAGCCACCACCTTGCCACACGTCCTCTCCACTCCACTGCCCATCTCCACCCGCTGCCCATCTCCACTCCTCCTACCATCTGGATGAATGTTTCTTTAACTCCCTGGTTGTTAGACTTCCATGCACATGTTTTCTGGCAGTTCTGATTGTTCTTTATTTTTAAATTGGTTGTTATCCTTCTTTTGGTTGTGTGAGGAAGTGAAGCATTTCTGCCTATGCCTCCATCTTGGCTGGAACCTCAATCTTCTTAAATTTTTTAAGACTTGTTTTGTGGCCTACAGTGTAATCTATCCTGGATATGTTTTTGTGCACTTGAGAAGAGTATATTCTTTTGTTGTTGGGTAGAATGTTCTGTACATATTTGTTAAGTTTATTTCATCTGTAGTATTATTCAAGTCAAGTGTTACCTGATTAATTGTTTGTCTGAATGATCTATCTATTATTGAAAGTAGGGTATTTATGTATCTTGCTATTTTGTTATACAGTTTATTTCTTCCTTAAGTTCTCTTAATATTTGATTTATATATTTAGGCACACTAATGTTGGGTGCATATATTTTTATTATTGTTATATCCTGTTGAATTTCCATTTCATATTTATGTAATTCCTTCCTTATGTCTGGTGATAGTCTATTTTTGTTTGATACAAGTATAGCCCCCCCTGCTCTCTTTTGGTTACCATTTCCATGGAATATCTTTTTCCATTCTTTTACTTACAGTCTATGTATGATATTTAAATCTAAAGTGAGTCTCTTATAGTCAGTATATAGATGGATTTTTGTTTTTTTTTACAATGCTTTCAGCCACTTCATGTATTCTGATTGGGGAGCTTAATCCATTTATATCTAAAGTAATTATTGAGAGGAAATGAATTACCATCACCATTTTGTTAATCTTATTTTCTTTCTGTCTGATACCTGTTTTGTTCCTCTTTCCCCCTCTTGTTGTCTTCTTTTGTATTTTGTTGATTTTTGTTTGAGTGATACACTTCGATTGTTTTTTCTTTTTCTTTTGTATAACTTCTAAACTTGAAGAAATTGCTGGGCTGTTATTTTCTTTTTTTAATGTGTGAATACCAACACAGAAACTCAAGAAAAGAAAAGAAAAGAAAGAAAATAAAGAAACAAGGAAACATCCCTTGAACAGAAGAACAAGGTAAAACTCCAGAAAATGACCCTAATGACATGAATATATATGAGTTACCTAGCATAAAATTCAAAATAATCATCATAAAGATGGTCAATGACCCAAGCAAAAAACCATAAACAAAGTGAGAATTTCAACAATGAAAACATATAAGAAAGAACCAAATAGATATCTTGGCACTGAATGTTAACCGAGCTGGAAAATTCGACTGAGGAGTTCAGTAGCACACTAGATTAAGTATTGCAGAAGAAAGAATTAGTGACTTTGGAGATAAGTCAGATAAACAGAAAGAAAAAAAAGAAGGATGAAACTGAGTGAAGAATCTGAAGGCACTTATGGGACATTATCAGATAGAGCAATTTGTGCATTATGGGAGTCCTGGAAGGATAAAAGACAAAATGATCTAGAAAGTTTATTCAAAGAAAAAATGGTGCAAATACTCCTATATCTGGGGAAGGAAATGAATAGCCAGATCCAGAAGCTCGATAAATTCCAAAGAAGCTGAACCAAAAGAAATCCACAATGAGGCACATTACAATCACATTGTCAAAAGTCAAAGAGAATTTTGAAAGCAGCAAAAGAGAAGTAACTTGTAATGTAGAAGGAGAACTCCCATAACACTACTAGCACATGTCTCAATGTGTTTCTACCTAGTGGGCCAGAAGGACATGGTATAATATGTTCAAAGTGATACAAGAAAAAAACTATGACCAAGTACACCATACCTAGCAAAACTCTCCTTCATAAGTAGAGAAATAAACCCTTTACCCAACGAAAGCTGAGGGACTTTATAACCACTAGATCTGCCTTAAAAAGAATGCTAAAGGGAGCCCTTCAAGTTGAGACAAAAGGACACCAAATTGAAAACTGAAGTATATAAAAGTGTAAAACTCACTGGTGAATGCAAATACATACACAAATATAGGGTATGGTAATGGTGGATAAATCACATTTAATTCTAGTATAAAAGTTAAATGTAAAATTATAAAAAATAACTAGAAATACAGAAATACAAAATTATATAAAATAACTAGAAGTACAGAAATATGTTAATGCACGCACAATATGAAAAGATGTCAGTTGTGACATTAATAGCATAAAGAGAAGAGAAGTAAAAGTTCAGAGTTGTTATATGCAATTGAAGTTATTAACAGCTTAAAATAGACTGTTATAACTATATTTTATGTAAGCCCCATGGCAACCACAAAGAAAATATCTTTTTGTGAGAAGTCCGTATTGAACAATTTGAAAATTATGGTTTGCCACCTTGGAATTCGTATAATATTTACTTTCTGTACTTATAACTTGGCATTTAGAACATGGCATATTTAGTTATTAGTTCTAATTAGTATTTGTTGCTGATAGCCCATCTGCCCATTTATACCCTCAGCTTCTTCAGGGCAAGATGATGTCTTATGTATCTCTGTATACCTCAGCTTCACGTAAACTCTCTTAACTCTCGCAGCCATTTGCTTTAGTTAGACCCTACAGGTCCAGGTGCACAAAGTTTATCAAAGAAAGGCTTAAGAGAATAAAATTAATTACAGACATTTATGTACCCTGGTGATAGAAAACTGCAGATGTCTCACTACCAAGACTTTTAATATATTTTTAGTAGTTTGAAATAATCTTTCACTGTCCTTTCTCACTGGAATAACTCCTGCTTGTCTATTAAGTTAGACCTAACAAACTTTAAGTTGCCAGCTTCTCTGGAAAGTCATTTTTGACTTTCCAGAACTGCGCAGACTAACATATCTCAGAGTACTTAGACAGCTTTTTAAAAATAAATCTATTCAGCTGTTGTCACCATGAAATGAGAACTGTCTATCTTGCTATTGAATCTCCAGTGCTTAGCACTGAACAATAGGCACTCCACTAATGTTTGCTGAATAAGTGATCTCTCTTGTGCTTCTATTTCCCTCTGCAGCATACACTGACTTAACCTTTCATCCTTTCTCTATAGTTTTTATGAGACTTGTTGTATCTGCTGCTTTATAACACTTACTTTGCCAATATCCTAATTTTTCTTTTCCTTAAAATCCCCCCCCATCAAGTCTCCACTGGCCCCAGTTCTATCCCTATACTTTCTGATTAGGATCCTGATTCTAATAATCTTCCAGAGAAAATCCAAAGAGAAAGAATCTGGTTTATACATTTCTTCTTTTCATAACAGGCCTTATTATGGAGTCTTAACACATTCTCCTCTCGGTTATGGCAGGGCTATGCATTATGTAGCATTAAATATGACTGTCTAAACCCATTCCTTACCAAGAGGTGTATTTTCTTAGAAATTATTATGGGTATGGAAGCCATCGAGATTGAAATATATCGCATTATTGATTTTAAAAAAATAACCGTAAACTCATATATTTTATATAAAAAATAACTGTTCCTGTAAACCCTTCTACATTTTTTGCTAGTTGGTTTCCAAAAAGGCATAATTTGGAATATACAAAAATCAGAAATTTTGCCCTTACAATGCACACTCTGAAGGTAGGAAAACAAATACTGGCTTCTCTTCACCTGAGGAAACTGCCACAGTGAATTTGACTGATTAGATGAAAATCACACACTCAGAAACCTGTTTACCATGACAGGGGTCTTAATCCTGGGGCCTTGCCAGCTGAGGCCTCTTCCACATTTTCAGTTAAGTTCTCTTTAACTTCTCAACATCTATTCAACAATTGTCAGAAGAGTTCCATAAACTTTATTGAAAGGATAAGGAAAAAATTGGAAGAATGAAGATTACTGATTGAGACTCTTCAAAGTTTGGGTTGAGATTTCTATGGTTAACCTCAAGTAAATCAATTATTCCTTCTCCCTCTTTTCTCAATAATGAATAACCGGGGCTATTAAGATTGAACAGAAATTTCTTTGCATTTATTTTTCTTTTTGACCATGAAAATCCTCACTGGGGTGTTGCCATGGAGACCATGATGTCATGAGCAACACAATGTACTGCACTAAAACCCTAGGGAGTCAAAGATAGGGTTTGATGGAATCATTTTCTGGACAAGTTTATTGCATTTAACAAGAAAATGGAAACTTGACTTGAGAGAGAAAAACATTTCTAACCATCGCATGCTGCTGGGGGTCAGTGGGAGTGGTCACTGAAAACTTCATAGAAAAGAGAGCCTTTACAGTTTAGACACATGAAGAGGACAGAGTGAGGGGGTGGAAACAGTGTGTGACCAAGCTGTCTACACTTTGGACAAACTGTTCCCAAGTTGAGAATGGTTGAATTTTTGGTAGCATAGCAAGCAAGCAAGATCTTTCTATTAGATATTTCAGTAATGTTGAAAATTTACTGTGTGATTAAATAGAAATAAGAAACTCTTAGACTAAACAAAGCAGAATGGGTAGTGCTTAGCAAAGCTTCATATGCCCTCAGGACCACATGAACTATGGTCTTCTTCAATGTCAAGTCTTGGATACCTTCCATGAGCTTTCCAAATCCAATTGACTTCCTTTTTAAATTTTTTATTTATTTTATTGTTGTTCAAGTACAGTTTTCTGTCTTTCACTCCCATCCCAACTCACCCCCCTCAGTGCTCCCCACCTCCCTCCCATTTCCATCCTCCTTAGTTTTTGTCCATGTGTCCTTTATACTTGTTCCTGTAAACCCTTCTTCCCCTCTCACCTCTGGTCACTGTCAACCTATTCTCTATTTCAGTGGCTTTGGTTATACTTTGCTTGCTTGTTTGTTTTGCTGTTTAAGTTCCTGTTAAAGGTGGGATCATATGGTATTTGTCTTTCACCACCTGGCTTATTTCACTTAGCATAATGTTTTCTAGTTCCATTCAGGCTGTTGCAAAGGGTAGGAGCTCCTTCTTTCTTTCTGTTGCATAGAATTCCATTGTGAAAATGTACCATAGTTTTTGGATCCATTCATTTACCGATGGGCACCTGGGTTGCTTCTAGTACTTGGCTATTGTAAATTGTGCTGCTATGAACATTGGGGTGCATAGGTTATTTTGGATTGGTGTTTCAAAGTTCTTAGGATATAATCCTAGCAATGAAATTGCTGGGTCAAAAGGCAGATCTATTTTTAGTTTTGTTTTCTGAGAAAATTCCATACTGTTTTCCATAGTGGTTGTACCAGTCTGCAATCCCACCAACAGTGAACTAGGGTCCCCTTTTCTGCACAACCTCTCCAACACTTGTTGTTTGTTGCTTTGTTTATGGTGGCCATTCTGACTGGTGTAAAGTGGTATCTCATTGTGGTTTTAATTTGCATCTTTCTGATAGCCAGTGGTACTGAGCATCTTTTCCTGTGTCTCTGGATCCTCTGTATGTCCTCCTTGGAGAAGTGTCTGTTCAAGTCTTTTGCCCATTTTTTAATTGGGTTGCTTGTCTTCTTAGAGTGAAGTCATGTAAGTTCCTTGTATGTTTTGGAGATTAAACCCTTGTCTGAGATATCATTGGCAAATATATTTTCCTATATGGTAGGTTCTCTTTTTATTTTAATACTGTTTTCTTTAGCAGTGCAGAAGCTTTTTGTTTTGATGAGATTTCATTTGTTTATTCTTTCCTTTATGTCCTTTGCTCTAGGGGACATGTCAGTGAAAATGTTGCTGTGTGAAATATCTGAGATTTTCCTGCCTATGTTCTCCTCTAGGACTTTAATGGTGTCATGGCTTATATTTAAGTCTTTTATCCATGTTGAATTTATTTTGGTGTATGGTGTAAGTGGGTGCTTGAGTTTCATTTTTTTGCACATAGCTGTCCAGTTCTCCCAACACCATTTGTTGAAGAGGCTATTTTTACTCCATTTTATGTTACTACCCCCTTTGTTGAATATTAATTGACTGTAGAGCCTTGGGTTTATTTCTGGGCATTCTGTTCTGTTCCATTGGTCTATGTGCCTGTTTTTATGCATTCCTTCACACTCAGCCTTCTCCACCAGATCTATTTTCTGGCTCTCCATCAGGGATTTTTTTTTCCATATAGATCACAACTTCATACAGAGGAAGGAAAAAACCCACAATCCTGTAGGAAAAAGAAAGATGGAGAAACAAAAGGGATCTGAGATCAGATTACTGGGGGTGATGAAGTTGAAAGGCTGCAGGCCTGATTACTGAAATAGGTGTCATAGAAGGTGTGTATAATAAGTGGGTATGTACATGTCAAAGAATCAGCACGTTCTTTATCTATTCTGAGATTCTCTTAAATATATGAAATGGCGCTAACTTTCAATATAAGAATTTCAACATCTTCTGAAATTCTATGTGGCAAAAATTTTAAAGCGTATGAAATTATAGCAAAGCTGACTTACTGTAATAAAGAACTACCTTTGGAAGACATGTTTATTTCTGATCCTTTTTTGGTAAAATTCACATACTATGACATTTACCATTTTTACGTAGAGAATCCAGTGCTGTTTCGCACATTCACAATGGCATGCAAACACTACTTCTACTTATTTCCAAAACATTTTTATTCCCCCTAAACATGGTACCCATTAAGCTGTTATTTCACAATCCTTTGTCCCCTTCCCTGTCCCCTGGCAACCACAAATCTGCTTTCTGCTTCTCTATTTACCTTTTCTGTTTATGTCACATACATGGAAATATACAATTTGTACCTTCTGTCTCTGGCTTCTTTTGCTTAGTATAATGCCCTCAAGGCTCATCTTCATTGTAGCATGTATCAATATTTCATTCTCTTTGAGGCTGAATAGTATTCCATTGCATGTATAAGCCACAATTTATTTATCCATTCATTCACTGGTGAACATTTGGGTTGTTTCTACCTTTTAGCTATTGTGAATAGTACTGCTACAAACACTCATGCATAAGCATTGGTCTGAGTACCAGTTTTTTATTGTATTTGGCCATACACATAGAACTGAAACTGCTGGGTCATAGGATAATTCTATGTTTAACTTTTTGAGAAACTGCCGAACCATTTTTTATAGTGATCACACCATTTTACATTCACATCAGCAATGTATAAGGATTTCAGTTTCCCGACTCCTTCACCATTTGCTATTTCATAGTCATCCAAGTGAGGGTGGAGTGGAAGTCATTATAGTGATCGTTTTGATTTGCATATCCTTAATGAATAATGATGCTGCGCATCTTTTCATGTACATGTTAGACATTTGTATATGTTCTGTAGAGAAATATCTATTCATATTTTTTGCTCACTTTTAAATTGTGTCATTTGTCCTTTTTGTCACTGAATTTTAGAAGTTCCTTATATATCCTGGATTCTAGGCCATTATCAGATATGTTATTTAAAAATATTTTCCCCCACCCTGGTTAGTATGGGTCAGTTGACTGGAGCTTCACCTCATAAATGAAAACTTTCAAGTTTGACTCCCAGTCAGGTCACACACCTAGGCTGCAGGCTTGATCCCCAATCCCTGGTCCCTGGCCCGGGCATATATGGGAGCAACCAGTTGATGTTTTTCTCTTTCATTGATGTTTCTCACATTTCTTTCTCTCCCTTTCTGTCTCTCTAAAAGCAATGAAAAAAAATGTCTGCTGGTGAGGAATACATGTGTGTGTGTATGCATTCCTGTGTATAATGTGCATCCACATTTTTTATTCAAACTTGCAGGAAAAAAACCCTTTCATTTTATTTTATTTTTTTTCTTTAAAAAAACCTTTCATTTAATTCAATCTTTTATTTATTTACATTTAGAAGGAAAACCAATGATCATATGCCAGCATATTACCTTGCATATAGATATTGTTATTGCTTTCTAGAGTTACACTTTTAACACATAAGCATAAATAAAAGAACTAAAAACATTTACATAGATATGGAATCAGTACTACTCATGTACAATGCACATGCTTATTTTTCCCTCAAAAATCTGGGCAAAAAAGTTGCACATTATGCATGGTGAAATACAGTATATATATCCAGAAACGAGTCTAGCCATTGTTAACGGGAACAATTTGTGCCACATCAATGTAACCTGGCAGCCAAGAGGATGGGGCTGGAATGTGCATGTGTGAACAATGATGACTTCACTATACTAGTCAGTGGAGGCAGTAGATGCCATTGAGTGAGCATGTGTACTGTGTGGTCATCACATTCAAAATGACTGAGCAAGCACAGCAATGAATCTGCATCAGATTTAAGCTTGAATGTTCCTGTGTCCAAACTGTTCTGGTGATTCAGAAGGCCACAGCTATGGACTTGATTTGCATTTCTGTACAAGTCATTGAGCTGAGCTCAATCCCTGCTACCTAGGCATCTTTCCTATTGGATGAGGTGACCTAAACTCAGTTTCACCTTCTGCACCATGGACTATTGCTAGTGGTTCTAATAGAACAAACCTCTCCTTGGACAGTGAGGTAATGGAGGCTGGAGAATCAAAAGTTATTTGCCTCAAAGTATATAAGTATTACCAGCAAGCCAGGACTGGAATCCAGGCCTTCTGATTTCCTCATCTGTATTTTATTTCACTGTATACCTCTGCCTCCACCCTGGATCAGGGAGAAGTAGAGGATAAGAAAACTTTTCACTGAGAAGTATTGGTAAAAAGTGAAGAAAACTCTAAGCTGAAAATATCTTTCATGTCATTATTCTTCAAGAGTTACTGGCAGGGTCAAGAGGTGACAGTGAGGATTAAACAGAACTTTTTGCAGTTTCATGAGATTTTCAGCAGAATGCCTTGATGAACAACAGCTGTCTCATCATCTGGGCATGCTTGAGACTTTTTCTCCCTGTGCAATGTTCACTGTTCGCCTGCAACAAACAAAGCATGGTCTTCACTGGAGTTAAACTAATAATTTTGTATTATAAATATGGTACATGTGGGTGATGCCTTGTTGGCAGAAACCTATAGATAATAACATGGGCCAGACCATAGGGAAGCATTTGGAAACACCATTCGCTTCCTTCTCTTTTCTGCATTGTAGAAGGCAAGACTGTTGCCCTCCCCAGGGGGCATGGCCTAGCCAATTGTTGGCAGAGAGGTACTTGTCCCTTCAGTTCCCCTCTGAGTAAGGTGTAGAAAGAACAGAGGTCTTCAGGCCAGATAAGTCAAATAAGTGTTTGACTTTTTTTTTACAGTTCTTTTTTTAAAATATATTTTATTGATTATACCATTACAGTTGTTCTATTCCCCCCCTTCATTCCCCTCCACCCGCACCCTCCCTCCCCCACCATTCTGCCCCCCTTAGTTTATAACCACGTGTCTCAAGTTCTTTGGATTCTATATTTCCCCCACTATTCTTGCCCTCCCCCTTATCTATTTTCTACCTACTGTCTATGCTATTTTCTGTGCCTTCTCCCCCCTTCTCCTCCTTCCACCCCCCTGTTTCTAACCCTCCATGTGTTCTTCATTTCTATGGTTCCAGTCCTGATCTAGCTGTCCTCTTGGTTTGCTTATGTTTTAGGTGTGGTTGTTAATAACCGTGTGTTTGCTGTCCTTTCACTGTTAGTATTTTTCATCTTCTTTTTCTTATATAAGTCCCTTTAGCATTTCATATAATAAGGGCTTGGTGATGATGAACTCCTTGAACTTGACCTTATCTGAGAAGCACTTTATCTGTCCTTCCATTCTAAATGAAAGTTTTGCTGGATAAAGCAATCTTGGCTGTAGGTCTTTGGATTTCATGACTTGGAATACTTCTTTCCAGCCCCTTCTTGCCTGTAAGGTCTCTTTTGAGAAATCCGCTGACAGTCTGATGGGTACTCCTTTGTAGGTGACTGTCCCCTTATCTCTTGCTGCTTCTAGGATTCTCTCCTTCATTTTAGTCTTGGCTAATGTAATTATGATGTGCCTTGGTGTGTTCCTTCTTGGGTCCAACTTCTTTGGGACTCTCTGAGCTTCCTGGATTTCCTGGAAGTCTATTTCCTTTGCCAGACTGGGGAAGTTCTCCTTTATTATTTGTTCAAATAAGTTTTCCACTCGTGGCTGTTTCTTTCCCCCTTCTGGTACCCCTATAATTCGGATGTTGGAACGTTTAAAGATGTCCTGGAGGTTCCTAAGCCTCTGCTCATTTTTTTGAATTCTCATTTCTTCATTCCTTTCTGGTGGGATGTTTCGTTCTTCCTTCTGGTCCATTCCATTGATTCGAGTCCCAGTTTCCTTTCCATCGCTATTGGTTTCCTGTGCATCTCCCTTCATTTCAATTAGTTTAGCCTTCATATGTTCTTCTAATTTGTGACTATGTTCCTCAAATTTGTGACTATAATCTACCAGTTCTGAGAGCATCCTGATAAATAGTGTCTTGAATTGTGCTTCTGAGAGGCTGGCAATCTCTTGGTAGCTTAGAGTTATTGGCTCTGGGACTTTGAGTTCTTCTTGCACCATCTTTTGGGCTGTTCGTGCCTGTTCCATAGCAGGATCAGAGCCCTAAAGTGTTCACTAGAACAGGGCAACTAAGTCTCTGGGTTGTGACGCTGTATGTGGGGGCGGGGTCAAAGAGGGACTCTGGTGTCCTGTCTGCCGCCTGCCGTGGAGGCCGTCACTGGTGCCGCAGTTACTGCCGTCACCGGGCCCACATGTTTCGTCCCACTGCACGTGAGTGTGCCACCGCTGTCAGCCCTCGCCCCCTGGGGCCTGCGTGGTCTGTCTCACTGTGTGGGAATGTGCGACTGCAGTTAGTCTGCCCCGCACCCCAACTGGTTCCGGGCTGCCTGCGCGCCTGGGTCAGGGGACCTGTCCTGCCCGACCCTGCTCGCTGCTGGCTCCTCCCCTCTTACCGTCCCCGTTGAATGGTTAGATGTAGTCGGACTTCTGTATAATTCAATTTTCTGCCCTTTGGTTGTGTTTTTGTTTCTCCAAACCTTTGTTGTATTCAAACTTGGTTGTGGGAGAAGGCACCGTGTTTCCACCTATGCCTCCATCTTGGCAGAAGTCCCAAATAAGTGTTTGAATTTCAGCTGTGCTAGTGTTTGACATAGGATAAGTCACTCAAATTCCATGAGTTTCACTTTTGCCATCTATACAAGAGGAATGACAACATGGATCATCTTTTGTGAAAATAACACAAGATACTATAAGTAAAAAAATGTCATATAGTACACCTAGAATATGGTATATGCTCAGTAAGTGCTAATTTTGCTTTCACTTCCTCCTGTTTCAGCCCCCTGCCTTCCTGACCAACCTACATGGAAAGCATACCTGAGCTCTAAGTATGCAACATGAAGGACTGACTCACAAGGCAAGGCCTGTGAAGGGTCCCCTCCCACTCTAGCAGCTGCCATTGTTTGAACCTCAGCATGGCTTGAGGCCTGAGACAGCTGGTACAACAGCCTGAGACAACAGGTTACTTCCTGTTCCTCAGATGCCATAACTCACCACCCAAAATGATGAAACCAACCTTTCTCTGCCCAGACTCACTTTGTTCGGAGTCCCAAGGGACTTGTGGACTGTTTTCCCATTCATTGGAGGTGAAAAATATTTCCTTTTGGTAAGTAAATAAAAATTTTCCAATAACAAGGTTGGTAGGGTTTCCCTAATTACATCGCACAGTTAAGTATTTAACTCCAGACTTCATATTATTCTGTGTCTTAACTTCAGTGTTTTCATCTAATCGCCTTCAACGTGTCTGCAAACTCTTCAGAGGAAAGAGATGACTTACATTTCCATATCCTTAATGTTGTGCCTAACACAGTGTATTCAAGAGTCTTTTTTTTTTTAATTCACTGAGCCAATTTGGGTAGAAATCAAATTTAACCCAACTAAAAGCATTTATCATAGATTAGCAAAGAATTCAGAGTGGAGCTATAAAGATAGGCTTAGCCTAGATAGGTATGATTAGGTGGACTTTTTACTTGTAGGTGATAAAAGTTAAGGAGTTAAATGAGAAGAAACAAGAGCCTATCTTTGCTGAAATTTTGGCAACTCACATCTCTCCTCCACTCTTCAGCACTTCCTATCTATGGCCCTGATTCGGCATAAATTGTGTCTCTGGACTAGTTATCATTTTATGGATATATACCGCAGCCTTAGACTGTTCGAGCTCAAGAAGCATTATTTTTTATCTTTGTACCCTATATGTCTAGCACAGAGTTAGCCACATTTTAAGTGCTCAGTAAATGTGGTAGTTGAAGGTGATTGGCATTCTGTTCTTGAAGTTGAAGTGACATTGAAATGCCCACCTGAGCTTGGAAATAAGGCTTTTCTCTGAAGGTTAATTTAGTCAGTTCTTAATGGATGCTAGCTTTTATCTCCAGAAAACACTTCATAAAAGATTATGTTCTAAAAGTAAAAGCCCAGACAGGAAAGTGAGTGACTGTGTTTGTGGAAAAAAGGAAAAAGAAAAAATTTCAAGCTTAATCAGTGCTATAATTTTTATTTGTTTTAAAAAGAGAATGTGGCCCTGGCTGGTGTAGCTCAGTGGATTGGGCGTGGACCTGTGAACCAAAGGATTGCAGTTCGATTCCCAGTCAGGACACATGCCTGGGTTGCAGGCCAGTTCCCAGCAGGGGATACACGAGAGGCAACCATACATTGATATTTCTTTCCCTCTCTCCTTCCCTTCCCCTCTAAAGATGAATAAATAAAAATTTAAAAAGAGAATGTGTAGACACAAAAAGGATGGCACACATAAAGCCTAGAAAGGGGGCCAGAGAGCAAGGACTTGTCAGTGTTGATCCCATACTGTTCTGAGGAGAGAAACTGAATACAGCTACTAGAATGTTCTCTAACATGGTGGCATCCCAGTTCACTGAGCTACTCCAGGACCTGGACAAGATTATCTCAGTTTTTATGGTGGAGCTATCGGCTCCCTGTAGGAAGGGGCTGTCTAGCTTATGTCCTCCGCCTGTCATGGAGCCTGGCCTGTGTCAGGTACTCAAATATTTATTGAATTAAGAAATTTTTTAAATATTTAAACTTTACTCTCATTTAGGGTAATTTGAAATTAAAACTAAATTATGTGTGTGACTAAAATCAAATCCAAGCAATTACAAACTGAATGTGTTTTTCAGTATTCTACACGCTACCTCTTTTCCCCGCCGAGTGCCTTACTTACTTTCCCAGGAAGGCAGGCCTCTCTCTCCCCTTTCCGAATGCCACCCAGGCTCTTCGGTTTGGGCACCACTGGTCTGCTGGTCTGCCTGCTTTCCTTTGAACCTCTGCTCAAGAAGCAACCTCGGGATCATTAGGGTGCTTTGTTTTTCCCGAGTAATGATGACAGTTTTAAACTTACAACATCTGGAAGCATCTTTATATGAGAACATTCACTATGGTACTGGTTTTGTTTTTTAAAAAATGGTAATTAATCCATGATGATCTAATTATCATTAATATTTTAAAATCATAGAAATACACTCAGCTTTTTATATACTTTAATACCAGGAATAGAGGGCATAGATGATAGTTCTATAAAACTCAGATGCTACAAAGAATAGCTAGTTTATAATAAACAATTCAAATTCTGATTTACATCTCCATCTTCTGTGAGTTCTATTATCTTGAGTCCCCAGAGCTGGTCAAGTCTGAGGCACTAAGAAAGTTAAGCTCCTGGTGACATACACTCTGTCTCCCCACAGCCACCACCAACCAGTGAGTCCTCTCCAGGTTCCCAGGCTTCTTCCTTCCTCTCAAGTGTCAGCCTTCTTTATCCAAAGCATGGTAGTTTTAATTTGGCCTAAAACTCTTCTATCACAAATAGGCGAAGTAACAGGTATTTCCTAGGCCTACCATCCTGGGGCAATATGGGGTCAGAAAATCAATAATTTTTTTACTCAAAATCTACTCAGTAAACATCAAATCTGTGTTCTCCTACTCCCCCCAAAAAACATCTCCAAATATTTCACCACCTGCCACCTTGTTCTATATCCCCATCTGGGTGCTGGTGCCAGGCACCAAGGTCACACCCCCAACTGCTCTGACAGTATCTGGGTGCCAACGCTGCCATGTGGAGAGTCCCCATGCCACCTTCAGTGTGAAGTGCTTGCTCTGTGTCCATTGAAGAACACAGAGCATTCTCAATGAGTAACTTACATTCCTTTAGTTCCATGTTAAAAATGCCAATGACGCAGCTTTTACTTTGCTCACTCTTTATTTTGAACCCCTCTTCCAATAAAAAAAATTGACTCAAAAAATTCAGACTGACTCAAAAAATCCAGCGCTGGGAGCCTGCCTCCTAACCCTCTGGAAGCTCTCTGCTTTCGTTGGGATGCAGGCGGAGCTGCTGTCATAAAGAGATAAAATGATGGCTAAATAAGATGCAACTTTATTTCTGTCACGGAATAGTCCTGGGGTAAGCAGTTCTGCCATCCTGAATACCTGGGTTCCTACCTGGGTCCCAGGGGCTTGCTCCAGTTGTCACCACTCCTTGCCACTGGGAGGGAGGAAGGGGGCTGGGAGCCGTGATGGGAGTGATGGCTGCCATTCCCTTATCCCCTTCTCATACAAAGCTTGCATATTGTGGCTCTAATCCAGTCAGGTGGGTGCCTTCCTTATCCAGTATAATACCGGGATAGTGAAAAGCCAGCTACTGTTCTTTAAAGGATGAAGATTTTTTTTTTAGCCTCGCCCTGATGTATTGTCACTGACCTCTACGCCATCAAGGGTTCTCATTCCTCAAGCAAAGAGACCCCTGGAAGGCCCATCTACTTAAAGGTGTTCAGACTAATCTGAATTACGTAAATCTCCATAGCATCCACTTACACATAATGGGAACTGGAGAAGGAATGTACAGTAAAACACATACTAGGAAACACCTTCCTTTCAGTTATTATCCATTGATTTGCACAATGTGGGCTGTAGTGCTTGGCACTGGGTGTAGAGGTGAATTGGGCAGGCATGGAGCCTGTGCTGGACATCTTCCACACCCACTCTCCGCCTTCCTCACCCTCCTCTCTGCCAGACAGTATCAGCGGGCATCCTTGCCCTCCCATTCCCAGGAGAAATTTAAGCAGACAAAGGAGAGTGAAGTAGGGGCCCCCTACAACGCTGACTCTCTTCCCGTGGAGTCAGCTGGGGTTGTCTATGGCTCCCAATCAAAGGGCACAACTCTACCCAGGGTGTTCCTCTTCCCATGATTCTCTTCCTCCAGCCCCATGACTGCTCCCACCTCTCACCCCTTCAGGCTTAGGATGCCAGTGGCCCAACTTCGATAGCCCTGGAACACTGAACCATCCTTTGTGGTTTTCCTACATCCTGCCCTGACCAATGTAACCAGTCACAATATTAAGCCCGCTCAAAGTGTCCTTTGGAGGCGTGCCATCTTTTCCCCACTGGGACTCTGATGGATGGAGTCCCTCTCTTCTCAGGGACTTAGTGACTAGTGGAAGGGGACAGGCAACAAACATCATTACATGTTGTGAGAAGATTCTTGAAGGGAACAAAATGGATGGTGTGACAGAGAATAACAGACTGGGATCTAGTTTAGAGAGGATGGAGATGGCATTTAAACAATGGTCTGGGGAGTGAAAAGGAGACAGAAGATTAACCAATGTCACCCCCATAGATTCAAGATGAAAAGAAAAAGAGACAGAAGAAGTGGATTTAGGCAAAGTGATTTCATGTATTCTCTTTTTGTTCAGTTTGCACAACTATTCAATACCTGTTGAAGGGGAAATATTATTATTTAGGGGGAAATGCACTCAGTCAGAAATAGGAGATCTAGGTTAGTAGTCCCAGGTTTCCAAGCTTCCAAACAGGCAACCCAAGGCTCGGGCAGCTAACTGTCTGTGTCCCACTCAGCGGTAGAAGGTCTGGGATTGGAAACCCACTCTCTCCACCTTTAACACGCCAGTTCATCAGCCTGGGAATAGGTCAGGATCATGATTAGCATTTACAACAGTTGAGGGAGGTGGATGGAATGGCTATTTACAATTGTCTTGACTTCTTCAGAGAATGTGAATGTGGACTTACTTAGGTACCCTAAAGGAGTTGCGTTGTTCGTACTGAGTAATTTTCCTTTTACCTCATCTGATTTCCAACTGTTCATTTCCTAAGAAAAGAATAATCCATGAACTTTTGGGTCTTAACGTGTCAAACTTCCCTGCATTGTGCTGTTTGTGTAATTCCTGACATTGGCACAAGCCTTCATTCCGACGAGACTGTTCCATTATATTTTCTCTGGGAATTTCCTCTGGTGCCCAGGCTGCCTGTCGTTGGCTATGTTGGTTCACAGACAGGAATTCTGGCTGAGGTCATCATTGCCCTTTCTGGCTTTTTAAAGCTTTGAAGGCATATCCACATTTACCTTTCCAGATAAAACACCCCCTCTACTCCTCTTTCTTTTGCATGGCAAATCCACTCTGAAGTTTGAGTCTTCCAGGCATCCTCCCAATGCCATTCTAAACAAGAAGACGAAATTTAAACTAGGTACCTGAGGTACCTGAGACCACTTACTTTCCTATGGATACACATTACTCCAGTCCTAAGGTCATTTCCAAACTCTAGTTTATCCTACGTTTTATAGTATTCTCTACTAACTACTTGACAATGCCTAAAAACTTCAAATATTTAGAATGATCTTCATATATTTTATCATTGTGGTCGTCGTTTTTATTTCGTATCTTCCCTACAAATTTGTCCTTTTTTCTCCTGTATTTTCGTATCACTATTCTACTCTCCATCTACTTTCTTCCCAAAGTGAATGTCAGTTGTTTCGGCTGCTAAAGATCTTGTTTTCCTTTCCTAGGTAACTGTTTCTTTGGTGGTTAACTCCTTCTACCTCCCTCAAAAAATAAGGTGATTCTGGGGAAGCTGCCAATTACCCCTTTCACACACACACACACACACACACACACACACACACACACACACACCCCACCTGCCACATGGCTGGGCAAGGGACCAGGGCCAGACCAGGTACAGCCCGATTGTAACAGCGTGATATTGTAACAGTGTGATAGGCCAATCAGAATCTTTCAGGTGATTTATATGCACTGAAGCAGGGAGGAAAAGGTCTACCTCTTTCTCTATGATCACTGAGCTGGGAAGATTTTCCTAAGCTAAGGGACTGGAACCATTCATAAATAATTTGAGCTACATTGGCCATGTGGCAAGGAGAAAAATCTGCCTGCCACAGGAGAGAAGAGGACCACAAGGCAAAGGGAAGCAGAGGTAACAGAAATGCAGAGAGAGAATCCGGGCATCCAGCTAACCCGAAGGCCAGTTCTACCCTCTTCTTTCTAGTTGCACGAACTAATGAATGCCCTGTTCCTGTAAGTAATTTAAGCTGGGTTTTTGTTACTTAAAATTAAAAGGTTCCCAACTAACACAATAGTTTTCTCCCATACCTTCTTGTTTTCACACATTATATCCAGAATCTCTCATATTTATTCCCCACATCTAATTTTAAAACCTAAAATATTTTTTAACACACACCCCCCCCCCAACCTATAAAGGGGAGAATAGAACTGCACATTTCTGGAGCAACAACAACCCAAAGACATATTCTTTTCCAAGACTGAGATGAATCTTCCTGGAAAACACTGCTTATGACTTAGTTTGGGTACACAGCACCTATTAAATACTAAGAAGCATTATAACAATTTATGTGTGGAAAAACCCTAGCTGTCCTAACTGGAGTCCTCTGTAGCCATTAAACTTCTGGAACAGCTCCATGTGCAAAAAGGCCTGAAAAACTTGAACAAAACAGAGCAAAAAGCCCTGGGCAGTAGGAAAGCAATTTCCGAAAACAGCAAATGAGGGAGCCATAGAATGCTGAGGAATTAAATTCCTCACATGGTTATGAAATGGAAGGAAAAAACTCTCATTACGTGGCTTTATCTATATATCTCATCATCCAAGACAAGCGAACAAAATGACAGGAACTGTTAGAGGCTAGAAAGACAGAAAGTAGAAAAGAGGAAGAGAGTGACAAAGTGAATCAGTGTGGTGGTAGTGGTGGGGATGGATTTTAGGGGTGGTGCCAATGGGAACCAGCAGCAGATGCTCGGACGTGGGTGAGTGACCCAGCAAAGGGCAGTCAAGAAAACTCAGGCAAGGGGAAGGGAGTCTAAGTTGGGTGCTGGCAGAACCCAGGTGATCTTTACCCACTTGGGCTAGGAGAAGAGAAGCCAACATGTTCACTGAAACATCCAGGGGCCTTGTCAGAGGCCTAGCACCTGTCCAAGTTTAGCACTAAGTGAAGGTGTCCCCATTCACTGCATCGAAGCCAAACTAAAAGGCAAAACTAAGCTTTAACAGTTACTTTGCCAGCACCATATGGTAAACAAAAGTTTGGCATTTCAGTGAAGCCATTCCTTGATTTAAATTTCATTATGTTTAATACAAGGCAACGTACACCTACCTAAAATGGTTTTGATCATCTTAAAAGAGGAAATAGACCGCATTTTCTCAGTTTCTCTAAACTGTACTGGTGGTCAGCATTGGCTTGCTTGTTTGGTTGTCTGCACAGCTGTTGGGGAAGGGGGCCGGGAGTGGGGAGCAGACGCAAAGGCAGCGTGAGGAGGCGGAAGTAGCTCCTAAAGGCCTGTTGAGAACATTACTCAAGAGGGGATTTCCCCTCCGACCACAATCAGGAGGGGGCCTCAGGAGGAGAGACATCTAGTGAAAAGTTTAAGCTTCCCTCTTTCTCCCTTCCCTTTGCATTTCCCCACAAATGCATCACTTTTGTTAACCATTATAGCCAAGCCTCACCAATACTTTTGGGAGTTAAGGAGTCATATCGTGTCCACCTTGGGACCAAACAGTGCAAGGAAAGCAGCAGCCTTGAGAATATGATTACAAGACAGCATGAGATGCCCAAAGCATAGAGGAGTCTTCTGGAACAGAATGACCAGTGGAGGGGAAAAGCCACAACCAAGACAGATTTGTGGGGCATGTTAGCATACCTCGGGCATTCTCACAAATATGTGGGAGTGGGGTATGGTAAAATAGAGCATTTTCTGTGCGTATGGAAAGGATGCTTACATTACTGCTACTGTTTTTGTTCAGTAAGGGGGCCCTAACAGCTGGAGAACTTGAGGGTATAAAGTTTACATGAAAAGCAAGGGAACACTGAAAATGCAAGTTGATCAGGACAAAATTATGTATGTATGCTTCTGGGGTATTGGTGCTCAGAATTCATTTAACCTCACAGAGATAGTAAAGATGTACTTTTTATAAACTGAAGAATTTTCACCATTTTCTCTAGTTTTTAGCGAGATAGCATCAGTCATTCTATTTTTGGTTCAATGCTCAATAACAAATCATACTGTTTTATGAACAACTGAAGTGGACTGAATCACGCACATTTTTATAAGGGCTAATTTTGATGTTTCACACCAAAGTGTGGCATCAAAAGACTAAATGCAGTTGAAGAAAAATAATCATTAAATCATACCTCATAAGAAAAACTACAAGTGCAGAAAGACTATTTTGAAAATGTTTTCACTGTCAGTGAAGCAGAAATTAGAGGAAAAAAATTAATTGTACTCACAAGAGAAAACATCTCTTCATACTCTACTAAGATAGTCACTACATGACTGTTAGACCTGTACAAGGGGCTGGTCACAGCTAAAGTCACTCAGTCCTAAATCGGTCACATAGGCAAGGGGCAAGTCTAGAAATATGGAATCCAGAACAAATCTGGAAATTTTTGGAATATGAGGGTGGCAGGGATTTCACCTTTTAAAAAATACTATTAAGCCCTCAGTGGATTGAGTGCTGGCCTGTGAACCAAAGGGTTGCTGGGTCGATTCCCAGTCAGGGCACACTGCCTGGGTTTCGGGCTCAGTCCCTAGTAGGAGGCTCATGAGAGGCAACCACACATTGATGTTTCTCACATCAATGTTTCTTTCTCTCTCTTACTCCCTCCCTTCCCCTCTCTCTAGAAATAAATGAATAAAATCTTCTTTAAAAAACTATTAAATAACCCATTAATTTTGTCTGGACTTTTGGGTTCCTGGAATGAAGATTACATTTCCTGGTTACTTTTGCATCAGGTGCAACTGATGACCAAGTTCTAGCCAGTGGGATGTAAATAGAAATTATATGCACAACTTTGAAAAATGTCTTAACATGGGGACAGCATGATTTCTTTCTTGGATTACATGATACATCTCCTACGGGATAGCAGAGAGGAAAACTTAAGTAGACTGGAACCCCTAACAATGCAGTCGAGTCCTGGATGCTGATCACCAGAGTTTCACATGAGATAATAAAATGTTTGGGGTTAAGCCACCATACTTGGGTTTTCTGCCACAAGACAATGAACTCAATTCTAACAAACATGAGGGGCCCAGTAAATCACTGTCTCTCTATTCTGGCCTGGGCTTTGGAAAAGTAGATTTCTAAGGAAGTGTTTATTGAGTGACACACTGAAGAAATGATACTCAACTCATAGATCTGAGCCAGGCACTAGAATGTTAAAGACATAGGTCAGTCATTTCTTTGTCTCTAGAACATGCACAGATTAGGACAGACCCTACAAGACCCTGAAGCAATGATATCTTGTAGGCCAGATCATGTAGATTCTTTGTGCTTTGGATCCTTCCAACTCTCTCTATTACTTTGTTTTTCTCGTTAGCAATGATCAAATTTTGTTTTGTTTTATTTCTTTTTTCTCAAGACTTTGTCATGCTTCAGGAGAACTGAGGAAAGAATGTTATCCTCTCTTGGGACAAAACTGAAGGAAAAAAGAGGACTTCCTGACACCTGTGTGGAGGTGACAGTCAAAATAAGTAACAAACTCCCTGGCTGGTGTAGCTCAGTGGATTGAGCGCGGGCCTGCGAACCACATGATCGCGGTTCGATTCCCAGTCAGGGCACATGCCTGGGTTGCAGGCCAGTTCCCTGCAGGGGACTCACGAGAGGCAACCACACATTGATATTTCTCTCCTTCTCTCCTTCCCTTCCCCTCTAAAGATAAATAAATAAATATTTTTTTAAAAAAGTAACAAACTCCTAAGTGTGTAGTTCCCAACCCCACCAAACCAGCAACATCTTTCTAGAACAAATATTTTGTAATCCTCTATTTGCTGCCCTAACATAAAATTGAAACATATTATAATTGATTCACATGTATAAATTAAAAAATCAACATAATCCCCAAACTATAATATAAAAGTAAAATACTAAAGTCAAGTTTTCATATGTAAATGTTCAAGTCTGGTCACACTGGAAGACAAAGCATCCCCATGTTTTCTAAATGTTACCCAGGGATCCACTACCTTTGAAGGTGGACAAAACTGTGGGGACAAACTTATGTCTGTCCATTCCCTACAGGACCTTCTCCTTCCAAGGACAACCTAGAAGTTCTTGGGAGGCGGTTATTGAATTCAGAAATGTAGCATTTTTCAAGTAGTAGTATTACCTCAAATGTGCTCTGTAGCAAGACAATTTCCTGTTAATAAGTATTGTGTTTTTAAAAAGCATAGTCTAACAGTCTAAGAAACCTTTATTCTTCTTGCTCTAGAGTTCCAAAGATGTCACTGTGCATTGTGACATGTAGGTTATTTCAGAGTTCCAAAGATGTCACTGTGCACTGTGAATATAAGTCCCAAATGTATTTCACCACAGAATCCTTTTTTTATACTAGAGCATCTCTTGGGTATGGTTTCTCATAAAAGAAACAGAAAACACTGCCTCCAACCCTGTCCAAGAGCACCTCACCTTCGAGAGCAAGGGAGGTCCTGCTGGAGGATCTGAAACCCACCTGTGGAAAAACAGCCTTTCCTGGACCAATTCATTTTGCAGGAAAGTGGTCATGTTATGTTTCCCCTGGAAACATATTTGCCATGTTGCCCTTGGCTTTCCTGAGAGAGAGGCAAACAAGTAAAATTAATCTGACATCAGAGATGCTTTTGGGGAAGCACAATTTTAATGTGGAGGTCTACCCTTCTCTAAAGCCCACGTTTTATCCACTGCCCTCCACAACTTAGAGAAAAATTTTGCAACATTATCCATTTTTTAAAAAATCACTCTCAGAAATTGTAGCTACCAGGAAAACAGCCGTTCCTGAGTGCCAAGGATCACTCAACCTTGAGAGTGCTAGAGCCCAGACTTTCGTGCACACATTTTAATGGTGAAACCTATAGTGAACTGCTGAAAAGTTACAAGATCAAAAAGATTGTCATGTTTTTCCTCTCCCCTCGTGTCACCTGATTTAAACTTTAAGGTGTGTTATTTGAAAACCACTTGTTTCCAGTGACTCATTTTGAAAGAACTGATTTTGTCTTCCTGGTTCTTTGCAAAGCCAGGAAAGGAGATCAACACCATATTGTTTTTACCATCAAACGCACTTACCTAGTACTCAGAAGAGTCCGGAACTGTTATTGTTAATTTGTTGAGTAGTATGTTCTCATTTTATCTTTTCACCCTGAAAACAGGGTGCCTTGTTGCCATCTGTTTCATCCACCAGCAATTTTCAACCAATGCATTTGTAGTAAGAGTCCCCTATCAGCCAACACATATTTATTCAAACACCTACTTTATACCAGACATTTTCCCACTTTCTGAGAATACAGTAGTAAGGCAGACTAGATCTTTTCTCTTTGGAGTTTGTACTCTAATGACAAATATATAGATAAAAATGACCCATTAAGATAGAGAAAACATCTATGAAGGAAAGTTTAAGAGGGTGACATATCACAATGACTGAGGTGGAAGATTTCTGTAGACTTAGATAGCCCTGCTATGGAAATAACATTTTTAAAGTATATTTTATTGAATATGCTATTATAGTTGTCCCAACTTATTTCTTCCCTTTATTACCCCCTCCCCCCTGTACCTGTCTCTGACCCTCCAGTTTTCCCCACCCCTTAGTTCATACCCATGGACTGTATTGTATGTACAGGTTCTTTGGCTTCTCCATTTCCTGCACTATTCTTAACCTGCCCTTATCTATTTTATGACTACCAATTATACTTCTTATTCCTTGCATCTTTCCCCCCCATTCTCCCCCCTCACCCTCCCCACTGATAATCCTCCGTGTGATCTGTGGTTATGTTCCTGTTCTAGTTGTTTGCTGAGTTTTTATTTTTATTTTTTAGTTTCACTTGTTGATAGTTGTGAGTTTATTGTCATTTTATTGTTCATAGTTTTTTATTTTCTATTTCTTAGATAAGTCCCTTGAACATTTCATATAATAAAGCCTTGGTAATTATGAACTCCTTTAACTCGGCCTTATCTGAGAAGCACTTTATCTGCCCTTTCATTCTAAATGAAAGCTTTGCTGGATAGAGTAATTTTGGATGTAGATTCTTGCCTTTCATGACTTTAAATATTTCTTTCCAGCCCCTTCTTGCCTCCAGGGTCTCTTTTCAGAGATTTTTCAAAAGAAATCTCAGCTGATAGTCTTACGGGCACTCCTTTGTATGTAACTCTCTCCTTTCCTGTTGCTTCTTTTGAGATTCTTTCCGCCCTGGCTGGTGTAGCTCAGTGGATTGAGCGCGGGCCTGGGAGCCAGAGGATCGGGGTTCAATTCCCAGTCAGGGCACATGCCTGGGTTGCAGACCGATTCCCTACAGGCCAACTCCCAGCAGGGGACACATGAAAGGCAACCATACATTGATGTTCCTCTCCCTCTCTCCTTCCCCTCTAAAGATAAATAAATAAATAAAATCTTTAAAAAAAGATTCTTTCCTTGTCTTTAATCTTTGGTAACTTAATTATGATGTACCTTGGTGTGTTCCTCTTTGGGTCCAATTTCTTTGGGACTTTCTGGACTTCCTGAGAAGGAAGTCTGTTTCCTTCTCCAGATCAGGGAAGTTCTCTTTCATTATGTTTTCAAATAAGTTGTCAATTCCTTACTCTTCCTTTTCTCCTTCTGGCAACCCTATGATTCAGATATTGGAGTGCTTAAAGTCATCCCAGAGGTTCCAAAACCTCTCCTTTTTTTTGAATTCTTATTTCTTCATTCTGTTCCGGTTGGATATTTATTTCTTCCTTTTGTTACAAATTGCTGATTTGATTCCAGGTTTCCTTCTCTTCACTGTTGGTTCCCCATATACTTTCCTTTATTTCACTTTGGGTAGCCTTCATTTCTTCCTTCCTTTTGAGACTGAGCTCAATCCATTCTGTGAGCATCCTGATTACCAGTGTTTTGAACTCTGGATTAGATAAGTTGTCTACTAGTCACGGAGTTCTTTCATTTGAGCCATATTTCTTTGTCTTTATCCACCTGTTAGGTTGTAAGGGGCAGAGCCTTAAGTATTCGCCACCGTGGGCAACTCTCTTGGCTGCTTTGTGGCTCTGTCTGTGGCAAAGGGATCAGAGAGGGAAAAATGCTACTTGCTCACTCGCTCTAGCTCCACTTTCTAACAAACTCTCCTGTGAGACTGGGAGTTTCTCTGACCTTCACAACCCCCACAGTATTTTACTGCTAGAGGTTCTGAGTCCTTAGTTTCCTGGTAAGCCAGTCCCTGGTCGCCTGCATGGTCTGCAGCTTTGCCATAGGTCTTCTGCACTCACCCAGCTGCCTGTCTCCACTCTTCCTACTGGTCTGGATAAATGTTTTATTAACTCCTTAGTTGTCAGAGTCCCATGCACTTTGCTATTCTGGTGGTTGTGGTTGTTCATACTTTTTAAATTGGTTAGTATCCTTCTTTTGGTTGTGCAAGGCAGTGAAGCATTTCTACATATGCCTCCATCTTGGCCAGAACTCCTGGAAGTAACATTTAGGCTGCAATCAAAATAACATGATTTGGAGGAATAGATTGCCAGCTGGACAGAAAAGCCCTGAGATGAGAACAAAACTTGGGAGTCTGAGGTATAGAAAAGTGGCAGGTCCCTCTGGACAATGATAAGAGAATAAGAATAGATGAGATCAGAAAGGTTAACAGGGTCCAGAGTCTGTAGTAAGAACTTGGGTTTTATCCCAAGTGCAGTGAAAAGGCAGGAAAGGATATTGAGGCTGCTGTTCAGAGTTGATTCTAAGCTAGCAAAAAAAAATGGAACAAGAAGAAAAAAATCAGACCAATTGCTTTAGTTTATGTGAGGAACAATAATGCTTAGACTAAGTAGTCCAGTGAAGATGGGAGGAAGAAATTATTCTGAGGATAGAACTGTCAGAATTTGCTGACAGATTGCATGAGAAAAAATGGGAAAGATTTTTGGAATTTTACCAAAATAATGGGATTGATACTGTTGACATTTTCTGAATTTGGGGGAGAGGTGGTAAATCCAGAGTGCAGTACTGGACATGTTAACTTTGAGATTTTTTTTTACTCATTTAAATAGAGACATCAAGTAGGCAGCTGAGTATACAAGGATTCAGAGGAGGGGGTCATAGCTGAAGATATAAAGTGTTTCATAAGGCCCAAGAGGCTGAACCCTTTGCATAGTGCTACCTCATCTTTTCAACAATCACTCCCAAATTCTATATAACTGATCTGCTTTCTGTAATAATTCTCCATGGAAGTTTCTAGTTTCAATCTGGTTTCCCACTCACTGAGGCCTTTCTGATCTCTCTACCTTTGTCATCAGTGTCTTCCTGAAATTCAAACAGAATTAACACCCACCTAAACCAAACTAAGTGAAATTGCAAACCTTCCTCATTCAGTAAGGTCATAATTTGCATTCTAAGATAAACTGGGTGACTTTTTTAGGATTCTTAAGAAGTGTGGCTTTGGACCACCAGTCTGACCTCTGGACAGTTTCATAGTCTTCACTTCTTTACCCACTCTTGATACTCTTTATTTTATTTTTCCAGGTACCTACCTGCCATCTTATTACTTGTAGGGCCTAGATTTTAACCAACTGCCAACTAATCAATCCTTGGATGTTTAAAGGATTACTCATCTCTAGTATATTGGCTTTTTACCTGGGAGATTGAAAGAACAAAAGATTTTAAGGATCTAATAAGTGGCCCTCAGATGGTAGGAATTTAAGAATTTTTTCAGTTTTAACATACAGGCTGGGTTTTTTTCCCAGTAGCCTGCTCTATCCATTGTTTTCTCATACATTTAATCTTAAAATTTTCTTTCCCCATGAAATTCTGACATATATTATAACATGGATTAAACTTGAAGACATTGTAGTGAAATAAGCCAGTCACACAAAAAAATGCTGTATGATTCCACTTATATGAGATAACCAGAATAGTCAAATTCATAGAAACAGAAAATAGAATGGTGGTTTCCAAGGGCTGAGCCGAGGGGGAAATGAAGAGTTGTTGTTTAATGTCTACAGTTTCAGTTTTGCAAGATAAAAAAGTTCTGGAGATGGGTTGCACAACAATGTGAAAATGCTCAGCACGACCAAATTATTACTTGAAAATGCTTAAGATGATCAATTTTGTGTTATGTGCATTTAACCTAAGTTTTTAAAATGGAAGCTAGCTGCAAAAAAACCAAAAAACAAAAAAAAAAACAAGTCTGAGAGAACTGAAGCATGAAAAGGACTCACCTCATTGTGGCTGACAGGAAGAAGACCACATAATGAGGAATTCAGGTGGTCTCTGGATGATGAGGAAATACAACCCCAAGTGCTGTAACCATAAGGAACTGAATTCTGCCAACAACCTGAAATGACAAGAATCTGGTTTTGGATTCTTTCCCAGGTCCTTCTTATGAAAACTGGCTTTACTGATACCTTGATGTCAGCCTTGGAAGATCCAAAGCAGAGAACCCAGCTGAATCATGCCAGACTTTTCATATAAATATCTAGGAAATAACAAATGGATAATTCAAGCTATTAAAAAATTTCTTTCTTAACCTCAAGCTCCTTTTTCTATAAGCTTCCATCTCTTCCCCTTTTCCCATTACATCCATACTATTTGGCATTCCGTGTCTACTTTGGCCTTTCCATTGAATCTACTCCCCACCCGAATATCATCAACTCCCCTTAGTTCTCAGTTCCAGTGGCCATTTCAAAAATGTGCTTTTCTTGACCTGTGTGTCATCTGACACACCTGGCCACTTTATCCTTGATGCAACTCTTTTCTCCTTTAGTTTCTGTTTTCTCACCTGGTTTCCTGTTTCTCTTGCTGCTTCTTCCCAGTCTCCTTTATACAGTCTACTGTCTCTAATTATTTCTCAAATGTTTTGTCCTCTAGGGCTCTGTTACCACTCTAACTTTTCTACTTTGCATGCTTTCCTTGGAGAATATCACCTCCATTTACAGTTAAACTCTTAAACTTCTGTACATATTATTGACTCCAAACATTTCTCTGATTTGTACCTCTTGGCTGAACTTGAGATCAGTATGTCCCACTGTATATGAGGCAGTTACCCCTTGAACTCCAGTAGTTTTTGTCTAATTATTCTTTCCTTACCCAATCTGGACCTTTTCTTACAGCTGCCATCTTGATAAATATCAATGTTTCTAGCTCAGTTATCCAAAGTCAAAGAATATAGGCATTGTCCATACTCCCTTTCATCCCTCACCACCCCTGCCACAATCCAACCACTTACCCAGTCCTAGTACATTCTACCTCCTAAATATGTCTTGAATCTGCCCAACCCACAGACCTTTCTTTACACCTACTGCCATTCCCTAGTTTGTGCTCTAATTACTTCACTCTGGGTTGTAGCAGTAGTTTCCTGTTTTCCTAATTATTTTTTAACCGGTCATCCTATTTTCAGTTTTCCCACTACAACTCATTCTTTATCCAAGAGACACCCTTCTAAAATGCAAACTTAGTAATATCACATCCCTTGATTAAACTCCTTTATTAGGTCTTCAGTGTGTGTGTGTGTGTGTGTGTGTGTGTGTGCGCGCACAATAAAGCTCCAATTCTTTTCCTTACCATGCAACACCCTATGAGATCTGGTACTCGTTTAACTGTCCAACTAATCCTCTTGCTATGTACCTCTTGTTTGAGACCCACTAAATTAACTACAAACTCAGTGATACGTCAAGTTCTTTCTTATCTCTATTCCTTTGGACATGTTGTTTACTTTATTGATAATTCACCAACTCATTTTTCAAATCGTAGGTCAATTACAACCCTCTTGAAAACCTGTTCTAATGCCGCCATTGTAGTTAGGTGTCTCCCCACTTTTCTCTGTTAACATTACACCCTGTGTACATTGCTAGCACTTCCTTTTTCCCAGATGCCATTAGTAGTGGTCACTGGTGTTCCCACAGTTTGATGTACATTCCTTTAAAATAGAGAATGGACCTTACTGAGCTGACATGAGCTTGTACACCTCGTACCTAATATGGTGTTTGACACAAATCAGTACGACATGTATATTTTGATGTATGCATCTGTGTGAATAAGTTATCCTTTATTCATCGCTCATTAAGAACTAACCATATTCGAAATGTTATACCAATACAAAGATATCATGATAAAAATAGCTAACACTAACTATTAGCTTGGTATAGTGCCACTTTTGTGATTTTGCTTACACTTAGAGCATCCTTGAGAGATGTAAATACTATAGTTATCTCATATTGATGTAGAAACTGAGGCAGAGGGAAGGCAAGTAATTTGCCCAAAATATGTAAAATCAGGATTCAAAGCCAGGTCTTTCTGTCTCTACTACATTAAATTGTCAACCATAAACAATGAGCTATAAAAATAGTCTAAATTTTGAAATACTCTTTCCCTTGGTCAGACAGTGTATCAGACCAAACATTTTAGTTCAGGAAATCCAATTGCTGTACATGTATGTGGTGAATATATAAACATGACATCACAATAAAAAACAAAGTCAATATTTTTCTTTCTTTTTTTCCCAACAAAATTTGATGCATATGCCTGATCAAGTATGCAAACAGCTCTTCTCATTGCTATCCTGACATATGTGTGTATTCAAATAACACTCCATAAATCAAGTTTCAGATTGACTGTATTTTGAAAAGTAGCCCTTTATTGTAAGTACAATGGTCTTTTAAAATTTTGTAGCGTACCGTAACAACGTTCCTGGTAAACAGACAGAGAGCGATGAATTTGTTAAATGCTCTTTAGAGCCACATCTGTTCCAGGGCATGCGAAATTGTAATGATTTATTTTCCTTTCAGATCCTCCCCTGTGTTCCCCTTTGGACCAGAGATGGCTTGGAGGTGGCCATAAATTTCGCTTTGGTTTCACTCACATTAGTACACAGAGTTGAATAGGACATAGCCCCCATGTAAGACTTTTAGTTTAGAAGTAAAGACAGACCAGTGAACCTGGGGTTACAATACTATATAGGTGTTTGTGCAGCAGCAGATAACATTTTTGTGAGATGTTAATGGTTTTCTTCTTCCCTCTTGCTTGTATGAGACTGTCCTTCACTAAACCAGATGCTTTATCTCTGAAAAGATTTTGTTGTGATAACAGAATGCAAAGAGTGAGCCACTGTTCAGCTTTTGATTTGTGAGAGAGCCCCCGAAGTCCAGGGCTAACTGTAGTAACAGGAGCCAGAGTTTGTTCAGAAATACAGGTATTCCTAAAGTTTAGTAGTTTGCCTTTTTATATCAGGAGGAAAAGCTAGAATTTTTAAACAGAATTTTAGTACAAGCTCCAGCTGGAATGAAATTTAGGCATTTCAACTTAAAGTAAGTTATCATCCAAAGACTGAGAAAAAGTAGAAAAAAACTTTTTGATTTGAGGGACAGGGGTCAGACAGGGAGAATTAAAGGAGACCAGATGCTGGAGAGACGGATCCAGGTTCCCGGGCATATCCCCAGAATATGGGCCAGGTGTGTGTGGAGAGAAGAGGATTTTGCAACAAAACCCCAGACATGATGAAACAGAAATCAAGAGCATCCATACTAGTGCCCTGTTCTCCCAGGCTGTCCAAGGCGACCGTGGAGCAGTGAAGCAACAAAGAGTGAAGGAGGTGAGTCTGCAGAGATGAGCCTGTATGGTGCATCTGACTTTCCCTTGGTGCTTAAATCATGTGGAAGGAATGCAAAAGCTCTTGCATGCCTCACAGAATGTGGACCGTAAGTGCTAGCTATGAACTTGCTAGAGGCAAAAGTAGGCCAAGCAAGGGAGAGCTGGAGTGACTGGGGATCTGAAGCACCGGCAAGAACCAATGTGGCCTGGTCGACAGGAGGTGATGTCTGAGCTCTTTGGAAGCAATCCCCATGTGTCAATCGTCTTGGAAGAACAGACCCAGAGGTAAAAGAGCCAGATGCTCAGTAGTAGCGTTAAAGTGAATGGAGGCCAACTCCCAAAGACTGGGTGAAATGAGCTTAACCAGAAGACCAGAAGGAAGAAAAGAAGGACAGCACATTCACATTATCCTGAACACCAGTAGTTCATGCAAACATCCCTCAGCTCAGACTCCAGCTCCCTCGATGGGGAGACATTTAATGTTTTATTAGAATGTTTGTAGTGTCTGATTTAGCAAAGAGACAAAATGGCCTTGCAATGGGCAAGTTCAAGGTTTCCCAATATTTCAGAAATGAGAAAGCCACAGCAAGATAAAATCAGTAACCAAAAATTGACCCTCTCCTCTAGGGCCGATTATGCATAGCGCCCTGGGGACTAAGAAAGTCTGTTTTTTCAGACTATGGAATTAGAAAAAGCTTCCCAGAAGAGCAACATGTGAGGGGAATTTTAAAGGGCACACAAGAATTACCCATCTATGAGGAAGCAGAAGTGTATTTCAGGAAATGCAAGAAACATGAGTCAAGCTATACTGGTAAAATTACGTGCGGAACATTCAAGGAAAGCAGTTATTTGAGAAGAGGACTGAGCTTAGGAGCAAAGAGAAATCTGGGGTAGACTACAGCGCTCCCTCAGTGGCTGTGGAGGTTCTGACCTGCAACAGCCTCTGAGTGGTTGGGGTCTGAAAAATAGAATGTGCCTTGCTCTCCAAGGCCTGTGTGTTCCCTACAGCCCAGGGGGTACACACCGGGTGTGACTACTCTTTGTAATTCACGCAAAGGCTTGCTGTGCTCTGTAAGCCCTTTATTGCCAGTCTTTCTAGGCCCACAAGGGATACCTTCTCACTTGGCAAAAAACTATCATGTAAATTAGCTAGGATCCTTTAAATATGGTCAGATTATAGGAGGCCCTGCAAGTTACTTTAAAGAATTGTGATGGAGGCATAGGTAGACACACTGTGCCTCCTCACACAACTAAAAGAAGGACAGCAACAATTTAAAAACAAAAAGCAACCAGAACTGACAGAAAATTGAACTGTATGGAAGTCCAACAACCAAGGAGTTAAAGAAGACACATTCACCCAGACCAGTAGGAGGGGCAGAGATGGACAGCCAGGCAGAGAGGACTTGCAGCAAGGCGGTGGCTGGAGGACCAGGGTGGGCAAGGCACCAGCTGGCAGATCCAGTGAGGCAGCAGATTGTGGAGTGGGGTGCACAAGGCTGTAGGTGACCGGCAAGGCTGCAGCAGGCACACCCTGTAAGGTGGTGGCTTGAGGACTGGGCAGTTCGCAATCCACCCCACAGTCCCACATTCACACTCAGATAAACCAGGAAAAACAATTGGGGAGCAGGACAGACTGCGCAACCCAGGGCCCCAGCACTGGGAAATAAAGCCTCAAACCACAGACTGAAAACACCTGTGGGGGGTGAGGCAGCAGGAGAAACTCCCAGCCTCACAGGAGAGTTCATTAGAGAGAACCACAGGGTCCTAGAACGTACGCAAACCCACCCACATAGGAATCAGCACCAGGAGAACCCAATTTGCTTGTGGGAAGCCAAGGAAGTGACTGAAATGTGGCAGAGCGTAGAGCAAGTGCTGCCATTGTCAGACCTCTTCCCCACATACAACATCACAACACAGTGACATGGGTCAGCCCGCCTGGGTGAATACCTAAGGCTCAGCCCCTCACTGCATAACAGGTGTGACAAGACAAAAAAAAAATAGCCCAAACGAAAGAACAAATCAAAGCTCCAAAAAATACAATTAAGTGATGAAGAGATAGCCAACTTATCATATGCACAGTTCAAAACACTGGTAATCAGGATCCTCACAGAATTGGTTGAATTTGGTCACAAATTAAATGAAATAATGAAGGTTATGCTAAGTGGAATAAAGGAAAATGTACAAGGGATGAAGAGTGATGGGAAGGAAACTGGGACTCATATCAATGGAGTGGACCAGAAGAAAGAAAGAAACATTCAGCCAGAAAAGAATGAAGAAACAAAAATTCAAAAAAATGAGGAGAGGCTTAGGAACCTCCAGGACATTTTTAAATGTTCCAACATCAGAATCATAGGGGTACCAAAAGAAGAGGAAGAGCAGGGAAAGTTATATGAACAAATAATAAAGAGAACCTCCCCAATCTGGCAAAGGAAATAGATTTCCAGGAAATCCAGGAAACTCAGAGAGTCCCAAAGATGTTGTACCCAAGGAGGAACACACCAAGGCACATCATAATTACATTAGCCAAGATGAAAATGAAGGAGAGAGTCCTAGAAGCAGCAAGAGAAAAGGAGACAGTCACCTACAAAGGAGTTCCCTTCAGACTGTCAGTGGATTTCTCAAAAGAGACCTTCCAGGCAAGAAGGGGCTGGAAAGAAGTATTCCAAGTCATGAAATCCAAAGACCTACATTCAGGATTGCTTTATCCAGTAAAGCTGTCATTGAGAATGGAAGGGCAGATAAACTGCTTCCCAGATAAAGTCAAGTTAAAGGAGGTCAATCATCACCAAGCTCTTATTTTATGAAATGTTAAAGAGACTTATCTAAGAAAAAGAAGATAAAAAATAAGAACAGTAAAATAACAGCAAATTCACAATCATTAACAACCACACCTAAAACAAAAACAAAAGCAAAAGCAAACTAAGCAAAAAATAGAACAAGAACAGAAACACAGAAATAGAGATCACATGGAAGGGAGTGGGAGAGGGAGAGAGGGGGAAAGGTACAGAGAATAAGAAGCATAGATGGTATATAGAAAATACACAGGGGGAGGGTAAGAATAGTATGGGAAATGTAGAAGCTAAAGAACTTATATGTATAACCCATGAACATAAACTAAAGGGGGGAAATGTGGGTGGGAGGAGGTGTGCAGGGTGGAGGGGAGTGAAGAGGGGAAAATGCAACAACTGTAATAGCATAATCAATAAAATATATTGAAAAATAAAATAAAACAAAACAAAATCCATAAAATTTTTTTAAAGAATTGGGACTTTCAGGAAGAACTGTGAGGGGCCACAGAAGATTTTTGAACAATTGAGTAATGCGACAAAAAAAAAATTCATGGCAGCTGTATGCAGGGCAGATTGGAGCCAAGAGACTCAGGAACTTACTGAAGTTGTCCAAGCATGAAGAAAAAAGGCAGATTCGATGGTATCCATGGTAACAGAAAGGGAAGGATATGGAAATTATTTTGAAGGCAGAAACGACAGGACTTGATTACTGATTGGGTATGAGTGTATGAAAGAAGCAGCAGCTAATAAATGACTCAGGGCTTTGGAGCTTAGGAAGCTATGAGAATACCTCTGAAATAGTGACACTAATCAGGAGAGCCGCTTTGAGAGAGAAAATAGAGAGTTTGGTTTAAGCCATGTTGAATTTCATACAATGAGGGAATGTGTAAGTGGAGAGACTCTATATATTTAAAAGGGCAAAGCTAGGACATTCTACCATTTCTATCTCTTTCTTTCCTTTTTTCTCTCTCTCTCTCCATGACTTTCAACACGTCTAAGGCTCTTTTTCTGAGAGATGTAGGAATAAATTTACCAATTCCCTTACATTTAGTAAACTGTGAAGAGGTTGCCATCATTATCATTACCAACCTTGTATTCACGTTAACACAAAGTATTATTCAATACCTATTTGTGTTTGTCGCTTCTGTAGACACAGTTCATAAAAACAGATTCCATGCCCTTGAGATATTTTCACTCTGTGATGGCCGATATTTATAGGATCAATATGTATAAAACACAAAGAATAGAATAGTAATCATTGAACAATAACTATATAAGATTAAAAGTAGTTTTTATACTCTACATGAGGAAATAAGGGAAGAAGGAGGGAAACAAGGGAAGAGGAAGGTCACTGTGCTGGGTAAGACCAGTGGTAGGACACTAATGGTTAGAGGTACAAAGAAAACTAGTTTGAATTTCTTTTGTGGACACAGCTAACGTAAGACATTACCTCCTTAGGAGAGGAAGATGGAGTTGGAATGCTGCTTAGGTAGTGATAATTATTATTCTCACTTATCTAGGACTTAACACTGTAAACATTATCTCATCCTCTCCCTAGACTCTAGGACTTGTGCAAGACCGAGGAACTCTGCCCTCACCTGTGTGGTTCAGTTGGTTATGTGCCATCCTGCAATGAGAAATGTTTCCAGCTCAGTTCCCAGTCAGGGCACATGCCTGGGTTGCCAGTTCAGTCCCCCACCAGAATACATACAAGGAGCAACAAATCAATTTTTCTCTCACACGTTGATGTTTCTCTCCCTCTCTTTCTCCCTCCCTTCCCCTCTAAGAATAAATAAAATCTTAAAAAAAAAGACCGTGCAGCTCTTCTGCAGGAAGCTGAGCCTTAAACTCACCAAATGTACACTACAACAAGCCGAACATTTTAATAGAGAAAAGAAAAACCATAGTATTTCATTAGGAAATTCAGCCACTTTTTAAAAAACTCTGAATATAAGAACCCAAAAATGTTGTTAAGGGCAGCTTCTTTTAACATGATCTCCTTCTCTCCCTTTTACAAACAGAGGTCCTTCTGTGTGGAAGACCTAAGGCTGGGCGACACATCTCTGCCGATGTGAACAGCACATCCCCTCACTCATCCTCTCTGTTGCCCGGGCTGCCATGCCTTGCCTGGAGCAGGTCTGTGAGTCAGTATGAAGACAGCTCCCTGCCATCTCATCTTCACTATCTTAGAAAGGAGAGTCAACTTTGAGCAAAGAGAGAGAGGAAGAAATGGCACGTTTTCTCCTTTGCGTTTTCACTTTTTGAGTTTCCATTGAAGTTCACCATTGTGGGTCAGTATCTTGGCTCAGAGGCTGGTGACTTGGTTCATGACTTTGGTCCACTGGCAGGCAGGTTGTTTAACTTTTGTTTCCTGTGCTGTTAAAGAGACTTAGCAAAACCTTGGGTAGATGTTGGAAAACTTCAGACACTGAGTAAGATGACGCCTTGTAGACACAAGCACCATTCACACTCAACAGCTGCTGATGCAGGTGGGGTCCNGCCATCTCATCTTCACTATCTTAGAAAGGAGAGTCAACTTTGAGCAAAGAGAGAGAGGAAGAAATGGCACGTTTTCTCCTTTGCGTTTTCACTTTTTGAGTTTCCATTGAAGTTCACCATTGTGGGTCAGTATCTTGGCTCAGAGGCTGGTGACTTGGTTCATGACACAAGCACCATTCACACTCAACAGCTGCTGATGCAGGTGGGGTCCCCATCTTCACCATTAGAAAACTCTGTATTAACTTAAATTTCTCTGTAAGTTATAGCCATCACTCACCTTTTGCTTATATAATGTGTTTTCTTCAAGTTTCCCTTAAATTGTTCACTATACTAAATAAAGAGACATTTTTAAGTGTCTTTATCTTTTGCAGCTTGTTCAGTACATGAAAGCTTGATTTCTATGCTACCCACACAGTTTCCTCTGGGGCCTTAGCCTTACCAGTTTTCAATGACTCACTGCTTTACTTTTCACAAATAGCTGCTAAATACTGTCCCTGATTCTACTGGAAATGGCAGATAAAAATACTCAAGAAAAAATCTTAACTAATGCAGTTAGATTTGAACTGTGCAATAGGTTTCCCCCTTTTCTTCTCTTTTTTTGTTTTCTACTCACCAATCTTGGTCATAACCAGTGGTTGTCAATTTCTGTCAGATAACTCTGTTCTCTTGATTTCTTCTCCCCCACAATACATAGCCCTTTCATTAGGAGGTGAGGACAAGTCTTCGGTCCTTCTCCTCCTCTCTCTCCCTTGTCTTTCATTCGCTCCTTCTTGCCCATGCTGTATTTCTCCTGTTTTACTCATTTTCCCTTCCTCATTCCTAAATCAATCAGGTGTCACAATTCGTCCTAGAAAAAGTTACTTCCTTCTGCCAGAGACCTAGTTGATTTATCATTGTCATTGATTGCAAGCATCACTGGGCATCTTCAAGGGTTCTGATTCAAGGAAAATAGAAATATCCAGGGTATTTCCAAGTTCAGTTTGAGAGCAGAGTCCAGAGGCCATAACACCCACCGCAGCCCCATTAAGAAGGTGCTTGAAGACAGCAGTGAGAAGAGACAGAAAGCATGCATCGGGCATAGCTACCACATTCCTTCCAGAAAGTTCCTCCATGGGGCTCTCATGTTTCTGCACATCTCCTGAACACAGCCACTGACATCCTTTGTTTTGGACTGGGTATTAAAGGATGTTTGCTTAAAATTCAGTCTTAGAAGATACAGTATTTCCCTCCAGAGCAAAAGGAAGGCATTCTTACTGTCCATTGTAATGGATCTGGGCTCCCCTAGCTCAGGGTTTCTCTCCTGTCACATAACCCACTGCCGGTCCAGGTGCTACCTGGCCCTCTTTGCATCACCCCGTGAAAATGATGCTCTGGAAACTGCTACAAGAAAATTCTGATATTCCGTCTACCGCTCTTTCTCTGAGTAACAGAGTCTTTTGTCTCTGGCCCAGCAGTCTTGTGTCTCCCATGAGTACCTATGAAACTTTAGCAAGCTAACATATTGGGCTACAAGTAGGTTAAATCCCAACCTTTCATAGTCCGTGACAATATTCAGACATTATGATATATTAGGTCATTGGTAGAAATACTAGGCAGATAGAAAATTAGAAGCTAAAATTGTTTTTCTCCATCAATATCTTGAAATAGTTAAATCCCTTTCCCTTCAGCTCCCACCTCTATCTAGACTAATATACCTTCTTAACCTTGATAATAATGGGTTCTAATGGTCCATTCATTCGGTAGAGTGAATTTCTAAAACCCATTTCCAGATTGCAGTTTGTGTGCCAGGATTACATTTGTTTTTATTAAAAGAGAAAAAAGTCAAGCAGCAGATTACAGCTGACTTTTCAATCACTTAATCAACAAATGTGTTCTGAGTACTTTCATACTTCTATGTGAAGTGCTACATAAAGCAGCCTTAGTTCCCAAAGCATTTTAACTTCCTTTACTCCCATTAAAAAAAAAAAGCCCTCCTTATCAAAAAATCCAACTGTTTGAGCCACTCATTCATTGAGGCAATAACCAGGAGAAACACTTTGATAAAAGGGTTTTTAAAGTATTCTCCCTTGTCTATCTTGGTCCCAAACAGGAAAGCAACCCCAGGATCCAGACTCATTACCCGTCACATTTTCACAAACCTCTGACCTTCAGGGAACTTGAAGACTAAAGAGTCCAGGCCTACCAAACCAACATCCTTCTGGTACTACTGATTAACAGTAACAATGATGTTTAAAAAAACATTGCTATCTGTCGTTTCTACTTAGTTCAAGCCATAATGATGATTATTTCTTGTAGGAAAGAAAGCAGTGAGTCACATCAAGGCTTTAGGAACTGGGAGAGAAGCCATGTGGACATGCATACATGCACACACACTTTCACATCAGTCTGAATCCTGGCATTTTTTAAAAACAACGTTGCTCAAATGATAAATGCATTTTATAGTTCAACAAAAACTTAAACTCACCTGCCCTCAGTTCTTCTGAGTCTCTGTGATGCCCAGTTCAGTCCAGAATTGAACCTCCAATCCAACACAGTACTGACCAGTTAGGTTTCAACCACAGTCTTCACAGAGAGAAAACTGCACCTTGGTTACTGGGTAGGGAAGAGCTAAATATGAAAACTCACTGGGTTCTACTATCAGGGTACCCAGCAACCAGCCAGGAAGGTAGTGATGGATTCATAAAGGATGCAATAGTGTCAAGACTTGCATCTGTTTTCATGGGCGTCGAGGAGCCCCGAAAGCTTTTCTCCTTCCTCTGACCTATGCCACCATTCAGAGCTTGTTGCTTCTTGCAACATTGCCTATTTTCTTTATATTTTCTCCTTTTAGGAGAAGGGCTACAGACATACAGAGTGTGCTATCAGTTGTACTACTTGCTATCTTGGCCTCATTCCTATTTAAGGACGCAAACCCTTTCCAGGTTTGCATTACTGTTTGAACAAAAGATGGTTAAAGACCTCCATTCACATCAAAGAAATCAAGAAAGTAGCCTGAGATTAATGACATTTTCATAATGATAGACTTTTAGGTAGTTCTTGACTTGGAACTTATTCTTTTCTCAATTAAAAGTCAGAGGTATTTATAGAACTATTCACACTGCCTTCAGTGATCCCAGGTGACCGATGCTGTAAGCTGGGGAAAAAAATTCCTGAAGTTCTAGCATTACACAGATCCAGTAACTAGTATTTAGAAGGAGAATAATTAGAGCTAAAGGAATACAACTGAGAGAAACTCATCATAAAGTGTGAACTCTGAGCAACTGCAGACAGGCTAAAAATTCTCAAGTCACTTAAGTTAAGAGTTCTAGCTCAAGAAATAACCATTCCAACACAGATCTACAAGGGACCCAGGGTGACAGGTCACATGGAAAATAAAAATCACATCCTCCAATGTGATGAAAATGGGAGGGAAGTTGAACTCCTGGATGTGGATCAGGCATCGATGTTTCCCTTAGGCATTCCTGGCTACATCTTTTATCAGTTCTTTAATGAGTTAAGATAGGAATTTGTGTGATTTCTCAAGTAGATATTACGTGTGGTCTTATATGCCTGTGCGTGTGTATATACTTGCTTAACTATTTTGTAACTTGAACCCAGTATATTCATTGGTATAGGCTGAATTATTCTCTATTAATGCTATTTTAGATCATTATAGCATCCAATGTAAAACTCCCAAGCAAATATCATGATGAATAAGTATGTGTATTGTGTGTGCCAAACAGAAAATCACAACGAAGACCAGAGATTAGAATAAGCAGACTGGTACAACCACTATGGAAAGCAGTATGGAATTTTCTAAGAAAACTAAAAATGGACGTGCCTTTTGACCCAGCAATTCCACTGCTAGGAGTATATCCTAAGAACCCTGAAACACCAATCCAAAAGAACCTATGCACCCCGATGTTCATAGCAGCACAATTTACAATAGCCAAGAGTTGGAAGCAACCTAAATGCCCATCGGTCGATGACTGGATCAAAAAACTATGGTACATTTACACAATGGAATTCTATGCTGCAGAAAGGAAGAAGGAGCTCCTACCCTTTGCAACATCATGGATGGAACTGGAAAGCATTATGCTGAGCGAAATAAGCCAGGCAGTGAAAGACAAATACCATATGATCTCACCTTTAACAGGAATCTAAACAACAAAACAAACAAGCAAGCAAAATGTAACCAAAGACACTGAAATACAGAACGTGCTGACAGGGTCCAGAGGGTAGAGGGGAGAGAATCACAGGGGAAAAGGGGATGGACTCACATGAATAAGTATGAAGGACACATGGACGATAGCTAAGGTGGGGGCAGAGATGGGAGGGAGGTGGGGAGCACTGGGGGGGGGGGCAGGGCTGGGAATACAAGAAAGAAAACTGTACTTGAACAAAAGTTAAATAAAAAAAAAATAAAGTTTACAATGCCCAGGAAGCAAGGACATTAAAAAAAAAAGAATAAGCAAACAACATTAACATTATCAACAGCTCTTCTAGAATGCTGCTTGGCAAGATTGTTCGTACCTGGATAAGCCGCACTCACTACACACAGCAGGATGCAGGACTGCAGACGAAAGGTCCCAGGAGACTTTACTATGATGTGTAACTCTCCTTCTAGAGGGCGTGATTTGACAAAGTGAAATGATCTGTCTACCCCCAAATCATGTTCTTTGTCCACCTGATATATGCCTGAAATTCTTCACTGCCTTTGTTAAAGCAAGCATAACATTTAAATGCAATCGAGGGGAGGGGTAATTAACACTTTTACCCTTAGCTTCCACTCAAACACAGAATAAGGCCATTTTTTCAGATTAACTAGCAAGGGGTCAGTGAACATATACTACATATTTTAAATCAGATGAGATTGTTGCATGAGTAAAAATGTAAATAAAAACTGTTAAAAGTTTTGAAATCACAGTAGTACTAGAAGAACTGAGATATTAATTTATCACAAGCAGAAAATAGAGTCCTTTTAATGCAGGAGGAAGGAGTTGGGGCAAAGCCCGGGGGCAATGGAAGAGTGTGGGGCCATCGTTACCAGAGAGCATCACAGCATTCACAAGAATGGGAAGACAGGAAAGGCACAGGAATCAGCAAAATGTCACAAAATGTGACAAAATGTCACAAGGCTGCTCTAAGTGGCCCTAATGTTTCCACTTAGCCCTCAACATTTTTGTTATAATGTTCGAAAAAAGGTGAAGGAAAATTGGACGATGATAAAATAGACTACTTTTTTAACATGAAATATGGATAGAGTGGTGTTCAATTCACCATTTCCTGAGTTCCTACTCTATGTGGAGCCCTGGGCCCAGCACAGCACTCCCTTCCCCGGGGGCCAAGGGGCAGGCTGTAGAGTACACGTTGCCATAGCAACACACCAGTGGAACCATCTCATGCCCCACTTATACCGAACCTTCGATTCTAAATATTCCCAAGGTTCATCTCAAACCAAAATAGACTTTTCTTCACACTTCTGAGAAAGGGACTGTAATTATTATTTATTTATTGTCGTAAACTTTAGCAATACCGTGCAAAAACTGAGCACTAAAAAAGAAATAAAATAGACTTTCAGTGGTCTACCTTACTTGTGTGTGTGTGTGTGTGTGTGTGTGTGTGTGTGTAAAAGACTACCTACCTGACATCTGGACAGAATTATCAAGAGGTGTTAATGCAACTCTCGATTCCATCTGTCCAAATAAGCTTTAATAACGACCTGACGATCTCCCGGGCCCCACCCCCCTCAAAATATCATGAAAGAGATATCAGTTAAAATTAAAGATACACTAACCGAGGCAGGGTGATTCCTTTACTGAGTTGGGAAGCACCTTACTTCAGATTGAAGAGTAGAGCCCCGGGCTGACCTTGTCAAGTTTTGCGGGCTCTTCCTGCCTTGGTGAGAGAGCGCCACCTACTGTACCTGCCCCACCGCTCTTCTCACAACAGTTCCCTGGTAAACTCCAGGAATCCCAAATGCCCAAGGCCTTGAAAGACCAGGGCCAACTCTAATATTTGTAAGCATCAATTGGACCAGTGTGTCTTGGACTGTGGGATAAAGGAAAAGGCACAGAGGGCCTGCTTTGAAGCTCTGAAAGAAGAGCATATGCTTATGAGAGCTTTGGAAGGAAGATTTTAGATTTTTTACCACCCGGACACCCAGTCTGACACACTGAACTCCAGCCCTCTTTTTTTTTTTTATCTGCCGCCAGTCTTGTGCACCAAGTCCACACCAAAACTTTGAATTTGGTCAGTAACTACATACTCTGTCCCCATATCCTTTCACAACACAGTGGACAGAGAGACCGGGCAAGTGTGAGTAAAAGTGAATAGGAGCGCTGGCAAAGCTGAAGAGTAGATATTTTTTTCTCTATTTCTAGAGGGTCCTTGCTACCCAATAAGCCGATGTGCTTAATTTTAGCCACCCAGCCATGCTATGGAAATTCAGTTTCTTGTTTGCATTAATTTTTAGCAACAAATTAGTGGATTTAGTCCACTATAAATCATAATGACTAAGACCATAAATTTTAGAGAGAGAGAACTGAGTTCAATGACCAGCTCCATCATCTATAACCCACGTGAGCTGGGGCATGTTTCCTGACACCACTGAACTTGTTTCTCAAGTGTAAAATGAAGATAACATTCCCCAAATGGGATTTCTGTGAGCACTGAATTAGCAATGTGTGGAGAGCACTTATTGAAGCATTAATAAAAAGTGTTATTGGTGGTGCTGTTTATATTTCCAAGGTCTAGCAGGGAGCCTGGCCCCCACAGAAGTACTCAAAACACATACACATGCACACTAAAGCAAAACAGACTAGGCAAGGATAGATCTAAGCCACCCCAGACCCTGCGAACAGACGCAGCCAGGCCCAGCACTGGGTGGTAGGCTATTGAAAGACCCAGTGCTGGGCCCCAGTCTTCAGTGTCCAGCACTTGTCCAAGCAGTTCATTCATGACCATCTGCTCTTCCTGCTCTCATCGTCTCTGACTCGCTGCACTCCTGTCCCAGTTTCTCCTTCGGGCTCCTGTGACCCCGCAGGACAACCCCCTGTGGTCTGACCCCTGTGCTCACAAACCCAGTTGAGCAGGCAGTCTGCATCTACACGCCCACTACTCTGACGGAGTCGCTGCTGTTTTCCACATTGTCCAGGAAATCCCTCTGACCTACCCAGGGAGGGCGATGGGCCACAATTATCCAAGTGAGTAACTAGCTAACAAAAGCAAAACTGTGTTACCTAAGAGATTAAATTAGGTTCCTAATTTTAAGTTGGTGGGGACAGGGGGAAGTTTCTCCAACCCCAACCAGCACTTCTCTGATGCAGGAAGAATTGCATCAAATTTCACGGGCTGTGGGTTAAGTCCTACAAGTCTGTTCCCTCCACCCACACCCCTACTTTGGACTCCAGTGGCCAGCCCAGGTTGTCTGTTACCTGTGCTTCTGAGCCACTGGCTATAAATCGGAGGTTCTCATGACCCCCTCCTTGGGTTTGATTAATTTACTAACAGGGCTCACAGAAATAAGAGCTCAGGAAATAAGTTTACTCACTAGAGTACCCGTTTATCACCAAGGATACAAATTAACAGCCAGATGAAGAGATTAAATAGGGCCAGATCCCAAACAAGAACACTTCCGTCCTTGTGGCGATGGGGGTTCTGCACAGCGACACATGGTGGCATTCTCATTCCCCACTGTGGACGTTCCTGAATGATGTCCTTTGGGATTTTTAGAGAGGCTTCATTAAACAGTCATGATTAATTAAATCAGTGAGATTTGTGATCGATTCAACCTCCAGCCCCTCTCCAGTCCCCAGAGATCACGGGTGGGACGAAAGTTCCAACCCTCTAATTACAGGGTTGGATCCATTGGCAGCCAGCCCTCACCAGTCACTTCATTAACATAATGAAAGACACCTTGATCACTTTCAACACTTAGAAAATTCTGAGAGTTTTGAGAGCTCTGTGCCAGAAATATATTTTTCTTATTATAAATTGTTCTTATAAATCACAATACCGCAGAGAAGGATAGACATTTAACTTTGCAATAACATTTTCACTGGTCGCGGGGAAAACAAAGTATTTACATTTTATCGCTGTGCTTTAGCCTGTCCACTGTTAGAGATTAATGCTTACTGTTGTTCATTTTTAATACAACCTATAAACATCTGTCCTATGAATGTGATGTGCAAACCTCTTTCAATGGGATGATAATTACACACATGTGGAGGACCAAGGAGGTGTGAACTTGTCAAAATCTGACCTTGGTTTCTTTTAGCACCGTTCCCTGGCAAGCTGTTCCTGAGAATCTCGGTTTTCTCTGCCATTTCACTTTCAGCTCGTTGTCAATAAGTATGCCTCAGGTGTGGACTGACACCGCCTTAAGGTGTTTTAAGTACAAAAAACAAAAATGTATAAGGCTTAAAATACAATACTTTCCAATGGTATTTACACTTTTATATGGGACTCTTGAATAGAGTCCCAATAAAATGAATCTCTCAGGGTAAGATTTCAGATTTCTTGACAAAGCTTGAAAATTACGTCCGTTCCTGAAATTACATCACTTGTGGGTCATTTCAGGAACTTACTCCGTCGTCCACTAGTGTTAAAGCCCAGAGAGAGCAGGCTGTGAGCACTAGAAAGATGGAGATGAACACATAAACTCTCCAGTCTCTTCTTCCCTTTGAGTTGAGGTTAGAGGCAGCCATCGGCTCCAGCTGCTCCGAGGGGAGATTGAGAACAATCAAGGCCAGCTGTGAAAAATCCTCTCACGGTTTGGCTTCTGATAGACAGCGGCTTTTGTGTGGAAAGTAACAGCTCCTTTTGCTCAGCTAAAACCTGAAAAAGCTGTGCTCTCTGTGAAATCCAAATTGGCCAAAGATTTTGAAAGAACATGACTCTCATGCTGAAACCATCAACACGGAGTGAAAGCAGAAATGCACCGGTTTGTAGGCAGTATGAGCCGTAAAGATTGGACATAAAACTACATCATTCAGCCTACTTGATATTATTTCAAGGTGTGTGTGGGGAGCCAGGGGCAGCTCAGTGCACCTAAATCCAGCTCCATGGTCTTAACAGTCTACTATTACACTGTCCCTGTGCCCGATTCAATACCACAAAACTCACCAATTCATTTTGTCAGTCAGAAAGTCTACTTGGCCTTAGAGGATACTGTGAAGGAAGACCAAAGCAACAAGTAAAAAACACAACAGGGTGTTAAGCACGGCTGTAACCAGTGTGAGACACCAGCGTTCCACAGAGGAAGGGAGGGAGCTATGAGCAATGCTAACATGGTTTGGGTACTAGAGGGCCCCTGCGGAAGACTGGAGGGGACCGTGATCAGGCAAGCAGGGGACTGTGGGTAGGGGAAAGTGAAAGGAGTTAAATCCCACTTCTGGAAGCACATTAAAGAGTATTTGAGCTGTAGGTATTGGAGTGAGTTCAACTGGAATGATTCCTTAAATTACATCAAGCCATCATAGTCAAGGTCAAAGACTCTCACTAGATGAGAAATACAAAGATACGATAGAGGAGATACTATATGGTTTCATACAGTAACTTCGTAACTGATGTGGGTTTTTTCCTAACTAAACCTTAAAATAATTGTATGTGAGAGTTCCTTGCCCCATATAGACCAAGCTTTAGTTCTGAGAGGAAGAAATATGATAACCCAGAAGTATCCCATGAAACTAATTGATTGCCTGGTATATTTGTGCCAAAGAAACAAAAACAACTTAACACGGAGATACTAAACAGGAAAGCCAGAAGAAGTTCTATTCTAAAGTCAGTCAGCTAAAAACCAAAATGGTACAGAAAGTGGGATCATGTAAAGAATGTCACTTGGGTGGGTGGTAGAAAAGTAAAATTATCTCTGGCATCTTTCCCAAACCACACAAATCTACCCACACATAGATTCGGATGGGCCCCTCAGGGTCCCAACTTCCCACCCCAGGGAGGAACACTGCTCTTGATAGATAGGATCATCTTATTCCTTGCATGAGAAAAGGTTGAGTCATCAGCAACCTGAGAAAAAACACTAGCCTATAGTTGGGTGGAAGGAGAAGTGAATATTGGTTTCCACACATGCTAAGTACTTCTTGTGGGCTATTATTTTCTTTCTTTCTGCATCCATTTGCTTGTTTTCAAAAACAGGGGGGATAATAATAGCTACCTGACAAATTTAAGGTAAACATTAAATAATATGTGATGATATTAAATAAATAGTAATAGAATCTTACTCTGTTGTGCTATTCACAACTATTATGATGCTTTAACAAGTAAATACGTCAGACTCTATGTACTGTTTTTATGTTACCTTATTTTCATTTATATCCATTTGCCCTGGTTTGAACTAAAAGGATTTCCTGGACTGTATATTTTTAAATAGTCTGTGGGAAAGGAAATTCTCAAAAAAAAGCCTCTTCACTCTATATCCGATGAATCATTCGCATAGGATTTAGAAAGTTAAGAAAAAATAACTTGCTTACAATTGTTTGATTCAACATGGAAATTTTCTTTAGGTTGGGTTTATTTTTGTTGATATTGTTGGCACAGAGTAAAACCACTGAATATAAAGATAGAAATCCAGTATTAATAGAGCAAGCAATGAAACTGTATCAACTAACCTGAATTTTATTCTCATTGGTGTTATCAATTAACTTGAAATTTAACAAATAATCTTCCCACAATGTACATTAATCCACCCTCAAGTCTAAGAAACACCACCTACCCATCAAAACAGAAAGAAGAAACGTGGCATGAGTACACTGTAGGATACACCATGTAACTAGACTTCAGTAAGTCTACACACTGAGGGTATAGTCTCCTTTACTCAGTTTATGTATGTATCACTAATATTTATGTGCTACTAGTATGCATCACAGTGAAGACTGGTGTACAGACTGGGAACTCCATAAGATTTATAGCTTAGTGGATCAGATGAAAAAATTATGCTAAAATTTGACACCCTTCTTTCTCCACCTAATCATTGATTCACCTAACTGCTGATCACTGTGCTCTTTGGAAAGCCAAAGTGGCCATTGATGAGACTGACAAAATTTGTTTTCTTAGAATTTTGTGATGTAATTCATATTCATGTTGGAAATTTCAGCATCCTTGGAAAGGAGTCAGGTACAGAAAGGAAACTCCAATGAGCAGCTAAGACCTTCCCCAAGGATTTCTCCCCATCACATACCACTTTGCTTTGATCCACTTCGAGTCCTTAGAAAAAGCAATAGAGTTAAATGAACGTACGTGGGAGTTATGGTCTCTCTAAGTAGAACTGTGCCCACACGTTACAAGCTATGCTTCTGCAGCTTAGACCTGATACAGTCATAGAAGGCAGTTCCATTTAGCTGAGGTTGAGAATATTGTGCAGAGTTAAGCTAAACACCTAGCCAAGAACTTGGGAAACACCCCAGAGAGAAAGGTGAAGCCATTAGCCACAGGAACAACAGATAAAACGGAATCCTTCCAGAGCTTGCTCCTTCGCCTCCTTCTCCACCTCTGCTGTCACTATGGTAACCAGTATTAAATTCTGGTCCTGTGCTATTCGTGAAATACTCCTGATGGGAACGAGAACTCAACATATACCCTTTTCATCTTGAATTTTATCAAGAAAATATGGCAAAGTGTTTAATACCTCCCCTGAAAGATGTTTTAAAAGGTAGCTAAATAAAATACCTGAGAGTTTTTACAAATCAGATTATTAATAAGAAATTATTGTCAGTTAGTTCCAGAAATTTTTTCTAAAAATTTTTTTCTCTGGAGTTTTGATAGAACAGGATAAATATATACTCATCATTAATATCTGATTATAAATAGTCACTTATAAATTAGCCATTTTATGAATGAAGAAACTAAGACTTAGGAAGCATAAATGATTTGCCCTGTCATGGACCTAGTTAATTGAAGAGCAAGTTGTTTCCAATACTTACTACCTTTTTGGTTAATCATTTATATACAGTTCTTGAGGACTTATTATTCACAGTACTATCTAAGAGCTGTGAATGATATGAACCCAAACAAATCATGGTTCCTGATGCCAAAGGTATTATGATTAGATACTCCATACAGAGTAATAATAAAAAATCACTATTTATCAAATATTCATCATGTGAGAGAAACTAGGTCAGTGTCAGGCAGGATCACAGACATTGTCCTAGTTTCTTAATATGAGTGTTTCTCAGTTAACCAATGGGAATACTAGGCTACAAAAAGTCATGTCATTGACTCAAATCACACAATTCATATAAAGCCGAGGTCATATTTGAACCCAGATCTCCCTGATTCTGAGACCTTAGTTCTTAACTCTATCACAGGCTCTGCTACAACTGAAACTTTGTTCTTGTCCCCAGAGGCAGTGGGAGGTACTTTGGCTAAATGTAAAAGAGACATTTGACAAGTTTTATTTTTTTATTTATTTTTATTGTTGTTCCTTTTTTAAAAAATTATTTTTCAAGTACAGTTTCCTGTCTATTACTCCCATCCCATCTCACCCCACCTGTGTTCCCCCCTCCCATTTCCACCCTTCTCAGTTGTTGTCCATGTATCCTTTATATATGTTCCTCTAAATCCCTCCCCTGAAATTCCCTCCTCTCTTCCCTCTGGTCACTGTCAGCCTGTTCTCTATTTCGGTGTCTTTGGTATAACCAAAGACACTATTTTGCTTGCTTGTTTTGTTTTGTTGTTTAGTTTCCTGTTAAAGGTGAGATCATATGGTATTTGTCCTTCAACACCTGGCTTATTTCACTCAGCATAATGCTTTCCAGTTCCATCCATGTTGTTGCAAAAGGTAGGAGCTCCTTCTTTCTTTCTGCAGCATAAAATTCCATTGTGTATATGTACCATAGTTTTTTGATCCATTCATTTACTGACGGGCACCTAGGTTGCTTCCAACTCTTGGCTATTGTAAATTGTGCTGCTATGAACATTGGGGTGCATAGGTTCTTTGGGATTGGTGTTTTAGGGTTCTTAGGATACAATCCTAGCAGTGGAATTGCTGGGTCAAAAGGCAAGTCCAATTTTAGTTTTCTGAGAAAATTCCATACTGTTTTCCATAGTGGTTGTACCAGTCTGCAATCCCACCAACAGTGGACCAGAGTCCCCTTTCCCCAACAAAACTGTCATTGTTTGCAGATGACATGATAGTGTACATGGAAAATCCTATAGACTCTACCAAAAAACTGCTCGAACTAATGAATGAATTTGGCAAAACAGCGGGATACAAAGTCAATATCCAGAAATCAAAGGCATTTTTGTATACCAACAATGAAGCAGCAGAAGCAGAAATCAAGAAAAAAATCCCATTCGATATAGCAAAAATAAAAATAAAATACCTAGGAATAAATCTAACCAAGGAGGTAAAAGACCTGTATGCAGAAAACTATACAACACTGAAGAAAGAAATCAAGGAAGACACAAACAAATGGAAACATATACCGTGTTCATGGATTGGAAGAATTAACATCATCAAAATGTCCATACTACCCAAAGCAATTTACAGATTCAATGCAATACCTATTAAAGTACCAATGGCATATTTCACAGACATAGAACAAACACTTCGAAAATTTATATCGAACCATAAACGACCCCGAATAGCAGCTGCAATGTTGAGAAAGAGGAACAAAGTAGGAGGGATCACAATACCTGATATCAAACTGTATTACAAGGCCACTGTAATCAAAACAGCCTGGTACTGGCATAAAAACAGGCACATAGACCAATGGAACAGAACCGAGAACCCAGAAATAAACCCAATTCTCTATAGTCAATTAATATTCGACAAAGAGGGCAGTAACATAAAATGGGGTAAAGATAGCCTCTTCAACAAATGGTGTTGGGAGAACTGGACAGCTACCTGCAAAAAAATGAAACTTGAGCACCACCTTACACCATACACCAAAATAAACTCAAGGTGGATAAAAGACTTAAATATAAGCCGTGACACCATTAAAGTCCTAGAGGAGAACATTGGCAGGAAAATGTCAGATATTTCTCGTCAGCAACATTTTTACTGATATGTCCCCTAGGACAAGTTTTATTAACTCTGGAATAGTTTACCAATGAACCTACAGATTTTCATATCCCCTAGGTGACTTAAAAATGAGAAGATATTGGCCTTGGGTGGGTAGCTCAGTTGGTTAGAGTGTGTCCCAATACCAAGCTCATGAATTGAATCCCCCATCAGGGCACATAAAGAATCAACCAATGCACACATAAATGGTAGAACAACAAATCAATGTTTCTCTCTCTGTCTCTCCCCCTCCGTCCCTCTCCTCTATCTCTCAAATCAAGAAATTTTGTAAAATAAAAATGAGAGGATATTAATTTAGAGGTTTCATTTAAAACTGGGCCTACCTGATTGCCTAGTAGGAAGTGAAAGTAAATGACATCTTAGGCTTTCTTCCATCCTATGACTTGGGAGAAACAATAGCAATCAAAAACGGTAAACCTCTGCAACAAGTTTGTTTCTCCTGTGTTTTCCCTTGAATTCAAATAAGTTGAAAATTAATAAATATATTGCACATAAAAGAAACTATGCAGAGCCCTTGGAAAATATGTATGGACTATCAAACTTTAAGTAGGTTCCAAGGAAGCTTGCAGTCTTTTATGGTGAAACCTGATGTTAAAGTTTGAGCCAAGATGTGTGTATTTGTGTGCAGTGATTAAGCCTCTGCGTGTGTGTGAGGCACAAATTGCACGTACCTAAAAAATAGGCTAACACTAGAAGACCCATATGAGAATTGGCATCCTGAAAGAAACGACAGGTGTTTCCTAAAAAAAAACAAGTTGTGCTTCCACAGGAAGCCTACACGCCACTGCAACCATGTCTCTAGTGATTCCTGAGAAGTTCCAGCACATTCTGTGAGTACTCAACACCGATATCAATGGGTGACAGAAAATAGCCTTTGCCATCACTGCAATTAAGGGTGTGGGATGAAGATATGCTCATGTGGTGTTGAGGAAGGCAGACATCAACCTCACCAAAAGGGCAGCAGAGCTCACAGAGGATGAGGTGGAACCGGTGGTTGCCATGATGGAGAACCCACGCCAGTACAAGATTCCAGACTGGTTCTTGAACAGACAGAAGGATGTGAAGGCTGGAAAACACAGCCAATGTGTTTTCCAATGTGGTCCTGGCCAATGGCGTGGACAACAAGCTTTGTGAAGACCTGGAGCGGCTGAAGAAAATGTAGGCCCACAGAGAGCTATGCCACTTCTGGGGTCTTTGTGTTCGAGACCAGCACACCAAGACCACAGGCCACCGGGGTTGAACTGTGGGTGTGTCCAAGAAGAAATAAGTCTCTAGGCCTTGTCTGTTAATTAATAGTTTATACACCTCTGGGGGGAAAAAGAACAAGTTGCTTGCTGTCCTATTTGGACTTAGTTCTTTCACCCTACCTCAGGGTTATATACACATAGGAACAATTGTGACAACGGTGCATCCCCCTGTGTATCCCAAGAAAGACAGAGCACAGCCAGCTCTTCTATCACAAGGCCTTCACTAATAGTACTTCTCATTTGAAATACTCTTTGTAGTTTTCAAGATGTTTCCATGAGCTACAACACAGGCTTTGTGAAGGTTGCCTTTGCTCATATGCTGTGCTTCCCAGCAGGGCTCCTACAACACTCTGTACCTTCTTTTTTCATAAAACCCATTTCTCTAGCATTCACTTTGTAATGCAACAGCTCTCTTCCCTGCTGAACTACGTGCTCCTCTCCAGGCAGTGCTGCAGGGAGCAGGACTGCCTTGTTAACCACGAAATCCCGAAGGCCTAGTGCAATGCCAGATGTATAGCAGACTCTCAAAAATATTTTTCTTAGCAATCCTGAGAATATGTTCAGATAGTCTCAGATATTCTAGAGAAGCAGAGCCTAGACTAGCTCGTCTATTAGGCTGCATGAACAAGATCATTTATTCATTTATTCAACAAATATTTTTAAGTTCATACTGTATATTAGGCACTGTTATGAATGATTGGGATTTTACAATGAAGAGACAAAACCCTCATTTTCGTGGACTTTGCATGTCAGCATAACTATTTACAATGGAAAAAGACATTTACAAATCTAGCTATTTGACTACAAAACCATTTATTTTGCAGATTGCAAAGTATCTTACAAATTTTCTATCTTAATCAAGTAGGGCTATACCTTCATAAAACCAGTAATTTAAATTGAGAAATATAACTTGCAGGTATAGAAATCTCTTGTCATGAATATCAAAGCTAGCTCTGCAGTTTTCCGTGCCCACAGTTCCATGCATGGTCTTAGAAGCTCCCCAACAGCTTTAGCTTGAATAGATGTGTCCTACTGTTTCTTGCCACCAAGCCAGGTTCTAATGGATGGGAATAGAAACATGTGGAGTGTGGGGTCTTCATCTAAAGAAGGATAGTGAATCTAACATGTACCAAGCTGTTTGCATGTGCTAAGTTATCATTAGCATTTTTACATATATTATCTCATTTAAACTTGACAGTAAAGAAACAATAAATTAAATCATATGGTCTCCCTTTTATTTCCTATTAAATGAGGAAGTAGGGTCAGAGGCAGAGATGTGCCTTCACGTGGTGATAGATTATAACTTTTGCAATGTCCAGAGCACCTAAGTCACTGATTAACTTCCTAACTAACAGATTTGTGGACTTGCTAAAAAATGACTTTTAAAAATGCTTTGCATCCCTAATCATCAGAGAGATGCAAAACCACAATGAGATATCGTGGCTTTTCACAGCTGCCAGAATGGGTACAATCAATAAACCTACAAACAAAAAGAGTGTGAAGAAAAGGGAACCCTCGTGTACCTTTGGTGGGAATGCAGACTGGTGCAGCCACTGTGGAAAAAAGTTTTGAGTTTTCTCAAAAAAATTAAAAATGGAAAAAAAAATGGAACTGCCTTTTGACCCAGCAATTCCATTTCTGGGAATATATCCTAAGAATCCCGAAACACCAATTCAAAAGAATATATGCACCCTTATGTTAGAGAAGCATCATTCACAATAGCTAAGATTTTGGAAGCAGCCCAAGTGCCTATCAGTAGGTGAGTGTATAAAAAAAGCTGTGGTATATTTACATAATGGAATACTACTCTGACATGAAAAAGAAGAAGAAGTAGAAAATTATACCTTTTGTGATAGCAAGGATGGACCTGGAAATTATTATACTAATTGAAATAAGTCAGAGAAAGACAAATATCCTATGATCTCACTTGAGATCATAGGATATGTGGAATCCTATGAACTTAGGGAAATGTGGACTCTAATGAACATAATAAACTGGCAAACAAAATGGAAACAGAGTCATAGATACATGGAACAGACTGACAGCTGTCAGAGGGGGTGGGAAGGGGGCACTGGATGAAAGAAGGTGAAGGGATTCGCCAAAAATTATATATGCATGACCCATAGACGCAGACGACAGTGTGGTGGCCTGAGGGAGGGCAGGGCGGAGGCTGGGTGGATGTGGGCGACGGTGGGGCGGTGGGGAGGGGAACATCTGTAAGTGTGCCAACAATCAAAATAAAGCTTTAAAAGGTGAATAAATGAATAGTCTGACCAGATAATAAGAGTATTTGTTGTTCATGCCTCTGTGCCGAAAAAGAAATGGGGAATTATCAGACCAGAGAGATTGGCCATTACCTTCTATTTAGCCAGGCAGGATTTTGAGGGAAAGATGGAAACTGGCTACAGATGATGCTGTTTATTTATTTTTTAAAAGATTTTATTTATTTATTTTTAGAGAGAGGAGAAGGGAGAGAGCAAGAGAGGGAGAGAAACATCAACATGGGGTTGCCCATCACACTCCCCCTACTGGGGACTTGGCCAGCAACCCAGGCATGTGCTGGGAATTGAACCTGAGATTCTTTGCTTCTCAGGCCAGCGCTCAACCCACTGACCCATACCAGCCAGGGCAGATGAGACTATTTAAGGAAACTCTAATTTTCAAAATTCTCTACTGCCTTTCTTAAGGCTGTCTTTTTTTTTTCTGCCCTTAAGGTCACAAACTTTTCTCCAGCTGAAAACACAGCTCTCTCACAGAAACGCTGTATGAGAAAATCAATAACAATAAAACCTAGAGGAATCAAGAAAGTAATGATAAGGCTGCTTTATGCTTTTCCTTTATTCGACTGGACCTTACTTTGGGCCTCACTTGCTGAGTGCTAAGAGGCCAGGAGAGAGTGCTGGGGCATACCAGACAAAGAAGGGCCAATGGGAAGGGACATGCAGAAGACAGAGCAAAGGGAATTTAAAAAGGAGAGAAGTCTCCAGGTGGAGCTGGTCCAAGGAAAAATCACAGGTCAACAGAGGTACTTTAACACAATCCTCTCCCTCCTTTTCTTTATCTCTCTCTCTCTTCCCGTATACACACACATTCCATGTCTCCTTACAGTGTTCATTACCTGCCCCTTCCCAGCTGCTCCTGAAACAATAAATGCTCCAAAACAGGGGCTTTGTGTGTACAATGAAGCCTACTTTTGTAGAAATGTAACTTATATTCTCACTTAGAATATAGCTTGAACTGGTTTTTTTATCTTCAACCACAAACAAATCTATTAGCATGTATAGTAGTCCCCTTGTTCGCAGTTTTGCTTTTTTGAAATTATATTTTATTACAATATAATAAATTATGCTATTATAGCTGTTCCAATTTCCCCCCTTTGCTCCCCTTCACCCAGCACCCCCAGTCCTTCAGGCAATGCCCACACCATTGTTCATGTCCATGGGTCATGGGTATACTTTCTTTGGCTCCTCCATTTCCTATACTGTACTTTACACCCTCATCACTATTCTGTAACTACCTATTTGTTCCTCTTGATGCCCTCACCTCTTCACCCATTTCTCCATACCCTCTCTCATTGGACAGCCATCAAAATGCTCTCCATATGTATGATTCCGTCTCTGTTCTTCTTATTTGCTTACTTTGTTTTTTATATTCAATTGTTGATAGATGTGTATTTTTTGCCATTTTATTGCAAACAGTTTTGATTTTCTTCTTTTTCTTAAATAAGTCCCTTTCATATAATAATGGTTTGGTGATGATGAACTCCTTTAGTTTTTTATTGTCTGGGAAGCTCTTTATCTGTCCTTCAATTCTAAATAAAAGCTTTGCTGGATAGAGCAATCTTGGCTGCATGTCCTTCCTTTTCATGACTTTGAGTATTTCTTGCCAATCCCTTCCAGTCTGCAAAGTTCCTCTTGAGAAATCAGCTGTCAGTCTAATGAGAACTCCTCTGTAGGTAACTAACTTCTTTTCTCTTGCTTCTTTTGAGATTCTGTCTTTATTTTTAACCTTTGGCATTTTAATTATGATGTGTCTTACAGTGGGCCTTTTTGCATCCATCTTTTTTGGTACTCTCTGTGCTTGTCTATTTTCTTGCTTGTCTATTTTCTTCACCAAATTAGGGAAAATTTCTTTCATTATTTTTCCAAATACATTTCCAATTTCTTGCTCTTTTTCTTTTCCTTCTGGCATCCCTATGATTCAAATGTTGAACATCTCAAAGTTGTGCCAGAGGCTCCTTACATTATCCTTGGGGGTTTTTTTTGGGGGGGGGGTTCTTTTTTCTTCTTGTTATTCTAATTGGTTGGTTTTTTTTTTACTTCATTATGTTCCAAAACATTGATTTGATTATCAGCTTTACCCACTCTATTTTTTCTGTAAATTGTTCTTTGTTTCGATTAGTATATCCTTTGTTTCTGACCAGATCTTTTTTATGCTCTTGAGGTCCTCACTAAGTTCCTTAAAAATCCTTATAATCAGTGTTTTGAACCCCGAACCTGAAAATTTCTTATTTACTTACATTTTCTTTACTTCTTCTGGAGTTTTGATCTGTTGTTTCATTTGGGCCATATTTCTTTATCTGCTCATTTTGGCAGCCTCCTGTGTTTGTTTCTATGTATTAGGTGGAGCTGCTATGACTCCCTGTTTTGGTAGCATGGCCTACTGTAGTAGGTGTTCTATAGTCTCCCCTATCACCCAAGCTGGGTACTTGGGGTGAGTACACCCTCCTCTTGTAGTTGAGCCTTGATTGCTGCTGGCTGGTCAATAGGAGGGATTTACCCAGGCTAGTCAGCTTCCAGGACTGACTGTGACCACTGACCACCAAACTCCCCTCTCCATGGAGGATCAGCTGTTCAGGGGCAAGTTGGTGGTACTCCAACATGGTCTGTAGCTGTCCACTTGGTGCTAAGGCTCTGGGGTTTTCCAGGTGGTACAGGCCAAGGTAAGACCCCACCTGTTTCCTGCGTAGGACCACCCTGTGTGAGCTATAAAGCAGTCTGAGGTGGCTGCTACCCGTGCTGGGCTTGGAGATTCCAAGGTGAAGGATACCTGTGCTGAGCTTGGAGATTCCAAGGTGAAAGCCAGCTGTCAAACATTAATACCTCTTCCTTTCAAGATATGACAGATTTTCATCAATTATTTCCTTCTGATTGCTATCGAAAAAAAAGCCTATTTATTAAAATAAAAAATTGCATGGAAGTAGAGACATTAGTTATTATAAACATGCATTATAATAGAAACATGCTCTTCTTCTTCTTCTGGTATCCCTAATTATATGGGATACCTAATTACATTATATGGATATTATTACGTTTCATATTGTCCTGCCTTTCCCTAAGCCCTCCTCATTCTTTCTTAGCTTCTTTTTATTTTCTTGCTCATTCTGGATGCTTTTTTCTACCTTGTGCTCCAGCTCACTGATCTGATCAATCTTCTGGTTCATCAAGCCTGCTTTTGATTCCATCAAGCCTGGCTATTGGTAGTTCTGGGCCTGAGTCCACTTAGCAAGAAGTATGGGGTCTGGGGACTTGTTGGAGAGGCTTTAGAAAGTTGTGAAGCATGATCCAAGACTAGCCATTCATATAGAAAAACCACTGTTAACAGCTTGAGTGGGCCTGTAAGTTAGACTGGACACAGTCTCAGGAGATCTCCAGGGTGGGGCAAACAGTGTTAGCCAGATTGATAGAGTCTTAGATATGGCCCCGGCCTGACAGCTCTGTGGCTCTGTGGGGAGAGGGTTCAGAAAAGGGACAATGGCCTCTGCCCATTTTTCTGTCTAAGAGAAAGCTGTCACCCAGCCCTTACCTTGATGCCAGACACTTCAGTTCCTCCCTGTGTGCTGCTGGTGCCTTTCAAGCTGCTACCCCAGTGGTGATGGAGCTCAGAGGGAAGGATCTGAGTGAATCCATGTGTGAGTGCTTGACGAACTGCTTGGGACTCTAGAAGTTTCTTCCACTGATTCACTCCCACTAATTTTTGCAGCCAGAAGTTAAGGAGATTTATCTTCCTGGAACGGGAACCCTGGGCTGAGGTGCCTGGTGTAGGGCTGGGACTCCTTGCTCCAGAAATATCCCTCCTGACTTTTTAACTACCACACATGGATGTGGGACCAGCCCATTCCACATCTCCACCACTCCTACCAGTCTGGATGTGGTTTCCTTACTTCCACAGTTGTCAGACTTCCATTCGACTCAGTTTCCAATGGTTCTGAGTGATGGTTGTTCTACAGTTTAGCTGTGATTTTGATGTGGCCGTGCAAAGAAACGAGCTGTGTTTATCTATGCCTCCATCTTCACCAGAATTCTCCGGTTTTGTTTTCTGATGGTTTTACTTACCCATGGTCAACTGCAGTGCCAGGTTATTAAATAAAAAATTCCAGAAATAAACAATTCATAAATTTTCAGTTGTGTGCCATTCTAGCCAGCATGATGAAATCTCATGCTGTCCTGCTGTGATATGGATCGCCCCTTTGTCCAGAATCTCCACTCTCTCTATGCTCCCTGCCCTTCAGTTATATAGTAGCCACATCTTGGTTATCAGCCCCACTGACATGAGATTACAGTGTTTGTGGTCAAGTCACACTTATTTTGCTTAACAATGGCCCGAAAGCACGAGAGTAGTGATGCTGGCCATTGGATATGCTAAGGAGAAGCCGTGAAGTGCTTGTTTGAAGTGAAAAGATGAAAGTTATGGGCTTAAGGAGAGAAAAAAATACGCTGAGTTTGTTAAAATCTACCCTAAGAAGAAATCCATTAAATTGTGAATAAGAAAAAAGAAATTCATTCTAGTTTTGCTGGTGTACCTTAGGCTTCAAAAGTTATGGCCGCAGTGCATAAGCTACGGTGGGAAGGCATTACATTTGTGGGTGGAAGACATGAACAGAAAACACATTTCGACTGACGGCAATGTGCTGCACCAGAAAGCGCTGAGCTCATACAAATGGGTCAGCCAGGCATCTCCTGAATTGTGTGACCACATTCACATAACTTTTATTATAGTATATTGTTATAATGGTTCTATGTTATTATTTTATTGTTGTGGATATCTTACTGTGCCCAATTTATAAATTAAACTTTATCATAGATATGCATGTATTTTAAAAACAGTATGTATGATACAGTGCCGTCGATGGTTTCAAGCTCTTCTAAGGGTCTTAGAATGTATTCCCTAGGGATGGGGGGAACTAATGTATTCGGGTTATAGGGGCTTAACAGTAAAAGCCTGGATGGAATACAAACCCTGCAGGGAAGCTTTAGAGTTTACTCCTGGTCTGCGCTCTGCTCCAAAGATTTGGTTAGTACTTCAAAGACAGGATGTTGTGAAAGGTCAGATATCAGAATGTATATGTATGTTAAATTCCATCTTAGGTCTAGATTAATGCTCATCAAATTGCAATGTGCTTAAGAGTTACTAAACAACAAAATACCTTAAAATCACGTATACTGTATGCATAGGTCATTTAAGGGCTTTTTAAGCAAAATTTTGCCTGTACAAAATTTTTATCTGGTTGAACTTTTGGATATGCCTGGCTACATAAGCCACTTCCACCCTTTTCTGGGGAGAAGGTCTATAGCTTTTGAAATACTCTGCAAGGAGCCCATCACCACCAAAGGTAAGAATCACAGCCTTTCCCACAGCAAATCCCATCAGTCTCACACCCTAGCCCCTCAGGAATACTCTATTAGTCTAGTAGATTACTGCTGCTGGGCTGATAAACTCATCTGGGCTAGACTTTTGATAGCTTCTGCATCTAAACAGCACCTGTACTTTACAAAAGACTTCAGTGCCTAAACCCAGGAGATTACATAACTTTGGGAAATTGCAAGCACTTTGGTAAAATTAAGAAAGGAAATGCTTGGGTAAAAAAGTGAAGTTTAAGAGGTTCTTACAGCCTTATAAGTAAGCACTTCCTTCTCCAGGAACTGTGTCCTGATCCTGCTTCCAGTTCTCATGCCACTGCTGGTGTGTGCCTAAAACAGTGGGACTCTGGGTGGCCTGGGTGTGGGGATCTTTGAGGGTATGGCATAGGAAGGGAAGCTAAAAACAAAGGACCCAAGAACCCCAAAGCAGAGTGAAGTCTTTGGAGACTTGAGACTGCTGGGATACCAGCCCCTCTTTGTTGAAAGGAAATAGAATAAAATCAGAAAATCCTGTAGTGAAGCATCTGAGATCTATCTCTTGTCTTCAGGTCAGACATGTACACAGAAAAGGCAGATCCAAAAGTGATTCAGCAGAGCTAGCATACTATTGCCCCTACGAGGGGGCTGGTACCAGGGTCACCCCAGCCAGTTCTGGGCAGGGGGAAATGGCACTGGGAGCACCCATCCCCACTGCCACACCAGGAAATCACTAATGTCTGATTGATCAACCACAAATCCTGTCTTCTTGGGGAATCTTTTCAGCTCATATTTACTTAGGCAGCAGCTCTCTTCCCCTCACATAACAAAAATCCATACTCTAGCCATCGCAGCAGCGTAGAACATGAGTGGTGCAGAGAGATACAGGGAGCTGACCCCAGGATTTTGCAGATCTTTGAGTGCAGCTGAATGATTACATGAGAAAGATGACTAGAGGTAATCAACATCTACGGACTTCAAACATTGCATCTGAACTTTCGGCAATTGCAAATAGACATACAGAAACTTCTATGTGATTACATGTAAAACTCGTGAAGAAAAGAATTTATTTGCACAGATAAAGTGGGACATGGTTAGTGTGAAGCCCAACAGCATAGCAAGTTAGCCCCCCCCCACCACGAAGAACCAAAACACGAGTGTTTTCCTTGGTCACATCAGGCAAAGAGTTTCCCTAGTTCCTTGGAATGGTGAAGCCAGTTACTACCGGAGCAGGATTTTTAGTTTGTTCTCTCTTATTATTTTCCTCATACTAACTGTATGGTAAAGTTCATATCATTGTAATTTTTATTATATAGATGTACTAATCACTCCTTTGTTCTTTTCTATTTCTCAATAAAATCCAAGATAAAGAATTCCTCCTGGTAGTTTTACATAAAGATATCTGGACTGGGATAAAACTTCACTAAATTTTGCAGTCAAAAAAGTCTAGTGAAACTTCACTCCCATTTTTCTTGTATCCAGACAAAAGTCTAGATAAGCAGCACATGTCCCTGTTTTATCTTTGTGTTTTATAGGCCGAAATGTAATAGATAGAAGCACGTATTTCCCCCTCCAGTATCCCATAGCTTTGCTCTAATACTTGTAGGTTTTTTGAAAGGATGGAATCTCAGGATCAGGAAGTAGAGTTGTTCTTAGCACAAAGCTAACAGAACTGGATGTAAAATGACTTTCTACCTCAGCCTCATAAACATGGTCCCCCATCACCTGAACTTTCATAATGCCTGTCCCCAAAGTCCTGCTCATGCCCACAGTTCCTGTCTGTGTTTTTGAAGTCTGATGATTTAAAAAAATATATATATTTATTTACTTATTTTAGAGAGAGGGCAAGGAAGTGGGGAAGACAGGAAGACAAGCATCGATCAGTTGTGTCTTGTATGCACCCTGACCAGGGACAGAACCTGCAACCCAGGCACGTGCCATGACCAGAAACCAAGCCAATGACCTTTAGCTTTGTGGGGCGATGCCCAACCAAAGGAACCACATTAGTCGGGGCCGTAATGACGTTCTTTAAAAAACCTCTTGCAATTTTCAGTTCTTCTAATTGTACCAAACAAACTAGGTTTATTATTATAGAAGGATAATGGTTTCATTTTTTAAGAGGAATGGCTACGTTGATGGCCTTGTGATTTCTTGTTTGATCAAACTCCGTAAGGACTCTGCAAAGTTACTGGTTCTCAATTTACTAATTTATAAAACAAGGTTTTGGCACAGAAAATGATCTGTACATGGCACATTTATAGGAAATGTGAATGGATGGTACCCTTTCCTGTGAAAATGTATCTATTTAACAACAAGGACACACTACTACACACAGTTGGAATGCGTAAAATTTGAAATATTAACAATATTAAGTGTGGACAAGGGACTCTCATTCATGGCTGGTGGGGATACAAAAGAATAGTCACTGTAGAAGACAGTTTGGTGTTTTTTTTTTAATAAAACCAATACAGTCTTACCAACAATTGTGATCATAGGTATTTACCAAACTAATTTGTAAACTAATTTACCAAACATATCCACACAAAAACCTGCATTTGAATGTTTATAGCAGCATTATTTGTAATTGACAAAAACTGGAAGAAACCAAGATGCCCTTCAATAGGTGAATGGACAAACAAACCTTGCTATAAGCCTACAATAGAATATTTAGCAATAAAAAGAAATGGGCTATCAAGCCACAAAAAGATGTGAATAAATTTTAAAAGCCTAAGTAAAAACAACCAGTCTGAAAAGGCTATATACTGTGAAATTTCGGTCATGTGACTTTCTGGCAAAGGCAAAGCTGAGGAATCAGCGAATCAGTGAGAGCCAGATGCTCAGGTAGAGAGGGTTGAACGGTGGAGCGCGGAGAGTTTTAGAGTGGTGAGGCCCTTCTTTATGATGCTGTAATGGAAGATACATGACACTAGGCATTTGTCAAAAACTACAGAACATTACAACCCAATACAACTTTAATGCATGCAGATGCTTTTTAAAAATTCACTGTGGGGGTCAGTGTATCCCAGGATTGAATGCAGAAGGTGACAAAGGTGACACATTAAAAATGTATCAAACAACCACAGTAGATGGGGGGGGGGGTTAGGGTACTCTCCCGAATAACTGGAAATCAGTGGAGTCTTTAAGTCTAAAGGCAAAAGGAACTTTGCATGCACTCTAGTTGATCAAGTTGTTTCCCACAGAGTATGGGTCAATAATTCTGAAACCATTCATTATACATGGACACTGGTCAAACAATTAAGTAAATGGATGGTGGATAGTAGAATCCGATTTCTCTTGGAGTGGGAGGTGACAGGTAAGCAATGTGGGAGCCCAGAATGATCCACGTGATAATGAGTTCAAGTTGAAGGCTTCAGTATGAACTAATGTTTAGTTTAATATAGATAATATAATTACACATAGAAATATAAACACAGGTAAAAATACATATTTTTTCCTCGCTCTGTCAGGGACCAGAAGTAATGAAACCCTTCCTAGTTCCCCCTCTCTCACCAGACATGCCTTTTTCTGTCCCTGAGAACTCTCCCCACCCAGACTCCTTTATCTGTAAAAGCCTGCTGTGCAAGGACGCTGGGACTCAACAGAGCACCCACGGCAGAAAAATTGTACGTTTCCAGTTGCTTTGCTTTCACACAAGGAAACTCAATTTATCCTGCAGGGGCAAAAGGAAGCTTCATCTAATTTATTTCTGGAAGCAGGAAACATGCTACACAGAAAGAAAAAACTAGAGATTACGTTTGAACTGAAAATCCAGGCGATGCTGTCTCATTAATTTGTGTATCACTAATTCAGAGTTTTTGACAGTTCAGACAGAATGCATGTAGTTCTAGTGGGTAAAACTAAAAGCTACAGTATACTATATTTAATGGAATATTCCATTTACATTAATTGACTTGACAAAAACAAACCCATGTTAAATTATATTAAACGTATATAAGGGTACCTTTTAAGACTATGTTAATGTATTGGAAAATTTAGTCACGATTAGCCCAGGTACGTGATGCTGTATGGTGTTGCTATTGCCAAGGCTGCCGTAACTAACCCCGAGGGGTTGACGAACGTAACAAACAACAAAATAATGCTGGAAATGATGCTGTTAGGATAGGAGTGAAAGGAGAAAGAGATACTTGGAATTCAACTAACAGGAAGTCTTTTGGACGAATGGTCATCCAAAGTCATACAGTTATATATAAGTCCAAATCCATCACCTGGTTAATTTTAATCTAATTCAGGTGATGATGTCTAGCACCTGTTGAGGAAGGAGATATAGTTCAACATCTTCCCAGCCCTACAGCAAACATGGGATGTAACCCTGCCTCGCCTCTCCACATCCTAAAACCTGGCTGAATTCAACAAGGGTTTAGCTGGATTGATGGTAGTATATATAGAAAATAAGGCATCACCTGTATCAAACACTACAAAGACTACAGAGAAGATTCGATGGAAACACATATTTTCATCTCATTCTGATAAATCGACAAATATCTGTTGTGAAATTTATTTTACAAATATATTTTATCTTACCCAAATCTTTATTCATTTAAATGCATCATTTCTCTACCAATTTTAGCTCAAATACAATTTAAAATATTTTTCTTATAGTATTTCCAAAAGTATCCTGAAAAGGGTTCAAATAAGAAATAGTTGCAGACCTATCTTCTATAGAGAAACAGAACTCTCAAGGTCCTTTTGTTTATTTTTAATATTTAATACTCTACATTTATAGGCTTCATATTTTTCAATGCCGATTCATAAAATTACATCATTGGTCGGTTTTATAGGTGATGAATTAATTTCAGAAAATGTTAAGGGGCTGAATCGAAGTCCTACAGCAGATAAACAACGGCCTTGGGACCAAACTGTGGCTTTCCTGACTCTACAGTCCGTAGTGTTTGCAATACAGCTGCAGTGAGAACTGTTTATCAAAAGGACATTTTTTCAATGTAGCTGTTTATATGCATAAATAAATTCATGAGACTGAGAATGTTAAACCTTGCAAAATCAGAAAAAAAATGAAATTACCCCCCAAATCTGTTCAATTAGCAGACACCGATAACAAATCATATCAGAAACACAAGCTGAGCCCTCAACATTAATAAATCTGAGAGCCCCACTCTGCAAGAAATAACAAATGAGGGGATGTTTTAGAATAATCTTGGGAAGTCTAAAGAACTGGAGTGATACAGAGTAGAAAAAGGAAATATGTTCAAAGATGAAAAGACCAGCCCCTCCTTCCCCACCTATGATTCTTTTTGTTGGAAGTGACAGACACTAACTCAGGCCTGCTTAAGTGAAAAAATGGAAATATATTAGAAGGGCACTGTGCTGCTTCAGAATTCAAGGCCTTGTACTGGCAGTCCTGATCACAAAGATTCTATTTTAAAGCATTCTTCGCAGGGAGGCTTCTTTCTATTGGGTCTGAAGGAAAAGGGAAAAGTGGAGCATAGAAGAGGCAGTTCTGCAGACAACGCAGTGGGTAGAAAAATCTGAAGAGACCTGTATCTGCATGTGCAGAGACCCTAAGTATTCCCACACTTAAGTAGAGAGACTGGAGCAAAGGAGAGGACTGGTAAGTTCCTGCAGTTTTATAAGCAAGAGCAAAGGAGCCAGCAAATTCTGGGCATGAGGTTTTCATTTCTCTCCACAGACTGGAGAATGCTGAGGACACGAGTTACACAGACATAGGGGTGTGACACGGAAGAGGGAGGGGAGATTCTCCACAGGCCAGCTGAGAACACAGCACGAGATTCCTGCACCAAAGCCGCCCCTATCCATGGTCTTGGCACAAAGAAATAGCTTTCATACTGAGGAGAGCAGGGGGCGGGAGGTAGGAAGAGGCCTAGGCAAGCGCCCTGGGAAGCAGCACCGGCTCTACAGCAGTGCTGGGAACTTGGGCTGCAGACCTCACCCTAGGCAGCAAAGCTGGGGCTGCAAAGATGTAAAATGATGGTGTCTGGGTGTGCGTGTAATGGTGAAACACTCTGTAAAGATAACTCAGAAGTAATCAGTAAAGACTTTAAAGCACGGTGGAGGGGAATGAAGGCGGGGTGGGGGGGGGAGCGGTATGGAACAACTGTAATGGCATAATCAATAAAATATTTTAAAAAGAAAAAAAAGACTTTAAAGCAATCTGGAGTGAATGAAGGAGAGCCAAAGAAATAATACATTTGTCCTACTATTCTGACTCTTATTTCTACCTCTGACTTAGTGTGGCTTGGAAAATATGGTGTATACATCACTGGAAATATGTGGCCACATCGTTCCATCCCCACATTTGTAGAGTTCTCTGAGTGTTGCCTCCGAACCATACTATTTCGTGGTGTTTGATGGGAGAGCAGCTGTCGGCCCAGCCCGAACCCTTTCGGACACACTGTGGGAACGCAAGAAAAGTTTGCTGTTTACAGCCATCCCGACGCCTCTCATATGGCATCCACTCAGTGTCATTTCCGTGCTACTCATGACACTAGTCAAGATGTCAGGAAGTAAGACATACGGAATACAGCAACAAAGATCTTTCGAGGCCCAGACATAGCCATTATGTTGATTTTAAAAGATGTCTGTTCCGTCCCGCGGAACAGTCAACGGGGGTCCCGAGTCTACCTGAAACGGATGTATAGGGATGGGAACAAGAGGCGCGGAGAAAGGCAGCAAGACAAAGGTTTCTGATCAAGCTGCAAATTTTATTTTGGGCGGGGCTGTTATATAGGGGGCAGGGGAAAGGGGAGGTGGTCCTGATAGGTTGTCCTGTGCATGCTCACTGCATGCTCTTGGCGACGGTTGGTGGGTGGGCGCGTGATCAGCATCTTAATTGGTAGGTAGTACTCGTGATTAAGAGATGCCTACAAGGGTGGGGGCTACCTGGCTCGGCTGCAGCATCCTGTTTGGGGCTGCCTCAGCCAAGCCCTCCTGGTGCGATTTTCTTGATGGATTGCATGCACCGTCTTTAGGCCCCGACAGATGTCTCTTATTACATAACATTTACATTTTTAAAAAGTCTATATATTGCAGCGAACTGCATGTAAAGACAAATGATGTTTTAAGTATTAGTCATTGAAAAATTCTAGAGTGAATTTATTTGTAAAGGAAATAATCGTCTCTCATTCACTTCCCTTGTAGATTTGTACTTCCTCTTTAAGAGGTTTGCAGAAATAGGATATCATAGCAGAGGGAAAGAGTTAGGGTTTAAAATCAAATAGACTAAGAATCTATCTTTATCTGCAATTAGCCAGCTGTGTGATTTTAAACAGTTTTCTTAAATTTGTTGAGTCTCAGTTTTCTCATCTTCAAGTGCGGCTATTCCTGATCTCACGACTGACTCTGAGGAACCATGGGAAGAACTCCTACGTAGCAGTTGCTCATATATGTATTTATGTCATATATTATATTTCTCCCTTTATATATACCAGTCAAACACATATGTAAATTTATACATGTAATATGTATATGATACCTGCATTTCTTTTTCCTAAAAAAGTATTTCTAGAATTTTAAAGTACACATACAAAAATGGAAGTTAAAAAGAATATATAACACAGACAAACCATCACAACTCCTCAATATTGCAGATAAAAACTACTAAATGTACACTTTTTAACCATTTTAGCTTTATTGAAATTAGCATCTTAGACTACTATTTTATTACTGCTCAAAGTTGACAGCTTCACTTCAATTTCTACAAAGTGAAAAAATGGATGAATGAACCGCACCCTTTCTCTATTTGATCCTTCCATCTCTGTGAAAGTCCCCATAAACTGATGTCAGTACCTGCCCTGGGCACGGGATGTATTGAGTATATCAGATAAGATCTTACTCAGTGCCTTTTTTCCCATTGCAATACTATATCTAGCTTCCCCCAAATCATATTTTTGATCATTTTATTGGTCCTTTAAATCACAGGTGGCAAACATGAGGCCTGCAGGCTGAATCCGGCCCTCCACCTTGTTTTATCTGGCCTGGCACCTGGTTTCTACCCATCAACAGTGCCAAGCTTTCGCTTAACTGTTAAGGAGTAGTTACATCTGTACAGTCCTAAAATTACATTCGGCCCTTTGAAGGTAACGGTGAAGCTGATGTGGCCCCTGGTGAAAATGAGTTTGACACCCCTGCTTAAATTTTAGAGGGGAAAAGTTTGCTTAAAAAACCCTCAAAAATTCCAATAGTCAATTTCAAATGGCTTTTCTTCTTTTATAACATATGTAGTCACACAGATGCCATAACCATTAGTTGTTGTTTAAGGTTCAATATTTGTATGTTTACAGTTGCAAAATGGGCCTCAAATTTGTTCAAAACCAATGTGTTTCAAATGAAAGGTTTTCTCAAGAGGAAAATTAGAATGAATTTTGCATGGTAAAATCACTGCTTTGCATTCTGCAACTGTAGCTGATTTCGGCACTAATGTGGAAGAATTACAGGAATCACTTCTGGAACACATTCATCATTAACTTGCTGGAAGGAAGCTATTTGAGGGCCTAAAGAGGCCAAGGCATACACTGGAAGGATGTGTACCTCAATGTTGGGAACTCTTTGTGTCAAGCAAATCTGTCAGTGTGTTTATCTCACATAGGACATTAGTTCGTATTTTTAGATTCTCATTAAACCCAGTAAAGCAGGTGTTTGCATAAACTGAAATTCGTTGATGTGCTTGCTCTGCATAAAGATAGAAATGACATTACTCATTATTGGTAATGCTTGCCTTAAAAGCAGAATCCTAAAGTGTTTTAATAACTGGATTTAAAAAGCTCTTTAGTTTCACTGCAACTCAATGGTCAAATGCTGTTATCACAAATGAAATTTCAATGGAAAAAAATTACCATTTTGCAAAATGTTGGCTTAGCACCCATCATGTGCTACAACTGATGTCCAATGCTTCAAATCAAAGGATAGACTTTGAGATTTGGAAATGACCTTGGCTTAGCATACTTCCCAACCTACTTATTTTATAGGCGAGTGAATTAATGCCCACAGCTGTCTCTGTTATAGATCTCGGAGTATCAAATATGGACATACTCAGCTTTGTGAGCAATCTCAGCTCACAGGATATAAACATTAAAAGGTTTCTTACTCCCAATAACTGAAACAGTTACGCTCTGTTGAACTCCCCCACACCATTTTCTAGGCTGGGTAGCAGGCCCCCTTAAGGTATTTCATGGCAGCTCCATAAATTTGTAATCACTTTCAGTTACTAAAAGAGTCCCATTTTGGATCTTCAAAACTGAGTGCTGTTCGTTTAGCTTCAGTCTCAAATTTAATCCAAAGCCCTTTCTGTTGTTGCCCTAGCACTGGCTAAACTCACTACTCTAGAAGCTAGAGAGGAGAGGGAGGAACACAGGGGTGTCGAATTGCCTCTTTGTTACCCCTTCCCATCCCCCCACATATCCTCCTCTGATGTTGGGGGTGGGTGAGGGACAGGGAGAAAAGACTCCTCTTCTGTGCCTATCCAACTATTCGCTGTAGGTGGCACCTTTTTTTCTGGCTAACAGGGGCAAGCCAGCAATCCCTTCACTGTGACTGACATTCAAAATATCCTTGAACTACTTTTTAAACCATTTTTATTGTTATTCTATTACAGTTGTCCCAAATTTCCCCCCTGTGCCCTTCTCTGCCCATTCCACGCCTCCCCACCCCCAAACTTCTTTTTTCCATTCACACTTGATTCCTACTTGATCTCACCCTGTCTGATGGTTTTTGATAACTTTTGCACATTAAAAACTCCCAGTATTCAACTGCTTACTCACTGTCTCCACTCGGATGCTCAGAAAGCATCTCAAACTCAGCATGTCCACAAAGCCTGTTCCACCTGAAGTCTTTCTCATCTCAGCTAAGGGCAGCTCCCTGCTAGTTACTCAACCCAAAATTTGAAATCACTTTTATTTCTTTCTTCCTCTCTAACCTCAAAGCCAGTATTTCCACAAATTCCATCATCCTTACTTGGGAAATTCATCTGGAATCCAAATCCCTCTCACCATATTCAATATTGCCTCCCTCATCCAAGCCATTGTTCGCTCTAGGCCAGGTGATCACATTGGCCTTCTAATGCATCTGCCTGGCTTCCCACCGTCTTCCTCAACAAGACAACCAGAGTGGTCCTAATAATGCAGGAAACAGATCATTTCATGAGTCCGCTCAAAATCCTGCAAAGAGTCCCTACTTCATCGAGAGCAAAAGCCAAAGTCTTACAATGGCCTAGCAGGCCCTACACAATGAGTTTTGTCCTTATTATATCTTAGGCCTCCGGTCCTGCCGCACTCCTCCTCACTCGCTCCACAGCAAATAACCTGATGCTCTGCTTTCCTTCAACAAACACTCCAGGCAAATTATTTTTTTAATTGAAGTATAACTTGCATACAATAAAGTGCATAAATTTTAGTGTCCAGGTCATAGGACTTTGACAATTTCATCCACCCACCCATGTAACTAGCACCCAAATCAAGATCTAAAACATTTCTATCTCCTTAGAAAGTTTCCTCACATTTTCTTCCAGCCAGTTCCTACCCAGCCCCGTAGGCACCCACTGCTTTTTCTGCACCCACCCATTTCAGTAAGCATAGATTAATTTTACTTGTTCTTGAATTTAATATAAACAGAACCAAATAGTATATATTCTTGTGTCTGGCTTCTTTGACTTAACCCAATGTTTTTTAGACTTACCCCTGTTGTGGTATATATTCATAGTTTTTTGAGTGATAGGTAGTATTCCATTGTATAAATATACCACAGTTCGTTTACCCGTTCTCCTCTTGGTGGATATCAGGAATGGTTTCTGTTTTGGATTAATATGAATAGAGCCAATTGGTGTATATCTTTGTGTGAACATACATTTTCATTTCTCTTGGGTAAATACCTAGAAATGGGATTATTGGGTAATAGGCTATATGTATATTTAACTTTATAAGGCAGGGGTGTCAAACTCATTTTCACCGGGGGCCACATCAGCCCCGCAGTTGCCTTCAAAGGGCCAAATGTAACTTTAGGACTGTATAGATGTAACAACTACTCCTTAACAGTTAAGCGAGAGCTTGGCGCTGCTGCCAGATAGAAACAAGGTGCCAGGCTGGACAAAACAAGGTGAAGGGCCGGATTCGGCCGTGGGCCTGTGTTTTCCACCTGTGCTATAAGGCAACTCTTGTCTTGGGCCTCTGTTCGTGTTCCCTTTACGGGGAACAGCTCACTCTTTCGTGTCCTCAAGTCTTTGCCGAAGGCCATGAGCTCTGTGCTCACCAATTGCACCCTATCCTCTACCCACCCCGGTACTTTCACTAGCTCTGCACTTTTCCATGTGTACTTTTCATCCTTTGGCGTACTATATAATAACTACTTATTATATTTTGACTGTTTTCTCTTGAGGGCAAAGGGCTTTTTTTCTATTTTATTTGTTAAGGTGCCACCGTTCCCTAGAACAGTACCTGGTGCTTAAGTAGATATTAATAAATAATTGTTACATGAAAGGAAGGGAGAAATAAGAAAGGGAGGGAGAGATGATGTCAGAGGCAAGGGCACAATATCTGAGAGATCTCTCAAAATACCATGTCATCTCTGCCTCATGGGAGGCCTCAGGTCTCCCAAGCTGCTGAGGCTCTGCCAAGTTGTTCCCAGTGAGTTGCAGTGTTCTCTCCTCTTCCATCTGCCCTGTCCATGGACTTCCCATCCTGTCTCTCTTCAGCACATGCAATGTGTTCTCTTGTGCAAAAAACGTCTATGTCTGGAGATGCAGTTATTACAATGTTTCACTCCTCAAGAATTGATCTGCTTGGCTCCTGCTTTGGTGTGCCTAGACGTATCTTTGTGGTCTCCCTCCTCACCCCTGGCCCCCAGTACACACCACTTAGCTGGAGGACGTCTCAGACTTCCTCCACCTCTCCCACAAACAGCACCCAACCTCATCCCCACCCTCTCCTCTATTTTCTCCAATCCAGGCGACACTCTTAGACTCCCATTCCCAAATTCCTTCAGCTGAATAGGTTTATGGCTTATATTTCTCTTCAGACCATTCACTACACAAAAGTAGCTATTATATACTATGTTATGTGGCAGAAAATTCTAAAAAAACTACATTGCTTTTGCCCTCACAAAAGAACAATAGGAGTAACATTGCTATTTATTTATTAAATCTTTTGAGAGAACAAAAACGAAGTGATGAGCATGTGTGGAGACAGGGGACATATAGGAACTCTCTGTACCTTCTGCTCAATTTTGCTGTGAAGCTAAAACATCTCTAAAAGAATAGAGTTTATTAATTTACAAATAACAGCGAATGTATGTAAAAATCACCACCATTCATTCTCCAACTGGTCCAGCAAAGTGAATGTGAACTGAGTATAAGCAACTTCTCTCATCAGTTACACCAACAGTTTATAACTATTATGGTTTAACAAAGCTGCTTGTCTCTGAAATAGTTTTTAAATATGTTTTATTGATTATGGTATTACAGTTGTCCCATTTTTTCTCTCCTTTATTCCCCTCCACCTTGTTCCCCCCCCTTCCTACTGTCATTCCCCCACCTAAGTTCATGTCCATGGGTTGTACATATAAGTTCTTTGGCTTCTTCATTTCCCATACTATTCTTAACCTCCCCCCACCACCCATCTATATTTTCCTTTATTTATGGTTCCCTCTATACTTTCCTTTATTTCACTTTTCATAGACTTCAATTTTTCCTCTATTTTGTAACCATACTCAACCATTTCTGTGAGCATCCAGACTACCAGTGTTTTGAACTCTGCGTCTGATAGGTTGGCTATCTCTTCATCACTTAGTTATATTTCTTCTGGAGCTTTGATCTGTTCTTTCATTTGGGCCATATTGTTTGTCTCAGTGAACCTGTTACCTAGTAAGGGGTGGAGCCTTAGGTATTTGCCAGGGTCGGGCAACCCAGGTCTCTGTGTTGTGATGCTGTATGTGGGGGAGGGGTCCGAGAGGGAACATTGCCACTTGCTCAGCTCTCCACCAGCTTTCAGTCACTTCCCCCACTACCCACAATCAAATTGGGCCCTTCCAGTGCTGATTCCAGGGTGGGTGGTTTTGTGTACATTCTAGAATCTGTGGGTTTCTCCAGTGAATTCTCCTGTGAGGCTGGGAGTTTCTCCTGCCACCTCAACCACCACAGGTTTTATCAGTCAGAGATTTTGAGGCTTTATTTCCCTGTGCTGGATAAACTGTGAGGTACAACTTGGGAGTGAGACAGAACATTCAACCAAGGTCTCTGAAATCTTAGAGTGATTATCAGTATCTGCTCTCGACGGGGTATAACAATGAAAACAAAATTCACGTAAAGCTTTTACAATGGAGGATACATAATGCAGGACTTCAGTTGCCCAAGTGAAGTTGCTAAGAAGCCAAATGGAATGGTGGAGGGAATCCATAAATTAGCAATTTTGGGAAACCACTACTTTTGGTCTGGAGGAGACCGTTCTGCGTGGTGTGGGCCCAGCTCCCACTGGGAGATGCACAGGACCCACACCCACAGATAGGTTCACTCACGGGGAATCAGGCCTGCTCTGTGCCTAGGCCGCTTTGAGTCTTGATTTTTGCTGGGAACTCCCTCACCCAGATTAGTGGCAAACATTTACTGCAAAGTAACTTCCTAAAATCCATGCTAAACCTTCCTAGGACCAGTATAACCACTTTTACCCTTTTCATTTGCAAATATCCCTCTCCTGTGATGTGATTAGTGGCATTGGCTCCTTTGTTTTCTGTAAAAAGTAACCAGCTAAGGCAACCTGTGCACAGTAAATGAGGACCATCATGTAATGTGCTGAGAGACCCAAGAAAGGCAGGTCACAGCAAGGTCTGAGGCTTTTGCTCCCCTTGAGAGAAAAGCCATGCTGTCCTTTTCCTCCACCAGACTCGGTAGTCCATGTGAATGTCTCATTTCATCTATACTGACTTAGACACTGCAGGCCGGTGTCCGCATCATCAATCAGCTGGAAAGATAAAGGGAGGAAGCAAAGTTACCAGAGCCCAGGTGCCAGGGTCACTCCGTGGAAGCTGGTTTCATGTCAGGAACTGGTGCCACGGAAAATATATAGTCCAGGCAGAGACACTGACCAGAAATAAATGAACCAAGAGAAATAAATACCTCAGCCTCTTCATTTCTCTCACACTCCCATCTTCTGCAGGGCTTCCCAGGGGTCGCACTGAGCCAGAGGCCAACTGACAGGTGAACCCGGGAAACAGTCCACAGGGATCAGCCTGCTCAAGCTGGGGAAGGGCAAGGAACAGAGCTGAGAGAAGCAATTTGGAAACCATTCAATAATTTCTGTCAAAGTAGATGATTCTTTGTATGGTGCTATTTCCCAATATTTCAAAATGAGTGTATTGACATAATCAAGGATAAATTGTTTATGCTCTCCTAGTTTCAGAAAGGCACCGAAGGAAGGGAGGGAGGGAGAAAAGAAAGACTACATAATGGTAAACCATCACTAAAGTAGACTCATTCTCAAGCAGAGCTTGGTAAAGGGGAGAGTCTTGCTGGATTCCATCCTGTTCTCTTGGTCTCTTCTGGCATAAAGTTGGTGGTGATGAAGAAAGAAAAGGGATTAAAAGTTTCCATGTAATTTCTGGTTACCCCAGTTGCAGTAGGGAAAAAATAAAGACTAGCAGTAGGGGTTTAGATCTTAACTAACTCAAAAGTTTGTATATTTTTAGAGAAATGAAACTAGTAATTAAAGTGAGACTATAACATTTCTTTTTCTTCTTTTTGACGTTGTAAACTAATTTCAACAATGAAAAAGATAGTCTGAAAAAAAGACTATACCCCTACTAACAGGTAGGCATTGTTGCCACAACTGTGATAACTTACAAGCAATAGAGAGTGCCAAGGGTTTTTGAGTTCCAACACACAGGGTCTGAGCATCCCCTGGAGTACTTTCCTAGCTGCGTATCTTTGGACGAACAACTTGGCAACGCTGCGCCTCACATCATGTGAAATAAAATAGCCACCGTTAGCCCTGGTTAGGTAGCGTGGTCAGTTGGAGCACCATCCCCTGCACTGAGAGGTTGCCAGTTCAATTCCGGGTCAGGGCACATACCTGGGTTGAGGGTTCTCTGGTTGGGGTGTGGACAGGGGGAGGGGCAGCCAATCCATCTCTCTCTCTCTCTCTCTCAAATAAATTTTAAAAATATATTCTTGGGTGAAGATTAAAAATAAATAAAGAATAAAATTTTTTGAAGTGGCTACAGTCATGGCCCCTCTCCGCAGGTCGTTGTGGTGATTTAATGAAGTAAAGTTGGTGGCTACTGCTGCACAAATTTTAGCTATTGTTGGTTCTTTTTTTATCTCAGGGACCTAGGAATGAGCCTTCCTTTGTGGGATGAACAAACACGGAACACAAACATTATGTAGTCAGAAACAACCTAAAATAGCCACTGTATAATTAACTGAGTCATCAGAAGAGAAAACAACTACAGGATAAGAGAAGGAAAAACACGGACAATTTTCAGCGCCTTCTCAGTTGCAGCAGCTGGATGAAGACCTGTCAGACTCACTTCTGCTCACAGCAGCGTTATGGAATCTCCGTAGCCCTACATATTACAGCTGTGCAGGCCATGCCTGAGTCTGGTAAGCTATTAAACAAGCTAAATAGTCATTCTCTACAAAACAGTGGATTAAAGAATCAGAAGAAGAAATGAAGATCACCTGGGAATAAATTGATCTTAAAATAATTGACAGAGGGGGTGGGGAAAATAATAGTTTTGTAAATCCAAGTTTCTTGCAGCAAGAAATAATCCTGGAAAGCATTTTGTCTAATTAAATCACCAAGTTCTGGTTTCAGCTCCATTGCTTACCTTTCTCTCTAATTCAGACCCCAAGAATGAGCTATTATGACTCACTCACTATTTTTTAAAGGATCCTCTTCTTCATAAATTACTTTCTCTTCTTTTCCTTCATAAAACTACCTCCATCTGGCACAAAATTCACCATGCAACAAGTATTTAACAACCCACAGTTGCCATACACCCTTCTAGGCACTGGGGATACAGTAAGAAATGAACAAAGATCCCTGTCCTTATGAAGTTCTATTCCAGTGGAGGAGACAGACAATAAATAAGCACTGTAATAAAGAAGTAGATTATACAGTGTGTTAAGTGATAACTGTTACAGATTTTTAAAAAAATGAACTGCAGAGCAGAGTCAGCTGGACCAAGCCTGCTCATCTGGAGGAAGGGAAGAGGGGTAGGAAGTTCTCCCCGGTTCTGACTGTCAACAGTCAGCATTCAAAAGACTGAGGATTCTGTGAAGACACATTCTTTCTTGTGGAACAAGGCATCACACTGGCAGGTATTACACTGCCAGGTAATAGCTTTGTTCCCTTCCCATTCAAGCAAAAAATGGGATTTTACACCATCATTTTTACTCCTTCGGTTTCCAGATCTGATTTTGTGGAATGACATATGTTAGGATACTCTGGTCACTCTATTCATTACATTTCATTAGAGCTAATTTAGCTTCTCACCTCCAAGTCCTCAATCTTTCCATCTTCCCTTCACTACTAGAATAATTACCAGTTCATGTCCTTTGACATCAGAAGCGTCCAACCGCTCACAGTGTTTTACCCACTCCATTCTAAGGCTTGGCTTTGATTCCCTGGACCTCGTTTGAACTTTCATAGGTACAAGCCTAACTTAATAAAACACACGCTGACTCTGGGCAAAAATAGGGAAGCCAGTGAAGACTGGGAGGGAGCCCCTCCACTACTCATTTTTGTGGCTCTTAACCCAGGTATTGCTGTATTTTCTTTCTTCTTCTCTTTTCCAATGGATAGTGCTCTGACGGCGGCTCTGCCCTGTGTGGCAGGACCTTGGGAACCTCTCACATAACTGGTAAATCGGTGGCTGCTGATACATTGATTCACACAGTTACTTTATCTCAGCAAAGTGAATATTTTTAAAGGAAATGGGGTGCTTCTGGCTTCTTCTTATTCAGCATTATATCTCCAGGGCTCAAAACATGTTAATATTCAATATATGTTGATGTATGAGTGAGTGAACATTAATTCATGAAAATGTAATCCTGACATAGAGGGAAGAAACAATGTGAATTCTGTTTAAGTGGTTGAAATTGGGACTATATCTCTCCTATAACCATCTGCTTTGTCCCCTGCTGTTACATACTCTTATTTTATTTCACAGTGTTTTATTCATCTTTTGTCTGCCTATCTCTTCCACTGGACTCAGAGTTCCTTGAGAGACTATATGTGTTTTGCTCTTTTATCTCCTGTCACTAACATTCAGACTGAGAGAACACTACTTGTTTCCATCCGGAGAAGAGCAGGAATGTCTATATTGCTTCTCAGAAGAGAAAAGCCAGGAGGAGCCTGGGTGAATAAGTCTGCCTAATTCAGAAGTAAAGTCTTACTTAGGTGGCTCATTGGGAAGGCCATTTCTAAACCACAGTGTCTACTCAACCTCACTAGCAAAGCCAATTTTATATCTCTGTTAAGATTTCTGCATCTATGCCTGAACCGACTCTGAATGCCAGTTAGCACAGGGCCTGTTTCACGGTATGCACTCAAAAATAAATGAGATTAATGAAATAACATTGTCAGTGTCTTTGTGATGCTTTAATGGGAATGTGAAGGATGACCTAGATAAGCACAAGGCATTTTCAGTTCTCGGAAAAATGGGGAGCTCTCATTCAAAAAGTCCAGGAGTCTCTAATTTATTTGGTACGCTAGGGAATAGGCTCAGACTAGGGTGAGTTGGAAAATGTCAAACTTATCCCTATTTCTTTGTCTTCATTATATCATTCACATGTTGACCCGGAGCTGGAGCATGTTCCAGTTATAACTGATATCTTCATCCCAGAAATACCCTTCCCAATGTGTTATATGTAAAATTCTGCTTGAGCAAGATACTCTTGAGGGAAATTAAAAAAGAAAAAGAAAAAAAGTAGCCCCAGCTGAGTGGCTCAGCTCACTTGTTTGGAGCTTCATCCTGTGCACCAAAAGGTTATGGGTTCAATTCCCAGTCATGATACAAACATAAGGCAACTAATTAATGTTTCTCTCTTTCTCTCTCTCCCTCTCTACCCCCGACCCATCTCTAAAATCCATAAACATGTACTCAAGTGAGGATTTTTTTTAAAAAGAAAGAAAATAGAGCAGTCAGGAGTATGGGTTCTGCAACCAAACTGCTTGGGTTCAAATTCCAGCAAAGCTGCTTGCTCATCATGATCTTAGCAAAGTTTTTAAGCACTCCAGGCCTCGGGTCCATCATTCTGGAAAATAAAGATACATCATAGAATAGTTATATGAATTAAATGATGTAATCTATGTAAAACTATGTAAACCTATAAATTAATCTATGTATGTAATAAATAGTACTTAGGTGCTCAATAAATGCTGGCTTCCTTATATACATTTGACCATCTTATTACCTCCTTCTCTTAGAGATTTGCACTGCTCGTATGTGTACTCACTGCCCTGAAATACCCTGGACTAAAGAAATTCACTGTACTTGGTTCAATACAGGACCTCTTAAATTTATCTCACCATGAATTTTTTGTGTGTGTTAGTTTAAAAATTATTCTTAACATCCATACAAAAACTTTAGATATATGATGCCATAGGATTGTGAATAAGCCAAGGGCCACACACATTTCCTAGTGGACACCAAACCCTAAAAAAATGAAATGTAATTCGGAAATATATCCCCATTTGGCTGGTGAGTCATTTCTGAATTCTAAGAGTACAGCTTGCCTTCACCATCTGCCTTTTCACGACCAGTAGTGTGCACAGGCCTTCGTGAATTGAACATGCAAAGTGCCACCCGCAGGCAATGATCTCAGTATATATTTTAACTCATCATCGAACAAAATCAGAGATGAGGGCAACATCTCATGGCTGCAAATACATAAATAGCCATTTCCATTCACTTTCAGTTTCTCTACAGAGAAATCTGGTCGGGAAGGAGCTCAGTAAATTTACAATATGTTATCTCTATCACCAAGCTGAGCAAAATCACCCAATTTGTTAGAACGTTAATTCTCTAAAAGCGTTTCAACCCAAATCATTTTATGGCTTCGGACTGCTTGATGGTAGAGCTAAGAGGCTCCCCAGGGATGCCCAGGTGTGACCTTCAGTTAGTCAAGTGCAGACAGTCTCCAGATAACACAGGTGCAAGTAGTGCTGCCTCAACCCCTCACTTACACTAGTGTGGCAGGTGTTCCACGCTCTCGCCATCTGGGAGGGATGTCCGGTCCTTTGAAAACAAGGATTACGCCTTATTTATTTCTGAATCGCCAGTCATGGGCATAATGCCAGGCATATAGTGGTCACTGAACATGTACTATGAAACAAAAAACCAAGTGAGTGATCCTCGGCAGTTACTCTTAGCAGAGAGGGAGGGAGACAGAGATTGTTATGCTTCTCACTCTGAAAGTGGAGGTGAAGGCTCTCTTTGCTTGATTCTACCTGCCTGTGAGGAGTAGTTCTGAAGTGCTGATAATTTGAGTACAACTGGTAAATAATCGAACAATTAAAAGCATAGACTCTGCATCTTACTTTATGGGTTTCATATAGTAACCCATATATTTGGAACTGCCTCTTAGTAGCCATGTGACTTTGGACAAGTTACTTAGTCTCTCTGTATCTTAGTTACTAAACTTTCAGACAGAGATAATAATGAGGGTTGTTATGAGGAGTAAATACATTTTACATACTTATATCTGTATCGATATATGTGTATCTCCATATCTCTCTATCTATCTATCTAGCTCTCTACCGAATGCCTGATACACAGTAAATACTTGGTGTGACCGTAAGCCTGGGCTGCTACTGCGTGAAGGACTAGGGGTAAAGCAGTAAGGACTTTATTACTCCCACATAAATCGCTCTCTCTTAAAGTTCTGTTCTCATTTCTGCATCTTTTAGAATTCACTTCTCACAAGGCTGGCACAGCACGACAGAAAAAAGCCCAGCAAGGAGTAGTTCGTGTTTGTATGGCTTTGCCCTCTGCTGCGATCTCTCTGGGACGTAGTACAAGTGCTGTCTGGTCAAAGGCACCATTAAGCACAAGACAGACTTCTTCCTTTCAGCCTTCCCTTTCCTCTCTTTGAGTCTCTCGCTCACTCACACCTTCCACCATGCAGAGACCATGATAAATTGTAGCCATGCAACCCACCCCCGTGTCCACCAAAGGAATTATATTCATATCCTAGCTTGGATATTGAGTCAGTGCAACATGAATTCATATAACTAGTAGGATAATTGTTGCTGGCTGACCAGTGATCATCTCAAGGAATTAATTCTTTATAGTAACCTTCCTTTTGTTCCCCAGTAAAAAAAAAAATGCCTTTTTATCCTGGGCTGGATGGCTCAATTGGGTGGAGCATCACCCAGTACACCAAAAGATTGCAGGTTCAATCCCTGGTCAGGGGACACATGGGAAGTAACCAATGGATATTTCTCTTCTCTCTCTTTCTTGTTAATGAATGTATTCTCAGGTGAGGATTACAAAACTTTTTAAATGCTTTTTAAAAAATCAACTAAATTTAGGTAAAAATTATATGTAATAAAATGCTCCCATTTTCAAGTGTTCAGTTTAATGAAATTTGACAAATGTATACACCTGTATAAACACCACCATCATCGACACCTTCCCATCACCCCAAACACTTCCCTCGTGTCTCTTGGGAGTAAATTATTCCCACCCCAGTCCTCAAGCAATCACTCATCTGCCACTACAACGGGTTTGTCTTTGCTAGATTGTCATGGAAATCACTTTTATGTGTTTTCTTTCATTCAAGATGTTTTTGAGAGCTATCCATGTTGTTATATGTTGCAATAGTTTGTTTCACTTTATTACTAAGTAGTATTCTAGTATACAGATATACCATAATTTATTTATTCACTCACCTGTTGATGGGCATTTGAATTGTGTATAGTTTTTGGCTATTATGAATAAAGCTCTTATGAAAATTCATGAACAATTTTTCTGCAGACAATGCTTTTGTTTTGGGAGGGTAGATCCCAGGCACATTTGCTGGTTCTATGGTAATTTTGTATTTAACTATGTAAGAATCTGCGAGGCTGTTTTCCAAAGTGTCTTACGATTTCATATTTTCATAAGTAATTTACAGGAGAGTTCTAGGCACTCCACATTCTTGCCCATACTTGATATTGCCCATCTTTTTAATTTTAAATTCTGTTGGATGTGTGATTATATTCATTGTGTTTTTATTTTCATTCCTTGGTGATTGGTGATGTGGAGCATCTTTTCATGTGCGTGTTAGCCTTTGGTATATCTTCTCTGGTGGAGTATCTCTCCGAAACTTTTGCCCATTTTCTACTTGGGTGTTTTTTAAACTTCTCATTGAGAAAAGTTCCAGCCAAGATGGGGGCGTAGGAAGGAACCCTACACTTCCTCGAATGACCAAAAGGAGGATAACAATCGATCTTAAATCAATAAACAACCAAAAGCACCAGAAAATCAAGCTGCATGGAACTTTGGCAATTAAGAAATTTTTAAAAAATCAACCAGGACAACCAGATCTGTAAGGCTGACTCAGAAAAACCACAAGGCAGCAGCCTTAGGTGCAGGGCTGGCTGTCTAGCTATGTGGGCTGTGCAGGAGGGGCTGATTTAAGGGGGAACTGAGACTCCGACCTGACTGTGGACTACAGACTTTGGCAGGAGTTGCTGGGATGGGAGTTTCTCCCATTCTCACATGAGAGTTTGTTGAAAAGTGCTCCACAGACAAGCGGGAGAGCTGCACTGTTCCCTCTCTGGCCCCTCCCCCAAAGGCAGCACAGCAGGGCAGCAAAGAGGGTTGCCCTGCACAGGTGACTACCTAAGACAGTGCCCCCTTAAAACCTTTATCAGCTGCACCAAGATAAAGAAATGGGGCCCAAATGAAAGAACACAGCAAAGCCTCAGAAAAAGAACTAAGCAAGAAGGAGATCGCCAACCCATCTGATAGAGAATTTAAAGCCCTGGTAATCAAAATGCTCACAGAACTGATTGAGCTTGATCAAAAAATGAAAGAACAAATGAAGGATACCCAAAGTGAAAGAAAGGAAAATATTCAGGGAACCAACAGTGACAGGAAGGAAGAAACCAGGATTCAAACCAACGATTTGGAACAAAAGGAAGAAATAAACATCCAACTGGAACATAATGAAGAGAGGCTTAGAACCTCTGGGACAACTTTAAATGTTCCAATATCTGAATTTTAGGGGTGCCAGATGGAGAAGAACAAGAGCAAGAAATTGAAACTTATTTGAACAAATAATGAAGGAAATTTTTCCCAATCTAGCAAAGGAAATAGACTTCCAGGAAGTCCAGGAAACCCAAAGAGTCCCAAAGAAGTTGGACCCAAAGAGGAACACACCAAGGCACATCATCATTAAGTTACCCAAGATTAAAGACAAAGAGAGAATCTTGAAACACAGCAACAGGAAAGGAGATAGTTACCTACAAAGGAGTTTCCATCAGACTATCAGCTGACTTCTCAAAAGAAACCTTGCAAGCGAGAAGGGGCTGGAAAGAAGTATTCCAAGTCATGAAAGGCAAGGACCTACATCCAAGATTACTCTGTCCAGCAAAGCTTTCATTTAGAATGGAAGGGCAGATAAAGTGCTTCTCAGATAAGGTCAAGTTAAAGAAGTTCATCATCACCAAGCCATTATTATATGAAACATTAAAAGGACTTATCTAAGAAACTGAAGAATATAAAAAACTATGAAGAGTAAAATAACAACAAACTCACAACTATCAAAAAATAAAGCTAAAAGAAAAGAAAAACAATGAAAACAAAAACTGAGCAAACCAGAACTGGAACAGAATCAGAGAAATGGACATCACATGGATGGTTTTCAATGGGGAGGGGGAAGGGTGGAATAGGAGGGAAAAGGTACAGGGAAGAAGAAGCATAGTTAGTAGGCATAAAATAGATGGGGAGTCATAAAAATGGTATAGGAAACAGAGAAGTCAAAGAATTTATATGTACAACCCATGGACATGAACTAAGTTGGGGGAAATGCTGAAGGGTTAGGGGGGCAGGGTGGAGGGAAAATAAAGGGGGAGAAATTGGGAAAACTGTAATAGCATAATCAATAAAAATACTTAAAAAAACTTCTAATTGAATTCTAAGAGTTTTTGTATGTTCAGGATGCAAGTCTCTGTCAAATACATGTTTTGAAAGTATTTTCTCCTATGCTTGCCTTTTGATTTTCTTAATGGTATCTTTTAAAGAGAAAAAAAATAATTTCAATAAAGTTAAATTTTTCAATTTTTTCTCTATACTTTACGCTTTTTTGTTTCTAAGACATATACGTCACTACTACCCTTCATAACAGCATGGATGGATCTGAAGAGCATTATGATAAGGCAGGAAGTAAAAGACAAATACCATATGATCTCAGGTATAAGTAGAACCTAATCAACAAAACAAACAAGCAAGCAAAATATAACCAGAGACGTTGAACTAAAGAACAAACTGCCCAGGCTGGTGCAGCTCAGAGGATTGAGTACTGGCCTGTGAACCAAAGGGTTGATGGTTCGATTCCCAGTCAAGGCACATGCCTGGGTTGCGGGCCAGGTCCCCAATAGGGGACACATGTGAGGCAACCACTGCTGTTTCTCTCCCTCTCTTTCTCTTTCCATTCCCCTCTTTCTATAGATAAATAAATAAATAAATAAATAAATCTAAAAAAAAAAGAACAAACTGACAGTACCCAGAGGGGATAGGGGAGGGAGATAACAGGGAAAGAAGAGAAAGGGTCATCAAGGAACACGTATGAAAGACCCACAGACAAAGCCAAAGTGCGGAAGGATAGAAGGTGGGGGTTGGGGTGGGATGGGGGAAAGTGGTGGTGAACTGTATTCAAACAACAATAAAAAACATAAAGAAAACAAACAAACAAAAGAAATCTATATCAACATAAAGTCCCAAAGATTTTCTCATGTTTTTCTTCCAAAAATTTTATAGCTTCAGCATTTACACTTAGACCAATAAACCATCTCAAGTTACTACATGCAAATAATGTGACATAGGTGTGATGTTCATTTTTCTTCTAAACTGATACCCAGGTGTTTTACCATTACTTGTGCAAAAGACTTGGTGCAAAGGCAATTCAGTACACACACACACACACACACACACACTCACACACATACTATCTTCTGTTCTAGTCATCTGTGTGTCTGTCCTTACATCAATAGCATACTGTCTTGAGTATCATAGCTTTTGTAAGTCTTGAAAAGAGAGAATCTAAATCCTCCAGTATTCTTAGTTTTCAAAGCAGTTGCGATTACTCTAGATGCTTTGTAGTTCCACATACACTGTAGAATCAGCTTTACAATTTAAAAAAAATCATGCTGTGATTGAGGTGAAAGTCCACATCAGGTCAGGGAGAATGGATACCTTAATGATACCGTTTTCCAATGAAAGAAGATGGTATAACTTACCATTTATTTGGGTGTTCTTTTATTTATTTTCTGTTAAGCAAGGCTTTATAGTTTTCAAGTTTTTATAGTGTACAGTCTTAAAATCCTTTGTTAAATTCATCCCTAATTATTTTATGTCTCTCATACTATCCTAAACAGAATCACTTTTTATTGAGTGTTCCTAAGGTTCATAATTGTTTTTCATAAAAAAGCAATTGTTTTTATATACTATCTGGTATCCTGTGACCTTGCTAAATTCACTTGTTATTTCTAGATATTTTACCATTAATATTTGTTATATATTGTCCAACCCTTTTCCTGCATCTAAGGAAACTCATTGTTTTTCTTCTTTATTCTACTGACATGGTGACTGATATTAATTGATTTTATAATGTAAACAGATTTTGCATCTCTGGGATAATTGTTACTTGTTTATTTTTTATTATTACTATAATGTATTTCTGGATTCCATTTGCTGATAATTTGCAGTATAGTTTTGTTTCAGTATGGACATGGGTCAGTAGTTTTCTTGTAATGAGTTAGTCCGGTTTGTGATCAGAGAGAGGCTGGCCTCATAAAATGATTTAGTATTTCCTCCTCTTCTGTCTGCCAACAAAATTTGTGTAGCATTTGTATAATTTATACCAACCCATAACATACCAAACACACCATAAATGTTTGATGGAATTCACCCATGAAGCAATACAGGAAATCTAGCAAATCTATAGTTTTCTTTGTGGGAAATCTTTTAATTCATAATGTAATATCATCTATAGATATAGAGCTATTATTCAGATATTCTATTTTTACCTACGTTAGTTTTGGCAATTTGTGCTTTTCAGGAAATGTTTATTTCACCTCAGTTGTCAATTCAGGGGGATCATAAAGTTTCATAATATATCCTTATTTTTCTTTTAGTGTTGAAGGATTTATATTGATAAATCCCTTTTTACTCTTAATATTCATAAGTTGTATCTCTTTTTTTTCTGATCAGCTTAGCCTGAGTCTTACCAACTTTATTGATCTTTTCAAAAAATCAGCTTTTGGTTTTACTGATTTTCTCTGTTAATCTACTTTCTCTAGTGTCCAATAACATCTTTTTAAAATGGGAGCCTGGATTATAATATACTGATAGTATTCAGAGTTCTGAATCTAGTTTAATACAGCCATTGTTTTGATTAGGTTTTCTTGGTATTTTTCACAATCTTTTAGTTTTAACCCATGTTTTGATATTTAAAGTAAGTTCTTGCAGGTATTATGGAGTTGATTAGTGCTTTTTTTTAACTTAAATGAAGTAAAGGCTCTAAATAAAAGACCAGCTTGTTACTATTGATATGGTTGGGTTGAAATCCACAGTCTTGCTATGTGCTGTTTATATTTGTCTAAATAAATCTTATTTTTCCCTTTCACTTCTGAAGGATATTTTTGCTTACCGTAGAATTCTAGGTTTACAAGTTTTATTTTTTTTTTCAGTAGTTAAATGTTTTTCTATTATGTATCAGTTCATAGTGTTTCTGATAAGAAGTCTGACATCATTCTTTGTTCTCTTTTATATAATATGATATTGTCTTTTCTCCTGGCTGTTTTATGATCTGTTTACCATTCATTTTCCATAAATTTATTAAAATATGCTTTGGTAGGTTTTTTGTTTATTGTTTACGTGATTATTAATTTTGGTTGGGATTTGTTGAGTTTCTCGGATGTATAATTTTATGTTTTTTTTTTCAAATTTGGAAATGTATTTTTCTTTATTTCATCAAATATTTTAGTCTATCCCTTTCCTTTCTCCTTGGATTCCATATATATGTATGTAAAATATTTGAAATGGTGTCAAAGATTGCTGAGGCTCTGTTTATTTATTTTGGTCTATTTTCTTTCTCTTCTTCCATTTAGATAGTTTTTATGCCTGTATCTTCAACTTCGCTGATGTCTTCTTCTCTACTATCTATTTTCTGCTGTGTTCATCCTGCAACATGTTTGTTTTAAATATTGATTTTTCATTCATGGAAATTCTCTTTGTTTTTTAAAATATTTTTTATTTCTCTCCTTATTAACTTAATGTTTTAATCCCTTGATCATATTTGTTACAGCATTTTTAATGCTTTTATATGTTAATTTTGTCTTCTATATCATTTCTAGGTTTGTTACTACTGATTAATTATTTCCTGGTTATGGGTCACATTTTCCCATTTTTTTACATGTCTAGTGATTCTTACTGGATGCTGGGAATTTTAATTGTTACACTTTGCATGCCTAGATATTATCTTCCATTAAAATGTGTATGAATTTGTTTTGACAGGCAATCAAAATACTTATGGATTAGGTTGATCTATTTGAGGTTTGTTTTTAAATTTTTAGGAATATCTGGAGTAAAAGGAATAACACTGGTTGTTTGTTACTCTAGCCCTATTACTTTAGTGTTAACCTTCTGGGGTCCCTATTTAATATTCAGTGAGGCCTCACTGCCTTGGCTCCTTGGAACTCAAAAGCTTTCAGTCAAGTGTGATGTATGAAAATTGCTTATTCTACATCTCCTTAGTGGTTTCTGGCTCAGCTGTGAGGAGTTTTCATGCTCTGCACAGATAGCTCAGTATTCAGCAACAGACTACGGTGGGCCTCTCTTCAAGTTTCTGGCACTGTTTCTCTGCACGGCTCCGTACTCTTTAGTTTACTGACCTGCAAATTCAGCTCCCCCGACCTCCTCAATTCCTGACTTCTGCGTCCTCAACACAAGACCATTGAGCTCTGCTTGGGCTCTCCCTCCCTGAGCTGCCATTCAGAACATACAGAAAGCTGTGGTCATTGAAAGAATAACCCCACACTGCTGTTTCTTTTACCTCCTCTCAAGGATCAAAGTCCTGCAACACTGGTAGTCTAAAATATGAAGACAGTTGTTTAATGTATTTTTGGTCCAATTTTCTACGGGTTTCAGTGGAAGAGCAAGTTCAATCGCAGTTACTTCATTATATCTGAAAGTGAAAGTCAAACACTGTTTTAATTGCTGTTATGCTTTAGGCAAAATGGTTTTCTGATTTAAGTAAATTTACATTAATCTACAAAAGACTTAACCTACCCCTTCAAAGGCCACAGTAATTCCTTTTAGTCATTGAACATATTTAAAGAAGAGCAAAGAATAAATGGTTAAGGAACTCCTAAAGTTGTTATGTGGACAGGATTTCCACACCATACGTTGGTGCCCTTTCCAGTGAGCAGTCCTCCTCTGCCTCCCACCCTTCCTCCTCTGCCTCCCACCCTTCCTCCTCTGCACTCCTGCTCCTAGAGTCCCCTGCAGTGCACCGGGCCCCTCACTCTTTCAAAATATCTCGCAACAAAATTTTCTACTTAATTATCCATCTGTTCAGAGCCTGAGCAGAGACCATATAGGTAGGCCACACTTCAGTAGTGGTGGGAGACTAGCTCAGGGTTTATTGCTTTCAACCAAGGTAACATCTGTTCTTTTCAGTAGGCACCTTCTGGGGACAACAGTTCTGCTTTTGCTGTTCAACTCAAAAGAGCACATCGAATCACTCTAGGTAGGAACAAAGGCCAGTCTTTGGGAGTGGACATTTTAATTAGGTCAATTCTTTAAGAAATTCTCCAGGTAAGTAATTAATAAAACTGGGAAACTTTTACTAACATCTAGCCAAAATATATATCTTTCATTTCAGTCTCCAGAAGAGCAATAGAAAGAAGCACTCACAACACTTTCTACTTAACTGACCTCCAAGGAATGATATAGATATGCCTGACAAGTATTTACAGATGGGTTTTTTGGTATTTATTTATCTATTTTTATTATTTTTAGTAATTTATTAAATGGTACATTTAGAATGATTTACTTATTAATTCAGAAGTGTTTATTTCACTCTTACCATGTGTCATGTCTTATGCTAGCCATTTTCTAAGGATGAATGGATATTGTTGCTATTCCCTAGAAGCTCACAGTTTCCTGAAGGAGCAAAATATGTAAACAGATTATTACAATATGGTGTGAGATCATATGATAGAGACATGCTCAGAGAGCTACAAGAACACAGAAGAGGGTGTATTTCTCCAGGCCATGAGAAAATCCATCCCGAGCAGAGGTCCGGCCAAAATGAAGGTATAGATAGATACACTTTGCCTCCTCGCACAACCAAAAGAAGGATAATTACTAATTTTAAAACAAAAAAACAAGCAGAACTGCCAGAATACCAAACCGTATGGAAATCTGACAATCAAGGAGTTAAAGAAGAAGCATGCATCTATATTGGTAGGAGAGGCAGAGATGAGAATGTGCAGTAGGCAGCAGAAGCTGGTAGACCAGGATTCCCCACAATTCACATGCAGATAAGCCAGGAGGAACAACTTGGGAGTAAGGTAGACTGCCCAGCTCAGAGTTCCATCTAGGGGAAATAAAGCCTCAAAACCTCTGGCTGTAAAATCCTGTGGGGGTTGCAGTGGCGGAAGAAACTCCCAGTCTCAAAGGGGAGTCCATTGGAGAGGACCATGGAGTCCTACAACGTACACAGGCACACCCACCTGGGAATCAGAACCTGAAAGGGCATAATCCACTTGTGGGAAGAGAGGGAAGTGACGGAAAGTGGAGCAAGAGTCAAGCAAGTGACACTGATCCCTCTCTGACCCCTCCCCCCTCATATAGCACCACAATGCAGTGAAGTGGATTGCCCCACCCTGGTGAATACCTAAGGCTCCACCACTTACAATGTAACAGGTGCACTGAAACAAGGAAATATGGCCCAAAGGAAAGAACAGATCAAAACACCAGAAAAAGAACTAAATGACAAGGAAATGCCAACCTGTGAGATGCAGAGTTGAAAACACTAGTAATCAGGATGCTCACAGAAATGACTGAGTATAATAAAGGAAGAAATAAAGGCTATACAAAGTGAAATAAAGGAAACTACACAGGCAACCAACAGTAAAGGGAAGGAAACTGGGCTGGACTCAAATCAACAATTTGGAAGAAAAAGAAAAAATAAACATTCAATCAGAACAGAATGAAGAAAAAAGTATTCAAAAAAATGAGGAGAAGCCCTGGCTGGTGTGGCTCAGTGGACTGAGTGCCAGCCTGTGAACCAAAGTATTGCTGGTTTGATTCCCAGTCAGGGCACATGCCTGGGTTGCAGGACAGGCCCACAGTAGCTGGTTCATGAAAGGCAACCACAGATTGATGTTTCTCTTCTCTCTCTGCCCCCCTTCTCCTTTCCCCTCCCTTTCTCTCTCTCCTCCCTTTTTCTCTCTCCTCCCTTCACCCCCCCTAAAAAAAGAGTTCTTAGATACAAAAACAGGAGCACAAATTATAACAGAAAAAAAGATAAATTAGACTTCATCAAAATAAAAAAAACTTTTTAAAAAATGAGAGGCTTAGGAACCTCTGGGATAACTTGAAACATTCCAACATCTGAATCATAGGGGTGCCAGAAAGAGAAGAGGAAAAGCAAGAAATTAAAAACTAATTTGAACAAATAATGAAGAAAAACTTCCCTAATCTCTTGAAGAAATTAGACCTGGAAGTCTAGGAAGCCCAGAGAGTCTCAAAGAAGTTGGACCCAAGGAACCACACACCAAGGCACATCATAATTACATTACCCAAGATTAAAGATAAGGAGAGAATCTTAAAGAGCAGCAACAGGAAAGAAGAGAGTTACCTACAAAGGAGTTCCCAGAAGACTTATCAGCTGATATCTCAAAAGAAACTTTACAGGCAAGAAAGGGCTGGAAAGAAATATTCCAAGTCATGAAAGGCAAGGACCTACATCCAAGATTACTCTATCCAGCAAAATTTTAATTTAGAATGGAAGGGCAGATAAAGTGCTTCTCAGATAAGGCCAAGTTAAAGGAGTTCATAATCACCAAGGGACTGTTAAAGGGACTTATCTAAGAAAAGGAAGAAGGTCAAAACTATGAACAGTAAAATGACAACAAATTCACAACTACCAACTGAACCTAAAATACAAAAACTAAGCAAACAGCTAGAACAGAAACAGAATCACAGAAGTGGAGATTACATGGAGAATTATCAGTGGACTGGAGGATGGGGATAATGGAGGAAAAGGTACAGGGAATGAGAAGCATAACTGGTAGGTACAAAATAGATAGGGGGAGGTTAAGAATAGTATATGAAATGGAGAAACCAAAGAACTTATATGTGTAACCCATGGACATAAACTAAGGGATAGTGAGGAAAATGCTAGAGGAAGGGAGATGCAGGGCAGAGGGAGATAAAGGGGAGAAAAAATTGGATAATTTTAATAGCATAATCAATAAAATATACTTAGAAAAAAAAGAAAATCTACCCAGAGCAGATACTATTTCAGTAATAGGTTATGGTCAATATATCTGAGCATCTCAGACTTGAGAGAGCTTTGAACTGAAAACATTGTAAGAGATATAGGGAGCAGTAAGTTAATCATTACAAAATGAAATAGCTATCTGTGGGACCTGTAAAGAACTGCTGATTTAAAGTTGAGTGCCGATGTTCTCATGATCAGTGCTCATATTATCAGAGAGGAGAGAAGTCAAGAGAGCGGGTCTGATGTAGTTAATTGTGAAGAAGCCAGAACTCTGCTAGAAGGCTGAGTAATGAGAGCAAATAAAAGAGGAATATCATTGACTAACAAGCATAATCTTCATAGAGAAGTAGTGCCAGTCTGAGGTTCATGGCTGGACGTATTGAAGACAATGAACCTTTCCATCCCTGAAACTGTCTTCACACTTTTAATTACGTGCACATATGCATAACCCTAAATATTAATCACAGCTACACAGTAAATTATCATATAATGTCAACAAGTCATGAAACCGAAAGACTCAGGTTGGGAGACTTGGGTCCTCCATAGACTAGCTATATGACTTTGAATATGTCACTTTGTCTTTCTTTACCTAAACCTGTCATCTACTTGCCTTGTAGAATTGTGGAAGTCAAAGAGTTTCATAGAATATAAATTGCTACGCCATTGCTATCAATAAAAACTAACCGAAGTAAGTGCAGATGTAATTAATTAGAAGTTTCTCATTGACCAATTAAATATGCAAATCTGCTTTGGAGGTTAATTCCTATCTGTATATGTATATGTGTGTGTAAACTTAAACAAATTTTTCAGTGAAATTTTTCAACTTACGCAAAAGGAAAAAAAATAGTAGAGCAAACCCCCCACATACTGGTTTCCATAATTATCAACATTTAGCCAACCTTGTTTCATCTACACCCCAACCTCCTCCTTCTTCACTCACCTAATTATTCTGAGGTAAATCTAATACATCATGTTATTTTACTTTAGCATTTATGTAGTGTGTTTCTTAAAAAATACCTTTTGAGAGAACATGACATTATCATTTTTTAAATTTTTTAAAATATATTTTATTGATTATGGCATTAAAGTTGTCCTATTTCCCCCATTCATTCCTCTCCACCCTGCACACCCCTCCCCCATCATCCTCCCCCCTTTAGTTTATGTCCACCTGTCTCAAGTTCTTTAGATTCTATATTTCCCATACTATTCTTGTCCTCCCCGTGTGTATTTTCTACTTACCATCTATGCTACTTATTCTCTGTACCTTCTCTCCCCCTCTCCTCCTCCCACTCCCCTGTTGCTAACCCTCCATGTGATCTCCATTTCTATGGTTTCCCTCCTGGTCTAGCTGTCCTCTTAGTTTGCTTTTGTTTTAGGTGTGGTTGTTAATAACTGAGTTCGCTGTCCTTTCACTGTTCATATTTTTTGTCTTCTTTTTCTTAGATAAGTCCCTTTAACATTTCATACACTAAGGGCCTGGTAATGCTGAATTCCTTGAATTTGATCTTATCTGAGAAGCACATTTTCTGCCCTTCCATTCTAAATGAAAGCTTTGTTGGATAGAGCAATCTTGGTTGTAGGTATTTGGATTTTATGAGTTGGAATACTTCTTTCCAGGCCCTTCTTGCCTGTAAGGTCTCTTTTGAGAAATCAGCTGACAGTCTGACGGGAACTCCTTTGTAGGTGACTGTCTCCTTATCTCTTGCTGCTTCTAGGATTCTCTCCTTTATTTTAATCTTGGGTAATGTAATTATGATGTGCCTTGGTATGTTCCTTCTTGGGTCCAACTTCTTTGGGACTCTCTGAGCTTCCTGGATTTCCTGGAAGTCTATTTCATTTGCCAGACTGGGGAAGTTCTCCTTTATTATTTGTTCAAATAAGTTTTCCACTCATGGCTGTTTCTCTTCCCCTTCTGGTACCCCTATAATTCGGATGTTGGAACGTTCAAAGATGTCCTGAAGGTTCCTAAGCCTCTCCTCATTTTTTTGAATTCTTGTTTCTTATTCTTTTCTGGTTGGATGTTTCGTTCTTCCTTCTGGTCCATTCCATTGATTTGAGTCCCAGTTTCCTTTCCATCACTATTGTTTTCCTGTGCATTTCCCTTCATTTCAATTAGTTTAGCCTTTATTTGTTCCTCTAATTTGTGACTAGAATCAACCAGTTCTGTGAGCATACTGATCAGCAGTATTTTGAACTGTGCATATGACAGATTGGCTATTTCTTGGTCTCTTAGAATTATAGGCTCTGGGGCTTTGAGTTCTTCTTGAGTCAAAATGTTTGGTCTGTTCACACCTGTTAGGTATGAGGGGCAGAGCCTTAGGTCTTCACCAGGGCGGGGCACCTCAGTTGCTGGGTTGTGATGCTGTATGGGGGGGCCGGGTCAGAGAGGGGCAATGGGGGTCCCCTCTGCTGTTTCCCTGCCACTGGAGCCTGCACAGTCTGTCTCACTGCTCCCTCCTTTGCCTGGTTTATCTGCGTACGAATGTGTGACTGCAGTCAGCCAGCTGCCTTACGCCCTCACTGGGTCTGCCTGTTGCAACTCCACACCTGGGATCTGCCAACCACCACCCTCGCACCTGGGTCAGTCCAGCCAAGTTTTTCTGCCAGACCCCACTCCACCAGTTGCTGGCTCCACCCCTCTTACCGGTCTGGCCGAAGGGTTCATTGTTGTCGGACTTCCGTACAGTTCAATTTTCTGTGTTTTGGCTGCATTTTTTGTTACTAAAACTTTGTTTTCTTTAAACTTGGTTGTGCGAGGAGGCACAGTGTTTCCACCTACACCTCCATCTTGGCCTGACATTACCATTTTTAGCATGACATCATTATCACACCCCAAAATAACACTAAATCTCCAGTATCATCAGTGTTCAAATCCCCCTAATAATAGGTGTATTATTGTGTATCTTATCACTGATTTAAATTTGTTTTATTGTAACAAAAAGTTATGAACCCCTGGACTTCTTCCTGAATCAGGTCCAAATGGTGTTCACACGGAGCCTTTGGTTGATACAGAGCTTCACTCCATGCCAGTCTTCCCAGGCCCTCCTAACCAGGCCCCTAGATGTCCTTCCCCTGCAGCTCCAGATCCAGGGCTGATCAGGCCAGGAATTGTAGCAGCAGCTCAGCCACCAACAGGTGGATTATTGTTGTTGTCATATCCCTTATCAGCCTGATTTTCTTTCCAGCTTCTTCTTTGATTTCCCTGATTAGCATCTGAGCAGTGGTCTACTGCTCTCATGAGTATATGTGGTGATTTTGGTTTGGTTTGTGGAATGACACCCAACCCACTGACCCACACCAGTCAGGGCAGAGCTTCTTTCTGTCTTTTTGCTGGACCATTCCACCAAGCTGTTAGGGAGTTCAAACTACATAAAGAGTCTACACGTAGGCACTCCAGTTGACAATCCTGGTGGAGCCCAGTCTTTACATCATCCCACAGGTATCACACCCATGATTGAAGAAATCTAGATGATTCCAGTCACTAGTCATTTGCGTCACTTCATTTGGGACTTGGGGTGTGATAAAGCAGAGACAAGCCATCCCCACTTAAGTTTTGTTGGAAAGCGCCCTGTCTGAAATTCTGACCACAGAATCCATTAGCATAATAAATGGCTTATGCGTCATACCACTAAATTTTGTGGTGGCTTGTTATATACAACATTGATAAAAACCTAGATCCCGTCATACCTGCTTTCTTAGCAGGCTAAATACCCCCTGAAACTCTGCTTCAGTACAACACACTGAGTGTCCATGATTTGTGAGACCAGCTAAAGAAACAGGCTAAGAGATCTTACCATTTACTCTGCAGAATTTAATTTAATCCTCACTTCTAATAAAGTGACTCACTCTGACCCACTGCTGTATTGTCAACACTAAGTCCAGAGTCTTGGTTCCATATCTTTGGACAATAAGCCTCCAGATACTTGGCTTTATGGGGATGGGAGAAGAGTTCAAATAGTCTAAATTCCAATAAATCTTCCTCCACTGAGTCCATCCTCACCCTGCCTCCAGTTCCTGAGTCTTTCCTGGGTCCTGAAGAGTAAAGCCTCATTGTTGACACCCTCATTCTAGGCACTTATGTTTCAGCTGTTTTCACTCAGCTAAATTGGAATCCACCAGCTTTCTCTCTTCTTTTTTTTTAAAGATTTTATTTATTTATCTTTAGAGGGGAAGGGAAGGAGAGAAGGAGAGAAATGTCAATGTATGGTTGCCTCTTGTGAGTCCCCTACTGGGAACTGGCCTGCAACCCAGGCATGTGTCCTGACTGGGAATCGAACCACAATCATGTGGTTCGCAGGCCCGCGCTCAATCCACTGAGCTACACCAGCCAGGGCTAACTTTCTCTCTTCTATAGCATTTGTTGGTATATTATATCTGCTGTGGTTTCCTACCCTCTTTTCTCTGTCCTTGTGTAGTTCTATCTTGCTTTATTCATTCTCAGGTGTCTGATCTCCTAGAAGCAGAACAGGAAAAGGAGATGGAGGGCTGGTCTTATTTTCTGAATGTAGATTCTCCCTCAGTCCCTGCTTTCTGGCCTGCTTTCTCATCCTGGTCATGCATGATACCCAAAATTGCTGAGTTCTGAGTGCAAGCTTTCTTTTGTTTGTTGCAGAGTTTCAAGCAATCTTCTTATTTTCAGCCCTGGACCTCATTCCCAACTTCCACAGTACCTGGCACCTCCAAGTTCTGAGCCTTGGAAGGTCTCTCTGGGGTGGACAAGCTCGCTACTAGCAAGTTCTCCCTTCTGTAGAAAGACTCTGCTACCTCAGTCATCACTTCTCCACCCACTTTCTGTCTCCCAAAAATGTATCAAACTCCTGCATCTTCTGAATTACCATTTTCCTCCTGGTTCTATAGATTTTGCATTTCTTTGATTTTAATAAGATCTTAGAAGAGGATATAAGCCTATGTGGTTAATACACCAAGTTTAATAAAAATAGAAAATTGCCCATATTTACTTAGAAAGTCACTGATGAATAATGAAGCTTTTACTTAGATAAAAATTAGGTTTTATAGAAATCATAGATAGCAGTTGCTGTATTATATCACCCTTAGTGTCTAATTTACTTCTTTATTTGTATTGGATTAAGAATATTGAGAAACTTCTATTTAATAAGTAGTTGGTAATGACAATGTTTTTAGTAGATTGCCCGGCAGTCTCTGATACTCTTCAATATAACTGATGTAAAAGCTTGAAAGGGGAACTATAAGAAAACTTTTTTTTAAAGATTTTATTTATTTATCTTAGAGGAGAAGGGAAGGAGAGAGAGAGAGAGAGAAACATCAATGTATGGTTGCCTCTCATGCGTCCCCTGCCGGGAACCGAGAACTGGCCTACAACCCAGGCATGTGCCCTGACTGGGAATCGAACCACGATCGTGTGGTTCGCAGGCCGCGCTCAATCCACTGAGCTACACCAGCCAGGGCAAGAAAACTTTTTTATTCAAAGTTAACNGAATAAATGGTTAAGGAACTCCTAAAGTTGTTATGTGGACAGGATTTCCACACCATACGTTGGTGCCCTTTCCAGTGAGCAGTCCTCCTCTGCCTCCCACCCTTCCTCCTCTGCCTCCCACCCTTCCTCCTCTGCACTCCTGCTCCTAGAGTCCCCTGCAGTGCACCGGGCCCCTCACTCTTTCAAAATATCTCGCAACAAAATTTTCTACTTAATTATCCATCTGTTCAGAGCCTGAGCAGAGACCATATAGGTAGGCCACACTTCAGTAGTGGTGGGAGACTAGCTCAGGGTTTATTGCTTTCAACCAAGGTAACATCTGTTCTTTTCAGTAGGCACCTTCTGGGGACAACAGTTCTGCTTTTGCTGTTCAACTCAAAAGAGCACATCGAATCACTCTAGGTAGGAACAAAGGCCAGTCTTTGGGAGTGGACATTTTAATTAGGTCAATTCTTTAAGAAATTCTCCAGGTAAGTAATTAATAAAACTGGGAAACTTTTACTAACATCCAGCCAAAATATATATCTTTCCTTTCAGTCTCCAGAAGAGCAATAGAAAGAAGCACTCACAACACTTTCTACTTAACTGACCTCCAAGGAATGATATAGATATGCCTGACAAGTATTTACCGATGGGTTTTTTTGGTATTTATTTATCTATTTTTATTATTTTTAGTAATTTATTAAATGGTACATTTAGAATGATTTACTTATTAATTCAGAAGTGTTTATTTCAATCTTACCGTGTGTCATGTCTTATGCTAGCCATTTTCTAAGGATGAATGGATATTGTTGCTATTCCCTAGAAGCTCACAGTTTCCTGAAGGAGCAAAATATGTAAACAGATTATTACAATATGGTGTGAGATCATATGATAGAGACATGCTCAGAGAGCTACAAGAACACAGAAGAGGGTGTATTTCTCCAGGCCATGAGAAAATCCATCCCGAGCAGAGGTCCGGCCAAAATGAGGGTATAGATAGATACACTTTGCCTCCTCGCACAACCAGAAGAAGGATAATTACTAATTTTAAAACAAAAAAACAAACAGAACTGCCAGAATACCAAACTGTATGGCAATCTGACAATCAAGGAGTTAAAGAAACATCCATCTATATTGGTAGGAGAGGCAGAGACGAGAATGTGCAGTAGGCAGCAGAACCTGGTGGACCAGGATTCCCCACCCATTCACATGCAGATAAGCCAGGAGGAACAACTTGGGAGTAAGATAGACTGCCTAACTCAGGGTTCCATCTAGGGGAAATAAAGCCTCAAAACCTCTGGCTGTAAAATTCTGCGGGTGTTGCAGTGGCGGAAGAAACTCCCAGTCTCAAAGGGGAGTCCAGGAGAGGACCACGGGGTCCTACAATGTACACAAGCACACCCACCTGGGAATCAGAACCTGAAAGGGCATAATCCACTTGTGGGAAGAGAGGGAAGTGACGGCAAGTGGAGCAAGAGTCGAGCAAGCGACACTGATCCCTCTCTGACCCCTCCCCCCTCATATAGCACCACAATGCAGTGAAGTGGATTACCCCACCCTGGTGAATACCTAAGGCTCCACCACTTATGATGTAACAGGTCACCGAGACAAGGAAATATGGCCCAAAGGAAAGAACAGATCAAAACACCAGAAAAAGAACTAAGTGACAAGGAAATGCCAACCTGTGAGATGCAGAGTTGAAAACGCTAGTAATCAGGATGCTCACAGAAATGACTGAGTATAATAAAGGAAGAAATAAAGGCTATACAAAGTGAAATAAAGGAAACTACACAGGTAACCAACAGTAAAGGGAAGGATACCGAGCTGGACTCAAATCAACAATTTGGAACAAAAAGAAAAAATAAACATTCAATAAGAACAGAATGAAGAAAAAAGTATTCAAAGAAATGAGGAGAAGCCCTGGCTGGTGTGGCTCAATGGACTGAGTGCCAGCCTGTGAACCAAAGTATTGCTCGTTTGATTCCCAGTCAGGGCACATGCCTGGGTTGCAGGACAGGCCCCCAGTAGCTGGCTCATGAAAGGCAACCACAGATTGATGTTTCTCTTCTCTCTCTCCCCCCCTTCCTCCCCTCCTCTCCCTTTCTCCCTTTTTCTCTCTCCTCCCTCCCCCCCTAAAAAAAGGGCTCTTAGATACAAAAATAGGAGCACAAATTATAACAGAAAAAAAGATAAATTAGACTTCATCAAAATAAAAAAACTTTTTAAAAAATGAGAGGCTGAGGAACCTCTGGGATAACTTGAAACATTCCAACATCTGAATCATAGGGGTGCCAGAAAGAGAAAAGGAAAAGGAAGAAATTAAAAACTTATTTGAACAAATAATGAAGAAAAACTTCCCTAATCTGGTGAAGGAACTAGACCTGGAAGTCTAAGAAGCCCAGAGAGTCTCAAAGAAGTTGGACCCAAGGAACCACACACCAAGGCACATCATAATTACATTACCCAAGATTAAAGATAAGGAGAGAATCTTAAAAGCAGCAAGAGAAAAGGAGACAGTTATCTACAAATGAGTTCCCAGAAGACTTATCATCTGATTTCTCAAAAGAAACTTTACAGGCAAGAAAGGGCTGGAAAGAAATATTCCAAGTCATGAAAGGCAAGGACCTACATCCAAGATTACTCTATCCAGCAAAATTTTCATTTAGAATGGAAGGGCAGATAAAGTGCTTCTCAGATAAGGTCAAGTTAAAGGCATTCATGATCACCAAGGGACTGTTAAAGGGACTTATCTAAGAAAAGGGAGAAGGTCAGAACTATGAACAGTAAAATGACAACAAATTCACAACTACCAACTAAACCTAAAATACAAAAACTAAGCAAACAACTAGAACAGAAACAGAATCACAGAAGTGGAGATCACATGGAGAATTATCAGTGGGCTGGAGGAGGGGGATAATGGAGGAAAAGGTACAGGGAATACGAAGCATAACTGGTAGGTACAAAATAGATAGGGGGAGGTTAAGAATAGTATATGAAATGGAGAAACCAAAGAACTTATATGTGTAACCCATGGACATAAACTAAGGGATAGTGAGGAAAATGCTAGAGGAAGGGAGATGCAGGGCAGAGGGAGATAAAGGGGAGAAAAAATTGGATAATTTTAATAGCATAATCAATAAAATATACTTAGAAAAAAAAGAAAATCTACCCAGAGCAGATACTATTTCAGTAATAGGTTATGGTCAATATATCTGAGCATCTCAGACTTGAGAGAGCTTTGAACTGAAAACATTGTAAGAGATATAGGGAGCAGTAAATTAATCATTACAAAATGAAACAGCTATCTGTGGGACCTGTAAAGAACTGCTGATTTAAAGTTGAGTGCCGATGTTCTCATGATCAGTGCTCATATTATCAGAGAGGAGAGAAATCAAGAGAGCGGGTCTGATGTAGTTAATTGTGAAGAAGCCAGAACTCTGCTAGAAGGCTGAGTAATGAGAGCAAATAAAAGAGGAATATCATTGACTAACAAGCATAATCTTCATAGAGAAGTAGTGCCAGTCTGAGGTTCATGGCTGGACGTATTGAAGACAATGAACCTTTCCATCCCTGAAACTGTCTTCACACTTTTAATTACGTGCACATATGCATAACCCTAAATATTAATCACAGCTACACAGTAAATTATCATATAATGTCAACAAGTCATGAAACCGAAAGACTCAGGTTGGGAGACTTGGGTCCTCCATAGACTAGCTATATGACTTTGAATATGTCACTTTGTCTTTCTTTACCTAAACCTGTCATCTACTTGCCTTGTAGAATTGTGGAAGTCAAAGAGTTTCATAGAATATAAATTGCTACGCCATTGCTATCAATAAAAACTAACCGAAGTAAGTGCAGATGTAATTAATTAGAAGTTTCTCATTGACCAATTAAATATGCAAATCTGCTTTGGAGGTTAATTCCTATCTGTATATGTATATGTGTGTGTAAACTTAAACAAATTTTTCAGTGAAATTTTTCAACTTACGCAAAAGGAAAAAAAATAGTAGAGCAAACCCCCCACATACNTTGCTAACCTTCCATGTGATCTCCATTTCTATGGTTCCACTCCTGATCTAGCTGTCCTCTTAGTTTGCTTTTGTTTTAGGTGTGGTTGTTAATAACTGAGTTCGCTGTCCTTTCACTGTTCATATTTTTTCTCTTCTTTTTCTTAGATAAGTCCCTTTAACATTTCATATAATAAGGGCCTGGTAATGCTGAATTCCTTGAATTTGATCTTATCTGAGAAGCACATTATCTGCCCTTCCATTCTAAATGAAAGCTTTGTTGGATAGAGCAATCTTGGTTGTAGGTATTTGGATTTTATGAGTTGGAGTACTTCTTTCCAGGCCCTTCTTGCCTATAAGGTCTCTTTTGAGAAATCAGCTGACAGTCTGATGGGAACTCCTTTTTAGGTGACTGTCTCCTTATCTCTTGCTGCTTTTAGGATTCTCTCCTTTATTTTAACCTTGGGTAATGTAATTATGGTGTGCCTTGGTATGTTCCTTCTTGGGTCCAAGTTCTTTGGGACTCTCTGAGCTTCCTGGGCTTCCTGGAAGTCTATTTCCTTTGCCATATTGGGGAAGTTCTTCTTTATTATTTGTCTAAATAAGCTTTCCACTTGCGACTGTTCCTCTTCCCCTTCTGGTACACCTATAATTCGGATGTTGGAACGTTTAAAGATGTCCTGAAGGTTCCTAAGCCTCTCCTCATTTTTTTGAATTCTTGTTTCTTATTCTTTTCTGGTTGGATGTTTCGTTCTTCCTTCTGGTCCACCCCGTTGATTTGAGTCCCAGTTTCCCTTCCATCACTATTGGTTTCCTGTGCATTTCCCTTCATTTCAATTAGTTTAGCCTTTATTTGTTCCTCTAATTTGTGACTAAAATCAACCAGTTCTGTGAGCATCCTGATCATCAGTATTTTGAACTGTGCATCTGACAGATTGGCTATTTCTTGGTCACTTAGAATTATAGGCTCTGGGGCTTTGAGTTCTTCTTGAGTCATAATGTTTGTTCTGTTCGCACCTGTTAGGTATGAGGGACAGAGCCTTAGGTGTTCACCAGGGCAGGGCACCTCAGTTGCTGGGTTGTGATGCTGTATGGGGGGGCCGGGTCAGAGAGGGGCAATGGGGGTCCCCTCTGCTGTTTCCCTGCCACTGGGGCCTGCACAGTCTGTCTCACTGCTCCCTCCTTTGCCTGGTTTATCTGTGTACCAATGTGTGACTGCGGTCAGCCAGCTGCCTTATGCCCTCACTGGGTCTGCCCGTTGCAACTCCACGCCTGGAATCTGCCAACCACCACCCTCGCACCTGGGTCAGTCCAGCCAAGTTTTTCTGCCAGACCCCACTCCACCAGTTGCTGGCTCCACCCCTCTTACCAGTCTGGCTGAAGGGTTCATTGTTGTCGGACTTCCGTACAGTTCAATTTTCTGTGTTTTGGCTGCATTTTTTGTTACTAAAACTTTGTTTTCTTTAAACTTGGTTGTACGAGGAGGCACAGTGTTTCCACCTACACCTCCATCTTGGCCTGACATTACCATTTTTAGCATGACATCATTATCATACCCCAAAATAACACTAAATCTCCAGTATCATCAGTGTTCAAATCCCCCTAATAATAGGTGTATTATTGTGTATCTTAATTTATGTATATTATCACTGATTTAAATTTATTTTATTGTAACAAAAAATTATGAACCCCTGGACTTCTTCCTGAATCAGGTCCAAATGGTGTTCACACGGAGCCTTTGGTTGATACAGAGCTTCACTCCATGCCAGTCTTCCCAGGCCCTCCTAATCAGGCCCCTAGATGTCCTTCCCCTGCAGCTCCGGATCCAGGGCTGATCAGGCCAGGAATTCTAGCAGCAGCTCAGCCACCAACAGGTGGATTATTGTTGTTGTCATATCCCTTATCAGCCTGATTTTCTTTCCAGCTTCTTCTTTGATTTCCCTGATTAGCATCTGAGCAGTGGTCTACTGCTCTCATGAGTATATGTGGTGATTTTGGTTTGGTTTGTGGAATGACACCCAACCCACTGACCCACACCAGTCAGGGCAGAGCTTCTTTCTGTCTTTTTGCTGGACCATTCCACCAAGCTGTTAGGGAGTTCAAACTACATAAAGAGTCTACACGTAGGCACTCCAGTTGACAATCCTGGTGGAGCCCAGTCTTTACATCATCCCACAGGTATCACACCCATGATTGAAGAAATCTAGATGATTCCAGTCACTAGTCATTTGCGTCACTTCATGTGGGACTTGGGGTGTGATAAAGCAGAGACAAGCCATCCCCACTTAAGTTTTGTTGGAAAGCGCCCTGTCTGAAATTCTGACCACAGAATCCATTAGCATAATAAATGGCTTATGCGTCATACCACTAAATTTTGTGGTGGCTTGTTATATACAACATTGATAAAAACCTAGATCCCGTCATACCTGCTTTCTTAGCAGGCTAAATACCCCCTGAAACTCTGCTTCAGTACAACACACTGAGTGTCCATGATTTGTGAGACCAGCTAAAGAAACAGGCTAAGAGATCTTACCATTTACTCTGCAGAATTTAATTTAATCCTCACTTCTAATAAAGTGACTCACTCTGACCCACTGCTGTATTGTCAACACTAAGTCCAGAGTCTTGGTTCCATATCTTTGGACAATAAGCCTCCAGATACTTGGCTTTATGGGGATGGGAGAAGAGTTCAAATAGTCTAAATTCCAATAAATCTTCCTCCACTGAGTCCATCCTCACCCTGCCTCCAGTTCCTGAGTCTTTCCTGGGTCCTGAAGAGTAAAGCCTCATTGTTGACACCCTCATTCTAGGCACTTATGTTTCAGCTGTTTTTACTCAGCTAAATTGGAATCCACCAGCTTTCTCTCTTCTTTTTTTTTTTAAGATTTTATTTATTTATCTTTAGAGGGGAAGGGAAGGAGAGAAGGAGAGAAATGTCAATGTATGGTTGCCTCTTGTGAGTCCCCTACTGGGAACTGGCCTGCAACCCAGGCATGTGTCTTGACTGGGAATCGAACCACAATCATGTGGTTCGCAGGCCCGCGCTCAATCCACTGAGCTACACCAGCCAGGGCTAACTTTCTCTCTTCTATAGCATTTGTTGGTATATTATATCTGCTGTGGTTTCCTACCCTCTTTTCTCTGTTCTTGTGTAGTTCTATCTTGCTTTATTCATTCTCAGGTGTCTGATCTCCTAGAAGCAGAACAGGAAAAGGAGATGGAGGGCTGGTCTTATTTTCTGAATGTAGATTCTCCCTCAGTCCCTGCTTTCTGGCCTGCTTTCTCATCCTGGTCATGCATGATACCCCAAATTGCTGAGTTCTGAGTGCAAGCTTTCTTTTGTTTGTTGCAGAGTTTCAAGCAATCTTCTTATTTTCAGCCCTGGACCTCATTCCCAACTTCCACAGTACCTGGCACCTCCAAGTTCTGAGCCTTGGAAGGTCTCTCTGGGGTGGACAAGCTTGCTACTAGCAAGTTCTCCCTTCTGTAGAAAGACTCTGCTACCTCAGTCATCACTTCTCCACCCACTTTCTGTCTCCCAAAAATGTATCAAACTCCTGCATCTTCTGAATTACCATTTTCCTCCTGGTTCTATAGATTTTGCATTTCTTTGATTTTAATAAGATCTTAGAAGAGGATATAAGCCTATGTGGTTAATACACCAAGTTTAATAAAAATAGAAAATTGCCCATATTTACTTAGAAAGTCACTGATGAATAATGAAGCTTTTACTTAGATAAAAATTAGGTTTTATAGAAATCATAGATAGCAGTTGCTGTATTATATCACCCTTAGTGTCTAATTTACTTCTTTATTTGTATTGGATTAAGAATATTGAGAAACTTCTATTTAATAAGTAGTTGGTAATGACAATGTTTTTAGTAGATTGCCCGGCAGTCTCTGATACTCTTCAATATAACTGATGTAAAAGCTTGAAAGGGGAACTATAAGAAAACTTTTTTTTAAAGATTTTATTTATTTATCTTAGAGGAGAAGGGAAGGAGAGAGAGAGAGAGAGAGAAACATCAATGTATGGTTGCCTCTCATGCGTCCCCTGCCGGGAACCGAGAACTGGCCTGCAACCCAGGCATGTGCCCTGACTGGGAATCGAACCACGATCGTGTGGTTCGCAGGCCGCGCTCAATCCACTGAGCTACACCAGCCAGGGCAAGAAAACTTTTTTATTCAAAGTTAACTCCTAACAAAACCTAATATTGCTCACATTTTGTCATCGGTAAATATTCAGTTTGTAATAAGTTGATGGGATGATTTTTTTTAAAACAGCACATAATGGAAACGTTATGAAATATCCAACAATGTCTTCAAATCTTAGAGAGACTTCTGTTCAAGGCCGTAAATGGGGTGCACGCTTCACTTCCTTCTCTTTCTTCCTGAAAACTCATTGAAATGACAGTAAGCAAAGAAGGGGAGAAATTCCTTAAACAGCCGAGAAGGGGACAGGGGACATCAGTGGAGAGAAGTCATTAGTAACTTTCCATAAGGTAGAAACTAGATGATACAACACCAGTGGATGAGAAAAAGCAGATGGAGCTCCAGCCCAGAGCATGTCCTGACGTGGCTGAGGCACAGGGGTGTCAACTTTCATAGTGATGCCCACCAGAGTCAGGAGATGATCATTATCCTGAGTTTTATTGAGCACTTACTACCCACCAAACAATGTTTCAAGCACCTTGCTGGGTGTTATCCCACTTAATCCTTCAATGACCTTATAAAATTGGTATTATATCTATCTTATTGATGAAGAAATTGAGGCACAGAAAAGTCAAATAATGTGCCCAAGATTTCTTGGCTTGTCAGTGGTACAGCTACAAGTGGAACTCAGGATATCTACCCCCAGAATCAGAGAGCTGTTTGGCCACACCACGCCTGTTTTCAAGTGGCTACCTCATTCTGTTCTGCATGTAGAATTCAAACTTTAAGGTTGACTTTTATTGTTGATGTTTTACCTTTATTGTTAAGCTGGACAATACTGGAAGACTGCATTGTAAAACCGAGCTTATTCAGCTCATTAAAAGTTAGGCAGAAAGCACCACAAACTCACAAATGCTAAATCTATCTGTAACTAGATCAAAAGATGTTACCCATTTATATATTGCCTAAAACTGGCTATTTCTCCATGAAAATGCCACACATCCAGGAGAAGCATCTAAGTGTTGCCTAACATTTAACTGAGCAGAGCGTACACGGTTGCCGGAGTGTACTTACTTACTTCATGCAGCTAGCTGAACCCACCAAACCCAGGGGTAAGCCCACAAATCTCCTATCTGATGCATTTTTAAAAGTACAAATACAAAAGCTGTCAGAAAATTTTTATCCCAAACTTTGCACAAAAGCAAGATAAACCGGGTATCCGAAGCCAACACATACCATGTGGTCCCGGTAGTAGCTCACAAGCATCCCAGGGCCGCACACAGCACCCCTCGCCCACAGGAACAGGCTATGGGCAGCGGGATTTGTACTGCATGATTCTGTGCCCTTGACCATGGTTGTTGATTGGGTCTACAGTTCATACTTGGCTCAAGTTAGCTCATTGGACTCTCTTTCCTGAGTTTTCAGAATTGGGACTGAAAGTTGAGTTGGCCTTTGCAGATTTACAAACCCAGAGGGTATGTAGTGGTGATATCTTTGGCCACAGGGCCTAGGAGCATAGAAGGCAGGGCCTCAGAGGAAAGACACACAGTGATGAAAAGCAGAGTTCTGTTGAGCTTTACCTTTGGGTTCAGTTCCTTCCTGAGACTTGGCTGCATTCCAGCCCTTGGCTATGACAGAGTTCTGAGTCCTTCCAATAAAATTTAACATTTTCCTTGACCTGGTTAGGGTCGATTTCTATTACTTGAAATCATAATCCTAACTCACAGGGCCTCCCAAGTGTTAAAATTTATTACATGTACATGAATGTGCTTCTTACTTTTTATGAGTTTTTGCAATGTTTTAAATGAATTTTTGGTTGTCTTTAGATTCCTGCAGCTTCTGTGGCCACATGGGTGTGGAAAGCCTCCAACCTACAGCTGCTGAGGAATCTGCAACAGAAATCAGGAGTTTGACCATATAAAGTGCCATCGTATCCCCATTGGCAAGCTGCAAAAACCAAGCTGCCTTGGCCAGGTGGCTCAGTTGGTTGGCGCATCACCTTGTACACCAAAGGCTGTGAGTTCAGTCCCCCGTCAGGGCACGAACCTAGCTAGGTGGAACATTTGATCCCTCGTGGCATGTCTGGGAGGCAACGGATTGATGTTTCTCTCTCACAACAACGTTCCCCTCTCTTTCCTTTCCTCTCTCTTCAAAACTGGTAAAAACATGTCCTCGGGTGAGGGGGTGGGGGCAAACCCAAACAGCCACTTGATCCAATGAGTAAGAAATCTAGTCTTTCTGGAGATGTTTTCTTCTCTCTGTTGGGTTATTGTCTGTGGCTTTGGGCTGAGTGGAACTCAAACAGGAGACATGAGGCTCTCCCTGCTGCCGTGGAGGACTTGGCCTCTGCACGCATTGCTACTGCTGCTCCTGCCTCTGTCTCTTGCTCCTTGGGAAAGCAGTCACTTGTTTGCACTGGTCTCTCCTACCCTGTTCTCCTTGTTGGAGCAGCTTAGTCTCATCCTTGAGCTGCTTGGCTTCCCACTCAGAGGCCACGCCCAACTGACTCAGAACCCAGAGAGGAGATGAAGCCTTTCCTTTTGAGACCTTGGTCCACCACTTATCCCCAGGAAATTAAAAGTGGAAACATCTATTTTCTTCAAGGAAAATCCTTTTACTCGCCACAGGCTGTCATGTCATTCCACAGCATCAACGAAATAATTTGACACACGGTAGATTTTTCCAAATTTGGACTTTTCATTCATATCCATAATCATCTTGTCTCACAATATGACATTGAGTTGAATGTGTTGGTTGGCAGTTTAGGATATTAAAAGTGCAAAAAGCACTTCATTGGTCTCTGATGTCCAGGAAAGTGAAGCTGCTTATTATATAGCAAAATATTTTATAAAAAGCACATGTACAAAAGCAAAATAGCAAAACAAAAAATACAAGAGAGAAAGAACAGGACAAGGAGACAGTCAAAGACCAAAAAGAAACAGTCACAGAGTAGCCAAGGCTGGAGACTAAAGAAAGAAGAAAGTTGTGGCGATTCCAGATGGAGCTGATTTTGAAAATGACATTGGGCAGCAAGAAGCAGCACTCTGAGGGTGTAACTGCCTGGAAGAAGAAAAAAACTGTTTTGTGAAGATCTCCAGGACTCTGGGACACAAGGGCAGCCCTTTCAGACATCTCTGTACCTTACTGAGAAGTTGTAGTCCAGAGGGATGCTCAGTGAAAGGGCATCTTGACTTGTTAACTTCGGCAGCTTCCTCGTACGTGGCAGAATTCAGACCGTGCCGTGTTCAAGTTACCCCAGAGGACTTAGCTCAGCTCAGCGGGCAGGAAAAGATCTGCAAGATGGCCTGTAATAAAAACAGTATTTGATGGCAATGCACAGTGTATAGGAATTTTCATAATCCTAATCTCATTTGCTCCTCACAGTTTGGAGGATTGACAGTTACTGTAATATTAATGTGATACTTTATTTTTCAAAGATTTTATGTATTTATTTATTTTTAGAGAGATGGGAAGGGAGGAAAGAAGAGAGGAAGAGAAACATCAATGTGTGGTTGCCTGTCGCACGCTCCCCCACTAGGGACCTAGCCAGAAGCCCAGGCATGTGCCCTGACTGGGAATGGAACCAGCAACCCTTTGGTCTGCAGGCTGGTGCTCAGTCCACTGAGCCACCCCCGCCTGGGCTTAATGTGACACTTTAAATTGAGTGAGAGTAATGAAGGGAAAGAGTGAGGTGCAAAAAAGAGAAAGTTGTCTTCTCCAGGTTTCCTGACTCCTCAACTCACATTTCCTTCCATACGTCACAACAGAGTTTGATTCAATAATTAATTTAATAGAAACAGCTCTGAAGTTATGCAGTGGCATATCCCTTCTCTTTATTTGAAAAAGACAAATAATTAAAAAGCAAGTGGATATCAAGGACTTTTAGATTCCATTTTTAGGAAGAAATAATATCCCATTTATTGAGCACTTACTACATGCCAGGCAATGGGATCAGCATCTTGGTTGTTTTATTTACATTTGACAACACCTTGTGATTAATCTCCATTTCAGCAAATAACGAAACAGAGGCTCAGAGATGTTAAGTGACTCAGTGTTGCACAGCCAGATAGTGGCAGCATCTTAGTTTGAGCTATAGTCTAACTCCAAAGCCTCTGTTCTTAACATCTTGTGATCTCTGTATGCAACACTATCCTAAGTCTCATGGGAGATGTCTTGTCTTTGAGTTAAGGAAAGGTTAAAAATTTTCTTTATATTTTATTTATTTATTTTTAGAGAGAGGGGACGGGAAGGACAAAGAGTGGGAGAGAAACATCAATGTGTGGTTGCCTCTCATGTGTCCCCCGCTGGGGACCTGGCCTGCAACCCAGGCATGTGCCCTGACTGGGAATTGAACTGGTGACCCTTTGCTTCACAGGCCTGTGCTCAATCCACTGAGCTACACCAGCCAAGGCGTTAAATTCTTTAAACAATCACCACATCCATATATCAGAAAGTGTTATTTTTCAAAAACCAGTTTAAACTGTTTGACTGAAATTTTAGTGGTCAGGAGAAATTACTTTCCCAAATTACTCCTCTCCCTGCATTTCAGGATAAATAAGCTGTTATTCCACTTTTATTTTGTATATACTTGCTAAAGTTTATCTTTATTATTGTTTTAAATGCACAATTACCTTTATTTATATAAAGCAGAAGAGTTTTTTCTAAAAATAAAGTAATCTTGAGCAGTAGACCATTTAAATAATAAATATCCATCTATTTTTGTGTATGTGTAAACATGATTATAGTCACACTAGATGCTCATGGTTCCGTCTTCACCTTTGTGGCCTCTCCTTCCCACCCACCCCACATTACATGCCGCTTCTCTCTTCCTGCAGTCATTTTTAAAAGGATGCTTCCTTTTTTCCTTTTCATTATTTTTGTGCATTTGATCAAGCTGCTTTCTGGCCAGTCTCTCTCCGGATAAGCTCTACCTCCCTTTCGTTTCATTGGTGGCCACCATCCCTTTCCTGCACTCACAATCCCGCCCATGGTTTCCTATTTCATTTGGAGAGGAGATACCATTGGTTTCACCCACCCCAGGGGTTCTATTTTTTCATCTTCTCCTGATTCCAATAAGATCAGGCCTTTAAAATTTGCGCATGCCCCCTTCTCCTGCTCTGGGTCAGCCCCTGAGAGCCTTGCTTACCATGAAACTCTGGGGATGGAATTATTTAGGCCTCTTTCCTAGCTCTGACTCTTAGATGGGACAGAGATGGTCGAAATCTTTGTAGTTTCTTCTTTTTCAAGAGTTCCTTTTTAGCACTTCCTGATATTGAAGACCACAGGCTGATACTATCTTTTTCGATTTAAAAATAAATATATCTATCTTGCACGCTTCATTGCTCACCATAGTTTCCTCCTCACCACATCTCCATACCAATTTTCAATTTTCTTTTTCTAGTTCCTTTGCTCACCTCTAAACAGGATTTTTTCTAGAATAATTTTCTCATATGGAGAGCATGGGTGGTATAGTCTCTGATTACTAACACACCCACTGTTGTTTGTTGGGTTGTGTTTTTTTTTTGACAGGAGAATGATACTCGGCTAGAGTAGGACGCCTCTTTCTGTAAGTATTTTGTGAGATGTTAGTTCACTGTAGCCTCTAGTGTTACAGACAAGGCCTATTCCCTTTTCCTTTGTAGGAAACCTGTTTATTTCTTTGGGGTTTTTTTTTTCTGTCTGGAAGCTAATTAGATTTTTCTCTTCAGGCTTAGAATACAGATGTTTTACCAGGATATATTTTTCAAATCAATACTACTAGAAACTCATTGATTCCTTTTAATATGTAGACTTAAGCCTTTCATATCTTTGAGATGATTTCTACCATAATTTAATTTATGCATTTATTCCTTCTGTTCCTTTTAATTTTTTCTTTTAGACCTCCTTTTAAATTATTATCAATTTGCATGTCAGGACTCCTGAATCTATATTACAAAGAAATTTATATGTTTTCCCTATTCTCCCACTTGCATTCCCCCCACTTTAGTTCATCTCCATGGTTTATAAATATAAGCACTTTGTTTTTAAATATATTTTATTGATTATGTCATTACACTTGTCCTTCCCCCCTTCATTCTCCTCCATCCTATGCACACCCTCCCCCACCATTCTCCCTCCTTTAGTTTATGTCCATGAGTATCAAGTTCTTTAGATTCTATATTTCCCATACTATTCTTACCCTCCCCACCTATTTTCTACTTACCATCTATGCTACTTATTCCCTGTACCTTCCCTCCCCCTCTGCTCCTCCCACTCCCGTGTTGCTAACCCTTCATGTGGTCTCCATTTCTGTGGCTCCACTCCTGATCTAGCTGTCCTCTTAGTTTGCTTTTGTTTTAGGTGTGGTGGTTAATAACTGTGAGTTTGCTGTCCTTTCACTGTTCATATTTTTTCTCTTCTTTTTTCGTATTTTTTCTCTTCTTTTTCTTAGAAAAGTCCCTTTAACATTTCATATAATAAGGGCTTGGCGATGATGAACTCTCTGACTTTGACCTTATCTGAGAAGCACTTTATCTGCCCTTCCATTTTATTTTATTTTTTTTAAGATTTTATTTATTTATTTATTTATTTATTTATCTCTAGAGGGAAGGAGAGAGGGAGAGAAACATCAATGTATGGTTGCCTCCTGTGCGTCCCCTGCTGGGAGTTCGCCTGCAGGGAACCCACCTGCAACCCAGGCATGTGCCCTGACTGGGAATCGAACCGCGAACCTCTGGTTCACAGGCCCGCGCTCAATCCACAGCTACACCAGCCAGGGCTTGCCCTTCCATTTTAAATGAAAGCTTTGCTGGATAGAGCAATCTTGGATGTAGGTCTTTGGATTTCATGGCTTGGAATACTTCTTTCCAACCCCTTCTTGCCTGTAAGGTCTCTTTTGAGAAATCCGCTGACAGTCTGATGGGTACTCCTTTGTAGGTGACTGTCCCCTTATCTTTTGCTGTTTCTAGGATCCTCTCCTTCATTTTCATCTTGGCTAATGTAATTATGATGTGCCTTGGTGTGTTCCTTCTTGAGTCCAACTTCTTTGGGACTCTCTGAGCTTCCTGGATTTCCTGGAAGTCTATTTCCTTTGCCAGACTGGGGAAGTTCTCCTTTATTATTTGTTCAAATAAGTTTTTCACTCGTGGCTGTTTCTTTTCCCCTTCTGGTACCCCTATAATTCGGATGTTGGAATGTTTAAAGACGTCCTGGAGGTCCCTAAGCCTCTCCTCATTTTTTTGAATTCTTGTAACTTCACTTTTTTCTGTTTGGTCATTTCTTCCTTCCTTCTGGTCCACCCCCTTGATTTGAGTTCCATTTTCCATTTCATCACTACTGGTTTCCTGTGCATTTCCCTTCATTTCAATTAGTTTAGCCTTCATTTGTTCCTCTAATTTGTGACTAAAATCAACCAGTTCTGTGAGCATCCTGATCAGCAGTATTTTGAACTGTGCATCTGATAGGTTGGCTATTTCTTGGTCGCTTAGAGTTATTGGCTTTGGGGCTTTGAGTTCTTCTTGAGCCATAATGTTTTGGTCTCTTTCTGCCTGTTATGTATGAAGGGCAGAGCCATAGGTGTTCACCAGGGCGGGGCACCTCGGGTTGCTGGGTTGTGACACTGTATGTGGGGGCGGGGTCAAAGAGGAGCAATGGCAGTCCCCTATGCTGCTTCCCACCACTGGGGCCTGCGCAGTCTGTCTCACTGCTTGCTCCTTTGCCTGGTTTATCTGCACATGAATGTGTGACCGTGGTCAGCCTGCCGCCTTGTGCCCTCACTGGGTCTGCCAGTTGCCACCCCATGCCCAGGATCTGTCAACAGCCACCTTCATGCCTGGGTCAGTCTGGCCGAGTGTTCCTGCACAAATCCGCTCCGCCAGCCCCTGGCTCCGCCCCTCTTACAGGTCTGGCTGAAAGATTCATTGTTGTCGGACTTCCATATAGTTCAGTTGTCTGTATTTTGGTTGCGTTTTTGTTACTAAAACTTTGTCGTCTTTAAACTTGGTTGTGCATGGAGGCACAGTGTTTCCACCTATGCCTCCATCTTGGCCAGAAGTTGGGAGAAGATTTCTATATAAGTACTTTGGCTTCTTTATTTCCTATACTTTTCTTAACCTCTCCCTCTCTATCTTCTACGTACCATTTATGCTACTTATTCTCTATAACTTTACCCCCTCTCGCCCCTACCCACTCGCCTATTAATAACTCTCCATGTGATCTCCATTTCTGTGATTCTGTTCCTGTTCTAGTTGTTTGCTTAGTTTGTTTTGGATTTTGTTTTTTGTTTTAGGTTTGGTTGTTAATTGTAAGTTTGTTGTCATTTTACTGTCCATATTTTTATCTTCTTCTTTGTCTTAGATAAGTCCCTTTAACATTTCATATAGTAAGGGCTTCTTGAGGATGAACTCCTTTAACTTGACCTTATCTGGGAAGCACTTTATCTGTCCTATCCTAAATGAAAGCTTTGTTGGATAGAGTAATCTTGGATATAGGTCCTTGCCTTTCCTGACTTTAAATACTGCTTTCCAGCCCTTTCTTGACTGCAAGGTCTCTTTTGAGAAATCAGCTGATGGCCTTATGGGAACTCCTCTGTAGGTAACTCTTTCCTTTCCTCTGGCTTCTTTTAGTATTCTCTCTTTATTTTTAATCTTGGGTAATATAATTATGATATGCCTTGGTGTATGCTTCCTTGGGTCCAACTTCTTTGGGATTCTCTGAGCTTCCTGGACTGCCTGGAAGTCTATTTCCTGTGCCAGATGGGGGAAGCTCTCCTTCATTATTTGTTCAAATAAGTTTTCAATATCTTGTTGTTGTTCTTCTCCTTCTGGTACCCCTATGATTTGGATGTTGGAACATTTAAAGATGTCCTGGAGGTTCGTAAGCCTCTCCTCATTTTTTTGAATTGGTCCTTCATTCTGTTCTAATTGAGTATTTCTTTCTTCCTTCTGGTCCATATTGTTGATTTGGGTCCAAGTTTCCTTCCCGTCACTGTTGGTTCCCTGTACATTTTCCTTTATTTCACTTAGCATAGCCTTCATTTGTCCATCTAATTTGCAACCATATTCAACCAATTCTGTGATCGTACTGATCACCAGTGATTTGAACTGTGTATCTGATAGGTTGGCTATTTTTTTTTTGTCTCGGCACATCTCCTACATAGTAAAGGGCAGAAGCTTAGGTGTTCACCAGAGAGAGGCAACCCATGTCACTGGGTTGTGATGCCTTATGTGAGAGAGGGGTCTGAGAGGGAGCAATGGAGCTGTTTCGCTCTTTCTCAGATTTCAGTCCCTCCTGCAGCTTCCCACAAGCAAATTGGGCTCTTGTGGTGCTGATTCTCCAGTGGGTGGGCTTATGTACATTCTAGGAGCCTGTGGGTTGCTCCAACTAACTCTCCTGTGAGGCTGAGAGTTTCTCCTGCTGCCTCAACCCCCACAGGTGTTTTCAATTAGTAGTTTGAGACTTTATTTCTCTGTGCTGGAACCCTGGGTTGCATGGTCTGTCTTGCTCCTGAATTGTTTCTCCTGGTTTATCTGCACTTGAATGTGTGACCACCCTATCCACCAGCCAGTACCTTGACCTGAGTCCTCTCCACCCAGCTGCCCATCTCTGCCCCTCCTACCAGTCTGGATGAATGTTTCTTCTTTAACTCCGTGGTTGTCACACTTCCGTACACTTAGATTTTTGGTCAGTTCTGTTTGTTTGTTTTTTTTAATTTGTTATTATCCTTCTTTTGGTTGTGCGAGGAGGTACAGTGTGTCTCCCTATGCCTCCACCTTGGCCAGAAGTCAAGATTGACAAACCCTTAACCAGATTCATCAAAAAAAAAGTAAAAAGACCGATATAAATAAAATCAGATGTGAGGGACTTCTGCCAAGATGGAGGCATAGGTGGAAACACTGTGCCTTCTCCCACAACCAAGTTTGAACACAACAAAGGTTTAGTAAACAAAGATGCAGTCAAAGAACAGAAAATTGAACTATACAGAAGTCTGACAACAACGGACTGGTGAGAGGGGCGAAGCCAGCAGTGGAGCAGGGTCGGGCAGGAAAGATTCCCCTGACCCCAGGCACCCAGGCAGCTGTGGACAGATCCCAGGTGTGGGGTAGCATCAGGCAGACCCAGTGAGGGCACAAGGTGGCAGACTGACCACGGTCACACATTCGCACGAAGATAAACCAGCAGAGGAGTGAGCAGTGAGATGGACCATGTGCGCAGGGCCCCAGCAGCAAACCCAGTGAGGGCATAAGGCTGCGGGCTGGCCGCAGTCACACATTTGCACACAGTGTGATGGACCGTGCAGGCCTGGTGGCGGGAAGCAGCATAGGGGACTGCCATTGCTCCTCTTTGACTCCGCCCCCACATACAGCATCACAACCCAGCAACTGAGGTGCCCCGCCCTGGTGAACACCTATGGCTCTGCCCCTCATACATAACAGGCAGAAACAGACCAAAACATTATGGCTCAAGAAGAACTCAAAGCCCCAAAGCCAATAACTCTAAGCGACCAAGAAATAGCCAACCTATTAGATGCACAGTTCAAAATACTGCTGATCAGGATGCTCACAGAACTGGTTGATTTTAGTCACAAATTAGAGGAACAAATGAAGGCTAAACTAATTGAAATGAAGGGAAATGCACAGGAAACCAGTAGTGATGAAATGGAAAATGGAACTCAAATCAAGGGGGTGGACCAGAAGGAAGGAAGAAATGACCAAACAGAAAAAAGTGAAGTTACAAGAATTCAAAAAAATGAGGAGAGGCTTAGGGACCTCCAGGACGTCTTTAAACATTCCAACATCCGAATTATAGGGGTACCAGAAGGGGAAAAGAAACAGCCACGAGTGAAAAACTTATTTGAACAAATAATAAAGGAGAACTTCCCCAGTCTGGCAAAGGAAATAGACTTCCAGGAAATCCAGGAAGCTCAGAGAGTCCCAAAGAAGTTGCACTTAAGAAGGAACACACCAAACCACATCACAATTACATTAGCCAAGATGAAAATGAAGGAGAGAATCTTAGAAGCAGCAAAAGATAAGGAGACAGTCACCTACAAAGGAGTTCCCATCAGACTGTCAGCTAATTTCTCAAAAGAGACCTTACAGGCAAGAAGGGGTTGGAAAGAAGTATTCCAAGTCATGAAATCCAAAGACCTGCATCCAAGATTGCTCTATCCAGCAAAGCTTTCATTTAGAATGGAAGGACAGATAAAGTGCTTCTCAGATAAGATCAAATTCAAGGAGTTCATCATCACCAAATTCATCACCAATTTCATTATTATATGAAATGTTAAAGGGACTTATCTAAGAAAAAGAAGAGAAAAAATATGAACAGTGAAAGGACAGCAAACTCACAGTTATTAACCACCACACCTAAAACAAAAGCAAACTAAGAGGACAGCTAGATCAGAAGTGGAGCCACAGAAATGAAGATCACATGGAGGGTTAGCAACAGGGGAATGGGAGGAGGAGAAGGGGAGGGAAGGTACAGGGAATAAATAGAATAGACAGTAAGTAGAAAATGGGGGAGAGCAAGAATAGTATGGGAAATATAGAATGTAAAGAACTTGAGACACGTGGTCATAAACTAAAGGGGGGGAGGGTGGGGGAGAGGGTGTGCAGGGTGGAGGGGAATGAAGGGGGGAATAGGACAACTGTAATGGTATAATCAATAAAATATATTTTAAAAAAATAAAATAAAACCAGACACGAAAGAGGAGAAATAACTGACACCAAAGAAATAGAAAGCATGGTAAGAAAATATTATGAACAACTAACTATATGCCAACAAACAGAATAAACTGGACAAACTGGACAAATTGCTAGGAAACATATAATCTTCCAAAACTAAATCAGGAAAAACCAGGGAGTCTGAATAGACAGATTATATGTAATGAAATTGAGGCAGTAATCAAAAAACTCCCAAAACAAAAAGCTCTGGACCAGATGGCTTCACAGGTGAAGTTTACCAAACATTCCAAGAAGAACTAACATCTCTCCTTCCCAAACTGTTCAAGAGGAAGGAAGGCTCCCAATATCATCTTATGAGGCCAGTATTATCCTAGTTCCGAAACCAAATAGATACTACAAAAAAGAAAATTATAGGCCAATGTCCCTGATGAAGGTAGATGCTAAAACCCTTAACAAAATATTAGCAAACTGAATATAGTAATGCATCGAAAAGATCATACACCATGATCAGGTGGGATTTATTCCAGGAATACAAGGTTGGTACAACATTACAAATTAATAAATGTGATTTGTCACATACACAAAATGAAGGATAAAAACTACATGATCCTACCAACAGATGCAGGAAAAGCATTTGATAAAATCCAGCACACATTTACGATCAAAGCTCTCAGCAAAGGGGGAATAGAGGGGACATACCTAGACATAATAAAGGCCATACATGACAAACCCACTGCCAGCATCATGCTCAATGGGCAAAACTACAAGTGTTCCCCTTAAGATTGGGAACAAGACAGGGGTGTCCACCTCTCTTATTCAACTTAGTACTGGAAGTCTTAGCCACTGAAACAGCTGTGCCCAGAAACAGCAATAAGACAAGAAGAAGGAATAAAAAGGATCAAAATTGGAAAAGTAGTAAAACTGTATTTGTAGATGACATGATATTGTATATAGTATGCCACCAAAGATTTCACCAAGAAACTACTAGAACTGATAAATGAATTCAGCAAAGTAGTAGGATATAAAATTAATATCTAGAAATCAGTTGCATTTTTACATGCCAAAACCAAACTAATATAAAGGGAAATTAAGAAAACAATCCCATTCACAATTGCTTCAAAAAGAATAAAATATCTAGGAATAAACCTAACCAAGGATGTAAAAGACCTGTACTTGGAAAATTGTAAGACACTGAAGAAAGAAATTGAAGAAGTTACAAATAAGTGGAAGCACATACCATGTCCATGGATAGGAAGAATGAACATCATTAGAATGTCCATACTATCCAAAGCAATATATAGATTCAATGCAATTCCCACCCAGATTCCCATGATATATTTCACAGAACCAGAACAAATATATTTCAAAAATGTATATGGAACCACAAAAGGCCCCACATAGCAACAGCAATTCTGAGGAAGAAGAATAAAGTTGGAGAATCATGCTACCTAATATCAAACTATACTATAAGGCCACAGTAATCAAAACAGCATGGTACTAGCATAAAAAGAGAAAAATAGATCAATGGAACAGAATAGATAACCCAGAGATAAACACACACCTTTATAGTCAATTAATATTTGACAGAGGAAGCAAGCACATACAATGAGCTAAAGATGGTTTGTTCAACGTATAGAATAGGGAAAATTGGACAGATAAATGCATAAAAATGACACTAGACCACCTTCTTAAACCACACACAAGAATAAATTCAAAATGGAAATATTAGACCTGAAACAAAAATTCTAGAAGAAAATATAGACAGGAACAATGCATAGCAATCTTTTTTTTACCAGATATGTTTCCTCCAGAAATGGAAACAAATAAACAAACAAACAAACAAGCGAACAAATGGGACTACATCAAACTAAAATGTGTTTGCACAGCATAAGAAATCATCAAAAAATAAAAAACGACCTACAGAATGGGAGAATATATTCACATACACATCTGATAAGGGGTTAATGTCTAATATTTATAAAGTACTTATAAAACTCAACACCAGAGAAAACGAAACAACCCAATTTAAAAAAGGGCATAGGAACTGAATAGACACTTCTCCAAGGAGGACATACAAATGGCCGATAGACATATGAAAAGATGCTCCATGTTGCTAATCATCAGAAACATGCAAATTAAAGCCACACCAAGATAACATCTCACATCTGTCAGAATGGCCATCATCAATAAATCAACAAACAAGTGCTGATGAGGATGTGGAGAGAAGAGGACTCTTTTGCACTGTAGGTGGGAATGCAGACTGGCGCAGCCACTGTAGAAAGCAGTACAGGGATACCTCAAAAAATTAAAAATGGAACTGCCTTTTGATCCCACTTCTGGGATCCA